>NC_086354.1:15652794-16852794 GCF_036324505.1 Eleginops maclovinus
CCTTACCTTCTCGCTTAAATGCAAAAAAGCAGAATGTCTCTACACAGTTTTACCTTTTTCAAGATTTTTATGAAACAGTATGACAGATCTTTTGAATGTCCTTGTTATGTTATCCATTAAATAGCAAGTGATCATAAGTATTCCTAAATTAATAAATTAAAATATCTCAACATATCTATGTGAAATCACACAAACATAGGTTTCAATGTGACATTTCAGTGTGACTGTTCCGAATGTCACACAGAATTACAGGTACCATTTGATATGTTACATTTTTGCTCTGACAATCAAAACTCATATTGAGACAGGGCAAGACAGACAGGGGGAATATAAGAAAGGACAAGCAGTCATCTGTTTAGTTTTCTGGAATTGTCGTCGCAAGCATCTTAATCCCTGACAGTCTGTGACAGTACTAAACGAACATTTCTGTTGACAGAATTATATTCACAGTGACTGTTAATGTCAAGAGGCAACGTTGTGGACTTGGACAACTGTAAAAACAAGTGGTTACATTTTTTCTTAGTTTTCTCTGTGTCCGGGTTTTATTTGTTTTATAAATGAAAACATCACGGTTTCCTTCTGAAGTGTTCTAGTCGGTTGACTTTACATAATCATCTCTCATTACTCTGCTGCCTGTCCTGAGAAGATTGAGCTTAAACCTGAAGGTGGAGCCAATCCTGGCAGATTATGGTTGCATAACTATCTTTCACATTTCCCTACGTATATCAACTACGAAAGGTACATGAGGCAAATCCCCACACATTTAACATGTTTCAAATTCTTTGTTAGATTTTGTCAAGCAGTACTGTGCATGTCTATGAGGGAGCATGGGAGATAATAATGCAGAGAGAGAATGACAGATGGGAAGAGACAGAGAGATGCAGGGAGAGCAGGAACAGCAGATTTGTAGTGACAGGCTGCTCAGTCAGAGATAGTACGATTGTTTTGTTATAAACTGTACAAAATTAATGGGAAACTTTAAACAGGATCCAAAATGTGCAATACATTGTATTGCTATTCAGCTAAAATGTAACACATTTAACATTTAATTCTAGAACGTGAAATAGAAACCACACTTTTTTGCTTTTAAAATGGTACATAATAACTAATATTTACTCAGGCTTTATGACAACAACACTCTGAGCAAACATGTCCATCAGATGTTAGTCAGAGAGGATTGGAATATACTTCTTAGCAGATTTGGTGAACACATTGTGTCAGTTTGAGTTTATTATGACAGTTTGTGACCGTGTCAGGTATGCTGTCAACTACAGGAAAGTATACTTACTTAGCTTTTCAAGACCAGCACTGAATCCATTATTACACGCTGCATTTGGTCAGCAGTTTTCCCCCAAACAACACCCAAGTGCTCCAATTATTTGCATCAAATGAATTTTCTTCTAAGGCAGTAAGAGTAAGGGAGGACAAGGGTGAGAGGTTTTCCCAAATTGTAATTGAACTGATCTGACTATAAGTGAATACTTTCTTGTTGACTATTAAGTTTAATTAATGGATTTATGTTCAAGTAAAACTGCTAGTTCAGGTCAAGCATTTTTATCTTTAACAACGTCATATTGGCCTTCATCAGCAATAATTCCTGAGCAAACCCAAGCTCCTCTACAAGAAAAAGTCCAATTTAAACAGAGATTGTTCTAATTTATTAGATTTAAATGTACAAGACCTAACCTCTTAAATCTTACAACATTTATCTCAGATAAATGAAACCAAGTGACATACTGCAGTACTTCTGCCTGACACAGAATGTAAACACACTGCCAAATACAACCATTCTTCCACACAGCTGACAAATGGTCTGTCTTGTTGCTTTAATTATCCAATAGGTTACTTGTAAGAATTATGTAATAGGAAATTGAGGCCAGAGTGGCCCGGGCTCAACAAGGCACATATAAGTCAACATACTTTTGAGGCCAGTGCCAGCTTTAAACCTTAAGTACATCTAAAGATAATTCAGGGTCTAAATGCAGAATAATGTGCAATGGTAGAGGTAAACACAGAGAGAAAGGTTATCACTTTCCTGGTTTACGAGACTAGCAGTGCAGTGAGACAGCCATATAACTATTTAAAGCCCCTTAGTCTTTCATTTTACCTCATTCAAACACACACGCCGGCACAATTGGCTACATTATTATCTACCTGATGCGTGACTTTCACTCCTTTACTTGTTAATATCTTAATCTTTGTTGGACATGCTTTCCAGACACAAATGTGTCTTTCTTGCTTACTAAACTTTACCAAACATGAATGCATGAGAGTGTAATTTTGCACTGAAAAGAGGCAACTGAGGGCAGCTGCTGCATTGCATGGTGGTGGGAGTAAATCAAGTGCCTCTGTCCCTCATTTCAGAGAAGGCTTTGATGTCGCTGGAATAAGCTGCAGCTCATTGAAGGAACATCAAAGATACTCTCGCCCCAGCCCACTAACATTTAATGCTCCTCTGTAGAAAACGTGACTGGAAATGCCATTGGGTCCGTTATCTTTCCCATGATTGTCACCTCATTAACTGGCCAATAATGTCATCAATTACCCACAAAATGTGCGCAGTAACTTCAGGGATCAAGTACATTGTTGTTTGGAATTTGTGATGTATAGAAGGAATATTTGATGCTGGCTTCTGAGCTCTTTCATTTGAAGTATTGAGCTTTATGATCACTGATTAGTGTACATTTGCTGTGTTTCTTTTCTTTGATTTTAATTATCAGAGCTCTTGTTTGTTATCATGCCCAAATTATGTAGGTGTTTTATTTTTGCACTCACTTCTGTTGGCCCTTTCATTTAAAGCTGAGTTCTTTAAACCTCACTCAATGTTTTGTTTTTTCCAATCAATACAGTGACATTGAGAGGAGTAGATTAGGGTAAGGGGTGTCCTTTGTGAATGATGTTGGGTTAATTAATGTATGTGTTTTGGACAACTTCATAGACAGAACATTATCTATCATGTTTTGCGATTCAAAATCCACATTAAAGCTTTTAGATACCAAAGGTCTTCATTTATTTTTTGATCTAGTCTCTTTCAGTGTTTACTTATTATAGTCCCTAAGTATTAAGTATTACTTTTATATTTGATATAGTCTCAGTGTTTCAGATTAGCTAACATTATTTTTTACTCATTATCTGAGTCTATTTTTTGGTAATTTCTTACCAAAGTGGATTTAGTTGTATGTATTGGTGTTTTTGAATACAGAAAGGCTCCAGCATGTAGTTTATCTTGCTCAAAGAGAAAGAAAAGTTGTTTGAATCCGTTCATCAGACGAGTAACTTTTACCTCTGTCCACTCTAGCCTATAAAAGGAACACATGGTGCAGCCAATCACAGGCTCGCACTGCTCAGCTCCTCTAATCGTGGATTAGCTACCACCGACTGCAGTGTGCAGCTCTGGGAGGGAGAGGTAGTCGCTGCCATTCACTACTCAGCCTCTTTTTTTTTATTATTATTAGCTCACTTGGATCTGGCAGTAGGGTTTTTTCTCTCGGCAGCAGCAGCTACTTTTGCATTGCTCAAGTAGGCCAGCTGCAAATTATTGTGATCTCAGGTAAAGGTGTGGGGATACAGCAGAGAGAAGCGACTGACTTGGTCTCGATGGAACCTGCTTCTTTACAGTAGGTCAGGTAGGACTCAATTAATGGCCCTTTAATTTAAATCCACACCGTCGTAAACAAAGCGCACTGGTCCGTTTTCGCCATGTTCAGGACGGTCAATTACCCGACGGTGGATCCTGCGCCTACCATCATGCACGGCACTTGGTTTACCACGGGGTGCCGAGAAACGCCCGTAGCGGTGGAGAAACCCAAGAAAAAAGCGTTTAGCCTGGTCAAAATAATGTCTCTCAGCAACAAGAAAGGGCACGGCCAGCATCTGCACCACAACAACAACATGCCCTTTACGATCCACTGTCACATCGGGAAAGAAATAAAGCACATTTGCAGCAATTGCAGCCGCGGGAACGACACACAGGACGGTGAGTAGCTCTGGAGCCTTGTGTGGTTTCGCCCATAGTAGCCCTGCGGTACTACCATCCAGCATGTAGCCTATTCTCCCTCAGTATCTTGCAATGTTCATGCCTCTGGGCTCCATCGTTCAATGTGCTTTGTGCCTCCTTTTTATAATATTCTCTACAGTAAGTGCATATGCTACATGTTTACTGTGAGTCACTGTTTCTGTTGTGGAAGCTGCCTTTAACTGGATCAGAACTGAGTTATGCTCCGACTTCAATTGCTACTTCTTGATTTGCATGATAACATTGGTCTGTATTTTGTGGTGACCTTAAGTGAGAATACAAGTATGCTTTCCAATGTAGCCTTTTTAGCCTATAGATGCAATTAAAATGTCATGAAACTGTGCAAGCTGTTTACGCAAAGCCAGTGTCATTACATCATCAATCATCCATCTTGCTATGCAAACAAGTGTTTTTAAATTAAAAGCAGCCACATCAGTGTGTTGTGTAGTGGAGAATCTAGGTGTACTACATGGTGAATGTTGGGGATGTGTTCCTCTAGTCACTGTTGTCATGAAATCATCACCTGCCTTAAAAAAAAAAACAGCAGCACATGTAAATCACCCTTGATAATTGGAGGAGGAGATTGTTATTTCCTATGCAAATTGAGCTTTGCTCTTCTCTGCCAGGATTTTGTCAAGGTTTTGACTAATTACTTCTCCAGGCACTTCAATTGTACAAAGTTTATTCTGTTTTCTGCTTGGAAATGGTTTAGCAAATTAAACACAGCACAAATACAAACAAACAGACACACAGCTGTGTGGGTACAGAAAAATACAGATAGTTCATCTTTACAGAAATTAGAATGCACCGAAAATGTAAAGCTAGCTTCTTTTTCCAATATAATATATATTTCAGCATTGTGTAGAGGACAATAAAGCAGTGTTTGATGTTGTGAACTGATGTTTGGATAGTAAAGATATCTGTTATTGAAGTGAACAAAAGTGTGTCATCATTGTGTCTGTCACACAGTACATAAAGATGGTTGTTACTTTGCTGTTGGATGTTTGTCTCCTTCTATTTTCTTCTTGTCTTTATCTAGCTTTTGGACCTCTAATGAAGTCATTTGAATCTCTACTGGATTTAATTAGCATCGACTGTAGATCTATTTATAGAGTCCTGTGGTGGCAGGATTGCTAAGATGGTTGCCTCTGAGGCGCCGGAGCATTTAATTGATGTTTCGTGGGACTGCATTACCGTCACATTATTTACCCTGCTGTCCCATTTAGGAGGTGACTCGCCTGCAAAATGACATGACCATGTTGGCAAACATTGTGAATGTGATGTAATCATTCAAAAAGAGTCACCAGCACATTCCCTGACATCATGTCACGGGTGATAATCTGAGGCAATGTAGTGCCACTGACAACTGATACAACATGCTCTGCTGGAGGTCATCATAAATCCAGAACTCCGTATTAAAACAAAAAGAAAGAAAAACATGGTCACTAGGCCATTTCTGTTTCTGAATGGTTTTCCCAATATTTTTAAAGGCATTCACTTGTGTCCTTTCTCCTTAGAATCAAACCTGTCCAATTTATGTGATTGGTCTGTTTTCATTGTTTTACAACCTATTGTTACCCTCCAATGCCCGAAATGTTGACGTCTGGCTATGCGCGACTATGATATCATTGCAAATGTGGCTGTTTTTATTACAAAATCAAAACAGACATGATGGATATTCCAAAGCAGGTATTAAGTCTCTTCAAGATTCATTTGATACAGTGAGGAATTGAATTGCTGCTTAGAAGACAAAACATTAAATAATATTTAGAAATCTGAAACAATCGTGTGATCCTGTGAGTGCTGTTTATATTTTTAGTGAGAATAATGAAGTAGTAGTTTTAGTGAATACTTTGCTAGTTTTTTTCTTTTTTCAAATTTGGTTGCATTAAGTAGTTTGAAGGCCCAGATGAGGGTGTGTTACTTATTTTATACTTAAAAGACTACTTAAATGTGTGTGTTGTATCAGATTTTTAGTTTGAATACCTCCTTCCTTTTTTTGTGTCAAGTGTTTGGTTGGTGTTTTTTTTGTAGTCCTCGATTGCACCATTTAGCAAATATAAGATGTATTCACTTTCTCATTTAGTAATATGTGTTAAAAATAAAATCCCTAACATTCCTGGCATACGGTATCCAATGGTATGTTGAAATCTGACGGGCTGGGCCTCGTGAAAATTTGATTAGGAGTAGAAAGATTTCCACTTAATGAGGTGCTTATCAGGCTGTTAGTGTGTCTTGGCAAGCTAATGCCAGCCATTCAATGTGAACTGTTTTGACTGGGAGTGTATCCTGCATAATACTATCTGGTGTGCAGGTTTGTTTATACTCTCAACCTCATCCAGTTACCAAGAATTCAGCAGGCTACTTGGCACAGATTTGTACTGCTTGGTTCTTTGTGAGCAGAAGTGTCTGCTGCATTCACTTCTAGCTCTCCTGCATGACTACGAGAATATCACCTCCTCTGCATCCTCACCTAAACTATACCATGTTTTTATTTTTTTTTATTCCTTTACAGCCGAGGAAGTAGAGAGGCTGGCAGCCATGCGTTCTGATTCCGGCACCCACACTCCACCCATCCGCCGTCGGAGCAAGTTTGCTACTCTGGGACGCCTCCTCAAGCCCTGGAAATGGAGGAAGAAGAAGAGTGAGAAGTTCAAGCAGACATCTGCTGGTAGGTTACTTTTTTCCTAAATACTATGATAATATAAGCACAAAAAACACATGTGGTGCCAGGTTCATCATAAACAACCATCTGGTTTCATACCCTGTCTGGTAATGGGAATATTATTCAGTGTTTGTACTTTGGCAAAAAGAAAAGGTTTAAGTCTCCAGGGTTATTGAACAAAGCGGCAGATTGATTCAGCAAAAGTGCAGCAGTGGGGTTTCGTGTTGTGAGTTCTCTTTGGAGTTCCTTTGATCTTACAGGCCAATATCGTCAGGGGCAAGTGAATGACAGGCTCTCTTCAGATGTGGCTGTAGTTATTTTCCTTGGCTGAAACATCATGAATATTACCCTCAGCCAGGGAGACACACAGGCACTTCGTCAGACTGCAGGGTGGAAGCTACTTGCTTGTGAAAAATATGAGCAACTGCAGAGACTTGTATTCAGGCCTACCAGGACAAAAAAGCTTTAATTAAGTCATATTAATTGGCATCTTTCAGGTGTAAATTCCCTGAAATGAGTAAGTCTCACAAGCACTAAGAATGTGTTTGACTTTTTGGTTGATATTACCCTTCAGCAAGGCTTTGACTGTTCGTGTTCCCAAAATGTTTGGCTGTGGTCTGTTTTGGCCCTAACAGGATTTCACCAGCTATATTTTCACTTGAAAACGTGGTGTTTTTTTAAGCAAAACCCAAAAGACTTACAATATGTATTTGTTAAGCTTTAGAGGCATGACTTTCTTGTTTTGCTGTATTTTAGTACTGTCTACTCATGAATTAATCATGTAGATGTTTTGTGTTCATTGGTGCAATCAAGTTTTCTCTGTAATAACAGCATCTCCCCTGTTGCGGGGGAGGACAACAAAGAAGAGCTGAGCAAACCAAAAGGGCTGTTTTCTGCTACAATGGTGTTAATGCACAGTGGAGTTGAGTGATAAAGCTCTCTTCATAACGTTTGTCCTCCACTTGTTTTGTATGCATAATACGGCTGTCTCACGTAATTATTTTGCTACTTTTGTTGTATTCAAGCCTTTTTTAATATCAGCAGTGTATCTCACTGGAGAGACTACAGTAAGTGGAATTTCAGTTTTTCAAAAAAAATGTTTTAAAAGCTTTAGGCAAAGCGCATTGTTGAAAGAAGCCCCAATGCTCAGACAGGTTCTTTAGTCGCTGCGATGCCATTACATCTACACACTGTCACTTCAATTTCAGCAAGAAGTATTGACCTGACTCTTAAAGCCCCAAACAAGAGGAATTTGATCTGCACTCTAGCCGGCAGTGGAAGTATAAAAGTCACAGAAGCGTGAACTAGTGCAGTAAATTCAAATGACAGGAGGTGGTACCAGGATTTTTGAACTGCAGCGGTCAACACATGGTGCAATGCACATAGGAATAAATACTGTCATATAAACAATGGTTCAAATATCTACAGCTGTTTCATGTGAAAGGAGTCAAAAATAGTGATGGACCTGCTTTAATGTCTTATGGTTATATAGTACTTCCAATCCAATTGCGCACCTACAAACAATTAAAGGAAAATTTGTGAAATCAAAGGTTTCATGAGCGTATTTAAACAAACGTATTTAAAAACGATATGCGAGTTGAAGTTTAATGTATTTTCAAAATCTAGGATAATGTGTACTGTAGCACATGATCATGTGCACATGATCAGGTTCCCGTTTTCAAATGTTAAATGCATGCTGTGTTTTCTGCCAAAGTATCAGATTATACTGCCCGGCCAAAAAAAAGGTCACAAGCTTGTGGGGGGCAGTGCTATGATCTGGGGATGCTGCAGTTGGTTTGATCTAGGTTCAGCAACATTATGTGCCATGTTTTCATTTGTCAACAATAGTATTATGATCCTATTCATTTACTTTACATAAGAAAGCTTTGGACACATGATCATGACCTAAACTTACTGTCCCAATACTTTGAACCTTTTTCTACTTATGCAAAACATGGTTTTTGCAAGTTAGCACTCAAAGTGTACTGAATAGTCAATATTATGTCAACTACGTCGCCCTACTGTTGATTGTGTTTCCTGTGTCAGTGGGTAGCAGAGCAGCCACTGGGCATGCAGATGTTGTTGCTGATAATTGGACACGGAGCACAGTAGAGGATTATGTATGTGTTGTGATATTAAGCAGATAAAAGCTAGCTCTGGGAGTCTGTTCTCTTCAGCTCAGGAAGGAAAGAAGGAGGGCCTGACAGTGGGAAGTCTCATCCTGCTGTCTTATAATGCTCCGTACATTCTCACATCTAGCTGGTATCACTGAGATTTCACTCGGCAGAGATTCATTAAAAAACAACATGCATGAGGTAGTGCCATATCATACATTTTATTTCTAATTAAATTAGTAAGCATTTCCTCTTGAACAGGAGTTGTCTCATAGCACAATGTTTGCTGTTGTATTAGCATATTTAAAAAAGGAAATGAAAATATCTGATACTGTATGAAGAGGAAAATGGCACAATGATGTATTTTGGTTGCATTAAGCCACCATCAAGTTCCTGATGTGTTGACCTTAATGCATAAGCTTCTCATTGATAATATACTTCATGAAAGTTTTAATACAGTTTTTGTCAGGCTGAGGCTGAGCGAATTGCTTCGGTAAAAGCCTTCACTTTGAGCTACTGCGCCTCAGGGTTGGTAGGATGTGTTCTGACTATCTGGGTCACTTTGCTGTGGAATATTTTTTTCTCTTAACAACTAAGCGAAGTGTTCTCAGATCAATATGGCTGTACTTGGATATGCCAGTTTCATTTAATATGCTGTCCGCTGAGGCTCCCGGATGAGCTTCTAATCTTCTCCTCTTGGTACAGATTGTTGGACAGCACTTGGGCCGTGGTGGACTGTCCAACATAGAACTTGGTTGATGTTCAAGGTGATTTTGAGGACAGTTTTCTTCTTTTTGGTACTTGCAGTTTGCTGCCCATTTCAATAAGTCTACCTTATCTGTATAAAAAAATGTTATTGCAAGCTCACAGTTGATTCTAGTACCCTGACAATCATAGTCATGATCAGATTGATAACATACAGCGCCGGAAAAAATTAAGAGACCACTTCAGCATTATCAGTTTCTCCGGTTTTACTATTTATAGGTATGTCTTTGAATTACATGATTTTTTGTATTGTATT
Organism: Eleginops maclovinus; assembly: GCF_036324505.1. Classification (NCBI taxonomy): domain Eukaryota; kingdom Metazoa; phylum Chordata; class Actinopteri; order Perciformes; family Eleginopidae; genus Eleginops; species Eleginops maclovinus. Next base: position 15,662,610 of record NC_086354.1, read on the forward strand.
GTATTGTATTCTTTAAACTACAGACAAGATGTATCTGTGTTGGAATTCAACAGACACTGGAATGGCTGCCGTTTATGTTGAGATTGAGATTTAAGAAAAATGTGGAGTGGTCTGGAGCTGTATAATATTTTGACTATTTGTTGCATGTGGCAGGTTTTTCCACATTGAATTTTTTTTTTTTTTTTGCATTGCTCTCACCGGACCTTCCTGATGAAATGAACATGAAATTCCACTTCTTGCACACTAATAATGGATTCATTAAATATTAAACAACATGTTTTTAGCAAAACCAGACAGTTTTAACTCCAGACTCGATACTTGGCCAACCGAGGTGTCCATTTTAACAATTTCTTCTTTCTTTTGTTTTATGAGCACACGAAAGCTGTCCATCTGAAGACATATCCTTTTGACAAGGCTTTTTGAGTTAATGGCATTATGTAACTGTGCACATCCAATTGCATAGCAGTTATGTCATAAAGCTTCGAGTAATTACTTTTCATTTTGGATAAAACAGCAGTATAATCCCTGAACATATCACAGCACCGCCGGTCAGGCCTCAACCTCTAGCCTCGGGTTTCCCTGCGCTGGCAAAGAGTCTGCTGATGTTTCTAAACAGATTTGTCATCTTGATTGGTTGTCACCCAAAAGATGGTTATTGATTTCTTTGTTCATATAACCCAAAACATAGGTGTTAAAGTTTTTATTGAAGCTGGCTTCATGCCAGATACAGTATATTGTTCTGGAATAAAGTGTAGTTGGAGGATTTGTATTTGCTGATAAATGATGGTATGAACATAGTATTTTATGTATAGTATAACATTTGTTTTTAATGGTGCACATCCTATCTCACTAGTACTGTTGGCACAGTTGTTTTTAATACAACTGTGAGAGGAACATTCTCTGCCAGGTGCAGAGAGCCTATTTATAAACCTTCAGAGTACTACAAAGTTTACTTTTGTCATTAGCCAGGTATGTCTCAACAGGCAAACATTATTAATAGAAGCCTCTCCACTTTATGAACTGTTGTACATTTTAATTAAGTTTGAGAATGCACAGTTGCAAAGAACTGAAATGTGTGTTGCCTCTGGTGCTTTGTGGAAAACAATCTAGTGATAAAGTTAGGAATATTCCTCCATTTTGATCTGTCACCTTTTCACGAGTATGTATTGTAAGAAATGTTCGTTATATTGATTATTTCTAACAGTATAATCACTTCAACCTGACCTAATGTTAAATTTGCTTCATCTGGATAGACTGGTCAGCACTAGAATATCAAGTAGAAACTACAAATGGCACAATTTCCTTTAATTTCACACTTTTCAATTACTAAGGCTCTAGTGGAGAGCATTCTTTGTGTTGTGTATTGGTAATATTTTGGTCACGTATTCTGCTTTACAATTCTTGATCTGCTGCTTAACTAATTCCTTGCTTAGAGCTGATCTCAAATGGGCTTCTTTTCAAAAACTTTTGAAGTATTGAGTGATATTGAACATCTGGTATCCTTGAGGAATTCATAATGGAGCATACTGTTTGGCGCTAACTCCCTCTGCTTGGGTATTTTTGAACACTGATGATTCTAATTCCGGCCCTGCAGTTCTGCCTGTCTGACATTTGTTTGATTCTGATTTGTGTTTGTCAATTTTGGACTCTAAGCATTTGTTTTAATCCACTGTGTTTTGACAGAGTGCAAGGCAAAGAGAGGTCAAGCTGTCAGTCTTTTCATGAATCCACAGTGAGGATGTATTAGCATGCAACACACTGCCCTCTGATCGAGCTTGGTCAAGACTTCTGTGTCATGTAAAGCCCGCATGGCACAATCTATGATCTTCCTTTTTAAGCTGGAGCCACAGAAGCCTGCAGGGAGATTCCTGCGCAGTGTGCTCGAGTGTTGTTGCTGATCCCAGCTTCACATCCTTAATTAGTTTTTATGCAGGGGTAGAATCTGAATTAGCTAACATAATTTTTAACCACTTTCGTTCCACCTACTGATAAAAGATCTTAAGTGCCTCAACTTTTGAAGCCTAAAAATAGAAGCTGTAGCTATTCGACATGTTATCTCGTGCATAATGAATTACAATGCGAAGTGTTGTAGGAATAGCTCCTCCAACCTTTATCTCTTTTTGAAATCAGGGTTGATTAAGGTTTTTTAGCTGAATGTGGAGAGCAAAGTCAGTTTTGCAGATTATCTTGATACCCAATTTGAGGATTGGTTCTCCAAAGTTGGAGAACAATACTCATTAGGTAGTGGTACAGTTTTTAAATGCATTTACCTAAAGGATACATTTGGTGGTAATGCATATTATTTTTTGTGTTGTTGTTAAACCACATGAAGACAAAATCCAAAACTTAAATAAATGCTACTATCACCTGTGTAACCAAAGCCTGATATATCTTTCTATCACCATATACATATCTATGGTTTGCCAAAAACAATAAAAAAAACTCACCTTCCTTTTCCTGCTGCCATAAATATTCCGAGGCCCACCACAGGTATAGTATTCCACAGTGGAAAAATAGTCCCCAGAAATCCCCTACTGACTAGAATAATGTCTACTTAAATCTACAGTGCCCACCTGTGTTCAGTCATTTAAAAAAAATAAAACTATACATTTGGGAACTCTTTAAAAATATTTATGTTTTCAGAAGGAAAAAATGAATTGTGCCTCACATAGAAAGGAGAGACTAATGCATGGTTAAATTTGCTCTTTTCATTTTGTGTTCTTTGATGGTTTGACCAACCTGAAAATATTAACATAATCATCTTTTCTCTCCACAGCTTTGGAAAGGAAGATGTCAATGCGACAGAGCAGAGACGAGTTGATCAAAAGAGGAGTGCTGAAGGAGATCTTTGAAAAAGGTGAGTGGATATTATACAGTTACAGTCTTATGCAACCAAGCTCCAAACTCGTAGTTTTAAGTAGGCACTGCCAAAATGGTCATCAGTTGTTCATCTTTTCATTAATCAGTAGTCTCTGAAGTGCACTTTTTAGAATTTGGATGGGGCATTGAGAGATATAATCTTTCATTATCGAAATTTAGTTGGGTTTCACAAACTCTTTGATCTTGATTAGATGTGCCTTAGACATTTCATTTTTGAAGCTGCAAAGTATATTTGAGCCTGACAGCGGGGTGCTCCATGCTTCAGGATATAAAAAGTTGGTTCAGCTGGGAATGTACATTGACTCTTCACTCACAATGTGAAAAAAAAGCAAAGGAGGATGTTTGGGCCTTTTTTTTTTTTTTCATATTTACTCTTTTTCGAAACATCTTTTTGGACAATGTTAAAAAAAAAAAATCTAATGCATATCTTCAAACTCAATGAAGTAAAAGTATAAAAAGTTACTTAATATTTATAAAAAGGTTGTCTTCTTGGCTCATGTGTGCCTAAAGTTTACAGAAACTGTCTCGCTCAGTTCATACAACAAAACCTAAATATTGAATATGCGTCTCCCCTACTTTTGCAAAACGACTGTGACTCTCCTTACAAAGCATTTTAATTAGGCAAGGTGTGCACAATTCTCCTGCGCAGTGACAACCTAGTTTCCATAATAAAAAAGCTTGTGTTCATACCTTGATAAATCAGCTGTGGTTATTTTTATGCATGCATTTGCAAACAGTTACTCTATCTATGAAAGCTGTCACGTTTCATCAGCTCTGACCTTCCCTTGATGTATAGATACACCACTCGTTTCACTTTGTTTTAAAAATTTAACTTTGATGCGCTCAAAATAGAAATGGATCCAAGGGCAAAAATAGAATTATATTATAATAAAATAGATCTCATGTTGGGATAATTGTGTCAACCTTTCATGTGATTGGCTGCTGGATTGTAATCGGCTTTTACTGGTTGCTGTCTTTGTCTGGCACTCGTTGTTCCTGGATTACATGTGGCACACACCAGCCAAACCCTATCACTAGCGTCATTTGGAGTTAAATGCCTCAGAGTCTGCCTGCTCAATGGCTAGATTTAAAGATACTTTCAAACCTTTCCTCATAAGAATGCTTAAAAAAACAAGAGCCTTCTGCAGGTCTTTCTGTTTGACAGCTGGTTACAATGATGACTTGTGACTAGAATTTGAGATAATGGTAGAAAGAAGGGCAAACACTCCCATGGAAAGCTTTTTGAATGTCTAGAGACTTGCCTGTCTCCTCAAATCATACAGAAGTTGAAACCTTGAACCTTGAAACCTTGAGAAGTTAGCATTCTTGTGGTTTTGTTTGAAAGGCTGTTAAGTCAAGATTTGGGAATGGGATAGACTGCTTTGAATTCAAATGCATTGTTTGTCAGAAAATGTAAGAGGCATTGTGAATTGTCAGCATTAAAATGTGATCATGCAAAAAACATCAAATGGCTCAGTGCTGTAAGGAATTAAAAAGAAAAAGTTCTGTCAAACGTCTTGGCGGTTCCTCTGTCTGCTGTATGCCGATAAAAGGCTCACAGGCCGTTAAACAGTCATAGCTTTCTGAATCAACTCCTCATTGTCTCAACATTCCAAGTTCATTTTAAAACTTTGTTTGAACACTCTTCCCTCTTTCTTAGTTATGTGTCGTCAAACATATTTTTAATGCTCGTCACACTTTTACTTTCTTTGTGTTTAGCAACCGTTGAGTTCCGATCCTCGATGGATGGTGGAATCTACACTCAGGAGTCTTCAATTAAGTCATCCATGGTTCTACCCTCCAATAAATCTCTCACCTACTCGAGTGACCTTCAGGATAAGCCGGCCAAACCACCGCTGTACCACAAACAGCCTCCAGCTCTCCCTCCAAAGCCTTTCTCTAGGATCCCAAACCATAGCACAGGTCAGTATTCTTACTTGACTTCCCTTCTTCCAGTATTTGTTGCACCTGACTTGAAGTATTACTATATATTGTACTTGTTTTGACGAATGAGCCCTGCCTTCTGTTGCTTTAAACCCTACCTGCGTTGCTACACATGGAGCACAGGATTATAGTAGTCTCATTAAATTCCCCCTGTGGTCAGGTCAGATGGGCTGTCTCTGTCCTTGCCAATCTGTCAGTCAGAGTGAAGTAGCATTACCCTGGCCTAATTCCTACTGCTCTGCCCTGACGTGTAAGCCATGTCTGATCGACCATGAGCTCTTTTTATCTGTCTGCAACAATAAAGTGTAGTGAAAGCCATATAACACAAGTTAACCCATTATAACCGTAACGTTTTCATTCTGTCTGTCTTTATAGATTCTTGCCAGCCAATGAAGTTGCCCTGTATGCGTGGGGGAAAGCACTCCCCACCCCTGCCTCCAAAGAAAGTGATGATTTGTGTGCCTCAAGGGGGGCCGGACTCCTCCAACTCCCCTTCTCCATCGCCCAATCCCCTCTGCTCTATGTCCCAAAAGTGCGGCCCTCCCCAGGGCATGCCCCTCCATCACGGGCCCTTGCTGCCCTCTCAGCTGGCGGCTCTATCCAGTCTTCACCAGAGCCACGGTCACCCATTCCGGCTTCAGTACGGCAGCTTACACGCGCCCAGCCGGATCATCGAGGAGCTCAATAAAACCCTGGCACTCTCCATGCAGAGGTTTGAAAGGTTAGTAGACAGCAGTGCTCAGGACATTAAATCTGATTGTGCTCCAGGAGGGAGGGATTATGGATCAGCATCTATTTGTGTTTGTCTGTACATCACATAGCATCTGGTTTGAAGTTTGACAAAACTTTCTGTTTAATAAATGCAATGTTTCATGCTGGAATTTTAAATATACTCCAGATGAAAGCTTAATACTGATAGGCCGTTGGGCTGCCGCTGACACGTTTCCTTTTTTTATAAATAATTATTTTCCCTCATTTGATTAAGACTGTGGATAATTAATCTCTTCTTTAGTAAAAGCTGTCACCAAAGCAGCACTTATCAGACTAATTACTGAAAAAACATTATAATTAGCCTGAGTGTCCTGTTTATTTGATTTATTTTTGTGTCAACTTGGCCGCTCCTCTCAAGTACATCCTTGTGTTATTGAGGTCGCGTCCTGCAATGTAGAGCTGGTGTACAGGCCTCACAGGGCAGCGTGGCCTATTTCTGAATTAAATGTGTGTTTGTGTGGGCACAGGCTCATGGAGTAGGCGTCCCTCTAGCAGTTGGCCTGACATAACATGACCAGCTGCTCTTTACAAAAGCTGCATTTCTTCTTGTTTGGAGAAAGGGACATGGTAGCGGATTGGACATGATGTAATCTTTTACATTAGTATCTCTTTTTCTCCAAAGCCATCTGGGCAGGGATAAGGAAGTACTGGTCTCGACATTGCTCACAATTAGTCTAAAAGCTAGAAAATGGTTTATGCGATAATGGCTACTTCACAAGTTTCCAGCTAGATTTTGCCTAATCAAACCATCAAATATGCAACCTGTTAGCACTTGACGACTCCTGTGGGTTTATTTCTGTCCCCTTGTTTTGAATTATACAAGTTGTATAATCAGTTAGTGTTTTTTTGTGTAGTTCGGAGGATTGCATTGCATTGCGTAGGACTGCAGAGAATTCTACTTGGTCTGTATTCAGGCTCTTTGTACTCCAGTTTCATTCAGATGGAGTTATACATCTCCTCTCTATATATACTTGGATTAAAAACCCACTAAGCTATCATGGACCAGAAGCCCTTTTATTATTTTAAATCACTTTGTTTCCTGGATTGAGAAGGTTTGTGAGGGATTTCAAAGCTACATATCATAAACAGTATTGTAAACAGATAACATAGAGCTAAGCTTGATGGCGGTTTCACATGTGAACTGGATTTTCGTGCACTGTTGAGGGGAAGGGCAGGTTCATCCTCTTAGCAGGGCCAAATGTCATGGTCACAAGTATGATCCATTATTTGAATGCCCCGAAACACCACCTCCCCTTTCTATCCACTAGCTCTGCATTGCACGGCGTTGGTCAGTGTGTTCCCCTGGACAGGAGAGAACTGCCGTCTGTGATCATCGATTATGAGGATGACAAGGAGAACATGCCCAACGAGTGTGACTACGAGGATCTGCCCAGCATGTATAAGGACGAGGACGATGAGGTGGATGATGATGAGGATGACGATGAAGATGACGACACAATTTTTACAAGTAAGGGGCATCAATTACCATTAGAGTTGCGTTTTATGTTAAATGTAATTGAGTTCATAGCAAAACACTAAAGCTATAACGAGGGACATTAAATGTGACTATGACTCTGTATTTGTTTGTTTTTGGTAGGGATAGCTCATGTTTCCATATAAGATGCCATATTTGCCTGACTTATCCTGATCAAGAGTACTGCTAGCTTCACCTCAAGGCTTCTGGATCTCACATGTTTGACCTTCAAAGGAGGGCCAAAATTAGGTTCACTGAAGTGTATCCAGAATCATGCTGTCCCAGATGGAAACACTTTCACTCACAACCTCTCGGCAAAACCACTGAAGAGTGCAAGCTCATGTCTTTGACACTGTAACCTTGTTTTCACATGGGAGCATGTTGGAGTTTTTAAGGGTTGTGATTGGCCACGTGTGATAGATTTGTTTAATATGCCAAATCATGGCATTCATGGGTATGGGGAGTATGAGTAACACTTAAAGGTACAGGACACTTTCGAAAATAAAATTCAAACATTTCTGGTGTTATACAAATAATCTGAAATTACTCATGACATAATCAGTCATGTTTTACAAAAATTGAGAGATAGAAGCAAAATGATGAAAAAAGGAAAAGAGCGGTTTGGTTAATGAGGCCCCAGATATCTGCTTTTTCCCATGCAGCTTCACTCTTATTTGACCATGGTGTTTGGGTTTAGGTTCCCTGGCTCAGAAGGTGCTGAGGAAAGACTCTTTGGCTATCAAGCTGAGTAACCGTCCATCAAAAAGAGAGCTTGAGGAGAAAAACATCCTGCCCATGCAGACAGACGAGGAGAGATTGGAGTCTAGGCAGCAGATAGGCACCAAACTCACAAGGTGAGTGCACAGAAGCACATGCATATTTTAAACGTAACAACATTTATACAAACACCCCTAATTTATGTGCCAGATATTTTTAGTGAAACCTAGTTGATTTTGCTGTAGCAAACTCAACAATTATTTCTAGAAAAAACAGAACTGACACTACTGAGCATTTTGTCTTATCGCTGTCGATGGCCCAATATCCTGGCTGTTAGAACTGTGACTCAATCCAAGGCCGTTACAAATGGGAGCCTTTTTTCTTTTGAAACGCTTTTATATCCTTTCATTTTTTTCTTTCCCAACATTCGATAAGGATAAATGCTTTATCTTGTTAAAATGAGGCTCTGAAAATGGAGCTGACCTAATTTCAGCACTGCATCACCCCCCCCCTTGTCATCTCACTTGCTCGCTCTCACTCTCGCTACTCTTTTTTTTTTTCTTTCTTACTGACTGACTACCTCCCTCGCTAACTGAATCACCACGGTGATGCATGTGCCAAACTATCTCCACCCGACTCCTCCACACAGCAGCACCATGCAAGCCGCTTCGTACCAGCAGTTTACACATACACAGACACTAGCCTGGTGCAGTCCGTACAGATCATAGGAATTTGTATACATATGTTGAGATCATAAATCTAGTAATTTAATAGATCAAACAACATAATGTTTTCCCAAATGGGTCGCACGGCTCATTTGATTACACTCTGCTCTTTGAACACTTGCGTCTCTGAATGAAGGTTTCAAGGTTTCAAGGTTTTATTTGTCATATGCACAGCAGATACAGCGTATATGTTGGCAATGAAAATCTTATGTCGCGTGCTCCTCCAACAACTCCACATACATGGTGCAAATAAGATAAATAAGGGGGTGTAATCATGTGTCGAGAGAGGAAAAGACGCCAAACGATTGGGTAAAAAATGAAAGCTGGATAGTATAATAAGATAGGAAATGTGGGAAATATTGTCGCAAGTAAGGGGTGGCGTATTATCTAAAGACATTGGCACACAACTCTCTATTCCCCACTGTGATTGGAACACAGCGCTTGTTCCCAGAAGGCCTGCCTGCTTAGTTGTCATGTTCCCAAAAAGCTCTGTCATAGTGTCCTTTGCACCATGTCATTTAATGCACAATTCCTAATTTCATGCTTTTTGCTAACGGCATTGTGTCCTGTATTGTTGTTGCTTGTGCTAGACAACTCAGAATTGATTATGATAAGGCTATAGGTAAGGCTTAGCTTAGCATAAATGCTTGAAAAACGGGGAGAATGCTAATGAAAACATCCACCTGGTATTCCCTTTATTTCCCGTTATTTATATATTGTTTTCTTCAAGTAAAGGAAATGACAAACATCCATGTTGCTGCTGTTTTACGGGTGTTATATGAGCAAGACTAACTTGGCTATGCGTATTGATGTCTTGGAATTTTGTCTTCATTGTGAGGCTTTCCAGACTATAATTCTTCCTGGATTGGTCATTGATTTGATTTTTTTGATTAGTGCAGCTTTAAAGTAATTGCCTTTCATTAGAAGCTTCATAAAACCTTGTGTAACTCCTTATATAACGTTCATTAGACTCATGACTCTTCTCCTCTTATTGCACAGAACCTGCAGGAAGGCGCTTCGTTGATAATGAGGGAGCCTTAAAAAAGATCCTTTAATTATTTTGGAAGGAGTATCCCTTTCAATGTTTAAACTATCTGCCTTTTGTTGGCGTAATGCTTGGATAATTCTCAGACCATACCGAGAGGCAGAAAGCTCTAATCCGAGATGCGAGTGTTGTGACTTTTCCCGAACGTACCAGTAAGGTCAGGTGTGAGACGAAATGACACAAAATGAGATGAGACAAGCCGGTCTGAGCACAGAGACTGCCCCGCATACATTAGTTTGCGGGCAGAGCAGTTTCCGATTGCTGTCAGATCATGAACGATAAGGACAGAAACATTGATCCAGTGTCTAGCGTTAGGTCCTCCCGCAGGGTCCTGACACAGTGCTATAATAAGAGTCCCCAGTTGAGAGCACTTGAAGCGACCTTCCAAAAATTGCCTTTGGATATCTTAGTTATTTCCATTACTTATAAAATAAAAATTGGAGATGGTCCGTGCAAAATGCATTTCATCTGATGTTGCTAAAAAGGTGATGGCGACACAGTCTGACTGTTTTTGTTCCATGTGTCTTTGTCGGTGTAGATGTGTTTAGTAACTTTATTTCGGCAGTCTTAAGTGTAAAAACCTTTCAGTTGTCCTGTGACCGTGTCAGAGAGCCTTGTTGAGCATCAAACAAGAGTTGAATCTTCAGGAATATCTGGCTTTTACAAGTGTTCTTCCTCCGGGCATTTCATTAGTGCATTATCATGCAGTTATTCTGTTAGAAAAGAGGGATTTGGGATCAAAGCTGACTACATTTTTGGGAAGTGTACCTGTCAAGCTGCCATGAGGCAAGATCTCAGATGCAAATCTTTCAACTAAGAGAAAACAACATTGAAATCTGTTGCTCATAAATAAGTTGTACTGTAAGTAAACTTTGACGCAATGTTTATTTTATTCAATTTGGGACTAGCGGATTGCATTTCAAAGCCCAGGCTTCACAGTTGTAGAAGCCCTCATTAAGTGAGGCAAAATGTAAATAAGATAACATTACTAGGAGCTGATGCCAAATTGAATACTGAACAAAATGGAGGGAAGAAAGAAATTAAACTAGCAGCTTCCTCTGAACTACACAGCAGAAGAACCAGGGAAGTGTCTGCAAATATATTCTTTTGAACCTTGACAGTTGATGATTACATGATATTTAGCATAAAGCAGATTCATTTGCATCTCATATTGGTTTAGTTTTGAACCGCTGATCTCTTGTATATGATTATGTGCTGACCAGGCTTGTATGTCTCTAACCAGGCGCTTGAGTCAAAGACCCACAGCGGAGGAGCTGGAGCAGAGGAACATCCTAAAACGTGAGTATATCAATATATCCCTAAGCTGCTGAAGTCAATTGACAACTGTGAACAGTTTAACAGAAATGCCAAAATGTGCTAATAAGCTGACGTTTAATTCACTGTATCCTTCAACACCTGGATGAATTTATGGAAGATCTAAGAACTTAATGTGTTCTAAATCTTTACCTTGTAAAAGAAAGATGTTTACTCTTAAATAGGTTAATGACTTGATCAGAAACATGGACCAAAAAGCCCTGGGACAACTTGAAAAGAACAAAGCAATCATTATCCCCTGATACCCATTCCTAATAGCATTAAACAGCCAATGATGGAAACTATTTTAGGCTGTAGGAATTTATCCAATTTAGTTTGAATCTGAGCAACATTATGCAAATACCGGTAGTGTGTTGGTTTCTCTTTCAGTCATTTCTAAATATTTCGTATACAGTCTTCCGCTTGCAGAATAACCCTCATCCCCTCATGTTTTTGCAGCTCGCAATGAGCAAGAGGAAATGGAGGAGAAAAGGGAGATAAAACGAAGGCTGACACGAAAGGTGAGTCTAAAATAGCTCCAAAGGTGCAAAGCCACATTTGATGTTTAAGCTTTTGGAGGGGGTAAATTGTGGGCCAGGATAAACAAACACTGTGGTCGTGACTCATGTGTAGCGAGAAGTAAAAAACTAATCTGTTGGAGGCCCAGCATTGTAGTTCTCCGGCCTCCCCCTGGAGATGCTGACGTCCTTGTTGTCCTTGGCCCTTCAGCATGTTGGCTGCCAAATCTTTGGACCCCACAGGGAGGTGTTGAGCATGTTCCCATCACTTTAAATTAGATTATAGCACTTTCTGCTCACCTGCAGACATGCTGCTCAAAACAAAAATCTAACAGCTGTCGGAGGACTTTATTGTGTGCATCAGTCAGTGATGCTTTGTTACGCAAAATGCCCAGCCCTATACTGTACATCACACAAAATATGAATCATACATAAAGCATTTAAAGTAGGTAAACCAACTTAGTTTTTAGGACCTAAATACATTGTTAGTATTGCCTGAACAAAACTGGATTTTGGAGGTCCTAACACTAACAAGTCTGACAATGAATACATTATTTTTAACATTTTCGACATTACTAGACAACATGGCACTTTGATTATATAAGCTTATATTGGTCGACTGATTTGGTGTCAGATTGTCTTATTTATGATACGCTAATCTAGAATTAGCAACTGTTATTTTGGTTTTTTTGGTGCAGATAATTTAAGGTTTTTTATTAGTCCATGGATTCAATAAATGCCTGAGCAGTATGATACAACTCGTCTACGACACATTTGCATAAGGAATACTGGATGGGCAAGTCTTGTTTTGTAATCTTTCTAGAAGGATTTGAATGCAAATTCTGTGAAGCTGCTAACCGGGACAGTGAATAGAATTACTCTACCTAGATTTCATTTTTTCCAACTTTTTTTTTCTGCTCTCTTTCCAGCTAAGCCAAAGGCCCACTGTAGAGGAGCTAAGACAGGCCAAAATCCTCATCCGATTCAGTGACTATGTGGACGTGTCAGATGCCCAGGACTACGACAGGCGGGCAGATAAACCCTGGACCCGGCTCACAGCAGCTGACAAGGCCAGTATCACATACACTTAGTAAAATTGAGATAATCTTGGAATAATCTAAAAATCCCTTCTTGCCCTCTTGCAAATTTCTTCAGATATCATCGTGCTAGCCTTTCCCCTCGTGCCTCTTATGACGCAACCGGTAATGCAGGAGAGTAATAATGGTAGTAGGATGTGTTCCTCTGCTTTTGTTACGGCAAGTTCCATCTCAGCTGTTTGCTTTTCCTTTGTGAGTAAATGCCCTGGAGCACTCCTGCTGCTCACATCTCAGCAGTCCATGCGTCTGACTTTTAATGAGCGACGCTGCCTCTTTGGTTTCTGATTATGCATAGTTCTGAACACGGCAGGTCACACCTGAAGAGCTCTTGTGAAAATCACAGGGATTCAGCGTTTTATTATGCAACAACTCCACTTACATAATAGAGTAATCGGAGGGGCAGAGCCTCCGGACCCCTCAGCCGCAGCGAAGCTCTGCTGACTTTTATTTTCCTGCTCCTACCGTCGAGCACAGATTTTATATATATTGTTTTGTTCTCGTGTCGCAGAAGCATCCTCTCTAAGGCAGAAGATGTTCATGACTCAAAAGAGTAATGCTGAATAGCAGAAGCAATGACATCACTGGTCGGGTTGCCGTCACAACTAAACATTTTAGAGTGGATGTTAGCTTTTTATTTGCTGAAAATTTGACTCCTCGCCACTGTGAGTATCTCTTTGGCGTCATCTTGTCCTTGGGCAAGACACACATCCCTCCACCGCTCCAGTGGTGCTTCTTAAAGGCGGTGATTCACATGATATTGTCACAAATGTAAATCTGTATAACTATGAATGGAAAACAGCTTTGGTTAGAAGCCAAAAGCCGCCCCTGCAAAAAGATTTTTGTCTTTTTTATTTCAAGTGATGTTAACCCTTACATGCATACATCAGGTTTTAAGTAACCTGGGATTATGTTTGAGCTCCAATAATTTACAGCCTGTAATACCTAAAGACACTGTACAGCTTTGCGAACAAAAATAAACCTGTATTGGTCGAATCCGAAATGGCTATTTCAATGGTTTTGTAATGTGTGTTTTAGTCTATGTATACTCCTTCATTATAGTGTTAAAGCACAAGATGACAACCCATGTATATGCAACACATTGTGTATTAAGTTCAGCTACTTAGATATAAATTAAGGCCTCTTGTGATGTGAGAGGAGAATTCAGCAGAATAATTTCAATTCATGGCCTCAAGATGGGTGTAAATGATGCATGAAGTATGATAAAAGGAAGTAGTCAAGGCTTAGAGGCTGCAGTTTGTATACTAAGCCTCTGCAGCTTTTCTCAAATTTCCCTCTTGTTTGCCCTCTGCAGGCAGCTATACGGAAGGAACTCAATGATTTCAAAAGCAATGAGATGGAGGTGCACGAGTCAAGTCGCCATTTAACCAGGTAATGTTTATTATACATTACTTTGCATGTGACCATGAAATTGAATATATACAGCAGCTTTTGAAAGGCTGGCAGTATTGGCTGTACAATGCAGTGAGTTCTTGCTTAGGTGATGAAATGTCTTACACTTTTTGTGCTCATCTTTTAGGTTTCACCGACCATAGTAGACCATCACTGTCTTGAGCAATGCCATGCCGGCGCTCTCCTCCACTGAGAACCTTAAGTGCTGGACAGTAAAATGGTGCCCGTTTCTACAATAAGGCCATGTCTTCTGAAATGCCTTTTCAAGACCCACAAAACTGAGTCGGTACTCCGCTGCAAGATGCAGACCCCCACTACTCCGTCCACTGTAGTAGCACACAATGACTCCATTTGATTCACATTGCCCCTCTATGGAAATTGCTCGGCTGCCTCTTCACCCTCTCTGCTGCGCTCTCAGGCAGGCGCTCAGTTCTGCGACATTTGGAAAGCGGGACTCTCTTTGTTTGCAATTGATTGACATTTTCACCATTTCCTGAGGCAACCGTACTTTGTTTCATCAATAACACCAGTGGACTTGTCTCAGTGGAGATGTTATTTTTTCCCTCTTCTTTATTATGCTGTCAGTCTGGACTCCTCTAGCCCTTATGGACAACTCTTTGCGAGGATGCAGGCTGTATTGTTCCGAGCTCACTACATCAGCAGGAGATCCATCTTTACTGCACCTGCTGGGACTTGTAAACAGCTTAGACAAGGGGGAGGGACAGGCAGGTCCAAAATTAGAATCATTTGCAATATTCTTTCCTTCTGCTTTCTTAGGCTTTAGCACCCCCTAGAGTCCCTCGGTGTCATTACTATGTAGTCATGACTTTTGTTCTTCCCTCTTATGTGCAATTCTCACTGTACCGACAATGTTGTCATCTAATTGCTAACTGTGAATTTGAGAGTTTGGGCAATGCCCGCACTCTCTCCAAATGTACATTTTGTTTATACTGAGGAAAGAAAGTTACATTTAATGAAGAATTATGCTTGACCAAGTTTTATTCATGTTACAATCTTATACATTTATTGTAAAAACTTCAGCTGGCAGATATATTCTGGTTCCAGTGAGTGCCACAATTATCCGTTTTATATAATTTTTTCAGTTTTTAATTGTTTTTGATAGAGGCACCTAAATTATTTAATTTAAAAATTAAGTTTTTATGTGTCCTAGATAACCAAGAGTTGGATGACCACGACATGATGAATTACATTTTTTTGAGCTTGCAGCAGTTTTTGTTTGCTCGTAATGTGCATTGTATTATACACTTTACTTTTATACTCATTTCATTATAAGCTTTTGACAAAGCAATATCCATTGTTTGTAGAGAAATGGTTAAACTACAGGTGAACTCCCAACCATTTTTTTTACTGTGCTTATACACTTTGCCTCACTTCAGGGTTTCACTTTTGTTTTATACTTTACTTGAGGAACGCTTTATTCAGGAGGACCCTTTTCTGCATTTTTCTTCACTTAGCCTCCAAAAAATCTGAATCTTTAAAAGCTTTCCAACACATTAGGACACGATTTGATTCAGTCTCAAGTCTTTAATGGAAAACAATGATGCACTTTCCATTATAAAACAAGAGTACAGATACAAGAGAACTCATCTATTCAGGATTTTTACATTTTTATTGCAAAATTATTTGCACTGTTTAGAGTTTGGCTGTACAATGGTCACGGTTTTAAAGTCAGGGCCCAGGTGTGTATCCTATTGTTGGTTATCTGATCTGTGACAATATTGTCTATTCACTGTTTTGCTCTTGTTAACTGATCACTGATCCTACACCAGTATTCAAATGCTTATAAGCTTTATGTACACTGACTTTTTTTTTTTTTTTACCTTATACTGTATTACTTTTAAAGTTGCAATATGAAATTCTAGTTTGTCAGATGAAGATAAGTAGTGGAAGTGAAAGGCTGTTGGCCTCCTTCTATAATACATCTGTCATCAAAGTAAAATGTGTTTTCCCTTATTTTCCATCACTCGATCAGTGATGGATAGATGACCTGACAAAACCTGGAGACTGGGAACATGAAAATTGTTTTCCACTTATGGTTTTATGTAAACAATGGACGATTTGTTGGTTTGGAGCAGTTTGTCCTCTCAATCAGGACACAGGTCATTCTGGTATATCAATTTTTTAAATCTAAATTGCAGTGGGTCATCTAATCTTAGAGACTTTGAAGTATGAGGTATATCCATGTTAGAACCAGCTTCTGAATGATTCCAGCATCATGTTGGTTTTTTTTTTAAATGTTCCATTTATAGGTTCAAAACAGTAGAGCTTGAACAGGAATGCATTTACACAAATACACTCCAGTTGTCATTTCAGCTCTAAGAAAAAAAACCTTAGCCCCCGGGCTGAGCATGAGGTTTTCCATTGTGCTGGAATCAAGGAACATGAATTCAGCAATAATATGTTTCCTTTTACATGTTGTGGAGCAACTGAATGACTTTGAAAGTGTTCTTTTTTTCATTTTTGAAATACAGAATACCATGTAAAGGATACATCATGCCAATTAAATTCCATTTCTGAATGCAATTTCACTGTCCAAATGATACTTTATTAGATTAGAAGAATCAGCCCAGTCCTGCCTAACAGTAATCGTACCAGTTTTACTCCCTTCTGTATCTAAGCTTATTGCCAAACATTTTATATTTTTTCCACATAAGGGATTTGCAATCAAGCTTGCTTCACAAATGACTTGCACTGTAGTTCAGAGATCTATTCCCCATTCTCAAAGGCTTGTATTACTCTTCTTTTTTAGTACTGTACTTTATGAAATACATTATTCAGATAGTGACAGATGTTTGGGTAGCTTGGATAAAACACATACCAGCTCAGTGAAGAAAAAACGCATACTTTACCGGCGGCACATTTTTAAAACATGACTCAAATGCAACACTAACAAATAGACCTTGTGTGTTTTAATATAACCAGTTCTGCAGGACACTGTCTGTCCTGCTTTAACATTATAAATTTAATGAGATGAGCAAGCAAAATAAGTGCATATGGGGATGTGAGTATTGTTTGAGACAGCCTTGAGAAAACTTAACCAATACTTTAATTTGTCACTTTCTGTAGACTATTCGTCCCCATTATTAGGCTACAAGACCTATGAAACCTCTTCTATCTCAGATGAGCACTTTCAAATGTGAATTGTGAAGTAAATAATTTAATGGGTCCAATAAATATTCAGCAGGCTTTCTACTAAGCAAAATTCCAAATTTTCTCCTTAATGACTTGCTAAATTCACATGCAAAAGCTTAGGCTGAACTGGGTTTGAAATTGGAACAACTGCACATTTAAGTAGGACGAGTGCATATTGAAAGCCTCCATTCATCAAAAAGGCGGACAAGGTGTCATCAGTACCTTTTTATAACAAACACAGTTGATTATACATATCTATTTGATACTGACAAAAGTGTTTTACTCTATGTAGCCTACAATCTGTGTTGTCTGTGTCTTGACTTTGATGCATGTTTTATTGATGTGTTAACAAGATATGAACACACACTGTATCAGAATCAGAATACCTTTAATGGTCCCACAGAGGGGAAATTTGCGTTGTTACAGCAGAAAGAGTCAGTTTAATGTACAAGAAAACAAGATAGGCTATAGACAATTTGTTTGTAGATTTAGGTAAGTCTGTCAATCAGTTTAAGAGACAAACTTAACTATTTTTGTTATTATCACAGGTTATGACTTTGAAGATACATACTCAATGCAAAATATCTGCAGCAGTTGCCCCAAAGACAGTGTGGAAATGTTATGTTTGAATATATTTGCCACATATTTTTAGATTTGTAAGCCTAATAATAGTGTCACCACTTTGGCAAATTAAAAAAAGGTTGACCTGAAAAAACAGCAGGGTCGCTTTGCCCTCAACAGGGAAAAAAGTTGAGGTCAAGCTTTGCGGTTTGCTCCACTAGATGGCGAGAAACACAATAGAATAAGAGCATGTACTGTAGGGGCTGTAATGGTCTTGTGAAATGGCGTCCTGATGAGATGGTGCTTAGGTTATTTGCCTCGTCACCACTAGTGTAAAAATAAATAAACCTACAGCGATGTTTCACATTGCCATGCATCAACGTTGTATTGCAGTGAAATACCAAACCATTGTGTATAACTTCTCACGGACGGAACACTGAAAAATTAGGTCAACGCTTTCTTTCATAATCAACAGTTGACTGCTGATAAGTTTCCGCAGCGTGTGCAGTAGTTTAACTTGACCAGGCTAAATAATGCATTGGTAGTTTAGCTTCCTTCACATGGAGCACACTAAGATAACACTACATCAGATAAGAGGACGCACTTCGGAAGCTGCACACCAAACATTTTATAGGAGCTATGTTTACGCCCCTCATCTGTTCACCGCCTCACTTGACTGAAACTAAAGAAAAGCTTCATGGGAAATGTATTCATTACATAATGTCTTCCCTGCAGCACCGACAGCAGGGCGCTTTCTGGCTCAATACACTTCCCACAATCCACTGCGTTGTTGTTAACGACCCCATCTTGTGTCCTCCTCATGAATATATATCAGTCAGTATTTGCGTAGGAGGTCGGCCGACGTTCATTTCATATTCCAGCACTGTATTTTGGTCCAAAAGGGACGCACAGGCACGTCTCCGCCCTGATCTGTCCTCGCGCGCCCAGCCTCTTCCAAGCGAATTTAATCGGTAAAATGTTTTTTGGAGCAGCGGAGGAGACTCTGACGGGGAAAGGACGGCAAGAAGTGAATGACTACTAGTGGAATAAGTCAGCAACACCGCCCAGTCGGTGGATATTTACCACGGTGGGCACGCTTTTTACGGCTTTTAAATGTAGACGTAGGTGTAACCAAGTGCGCACCGTTATTTATTTAGAGAGGGGGACTTTTCATTGGCAGAGATGGAAAGTGTGCAGGCTGTCGCTGAGGATGGTGCCTCGGATGGAGGCGCGACCAAGTTAATGAAGAAGCCCAGCGGACTGTCTGTCGCCCGGGGGACTCCAGCGGATGAAGGCGGTGGACATTTGGCACCCTCCCGCATAGAGGCAAAGAACTGGAATAGCGTTTCTCATTCCACCTCTTCAGTGGGATCTAGTGCGTCAAAGCGAACTGTGGCGTCTAATGGCCGGGGCTCATCCAACAACTCCAGCTCCCTCCTGTTGAGACGGAGACGCTTGAAGAGGAACCTCTCCGCCGCAGCTGCAGCCACCGCCACCTCAGCTGTCAGCGCCGCCTGCGGCGCCAAGATGAACTCGGCCCTGTCCTCTGCATCTCTACACACTCGGAGTCTGGATCGGAAGACTCTGTTGAAAGCCCGACAGAACATGCAGCTGCAGCCCGCTGATCGCGAGTGGATGAGAGCAGATCTCCACCGGGGCTCCATACACGTCCACGACCGACTGACGCCCTCATATCCCAGGCCGGTTCTTTGCACTATGGACACCACAGCCGGCGAGGTCGCCCTACGTCTGAGTAAACTCTGCAGTAAGTCGAGCTCTGTCATGCGCATTTTTTGTAAAGATAACCCTAAGACTGACCAAAATGGCAACTGCAATGTGAAGTATGAATATAACGATAACCCATGCAAGGTGAAAGAAGACTTAAGTATAAAATGCAACCACCTGACTCCCCATGAATCCACTGAATTAAGGGGCCATCCAAGTGACAGGTTGAGACTGCTGCTCATGGAGAATGCAAACGAGAGGCAAAAGCAACAGGACGTTGATGGGAAACTTTTCAGCCCGGAGTCAGAGTCACAAGACAACATCGCCTGTTCACTGTCAGATTTAAATTCTAACTCCAACATGGATACCCCCAATGATGATGACTCGGAGCACAGGAACTGTTTAGACAGCTATGGATTAAATTCTGGCTCGGATGTGGAGAGCAGTGCTTTTGATGACCTGAGCTCCGGGGCCCGGCTCAGCGAGCATAGGGACTCCCTCAGCGATGACATGGTGCTGGGCACAGAGGCATCCATCCTCAGCCCCTCGTTTGATAGTGCAACAGAGGGCCACGACATGTACGGCAGCTCCTCAGACGAACTGGACCTTGACTGTCCAGCCTCGAGCACAAGCATGGACCCCATCTCGCAGCATCACACCAATGGAATCAGTGCTGTCACTGCCAACTACACACAGTGCAACATTGGACATTTAAACGACATGACTAACAATATGGGACCAGATAGCAGACTTAATCCACACAGTCTGGGCACCCTGCCACCCAGCAGTAGTGCCGGCTCATTGTCAAGAGCCTGTTCTACAGGTAATTCACCTGATATCCAAAACAGTGGCCAAGGTGATGTGAAATCAGGGCTGACAGCAGACCACAATGGAGATTCCTCTGATCCGGGCCCCACACTGTATGTTCAGCTGCATGGTGAGGCTGTCAGGAGGCTTAGCCCAGATGAGAGGCCTCTGCAGATCCAGAATGACTTTCTCTTTAAGCTTGGATTTAAGGACCCGTGGAGAGTTCAAGAGGAAGGGCTTAACACTGAAATTGGCTCCTTGTTACGTTTCTATTCAGGTAAGTGATCAGGTTATTCTCATTCTGGGACTTGTTGGGGCCTCCTCTGTTGCACACTACGTAGTTTGGATTGCAGATCCTTATTGTTGCTTGTAACAGGTTGGCAGCCTCTGTCACAAAATGAGGCAGGTGCTGCTTGCCATTTTTTTGTGTTGGTTAGTGGCAGGATTCCAAAATCTCAATGTTTTAAATCAGAATCAGAAATACTTTATTCATTCCAAACTGGGATTTTTTTTCCGTTGAAGCAGCAAAATACAATACGAAGCATAACAAATAATTAGAAATAAAAATAAGAAATATACAGATGTACAAATAGTGACTCCTGTACAAGAGCTTTGTTAATAACTGTGACAGCATTTTAACGGTTATTAAAAGTCTGTTATCCTAAGTGCACTTCCAGTGATGACTAAATTTTGCTGTGGCATGAATGGGTCAGAGCGAGGTCATATTCTAATATCTGCCAGATCGAACTTGCCTCAGGGACTTCCTTTAAATTTCAAGTGTATTTTTTGTTACTTCTGTCCTGGACTGACTTTGTCGGACCATAGCAGGACACTGTGCTCCCATGGACACGCATGACACCGCCACAAAGCCATCACCACAACTTATGGTGCTCAGACATGGGGCCCTTTCCGGCTTTTGCCCCATTATCATCCTAATGAAAAGGCTGAATGCCTTTGTGGTTGGATGGAGAGTAGGGGTGGGAGTGGTATGGCTGGGAGGACCATAAACCCTCTCTGTGTACCCAGTGAATTCTGGTCATTGAGATGCTGCGCAGTGCCTGTGCTATTGGCATCTAGCATGGCTACTGTCACACTAACTAACTGCCTGCCAAGCTGGGTTAACGTGCTCCTCCAAAGCGCAGGAAGCCCTTTTCTTCAGTACGCCACTGCCTCCAGCTATTACTGCTATTGCTGTTGCTGCTAAGGGATGTAATGTGGGTAAACTGAGTGCATGCTGAGGAAAGTTGATGAAAAAGTTGTTATTTGGGCTGAAGTATGTAAAAGAGAGACTATAACACTTTCTAGCTTCCTGTACCAAGAGGCTGTTGAACCAGAGGCTACTTAATACACAAAAATGGCCACATTTGCTCCTGTTCACGTTCGCAGTCACATTTGCCCTTTTGTGCTTTTCAATACTAACTTGCTTCAGGTAGAATGATTTTCATTTAGATTGCATCATATGGCTGCACGAGCATGCACACTAGATCTTATAGATGGATGTGCTAATGAATCCGACATGAGCGTGTGCAGTCAGCTGAGCTCAAACAGCAGTAGCAACAGCCAATAAAGGCGGGCAATTGCAGCCCTGATGCCCTTCTGATGGCAACGCCTCCACATCCCATGTGAGACAGCTTAACTGTGGTCACCTGAGCTCCCCCCCCCCCCCCCCACACACACTAAGCAACACTTGGGCCACAGTCTGCACAAAAGGCCTAATTCTCAGTCACATAGAGCAGGACACAGAGGAGGACTTTCATGCACACACAGAGGAATGCACTGTAAAGAGAAAGCATTGCTGACTTGTGACTTATCTCTGCCTGCTCTTCTGCCCTCTCCTTACACGATGGAGGCATGTGAGGAATGTACGCTGGCTCGTCTAGAATGTCAGGCACGTCTGCTGAGGAGGAAGTGGAGCAAGGGTGTTGGGGAGGGGGGGAACTTGGTGTGCGAGGGGATAGCGCGCTGCCCATGTTGCTCTGGCTTTGAATGGTAGTCCTGCCTAGATAGTGAAGATAGGCCCAGTCTCAGCTGACTTGCTGGCTGACTCTCGGCTGCAGCTGCCACAACTGTAGACCTTAGTCACACTAAGGGCCTTATTGTCTGCATGCCTATGCATGCAAAGTGGCCTTTGATACAGGAAGTCCAGTATCTAAACTGTTTTATTGCTTAGTTGCTCAATAAGAGCACTGTTCACTTTTGTTACTATGAGTAACCTAAATATTAAGTACACGAGCAGCCATTCAGAGGTACTCCGCGTGCAGCGTGATTGGGAAGCAGGAGAATGATGTGAAGAGGCTGTTAAGGCAAAGTGTTGACATGGTGCATTTTGCTAGATCCTTTGGACAATGCAGAGGCCAGCTTAACTTTGACGGGTTCAGGTCATGGTTTGAGTGCATAGACTCTGCAGTGGCCAGCTGAGAGAACTCACTTTGCCCTGCTAGACACTCAAACATGCACACACACATGCACATGTACAGAAGGCTGCCTAGATCAAAGGGCCGCTGTCCTCTTTGGCAGGCTGACGAGTGATCCTTTCAGAGCTGCCCACACAGGAGCCTCTTGTTATGCTTAGCCAGCTTTATTAGAGTGTGAGTACAAGGGAAAAGGGTAAAAAAAAAAAAAACACGCAGACTCACATGATCAATACATGCACATTCTTTAAGTAAGAGGCCAAAAATTCCATGGCACTAAATAAAAGTACACTTCCTCAGAGATAGTACTAGTGTCTCTGTAGACTTGCAAGAAAAAAGAAAAACGGCACACTGAACCCTAACACACAGTGGCACAGGGGTTTCCTAAAGGCAGAGGACCAAGAGTTTTTACCAAACCAAAGCAGCACACTAAATAATTTAGATAGATTAGCCTACTCAGCTTTACAAACTCTCTCATCCATGCACTCCAGCATACCCACTGCTTTTTGTGAGCTTTCCACTGACCCTGGTGAAGTTGAAATGTATGTTTTAAAAGCAGTTTCATGTAAATCTAGAGTGCCGTTAAGATGATGCCTTTTTTTTTTACAAGCATAATTAATGAGCACTGGCGTACAGTGGCCTGGAAACTGTCAAGGTATTAATTCCTTTTCAGCTCCACTCATGTTTATAGCTCAAGCTTCTGTGACACAAAGTCAGGGTCGATAACAGTTTCAACTTGCTGCACCCAATTTTCAAGTAATTCCCATGTTGTTTTCAGAATCCGCCTGCAAGGTGAACTTGGCAGGAAAAATTGTCCGTGCAGTACTAATAAAAGTAGAGATATTTAAAGGACTGTTGCAGGTAATACCTTTTACAAAACAAAAGTGGATGCTTACAGCTTTGCACATTCATGGTAATAATTTGGTAAAATCTGAATTCAGCTGCAAATGTTGTGCGATCATGATGTGTCTAAATATAGAATGTTTCTCAAAATAGAACATAGTGCACCTTTTTTATTACCTCTTTTTAACAGGCCATAAAGTTTTATCTGCAATAATTCTCCGAACAAACGGTGATGTCATGCTTAGTGCCTCACTTGTACTGAGTTGCTTATTTACAAAAAATAAATAATAACTTACAATTTTATTGCTTTGTTACCAAGCCACAACTGGAGGCAAACATTGCACAGGTACTACATTTCTGTCCTGGCTTCAATCTGAAGCATTTATAAGAAGAAAGAAAGAAAGAAGAATAACCTCTTAATCGTCGTAAATTTGATCCATCCTAGTGTTAGGAGCAGAGGTTTGCCATTATGTACGGCACCCGGGGAAACGGTGCCTTGCTCAGGGACACCTCGGTAGCACTTGGTCTTTCGGGGACATGAACCGGTGACCTCCTGGTCCCTATGGACTTCGCCACCACCGACCGTTACATTGATATACATGGCCAAAACAGTGTGTGTATATTGATACGAGAAATATCCTTTAAATGTGTGCTTGCTGTACATCTTTTTCACTTCTCGCTTATTGTTTACCTTTGTTTAATAGACGACCCAAGGTCCATCATATGTATTGAAACACTATTAGTATTGTCAAGTGGCTGATTCTCAGGGAATATCATGGAAATATAAAACTACATTTTTAAAAATTGAATTCAACATTTATTAATATTAGAACCAATGAAAAAAAGCATCCTATTTAAACCTGAGCAGAATCTCAGTCATACTGATATGACGTTCCATGTAGACACCAGATAATAAGCTTATAAGGAAGAGAAGGAATACTTCAGTTACTGTAAAAGCTTAAAGGAATCTGTCTTCAGGACTGTATCTCTTACCTCCAGCCCTCTCTGAAAAGGCAGCGGCTGGTGACGTGATGACTTAAAGGACTCGGCAGGTTTAGCGGCTTAATGAAGCTCCAAACTTTCTCCAGCAGGCTGTGGCGGCTTTTAAGCAGACAACCGCTCACTCTTGTCTTGTCTGTGCCATGTTGCTTTCTTGGAACAGTCAGCACGCCAGATTGCTCCCACATCTCTATGAAAACGTTCTTTCGAGACAGAAGGAGAACAGTCTGTGCACATTTAGTCATTGTTTAGTTGTTTTCTTCTTATGATCGGTCACTGGTTATCCTGATAACAATATGGAGTTCCCTACCAGTGGATTAGTTTGAATGAATAAAGCCATTCAAATGATGTGTGACTATTCTCAGGGATTTATGAGTTGCACCATTAAAGTGTCAATGTCTCTTGAATCTCTAGAACTCTGCTTAGTTGACCAAAACTGCAGCCTCTTCATATATGCAAACACTCCTTGGAGGACTTTGCACAAGCGAGGCACACGGCTCATCTTTTCTCACATCCATGTCTTCGCCTGACAGCTAATGGTCTTTCTAAATGGCCTATTGCTGAGTCATTATGTAATTGTGTAATCAGATTTCACACGTTCCAGACCTCAAATCTAATACGCTTTTGTCGGTGGCTTTTGCATTATCTACACTAATGTCCACAAAGCCAGTAAGCAAAAAATGGTTATATGTTTTTCATGTCTCTTACCTTGCTGCCTGCACATATAGAGGATGTCTTAAATAAGATGTGGTCATAAATCTGAGGATGTGTGTCTCTGAGGATTCACGTGTGTCTACTGAGGCAGACACAGAGAGGATGGTGTGTCAGCTTGTAGCAGTTAAAGCCTGGGTGACTGTTTGCTGTCTAATATAGATTGCCTTCTTGGCCGACATCCTCCCACCTCCCACTCCTCTCACGTCAAATCTTTCTCCCTCTCTCAATTTCTCTCATGATCGATCCCCCTCCCTCTCCTCATGCTATCTATCCTCGCATCTCCTCCTCCCTCACACCATCTGACAGCTTCCATTTCTCTTCCCATATCTCTTTATCTCTCCCTAGCTTATTGCTTTTCACTCCAAGAATTACTGGTCACCCTCATAATTGGCTCTAAAAAAATATTAATGAAAGGCATTATTTCTACAGGTCTAGCACTTTTCATAATGCCTCCGCATGTGCATGCTTTGACGCACAGTGTACCCCTGTGGAAATAAGTTAAGAAGAAACAGAGGTACACAATTGAAATGCTCAATGCTTTGTGGTAAGCAGCTTATTCCAGGTTGAGCAGTGTCATGCTGATGTGCCACTCCTGTCTGCTTGCTGGCACATTCTGAGATAGGGAAAGGGGTTAGGAAAGGGCAGTGGGCTTCCTTATGTGAGCAGACAGGCCTCGCAGCAGTCTGTCAAAAGTTCCTTGCCAAATGCTACCAAGAAACCTTGGAGGGTTGCATTAGTTCAAGAGCAAGGGCAGTGAAAAGGTTCCCCCTTCTGTGGGGTCATGGAGTGGGCCCACTGTCCGCGCGTTGAGCACCAGTCCCTGCTCTTACCACATGCAGGAAGGGGGATTAGAGGCAGAGCAGCAGGGGCTCACTCTCTGCAGCTTTGATCAGCAGCAGCACAGCCTAATATCAGACAACATCTGCAACTCTCAGCATTAAAGAGGCCCAAAAAATTCCGATTACGGAACACACAGCCTACTTGACTGCTAGTGTACAGGACAGAACTGTGTCAATTCCTGGATGGGAGGTTTTTAAATACCAACACTCCAGTGGTGCTCACGCTAATTTGTTTTACAAAGCCAGAGTCTCCAGATAGGTTACTTGTGTGTAAAATTCTAATTTGTTAGATTTTCTTGAATTCCCATTTAGTATTTACACGATAATCAGTTTTGGGGCAGCTGTTTTATTTGAGATTTAGTTTTTATAGACACCTCCATGCACCGCAGAAAATAAGGCTAAGTAGATGGAGTGTTTAGTCAAAAGTATTGTGTGAAAGGAATTCAGATTGTTACCAAGCTGTCCCCAAATCTGTGTTTGTCTCATCTGTACACTGCTATGGGTAAGGTGTGTTTGGGTGTAGCTGAGCTTGTTTATATGGCCTCTGCTCCAATAGAAAGAGGCAGCGCTGTTGATATGAAATGACCTAGTTTAAAGTTCATCCCTCTACAAAAATGCTGAAGCACAATAATGATACTTCCTTATTGTCAGCTGAGAGAGGCGTTGAATGCAAACAGATGGACTCTGACACAACCCTATAGATGTACTGTAGATGCTTACAGTCACATAACACCCTGTGGTTATTAATGCTGATGCTGACATTTCTGTTCTGTTGCTAAAATGGTTTTCAACCTTTTCAGCATCTTTTTACTCTCGGTTTAGAGTAACTTCATGTGACAAATGAGTCTGTATTTAATGTTTGAAGTATTTAGATAATATCCTTAAGTAAAGTTGGCAACGGAAGTTAAAGTTCTCTACTGTCATCAGAATATACTTAAAGCCGCTGTAATCATTTGTTTTTCAATTTAATTCCAGTGGTTCCCTTAAGCTATATGGTGTTTTGTAACACCTCTTGAGCTCATTGTTTTAGTTGTTAAGCCAACATCCCTTTCACTGCTTTTGAACGCAGAGGGCATTCTGCAAATATACTCTAAAAGCTGTCTGTACCTTTCGTGCTCAGCACCAAACGGCAGACAGAATTAACACGGTGAACATAGTGGAGCGTTCAGAAGCGAACAAGACAGATATTTCCCTCAGGAATAAATAAGAGTGAATATTGGACTTTTATTCTCTTCTTCTATTGGACATTCATCAGGTGTCCAGGGACACGGCTCCAAATGAATACTAATGTTGCTCCATATCTCCTGGATGCGAAACTAGAGAAAAGTGGCCAAAAACTCCATTATCGAAAATGATGGTACCAGACAGAATATTCTATTCAAATCCAAAACAGTAAAATACATTGTAAGCTCTGTACAGTATTCATATATTATAAAGATGAAATTATAAAGGTTGATAATAGATTGGTCGGTTTAAAGACTAAGATTTGTGAAACTAAGATACATTGCTGCATCATTCATTAACGTTGCAATTTGCCTGCATGTGTCTTGCTGTTAGCGCTGCAGTTTGATAATCACCCTGGCCCTGGAAAAAAACATGGAGCTGTCACCTGCTGCACCAGGAAGTGCAACACGCTTCCTTGCATTTTTTTCGGTTTTCTCTCAAACATGCTTATTCTTTCAGCCTAATCTCTTTATAGTTCCTGTTTCATTTGCGGTGTGCCTCTCTCATAAATACAGTTGTTTTATTAACAGTCACTCGGCAACCACCCAGTTCTTTTCTAGTTTTCACTACTTCCCAGTCCCAGTGGTTAAAGACTTCCCTTCTTTAGTTCTTTTTTTTTTTTTTTTTTTTTCACACCAGCCCTCTCCCTCTCTCACTGCCTCCTCCCCTCCTTCTCTCTCAGTGCCACTGTGTTCACATGGCCCCTGCATGTGACATGAAGCTGAGCCAAAACACCCCGGATGCCCGCTTTCAGCCCTCCACTGTTCCAGACCTTGTTAAATTTTAAACAAAGCAAAAGGAAAAGAAAGAAGAGAGGGAGGAGAAGGAGAAGAAAAGTGAGCACGCGGGACCAGGGGAATGTGCAACAACATCACAATCTCATTCATTCATTCATTCATTTGTCCTGTCCCTGTGCATCATCTGGAGAGAGTGGCCCTTTAATTTGTGCTCTCTTTTTCCCCTTTACTCTGCTTGTGTGAAAGCCTTCCTCTCAGTCTCTCCCCCATTCCTCTCGGCTCTGAACTGGCCTGATAGCTGTAGCTTTAACCACAGATCTGGGGTCTGATTACTTTGCAGCCTGTCCTTCACTGGGATTAGGAACGACTGACTGAAACTGCGGTCTTCGTGGACAGCTTGTTCCTCAATTACCCCGAGGCAACTGCTGCCCATCATATGCATTTTTAATACTTTTTGGAATGGGAGAATAGCTGGACTTGAAATAATAACAGTGACTGTTTACCTTTTATTATTGCTTGTGCTCTTCCCTTGTATGAACTTGCTTATTACTTTCACCATCAAAGGAATGCCACAACATGGCAGCCTTTAATATAAAGTGTACCAGAACAACTAGCTGCTTGCTGCAACCTCCCAGTGGCACATTGCCAGATTTAGATTAGCTGTGAGGGTCCTTCATAGCCTCTGATAATGAATGGCATTAGAGGTTAAGTACAAACAATAACAACAATGTGCTTATCTGTGTGTCTGTGGTTTACCCTCGGGAAAACTTTGAAATTGGAAGTGGTTTTTTATTGCCTTTCATTGTGGATTAGTTGTGAATAATTCCAATCAGTGTTACACATGATGTCATTGTCACCACACACTACTCATATAGACAGTTTCCTGTGATCATGCTTAACGCATTATGACACATGACACTGGAATCAGCTGGGCTGCTACCAACAGCATGCATTGTTACAAATTCGATGTGAAGTTAAGCAAGTTAAGTTGAATAGGGCCACCTAATTAAACTCACTTTCCCAGCAGTTTACAGCAAAAAAAGTGCATCAGCTTTGGTGTGTTGGAGATATCAAAGAGCACAAATACTTCACCTTCCTATCCTTGTTTATGAGCAAAACAAGTTCAGACAGGAGCCTCGAGCGGGTTTCGGTTTTTCTTCCACCCAGCAGTCATCCCACCAATCATAGACACACTCCTGATGGTATTATAGTACAGTACACTGCTCTGATATTCACCCTGTCTCTTGCTCACTCCACTGCTATTCTTGAACCGATTCTATGAAAATGTTGCTGCCGCCTACTCAAATCTGCTTTTCTCTACTCAGGAATCTGTCTACTCGTTGATTGGTAGCACATGCTCAGTGTATACGCAGTACATAAAGTCAAATCTGTTCACAGGGAAAAACTAAAGTTTACATGCTATCTTTTCTAGACACAATCTCCTGTATCTCTTATAACATTACTTGCATTGTAAGCTATGTGTCACTTTGTTAATAAGTCAAACTATGTTGTTGGAAATTGTAATGCAATGTATACTTAAGAGATACTTGAGATAATTCCAGCCCAGGAACAAAAGTGTAAGAAGATTTGACACATTCCACCTTTTGACTTTTAACAATCTGTCCCTGCTGCTTCTCATCATTATTATGCCCACAGTCTTCCAATTAGACGTCACGACTAGGGGACTGACACAAACACTGACACACAACAAGAGAATGAAGAGACATTAGATTTTAGTGGCCTTACAGCAGCTGTGTCTAAGAGGTGCTTTTGTGTGCAAATTCTTAATGCCTTTTTATCTCAATAATTTGTAGCTTTTCTAACATACTTTGAATTCCTTCCAAATGTAAGGGGGATACACTTTAGAGCTTTATTTACGGCAATACTAATAATACTAATAATAAGTCATTAATTAATCGGCAAATGTCATCACCTGATTATCTTCTTGACTATCTTCTTTCACTTCTCTTTTTTTACCTCATTAAATGTTCCTCCTTCTCTAATGGACATCCATGCTTGCCTTCAGGCTGGGATTGTGAAGTTGTTGCAAAGTCTTCATTAACGCCTCAATTTGTGAAAGGTCGAAAATAAGATTCAGTTCTTTAATTAAATGACTTAAGCAAGATTAGTATTGCTGGAGGGACTTGCTGAAATACACAAGGTAATTCAGTTAATGATTTTTTACTTTCCAGCCAGTTAAACTTTAATAGCGTACTTGATTCTGATGACTTTGAAAAAAAGTTTTCAGCCAAACCAATGTTGAGACTCTTCCCTCTCTTATGCTGTTATGTTAAACCATGAGGATGATCTTGTTAAGATGACCGTGAGAATGACGAGGAGAGACAAAGTGATGGAGTAGTGCAGTGTGGAGTTCTGAACGTAAAACTTCCTAGCTTGGTTTCCACCAGCGACGGGCATTATTAATGCAGTGGTACAAATGAACAGGGAAACCCAGGGCGACAAACAGGCCGGGATTCCCTGCAAGCTAATTAATCACTGACATACACATAAACACACACACACACACACACACACACATACATAAACTGTGTACGCGCCTATGCATGCGCACTTCAACACATTCAGCTCTAACCTTTTGCGCAAACTTTCACTGGCTTAACAATTACCGTTCTCATCTCGCCTCTTTAGCCTCGGTATCAGAGGGAGGTGTTGTCAGCCTGCTCCTTTATTGCTCCTCTCCCTTCATGCCTGTCTCTCACATTTCACCCTCCCCTGATGCACTTCCAAAGAGGGGTTGAATGCTAGGTGGGTAAGTCTAAACCTCTGTCTCTGAGAGCAGGTTATTGTACTGGTGCTTAACACGACAATACCTCGCTCCATCTCATTCTCACTCTCTTTTAAGCCCCCCATACAGTATAAGGCGCCGGGCTCTTTATCAAGGCTATGTGGAGTGCTGCAGAGACATGCCGTTGCTGTATACAGGCCATTAGCAACTGCTGAGTGACAGAATGTGGAGGCTGAAGTGACACAGTGACACTGCTGATGAGCAACCAGTGTCCTGAATTATGAGATAATATGTGTGTTTGAGGAACTTCTTACTCAATTTGTGTCCATCTTAAGCAACAAGAAAATACCGCAACATGCCAATCAACATTTCCCAGAACCAAGGTGATGTCTTCAATTTTCTCTGATCAGTTAGTGCTTCAAAAGAAACTCCACCAATTTACCAAACTCAGGATTATTCATGTGTCACATTTAAGTAGTTCTCATAGTGAAAACAGTTTTAGAAGGTCTTCTTTTTTTCCAACGTCTGATTAAATACCCCTTGTGATGTCAACAGGCTTATGTTGGTTTTCCTCGTTCTCTCCCCCTTTCTTTCCTAACTTTTGCTGTTGTAAAGGCAACAAATCTCCCCAAAATCTTTATAGAAATATAACACAAGATTGCTGAAGGACCCCTTTAAAAACTTTCACATTAAGCTCTGTTGGTTTTCTGTTGATTCAGAAATCTGGTAATCAGTTCATTGTGACGCAACTAAATCTGAGTTGCATTGATCCTTGGATACAAGTATGAGTCAGGCTCAGTGTAATGGAGCCATTAGCGGAGATGTATTTCCCCGTTCATACCTTGTTAAAAAGCTACTCCAGGCAGAGAATTGATCACAAAGTTGTCTTACATTCTCTTTTGGCTTCTGGGCTTTGCTTTAATTGCATCTTCAGTTCACCAAAAGTTGCGGCCCACCTTTTTTGTCATTGTGCATGCATTGGCCATGATCAGGCCTGATTATGTGTTCTCATGTGTTAGTGAGGCAGCAGTAGGACTGCTGCATCATTCATGAGTGTGTGCCACCCTGTGCCGGGTCTGCAGTGACCCGTAGCTGTCAACAGCATATCCTTGAGCGTGATGGCACAGGCTGTGCTGAGGACACACTGCAGGGACCACTGGCATGTGGAGGTCTGTGGGAGGAGCTAGGGGATGGGCGTGCCAATCTGGAGGCTAGAGAGGAAGCAGTGAGAGGAATATGACTGATAATAATGTATGATGTCCTTTTTTTGAAGTTCTCTTTTCACTTCTCTTCGTCTTTGGGAAGGTCAGAGAAAAAATGATCACATAGAGAACAGCACCTACATAAGAAAAGTAAAGCATGATGGGCCCTGTACGGATATACAGCGGGTAAAATAAGTATTGAACACAATTTTTCTCAGTAAATATATTTCTTAAGGTGCTATTGACGTGACATTTTCATCAGATGTCGGTAACAACCCATGCAATCCACACATGCAAAGAAATCAAACCATAGATGTCCATAAATTCAGTTATGTGTATTAAAATGGAATGACACAGGGAACAAGTATTGAACACATGAAGAAAGGGAGGTGCAAAAAGGCATGGAAAGCCAAGACACCAGCTGAAATCTATCAGTCATTAGAAAGCAATCCTGCCCCTTGTCAGTGCAAATTAATATTAGCTGGTTCAGTCCCAACTGATGGCCTATAAAAAGGTCTCTCATTACCAAGGTGTCACACAATAAAAGATCTCATGATGGGTAATAGCAAAGAGCTCTCTCAAGACCTTCGCAACCTTATTGTTGCAAAACATAGTGATGGCATTGGTTACAGAAGGATTTCAACATTTCTGAATGTTCCAGTGAGCACTGTTGGGGTCATAATCCGAAAGTGGAAAGAACATCATGTCACCATAAACCAGCCACGACCAGGTGCTCCTCGCAAGATTTCTGACAGAGGAGTGAAAATAATTATCAGAAGAGTTGTCCAAGAGCCAAGGACCACTTGTGGAGACCTTCAGAAAGACCTGGAATTAGCAGGTACAACTGTTTTAAAGAAAACAATAAGTAATGCACTCAACCGCCATGGCCTGTGTGCACGCTCAGCACGCAAGATTCCATTGCTGGAGAAAAAGCATGTTGAAGCTCGTTTAAAGTTTGCTGCACAACATTTAGACAAGCCTGTGAAATACTGGGAGAATATAGTCTGGTCAGATGAGTCCAAAATTGAACTCTTTGGATGCCATAACACACAGCATGTTTGAAGGTCAGATGCTACTGCACTTCACCCCAGAAACACCATACCAACAGTGAAGTTTGGAGGTGGGAACATCATGGAGTGGGGCTGTTTTTCAGCATACGGCACTGGCAAACTGCATATAATTGAAAGAAGGATGAATGGAAAAATGTACAGAGACATACTTGATAAAAATCTGCTGCCATCTACCAGGATGATGAAGATGAAACGAGGGTGGATATTTCAGCAAGACAATGATCCCAAACACACAGCCAAGGAAACTCTCAATCGGTTTCAGAGAAAGAAAATTAAGCTGCTAGAATGGCCCAGCCAATCACCTGACTTGAATATACTGTAGGGAATGGGTAATAGAAGATGATAGTTAGGAAAAACATTTCAGTTCGGTCTTGCTCTCTGAAACATTAAGATATGCACACACAATAAAACCTTTCCGGTCATAACCTGTGTGTGTGAGCCAGCATTGAAGAAGCACATTGCGTAACTGGGCACCCTGACTCTCCTGCCAGTTTACTATCACACAACAGAAACTCGGTTCACACGTGTGGAGGCTCGCTGTATTTTGTGTGTGAAAGCACACAGTATTCCATTTGTTTCTCACGCATTCATGACCCGCTGGTTATTCATTATTTCCCAACATGGAATAGCCATCCTCTTCCACCCTGATGAACAAGTTTATCATGCACTTGAACTCACTCTACATGGAGCGGCATTACATAAACACTTGAAGGGTTTCACAGAGAATACATTTGACCTTTTGCTGGCAAGATATTAGACGCTCGCTGGAAGTGAGAGAGACATCAAAGTCTTTTCTCGGTTGTTAACCTTAGAAAAAACGATAAGCATTATCATAATTTTCCTGGCACTGTGTGATGCAAGGTATTGTCAGACACCTTACCTGTTATTTTCTCAGTAAAAATACCATATAGCTCTTTCTTGTTACATTTTTGCTAATAAAGAAACACTTTAGCTTTTTTGTAAAGCAATTTGCCATGATGGTATGAGTCTGGCTTTGCTTTTTAACAAATAATTTGGGAATTTTCTCAGTCTTTTCTTGGTATTCTTAGCCTGGATTTGTCTGTTGGGATATTTTACTCACAAAGATATTTCCTTAGATTTGGTAATGGAGGGATGATCGCTAAAAATAGTCTGACAGATCAAAAAACTGTCTGAGAGGCACACATATTTTCAAGTTATAATTACTTCAGTTCAGTTTCAAGATTATAGTTATGGATGGTCTGCGGTTACTAGTCATAACAAGCCATTTCCTTTTAAAATAACACGTATATTGAAGAACTTTGTTTATAAATCACTGAAACTATTCTTCTTAGCAACACGTTGCTTTTTTTTCTCAATAGGCCAGACCATAATACTAAAGCAGTCAGAAATCATCCATTATAGTTTACTGACTGCGTTCTTGGTTGATGTTTGATCTATTGTACTAATCGTGTTGTTCACACTCATAGATTATTTATATTATCTTAATAAAATATTAATGTCAAAGACGACATGACGATGTTCAAGCAAGCTAATACAAGTATAAAATATAATTGTGTGAGCATAGGACGATGTGTTGTGTGGTTTGTGGCAGCCTTAATACTGACATTAGTTGACTGAGACTAGCTAACCTCGCCTTCAGCTCTTTACTCTCCTGACATTTTCTGCCTAATGTGACAGGATATGCCTGTAGCCAATTTATTATTCCCTGTTTGCCCGTCTTTCTGAATGTTTCTCCTCTCCTCCATCTTAGCCGTCGCTGTTATGCCTTTCTCTTATGGTTCTTTCTACACCAGCATTGCTCCCAGTATTCACAATTCTACTGCAACATGCAAATATGTACCCTTATTATTCTCTTTATGTACTGTGTATGTATTTTACACGCTCACCCACAAACATACTAAATAATGTATTTGGGAGCTCTGAACACTTATAGCCTCATACACCCGTGCATTTAATTAATGTGAAGTAGATAAAGACACATATTGTATGCATGAGCAAATGCACGGACACTTTAGTCCACTACGATAACGACAGTCATTTGCTCACACACAAACAAGGCCGGTGAAATCTTGTATGTGCTCTTATGTTTATGTGAGTGTATGTGTGTGAATGTATGCGCTCTGCCGATCGGGGGGCTCGTGTTTTCCTATGTAGGTTTCGTAATCCACATTCATTACATAACAGCTCCCGGAGTAGAGCTGGGAAGAGGGGGAGTGTAGAGAGGAAGCACACATCTACGTCAGCATCCAACCACCACTGACAGAGGGAATCACTAGGGAGAATCTTTTTTTTTTCAAACATTAATGCCAACACCTGTGGTCCTAAGCATCTCTAACACAATTCTCTCTGTCAGTCGCATCTGGGCCTATTTTTAGTGGATATTGATTGAATTAACAAGATGAAAAATGTTCACAGTGCAGCTGGTGGTGTGAATGACGGTGCAGCTGATGGAAATGCGGTTATTTCTTTTTACTTAAGGTTATATAACTCATTTATTTAACATTTCATAACTGCACAATGTGATTTATCAACCTCTTGTGAGGCCTTTCTCATTGTAGTCCCTCGTTCCAGCTGTCAGGTGCATGAGTTATGGTTGCATATTTGCACATCGTTTGCATCCATTTCTGCTGCAGCCCATAAATGCAGATTTGCATTAGACGATAGGAAATGTCCTGTGTAGGAAGTCATGATACAAATAAAAAAGCAGCAGGAGAACAACGGAGTGTGCAAGTGGGTCAAATTCTACTTGAAGATAACTTAACATTACTTAACACACTACAAATCCTCCTTTAGGTCAGCCCTCTGCCATAACACATTCCCACAGTGCCTCTACAGGCTGTGGATGGTATTGCCTTGACCTGATAACTAGAGTAGTGCATTGCCTTTAATAGCAAAGGGCTGTTTAGCTCCCTTCTCCCCAGGGGCAAAGAGTAATAATGGTTTGATGTGGAATATATTGCAGGCTATGACCTCATTTGGATTCAGGATGTGTTTCACTGGAGTGAGGAGGTTTCGTAAAGAATGCGTTTCTGTCTGGTTGTGTCCTTCCTGACGACATGAGGTATCAGAATTTGAGGGCATCTGTCAAACTATGAATTATCCACTCCATCCTGTGTCCAGGGCTGGAGGGAAGTCTCATGGTCAACATACTTCCCCTGAGCCCCTCCCCCATCCGTCAGTCATTCTGGCCCTGATCCTTAATGCTACATCACCATCGGAGAGTCGTGCAGACGGAGGCGAAAGAGGAGCATCTCCTCGACTGAGCTGTTTAAGCTAAAGGATGTTCAGTGTCTTACAATAGACAAAGTGCCACTCGTCTTTTCCTAGACGGATGGGAAGCACTTTCCAGAACTCTGGAGAACAAAAAATAAATAAATCCACAAACACAAGGCAGCCTTATGCTGAATCATTGATAGATATTGCTTAAGCACTCTCCAGATAATTACAAAACCTCACACATTTATTAAATTCTACAATATAAAAAAGGGGCGTAACCCATCGGAAATGCATAGCAATTTAATTATGTATATTTTCTGATTAACTAAAGAGACAGTGAAAGCAATTGTAAGATGGATGATTGATTAAATACTCTCCTAGCTAATCAACGGTGTGTGGCCCAGAGTTAACAGTTCTTTATCATGGTTACACTGTGGACTCCTGTACTCTAAAGTCATAGTTGAGATATGTTAGTTTCAGCCACAGTTGGCAAGAGTGTGACTCTGAGCTTCCTTGTCAGTCAACATTTTTAAAGCATTCAACAAGATGCTTCATCTGGGTTTTAAAAGAAGTGAAGAATCATGGCCAAGCCGGCCTACTCATGTTGATCACGGTTCAAAGTCAGAGCATACAGACAGACGTTGACTTTGCCGTGTCCCGATAATGCATGACATCCCATCCAGTTCCATGCAAACACATAACAGATCTTTTTATCACTTTCAAGCAAGGGACAGCTTGACACATTACACACATCAACGCCTCCTGAGTCCCAGAGGAGGCAACCCCTTTCCGTCCTTGGACCCTATTTGTGTGACGTCATCTGGGAACTTTTAAAGAGGCTGTATTAACGATTAAGAAGCCACTAAAGTCGCATTTCCACTGCATGGTATGGCATGGCTTGCCTCTACTCAGGTTAAATGAAACCATTAGGCCTACTCTTTTGGCTTACCAGTCTTTGGCAAAAGTTGTGATAGTACGTTAGCCTATACCTTGTTCTTTATTTGGTAACAACTTGGTCGTTGTTTCGAATGAGCTCAGAACATTGGCATGGTAAAAACGCATTCTGAACAGCGCTGCATACCATAAATAGCAGTCACAACTTTTTGTTTGTTTATAGACAGACATTTCTTGTTTGGTTGCTGATGAAAGAATCCGGCAAAGATATTAGATAGGAAATGCGTGGGGTTTTGATAACAATTGAGGGGGGTTTCTGCCACAGTGACGTTTCTGTAGTAAACTTAAATGTATTGAAGCACCTGGTAACAAATGTGTTGAATAGAGTCGATTGGAGGTGACTCTTAAGGTTTTCTCTATCTAGAAACTGTTACACTTTCTGACTTTCCAGAAAATCTGTATTTTGTGTGTGCACTTGGCAGTTAATGTGGGTTGTTGTAAAAACTGCAGAGAGGTAGAGTGTAATGTGCAGACAGATGTGGGGCACAGTCTATCACCCACAACGGCCTTTGCCACCTTACAGGAGGACTCCTCAACTGCTGTCTGAGCGGACGGTGGGCTTAACACGGCCTGTCACTTCGGATCTGAGTAATCAGTGCAAGTCATCCAGAGAGAATGAGAAAGAGAGGGGGCAGAGATGGGGAAAAGACTGCCGGATGATTTGGGCCAAGAGACATAGCTGATCAGATGTAGGAAAGCACATTCCTCCCTTTCCTGCAAACACACATCTTACAGTAGATTTGTTTGACATTGTGTGTGCGCATGTGTGTGTGTTTTGTAACAGAAGGACAGTGTAGCTATTTGTGTCACAAAGTAACAGCTGGCACCGCTCTGTCTTACATCTCTTTCTATATCCCTTCTCTACTTATTGTCCTCAACTGTAGTTTGCTTTTTATCTGTTAATAGCTCAAACACATAATTTGTTGATATTTGTCTGATAATGTCTCCTATCGCAGTTCTTACAAATGCTTCCTAATGGTAATTCCTGAGATCCTGAGGTTGGGAGGGAAAAAGCTGATCCTGTAGATATAAGAGCCCAATATAGAAGCATTTATAAGTCTTAGAGTCTTGCCATCCGGTACATAAGATCCGTCACTGCCTATAGAATAAGGAAGTGAGTTTCTATGCATGCTCGTGCTCTGCTGTGACTTATGTGGGTCATTGATGCCCTGCGGTGCATCATGCCCAGTCCTGTAGTAGAGGTGTGCTGATGTCGGGTTGCATTTAGCAGGGCAGGGTGATTAACCAGGGATGTGTCCTTGTTATAACGGAGAAAGGCCAGAAGAAAATAGTGATCTGTTAAATTGGAAGATGGATGGAGAGAGGTCGGGTTGGTACTGATCACAAACAATGATGGATAACGGGGGCAGCAGGGCATCTGGAGGGAGCTTTATAGCCTGACTGTGGAAACAAGAGCTCAAAATACTGACTTTAAGCAAGAGTGGTTTCCTTTTATGTGATTGACTTTTGCAAAGATTACACAATAAAAATACACACTAGCTATACAACACTTGCTCTAAGGTTATGAGGCTGTATGTTTAAAGGCAACACAATAAATCTCATCTACTTGGTTTTCCGTAGTCGGATGTGCTGCATTCAAGTGTATATTTCAGTATTATAGTACCATGATTTTCAATTAGGCAAGTCTTCTCGGTTACAATTGGCTTGACTGTTGTTTGTTTTTAATATACATCGCAAGGACTCCCTGGATAGCTCTATTGTCACTGAGTGGATTATATAGTAAGACAAAGTGATTCCACACACACAAGGAAGTCAAGTGTGTATTCAAGCTAAGGATGTTTCCGTATTATAAAATATACTGGTGTGAACAAACCTTTTACTGAGTTTAAAAGCTGTACTATCTTGGATTAGGTTGAGGTTTTATCTGAGAGTGACTGCAGTGTGTGTGTGTGTGTGTGTGTGTGTGTGTGTGTGTGTGTGTGTGTGTGTGTGTGTGTGTGTGTGTGTGTGTGTGTGTGTGTGTGTGTGTGTGTGTGTGTGTGTGTGTGTGTGTGTGTGTGTGTGTGTGTGTGTGTGTGTGTGTGTGTGTGTTTACAGTGATATGTAAAGTGTGGAGGGGAAACACTCTTCCTGAGCTTGGGGAAAAAGGAAGGAAGCCATCACTAGTAAGCAAGACACACTACTGTACTCCTGCACGCACATACAGTATGTCTAGGAATAGAACAACTTCTGCACACACACCCACCTTGAAGGGTCGGTCTATTATTTTAAAAGTCATGCATCCCCCGTAGATTATGGGATGACCGTCATGACTAACATCGTCCCTGCTTGGAATATTTCGTGTGTAGGTGGCCTATGGTTCATACATTTGAAATAAAGTAACTGACTCTTATGATTTCCTTCCTTCTGCTGGAGGGTTACCGAGAGATCCTGCCTCACTCTGGCCACCCCTGTAAACAGGATGCTCACGTGGGCGTCACACCCATCTCCCTGCTTCCTCCACTGTGCATTCCCATGACCAGACTGAAGCGTCTTCCTCCATTCAGTCATCGCACGTCTGTTTGTTACGGTTGTAAACGGCATCATCCGTATAGGAGAATCTTTCAAACTTCTTTCATCACAAAAGCATCCCACTTATGCTGTCTGTATTGTTTTATCACTATAGTACATCTTGCTGATATTAGTCCATCAACATGGGGGTTATATGGATGCGCATATGGAGATGGTTAATCACTGTCACTGTGTTAGTGTGTGTGTGAATGTCATCGAGGGGAAGAGTGGGAAGGGGAGTAGCGTTGGTGGTTGTGCATATGCTAGTGTGGGAGAGAGCACGTTCCAACAAAAGGCCTAAAAATAGTAGGAATATGCCCATGTGACATATTGAGGCTAAAAGCTTGTGAATAATTTGTCTGATGCAACCCATACCCCCTTCCCAAGCTCAATCCCAAAAATATGGGCCTGCTGGTTACCTCTCCCAGCCAGCGAAGTTGGGAGGGGGTAACCAGTCTGTTCAGAGACACCAGTCAGTTTGTCTGTCTGTCTGTTAGCAAGATGGTACATGGATTTGAAGGAAATTTGGAGGACGATAGCTCTTGGCCTAAATCTGGTACTAACGATTCAGATGTACCTATTATGCTGTGATAAATCTTAGATATCTTTAAAAAGGTATTAAATGTAAGTGGTTTTTGTACTCAATAAACTTAAATAGCCTCGTAATAAAAACAACATATTCATTAGAAAGTAGTTTCATGTTTTTTAGACACATGC
Source organism: Eleginops maclovinus (assembly GCF_036324505.1). Lineage (NCBI taxonomy): Eukaryota > Metazoa > Chordata > Actinopteri > Perciformes > Eleginopidae > Eleginops > Eleginops maclovinus. The sequence goes on from NC_086354.1 coordinate 15,702,916, forward strand.
TGGTAAAACTCCTTCAAAAGTGATATCTAGTATGCTTCCTAATCTCACCTTCCTTATCGTTCACCTCCCATGTTACCTCTTAATGGACAGTTCAGTCCCCAGTTTAACCCATTTATCTAAACCACTGATTTGAAAGTGAACATTAGAATAGACACCTCTTATATTTGGGGGAAATCTTGGACAAAGATGGATTGGGAAGGAATCAAGAAGTAGGACTTTACTTTAGTTTTCATTTCAACTGTATCATATTATTGTTGATTTGGGTGAATTTGCTTATAATATAATGCTGAATGGAATTTCAGCTGTAATTTGCTCATTAACCTTTAAATACAGTATACAAAATACAGATGTCTTTGATAACCCAATTGCTCATTAATAAATATGAATCCATATTTTTCTGTAGATGGTGATTGCAGCTTTTTTTTTTTTACTGCTGTTAAACCAAGGCAGACTGCCAGAGCACAGAGAGAAATTATGAAAAACAGGTTATGCTACTTAAATTGTCATATACAGGGTAGCTTCACAGCTTTGTGGAAAGCAAATCTGCATTTCCTATAAAAGTGCCATATTTAAATTGTCTCTGCAGTTCTATAAAAAGTCCTTTACATAGAAGACACATATATTTTCCCCAAGAACCACCCACTTATGTCATAGCAGTTAAAACCCACATTTATTTTTACCTTGCATTTAATATTGCACGTTACACGTTTTTTCCGAGGTTTGTGCTCCTCTGCATGCCCTGTAGTTATGTATTACAGTCCTACTGTTTACGCGTATCAATATTGCACACATCAAACATGACACCTGATCAACATTGAACAACAGTGTGTTATGTTACACACTCAGCATTTAATTAAAAGCAAATATCCTTTTGCAAGCTAGGCAAATTATTCTGCTGTGAACACAAGATTAGTTCGTAGCCAAGAGCAAAGGTCAGGACTCAGTAGCTGCCCTGGATTTAAAATGTAGCCGTGTGCTGTATATGTTAGTGAAAATCTGAAGAATAAAATATGTATGTTTTGTCATGACCTCAGCTTTAGCCACATGTGCAAAGCAGAGCTCTTGTCAGGATGTTATTTAACTCTGCTGAGTGTGTTAGATGGGAGCAGCATGCATAGCCTACTCTACTACGCTAGCCTTTCCCGCCAGCATGTGAAAGATCTAAATTATTGAAAAGCCAAGAGAGAGTGTGTAGGATCACACTTGCTGTACCCTTCTGACTCTTTCTGCCTCCCTCTAACTCACCTCCACAACCCCACTGCTTCAGTTCAGTTCATGTGTTTGGTGATGTGAAACATGTGTGAAAGAGACAGTGAAGGATGGATGCAGCTAGTGTAGAAAAGACCACAGTATATAAAGACGTTTTCTATGCCATCTGTCGCTTGGAAGAGAAAACTTTGTAGACCACGGCATGAATCTCTTGGCTGAATGGGAAAAAACATTTCGGTAAAACATGCTGCGGGCGGAAGAACACAAAACCTTTCATAGAATTGAGAAAGTGAAAGTCAGGCAGCTGGATAGAAAATAAATGTCAGGAGGAGGACTGCCCATGCCAACCCAGGGAAGTTTTTTGCGGAGGTGGAGTTAGACAGAAAGCAGGCGGATGTTTGGACAGAACGATAAGACAGCCTTGCTGACATAACGCCTGATAAGCAGCCTGACTGTCAGGTTTGGCAGGCTGGTGGTGAAGCGAGAGAACAGGTCAGGAAGAAGGCCGGCAGATGGGTTAAACTGAAGGAAACTCACTAATCGTAAAATAATAATTTAAAGATGTGCACCTGCTGTTGAATCTAAGTATATTAATTTAGAGCTAAGCTGAACTCTAATCGAGAATATTTTATTCCATATGCAAAGTTGCAGTTGCTCTGAATGTATTTAGATCTTATGCTAACCCAGCCTTGTTTATCATTTGGTTGCTTTATTTAGTGGCCAGCTACCACATTACTTGTAATGTACCTTGTCCCTGTTAAAATACAAGAACTATTAGATTTATTGGAAATTGTCTGCAGCTCAAAGTGTAATTCGTCCAATTCTTTGTTCTGTAAACAAATACCTTTAAAACAGATTGCTTTCCTACACTATACTTTATGTTGAGTAATAATACTCAATGTTTATTTGTTTTTATAAACCTGCTGAACATCAGCAGGTTTGTGTTGTCATTGTTTTTCTTGTTACCCTGTTGATGTTATCACTTAGCTCCAAGCGCAATTGTGTGTAAGTCTCAACCTGGCCTGTCATGCAAATGATTACTATAAAAAAAAGAAGCAATGTATTTTTATTAACTGGTGGAATGCTCATTATTTTCCTTGAACAATAACTACAAATATGTACTGAAATGTGTTAGTCTACAGTGCTAACTCTTATACGATTTCTTTCTTCTAGGGAAGCCTTCAAGCATTGAGAACTCAGAGCGTGTGCAGCTGTCAGGGACATACAACGTTCGGAAAGGAAAGCTCCAGCTGCCGGTCAACCGCTGGACCAGAAGGCAGGTCATCTGTGTGGCACCTGCCTCATCGTCTCCTCTGTCAAGGAGAGCCAGACGGGGAAGATGCACATCCTGCCGCTCATTGGAGGAAAGGTATGTCTTCGTCACACCACAACAGTGCACAACTGGCATCACATCGTCTGTTTTTCTCACCCTGGTTTTTTATGGGGATGTTTTTTGTAATTCTAATCTGGAGTCATAATGCCATAATGTTCAGTGTAATGGATCACTATGGCATTCAAGTAGCCTTATTTCTCTCTTCCTTTTTAAAGTTCCTCCCTAAAAACAACCTTTATTTATTATTTAGTTTATTTTTATTGTTTCAAAGGAGACATTGTCATGACATACATAGGTGGCACAAATGGGTATACAAACTAAACATGCAACAGGGGAAAACGAGTTACAAAAAAAAAGGAAATAAAATAAAAGTGTCTTGTGCCAGCAATATAGACTGTCAAAGTCATCACAGTTCAAATTGGTCCAAGGTTTGTTTCTCTCCCCTTTCAAGAGTTATGCATGACAGCAAACACAAAACAACTATATGCATCTAGAGAGGGACAAGTAAAAATAAAAAAAGAAACTGAAATGCTCGTAGCAGTTTGGCTTAATATGCTACAGAAAATACATTGCTATAAAGTATTCCGACATTTATAAAATCAAAAGGGAATGTAAAGTCTAAAGGTGTTCCTTCAAGTCATTATCTTTACAAAATCAGGTCTAAGAGGTTTAACATATTGTGTCCATTTTTCCCAATGTTGTAGGAATATGCCCATCCTTAGGTTTAAAGAAAAAGTGATCTTTTCCATCGTGAAATCGTCATTGTTACATCTATCCAATTATTTATGGTAGGCACAACCTGCGTCATCCACCTTTTGGTCAGCGCCTTCTTCCCCGCTGCCAGCAATATACCCAATAAGTATTTATCTATACGTTTTACTGCCGGGGAACTAGAACCCAGATATATAGTTTTAAAATCGAATGGTATTTTTGTGTTAAGGATAGTCTGTATTGCTTCATGTATTTCTGTCCAATAACTCTGTATGTTTTCACATTCCCAAAAAAACATGATAGTGGTTCGCAGTCTGACATCCACAATTTCTCCAACATTAAGTATTACCGTTATCATAATGTGCCTTCATATGGGGAGTAATAAAAAAACGGACGATTGTCTTCCAGCAGAACTCTTTCCCAACCTTTATTTTTTAAAAGCTTTATGGATCTGTTTATCTGCATGGCCACTACATTAGCTCTCCTGGAAAGCAATTTCTACCGGCCCGCCTTACACAAAAGGACACTATGCCTCACCCAGTTTTTAAACATTTCACACAGCACGTAACCTCTAGTCTACTATTCATCCAGTCACTTGCCGCTGCATGTATGTTGAGATTGTTTTCTATTCCTTTCAAACACAGTTACCAGTTATGTATTCTTTCACAGAATCCATGTGCTTGAGTGAGACTCTGCGTGTCTAAAAACAATTTCACACAGATTTATTTGTGCTTATATCACACACATACTCTATATATAAAATGACCATCCATGCCTTATACATTATATTGTCATGTGTGCTTCTGCTTGACTGAATGTTTACCCTGCAGCCATTAAGCATCTTATTTCCTCCAACAGAAGCTGTTTCAAATAAGAATTAATCTATGAAGGCATCCATGTGTCAGCTTTTCCTCTCAGCTTTCTTTTACTGTGTGACTTTAAACTTAATCGTATCATTCTGTATTCATAAGGGGTCTGAGATCTCACATTTTAGACTGTAATGTCACTCCTGTGTGTGTACTGTGGACAGGTGGAGGAGGTGAAGAAGCACAATCACTGTTTGGCCTTCAGCTCGGCAGGGCCTCAGAGTCAAACCTACTACGTCAGCTTTGACAGCTTCACGGAGCACCTGCGTTGGCACCGACACGCTGCCAAGGTACTGTGTGCAGAAAATGCATGGGAATTATAGAAAATAAAAAAGGGAGAACATCAACATGTGCTCTCAGGCGCTACTTACGGGTCAGCTGCATTGTATATAAGAACATGCGTGACTGCAAGTGCAAAAGTATAATATGGCACCCACCACAATTCCACTGCCTGTATGAAGGGTTAGTGAGTGAGATTCAAAGAGCTGTGCAGTTCTGTCCGATCTGTAGAAAAAGCAAGTGTCTCTGAGTACACTCACACATAGTAACAACACTCGTGGCTCTCTCCTCTTTCTTTTATTTGAACTCAAGTAGGCCACAGCCAAAAAAAACTCTTCTCTAAATATGAACAGGGACATGCATGTCACCAGCACCCAGTGGGCCACTCAGAATAGAAGCTGGATAGAAGCAGCACGTGCCTCAGTGACAACTGCTAAGCCTCCAGCTAACTCGTTTCTGAAAACCTCAAATTCACAGGGTGTAGATTTTCTCTTTTAAGATCAGGTGGACGTTTATCCTATCATTTCCTTTTGGGTCAGCCTGTGTTATCCTGAAAATTTGACTAACAAATGGTAGGTTAACTGCCCTACGCACCTGCAGTTAACTAGATTACAGGATGATGTAATGTATGATGTCAGGTCACTAACCTGTCAGACTTTCCCTCTACTTCTTCTGAATCCCTAATCCTAAGAAGATTGGCTATTGAATGACATTTGCCCACTTAGCAGTAGCCCACACACTTACACAGTAAACCAGTTAAGTCTTGTGGTCGTGATAATCCTGTTTTACTGCACGTTTCTCATTCACTTTGTTACCTCTCCACTCTTCTTGCTTCCCCCCCCCACCCATCTAGATGGTGTCCCAGAGGATTAACTCGGTAGATCTGTCCTGCTGCAGCCTGGAGCAGCTTCCTCCCAACCTTTTCTACAGCCACGACCTCACCCACCTCAACCTCAAACACAACTTCCTGCCAGCAGACCAGCGGCTGCAGCAGTTGCAGAGGTACAATGCCATCATAAAATTACAGTAAACACACCTGTGGGTAAACTAAAGAAGGAGCAGCAGCAGGAAGAAGTGGAAGATAAGAGAGGAGAGGAAAGCGATTAGGGTTGTTTGGATGGGCTAGTGTAGGCAAGATGAGACATGACAAGGTTTATCAAAGCTTTGCATCAATTGTCCACAACAGGAAAACAATGAGGTCTCATTGGATGCAACAGTTCATGGCTGGCTGGTTTTGCCATCTTTAGCTCTCGCCTGCTTTTTGCCCGCCATCGACCTGAGCAGTCTCGGACTGGGGCCATTGGCACGAGGTGAACAGAAAAGGCTAGCCAGGGCTGTGCTGGACCAGGCAAGGCCTAACGAGCCCAGAGCCCAGAAGGCTAGATGACACCGCAGGGAGGCTTTTAATGTGCGTGGCCTCCCTCACTCTCTCTCTCTGTTGGCACCATCTGCTGCATGCTTATCATGGTTCCAGATTAAAGCCCACAGCCAAGATGTGTGTGTGTGTGTGTGTGTGTGTGTGTGTGTGTGTGTGTGTGTGTGTGTGTGTGTGTGTGTGTGTGTGTGTGTGTGTGTGTGTGTGTGTGTGTGTGTGTGTGTGTGTGTGTGTGTGTGTGTGTGTGTGTGTGTGTGTGTGTGCATGCATACACACAGTGGTACATGTGCACGCCTGTCAGAGCCTTTCTTTCTGGAGATTATTGCCAGAAGATTTGTATCATTCAAGTGGGTGAATTGTGTGATTCTGATGCTTGGGTATGTGTTAGCAATGTTTGCAGAATGGAGCTTCTATATATGTGAGAGGGAGAGAGAGCTGCTTGCTTGTATGCAACAGAAAAGTGGCTGCAGGCTACAGATTTGGGGTCAGTGCATACAAAGTCCTGATACAGTATGGCGTTTGGTTCTTACTTAAGATGAGTGCAATGAACATCATTTGTGTTTGTGTGTACTGTGTGCATTATCCGGCATACTTGTCTGTCTTCTCTGAGAGTATTGTGAAAGAGTAATAGGTCAGGATTGTATCATTTATCATTTTCTAAAGGATAAATCCTTGTGATAAAGACCAGTATTAAAAAGATGATGATGCAAAAGACAAATCTGGTTTTAAAATCGGGGTGAGTGAGGCACAGCTCCCCTGATGGTCAAGGGAGATAGCCATTTATCTTTGCCAAACGTAAGTAGGCTCATCCGCATTTGACCCAGCATGACAGAAAAAGGGGTCAGTAATGAGAAAGAGATGAATGGTAAGCTAAAAATAGAGGCATTTTGACAAAAACATGTAGCAGAGTTATTTAAGTATGTGCTTTGCCCCTCAGAGATTTAACTGAAAACAGCTGGAGTCAGGAACAATAATGCTCTGTGTTTTGGTGTGGACGTTTGTGTGAGAGCTTGTTTTTGTTGCAGAATAAACACTGGCTTTCTCTGACATCTAACATGGGGTCATAGTGCTTTGTATTTTTCCGAGAGGAATGGAATGTGTGAACCTGCCGCATGCCTCTCCCTCTTCCTTTCTCTCTGGCCAAATACTAGCTGGTGGGTGATTTGCCAATCAGATATACATAATCAGTTGTCTGGGATATGAACTCTCCCCTCTGGCATGGGACTGCCTCCACACCCTGCATCCCTCTGTCAGACAGAGGTCACAATTCACCCAGGGGATACATGTGATGTTCCATGCATGTGATTGAACCTTTGGCCTGTTTATTTACATATGTATGATATATGAGCAATTCATGAAGGACATAACAGTACGAAAAAAAAGGGAGAAGGCAAGGGACAGGGAGGTGGTCCAACAGAAAAGACGCAGAAAGATAACATATTGGATTTAAGGGAGCATTTAAGACCATGTGATAGAAGTAAAGTTGCATTGGTATATCGTTTTACATCAAAAAGTTGATTTATGGTGAAAATGTTTCCTTGTTGAGGTACAGCTAACACAGAGCAACATTAACATGCAGTTAGTGTGTTTCTGCTCACTGAATGAATATAAATCCAATATCCACTCTCACTTTTCCCATTATGTTTTTTTTGCCAGCTCCTGAGAAATATATATATATTTTTTTTTTGCAACAGTTAGAAATGAGGCTGATGATAGTGGAGTTGTGGCTGGAATACTAAAACAATATGCCAAAACAGCCTGAATGTCTCTGCACAGCCGAGAGGAATGCTGATTCAGATTATAGTTAATCACAAATATTGTTTGGTACTGCTTTTAAATGTGCACTAACAGATTTTAGTTTGTCACACCATTGGGATGTTATGTGACAAAGTTGTATTTGCCCAAAGAACAGCTGTGAATTAACACGGCATTAGCATTAGCCTTTTATTAGGTTCTGTCCACCCGATGAATGCAACTCCTTTGGTAACTTATACGTCAAATATATGGGTGGTCAGCTTGTTAGAAGCTCTATTATGGTTCAAGCTAGTCGCTAACTTTGTCTTTTAGCTATTTGATGCCGGGAATTAGTGTGACACATTTTTTTGCCTTACTTAAGTCCAGATATTAAGTTAGTTATAGTCGAATATGAGAGGTGTGAAAGCAAAACAATGAGCTAAAAGAGGCTCAAAGGCATGCCAAAGCATAACTGAATATTTGTAATGTAATTCTCTTTGGGGCATCACTAAAAGCACAACCTATAGTCAGATGATCCAATAACCATATAAAAAATAAATAATGCTGCTTTAAATACAACCGGGAGAGGAGTTAGGAGAAAAGACAATAGCATGATAGGACAGAATGACAGAGCATGACACAGACCTGGAGAGTCAGAGGATGAGGCATGGGCATTACTCAGCAGATTGCAGAGCTTGAGTTAATGGTGAAATGACATTTTCCCACACACACCCCCCACCCACTGCCTGCAGGAGTCACCCTCAGCTGGAATTACTTGGCCACCCTAATCAATAGCCTCGACGTCTTGGTTGCCTTTTTCTCCATCACCATGATTTATAGTGTGTGCAACCTGTGTGTACAAAGGGAGGTAAATCAAGTCGTGCCAGTTGAAGCAGCTGCTCCTGCCCGCGGTGCTTATATGGCATGCTGCCCATCTCCGGCTCGCCATAGCTGCTCTCGCTGTGCAAATGATAGGTGATAACAGGTCCCCTGTGTGTGTCTCTATGTGTGTAGACGGATAAATAAAGACACAGAGTCATTTCCCCTGCTTTGGCTTGTAGTCTTTGCAGCCTAAAGGACTTCTCTCTAAGGGGCTTACCCCTCTAAAGGTCGCCGCTGCGCCATTGGACACCATGCCAAATGCCACTGGACACTAGTGTTTGATTGAACAACAGAGATGTCAATGCTGTGCTTGTTTCCTAAACAATTAAAATGTGAGGGTTTAGGGTGAGTTCAATCCAACTGTGTGTGTTTTTCACTGAAACCAATCTTGTGAAAGCTATACTTTGCTACAGTGCCAATGAATATATTCATGAATATATGTATGAATATCTTCCACTCAGTTGCAATATTTATGTTGACAAGATGCAACTACATCTCCAATCACTTGCTTATACTCTCTGCTTCTCTCAGCTCCTCTTAACTTCTCCTCTCCTCTTTTGTTTCATTAACACTTTTATCCTCTATTTCCAGATTTTCTCGTCTGCGGAGCCTCAACCTGTCCAACAACCACATCGGTCAATTCCCACCGGCCATCTGTGACATCCCCATGCTGACTGAGGTCAACCTCAGCTGTAATTACTTGACCTGTGTCCCCAGCTCTGTGGGGGCCATGACCAAGTAAGTAACACAAGGAAGTTATTGAGGATACAGACCTGATGTTTTACTAAGGTGAAAACCAACAGTATATATGCTGCAGGATTGAAATCTTTGCCAAACACATTGTAGCCAGGTATTCCTCCTTTATTGGTTATTCCAAAATGTATTGTGTGTCTTATGATTACCTTACCTTTCCCTGCTATTGGCTTATAATGTTTGGAATTATTTCACTCTTTCTCTTATTGTTTTGGGTCTTTACTGCTGAGTTGGGGCCAGTGCTTGCATGCATTGATGCCATCTCATGTGGTGGGAAGCCAGTGAACCTTTTCACAAACCAACCTCATAGCCAAATGTAGGAGTTACCTAGCAACAAGTCCATGGCATAACAACCACTGTGGTGTACCTCGCTGGTTTTAACATGTGAAAATACAACGACTCAACTTGCTTGTGGCTTTTTGCCTTTCATAGCCTGTCCAGCGTTTAACTGTTGGTTTAGACAAATCAATTTACTAGTAAGCTGTTGTTTTAAAGGTTAACAGTATTTTCAATTAGTTTGTTTAGTTTCTTATTGGTCAAACCTGTTGAGGAAAATCCAGTTTTGACCATCCTTTTTTTCCTTTTGGCTCACTTCTTCACTTTTTAATGGAAATGTGTCCTGCATTTCTTGAGTACGTTACTGTCAGTAAAGTATTGACCCCTCATTGAAGGATCACTGAATTAGATTGCTGTCAATCGGTTCTGGTATTATAATAGGTTTGCTGGGTGACATTTGTACTGTATCTCTCAAAGTAATCACAGGTTTATTTCTAGGTGAAAAATGAAAAGAGAATTGAACAAATCAGATTTACCTGGCAGATAACCAGTTTGTTCTTATGGGGATGCTCAGATCATTTTAAATGTTGGTTGAGCTGCCTTGCCTGTGGAAATTAGTTTTTTCATTCTTTAAAGGATTGTCAGCAAAAAATAAAGATATTAAAAAATGAATAATAATACATTATATTGAATTGGGCCTTTAATCCTAGTCAAGGTCACCTTGCATTGCATAAAATATGTAATAAAACAGTCACACAAGCTCCAGTAAAAAAACCACCAATAAAGTTAAGAATAACATATAAAATAAAATGGGCAAAGGAGCACTCGTTAAAAATACATCAACAAATCTAACAATATAAAAGGCGGATGAACTAATGTTATTGAAGATAATAATTAATGCATTTTTAGGTCGAATTTACACCACCATGACATAAGCGAATACATAAATTAAGGCAGTGATTCGGTCAGTACTGGCTCATGGAAAGTACCTGTGCTTTAAAGTCAAACCTAATCGTGAATTTATCTAACAGGTCTGTGGGTTGTAGCAGGGCTAGATGAGAAGTTAATCTGCAGGAATGATCTGGTATGCCTGTAAATTCCTGTAGTGGCCAGTAGGGCATCTATGCCGCTACTGTCATCTGCTGGACATTTAGTGAACTGAGTAAAAATGCTGAAACTGTGGAGCAAGTTCTAGTTAACAGTGTCATTGGTCCTTAGCTACACTTGGTGTGCAAATAAAAAACTGTCTTTGTTAAATTGCCATCTTGCCAATCACTTCTCTCATGATATGGTCAAACGTCTGATATCTTGTTCCTCTCTCAGTTTGCAGACTTTCCTTTTGGACGGCAACAGTTTAGAAGAGCTGCCCAAAGAGCTGGGTTCTCTCCAGAGACTGAGTTACTTGGGCCTTTCCTTCAACCAGTTCAAGCATGTGCCACAGGTGCTGGAGCAGTTAACCTCCATGGAGAAGCTGTGCATGGCTGGAAACAACCTGGAAACACTTACACTGCAGAATTTCAGACTTCTACGAGTCAAACACATCGATCTAAGGTACGGCAATTTAGGCATCTAACACATTTTGACATAAAAAGAAGATAAATCATGATCACAAGATTATGTTCGGGATATTATGAATTATCTGCTAGAGAACTATGTCATTAACAAGTGTCCTGTAAAGTCCTCTGTTGTGTTTTTTCCGAAACCATGTACTCAATGAAATCTGTTATTCCATAATTGATAGAAAGAATAACATCATGAGGAAGCCAAAACACGAACAGACAGCCAGACGGCACGGAATGAGGAAATCATTTGCCTTTAGTGGCTCCTTCAGGTGTCTCCTCATTGTTAGCTAAAGCACAGAGCTGGAGTGACTTGCACTATTTTTCAGTTAATACTTCACCCCTTCTGACTTTGCTTGGACGAGGTCAGCAAATACGTTTTCCAGCATACCTGTTTGGGCAAAGATCACCTGATGAGGATGATGAGGGCTGCAGCTGTTTGTTTCTGTTGACGTATTTCCTGTTAACCCGTCCAGACAAGCCGAATGATTAGTCAATTAAAAATACTTGGAAAACATAACTATAAAATACAAAAAGTAAATAACCCAATATAAGTAACTCAATATTGTTAAAAAAAATTCTTACATTAACAGAGTTAATTCCTACCAGTAGTTTAAATTCATTTCTGTCTGTTTTTATTTCCAGACTAGCTTTTCTTTCATATTTAACCATCAAAAGTTATTGCCTTTTAACCAAGACATCCAGTGCAATTATGTGATGGCTGATGCTTTAGCCTGAATATATAATCCAAATTCTGGTGATCGTTTAACAATCAGAGTTATTTCAGTTATTTTGCCATAAATGATGACGACTGAGTACTAAACTGAACTCAAGTAGCTGCTGCACTGTATATCAGCCATCTCCTGAGGCATGTTCCCTGCCTTGCAAGAAAGGCCACAGCCTGTGCAGTTCAACCTGATCCAATTGGAGCTGAACCTTTGCCTCCTCCCTGCTCCCTCTGTCAGGTTGAATAAGATCTCCAGCATGGTGCCAGATGAGCCTGACCTGCTGAGACACGTGACTCAGCTGGACGTGAGGGATAACAGGCTGACGGAACTGGACGCCTCGGTCTTCCCCAGGCTGGAGGTGCTTCACTGTGAGAGGAATCGCATCGGCTGCCTCAAGACCAAGAGTTGCTTGCTCAAAGGCATCTACGCCTCCAACAACGGTGGGTTTGGCATGCAGGATTTTAATGTGTGGATAAAAAAAAGACATTCTCACCACCATTCCTAAACTGAAATCCAAATAACTTCTATCCCACCTCGACAGATGTCACTCTTTTGTCCTTCTATATAACTTTGTCCCCTTCTGTGCAATTAAGTCAGTGCTGCAGTTTCATTGTCTTTCTCCATCATCCATCTCTAACTTGTTATTAAAGAAGCCCCCACCCCCTCTTAAACGCTTCCCTCCATTTTCCATCTACCTGCTTTTGTAATAGGCCGCGTCTGTCCTTGCTGTAGGTTAATGTGTTTGGATTTCTCCCTACAGAGATACGGCAACTGGATGTCAGTCCTGTGCCCTCCAATCTTAGTTACATGGACATCTCGAGGTGAGAAACATCACACACACACAAGTACACACACACTGACATACAAGGACAGCTATAATTGGGAAAGTATTTTAAAAAATGTTGCTCATTTACAGTATGTCCTCTCTGCCCTAAAATACTCAGGATAGCATCAACAGTTCAGTGGAAATAGGAGAACTAGCTTTTAAGATTTAGGAACTTAGTAGCCAAAGAACTTGCTAAATAGATCTTTGAAAGTGTGGTGGTCGAATGTTGACGTTAGAGGGCTGTCACTCTTTAACCGTTTCAGCCATGACCCTTCACATGACCTCTAATTGTTATGTTACTGATAGTCCACTTCGAATAGCGTCCTTGTGGTCAATTAGAAGGTCAACAAAGAGAACTCTGCTTTAATTTTAAGAGCTGAAATTTAGTTTTTATTTCCTACTACTTTTAAGACCTCTTTAGAGTTGAAAATGATGTATTGGTCTGAAACACAACACTGCTGATACTTACGTTACCAAAGTATGGAGACAAAAAAAGCAATTTTTCAATCAGAGCTAAAGTTGCTGCCTTGTCGATTTTAGAGAAGGACTGTTGGGAATTCAAGCACATTCAATATCCTGGTACATTATATCAAATGTAAGCCATCTCGCTTTACAAACTGAGCGTAATTCATCATCATCATCATCGCCCCCTGTCCTCATGTAGGAACCATATGGAGTCTTTGCCGGAATGGCTCTGTGAAGCAAAGAAGCTGGAAGTTCTGGACTTGAGCCACAACCTCATCGCTGAGCTCCCGGCACGGTGAGTCTCTCCCTCTCAGGAAATGTTTCTGTTAGCCTGTAAATGGAGTACAGTGCTGAGTTATTCTCAATGCCCTTTGTCGGACAGTCATCTATCCCCCATAGGGCTTCATAAATCACAGCGATAGCCTGTGACCTCCGGCCATCCTCTTCCTCTTTATACTGCCTTTAGAAGGTCAGATTCCAGATTGGTCAACCTTCCTCCCTCTGCTTCTCTATTTTCATTTTCCTCTGCTCTCTTCCCCGGGTCCCCTCATGCCTGCAGATTTATTTTTTACCCAATAAGCGTCAGAATGATGAATTTCTGCTGCAGGCTCCACTAGAGGCCCTGCTATTTTCCATTTTCATACTCTCGTCCTCGCTCCCGTTGTCACCCTGTACATTTCATAATTTCCATGGCTGTTCCAGCCTAAATTCCACTCATGTCATACCAATTGTGTGGAAGAATCATGTGTCTCTCCCTGACCAACAACGTCACCATCTATCTATGTCATTAATGCGTCCATCTATACGTCTGTACATCACTATAGGTTGAGAACAGTTTATTTGTTTATCATTAATGTTCTAGTACTAACCCAACCATCTGTATATTCTTCATGTGGCAGGTTGTTATGCAGCAACAGTCTAAGGAAGCTGAGTGCAGGACATAACCAGTTGCAGAAGCTGCCTGAAAGAGTGGAGCGCCCTCTGCTGGAGGTTTTGGACGTACAGCACAATCAACTGGTGGAGCTGCCCTGCAACCTGTTCCTCAAATTTGACAGGTAGCATTAATCATCTGCTGAAGTGATTTGTTGGTATCAACTAATGCACCCGACACAAGAAGATTAAGTGAAGAAAAAAGATTGAGATGAAGGACAGAAATTATGAATAGGATTTTAATCAAGGGCAAGATAGCCAAGGGCAGTGATGACAGGCCAATAAAAAACAACTTAGCAAGGTAAGTATGGGAGAGGGGGAGGTTTTAATGGGAGGTCATAGAAGTAGGATTCCATGTGGAAGTTTGTAATTAAAGTGACTCAACTTTTTTTCATATCCCTGTTTAAAGGAGCCCTCTACTTAAATTTTTGCTTTCAGCTTACGGTGTGTAAATGCGTCAGCCAATAAGCTTGAGCACCTGCCGCCATCCAGCCTATCAGAGGAAAGCCACAGCATCCTGCAGGAACTGTATCTGACCAATAACCGCCTGACAGATAAGTGTGTACCCCAGCTAACGGGCCATACACACCTTCGTGTTCTGCACATGGCTTACAACCATCTCCAGACTTTTCCAGCCAGGTAAAGAACTTGTATTATCTTACGTTTACTTTATTTCTCACTCGACTGTATTTTACATTAGGCTATAGCTAACAATGTACTATACAATTAATGTAATTGTGACATTGTATGTACATCATACATACTCTGTCTCTGACATTTCTGTGGCCAACATTAGTACCAATATATTACCCTTTGATAGCTGGCCGATATATATCTCTAATCTATGCACTATAGTTTGAAATGTACTGCATGAATATACAGAACTTTTCGAAAATTCTTTAGTTATTTTTAAAACTAATATTATTAAATGAACAATCATTATTATTTCAAAAACCAAAAACTATGCACTAGGCAGTATATCTGCTAATTTGAGGTGCATTAACCATAGAATATGACCCATTAGCTAATCGATTTATCATCATTTTACTTACTGAACTTACCCGATGCTCCCCCTCGTTCTTCAGTAAAATGGCCAAGTTGGAGGAACTGGAGGAGGTGGACCTGAGTGGAAACATGCTGAAGACAGTGCCCACAACCATCATGAATTGCCGGCGAATGCACACACTCATCGCCCACTCCAACGCCATCGAGGTCTTCCCTGAGGTCATGCAGCTGATGGAGATGAAAGTAAGACAGTAGTAATGCGTCATGAAATATCTGTGCATCTTAATGTACAGTAGGCGTATGAGCCCCCCAGTTTGAACTGTATGATCATGTGTGTGAGTGTTCACATCTTTTCCTCTGTTGTCAGTGTGTGGATCTGAGCTGTAATGAGCTCAACGAGATCACGCTACCAGAGAATCTGCCTCCCAAGCTTCAGGAGCTGGACCTGACTGGAAACCCCCGTCTCAACCTGGACCACAAGACCCTCGAGCAGCTCAAGTATGTCATTGTTTGTCTCTCTAGGTCTTTTGTTACTGTAGTGTGACTATAATGTACATTTTGCACAGAAGTATTGCCATGCTACATTGTAGTTATAGCAATGAAAATCCTTGGGTCCTGCAACAATGCATCATAAACATATAAAAGACATAAAACAATAAAACAAATTTAAAAAATATATAAAAATACGGCAAGAAGAAAAAAATTAAGTAGTGCAACAGAAAGCTGCAAGACTATTGTTCAAGTAAATTGTATACAAATAAAATATAATAATAAAATGAGCTAAAAATATATGTTAAAACTGTACAGTGAAATAAAATACTGCTTATTGTATTAAACGATAAATATGTGAGATGTATGTATTGTTGTTACATACAGTTCTTTGTTTACCTAACCAACATCTTGCTGTTGTTATGGTGCAGTCTCCCAAATAACTTAAGTTTTTTATATTATTGTCTAAACTTTAATGATAGAAACCATTGTAAAAGTAAAAACAAAATCTGTGTCTTCACAGTAAATGTCATCTATTGTATGTTTTGTTGTTTTTTCAGTAATATCCGCTGCTTCCGTATTGATCCGCCTCCAACCTTCTCGTCGAATGAGGCATCTGGTGGGCCTGCTGTGTGGAGTCATGGTTACACAGAGGCCTCGGGCGTTAAGAATAAGTGAGTCAAATTCAGTCAATGACAAGAAAAACAACCACCTTCACACGAATCCAGTGAAGCAACACTAATCCAGACCTCTTGAGGACGTGCATTGTTAAAGCCAGAGGACTAAAACGAAGGAAATATTGAAACAGTGCCTACTGGAAAAATGAATCATACATACTTCCATGCCAGAATTCTTTGTATGGGCTAAAATGTCAATTCAACACTTTTTGAGTGATTTCTAAAGGAGTGATTTGAGCAATTACACATAACGTCTCCACATAATTGTTCAAACGCATCTACTTTGATGATTGAAGTTCTGCTGTACAGTCAAATAACCATCGTTTTTTTCCCCCACGGTTATTAGAAATTGAAGTAGTAGATCAATGTTTGGAGAACAGATGATTTTTGAATCCCTTGTTGTTTCCTCACTGAAAACATGACTCAATAATGACATGGCCTTCTTTTGTTTTGTTTTTCAGACTGTGTGTTGCCGCTCTTTCAGTAAACAGTTTCTGCGGGAGTCGTGAGGCTCTCTATGGCGTGTTCGATGGAGACAGGAATGTCGAGGTGCCCTACTTGTTGCAGTGCACAATGAATGATGTGTTGGCAGAAGAGATACACAAGACCAAGAGCGCAGAGGACTACATGACCAACACCTTCCTCGTTATGCAGAGGTACATAACCTTTTTATCAGATGTCCTCTTGTTACACTTCATACTTTTTTGAAACCTCTTTTGAGACTAGACCTTTCAAATATTGACTCTGTTCACTCTTTCTTTGCCACCATAGAAAACTGGGAACTGCTGGGCAGAAACTGGGTGGCTCAGCGTCCCTGTGTCACATACGTCATGACCCCACTGACCCCGGAGGCTGCTTCACCCTCACAGCTGCTAATGTGGGCAAGTGCCAGGCCATCCTGTGCCGTGATGGAAAGCCATTGTCGCTGTCACTGCTCCAAAATGTTGGGATTGAGGAAGAATACCGCAGGATCAGGCAGCACAGGGCTATCATCACTGAGGTAGACATCCTTGAAAGAATCCCAAGTACATTGAAATCAATGTAAAGTACATTAATGTAATTTAAAATGCAAAGTGCATAAACTCCATATTGATGTTCATACTCTATTCTACAGGACAACAAGGTGAATGGTGTGACAGACTCTACGCGAATTATGGGATACTCCTTCCTCTATCCATCAGTAATACCCTGTCCCTACGTGCAGACAGTCACTCTCACCCCCCAGGATGAGTTTTTCATTCTGGGTAGCCGGGGCTTGTGGGATGCTGTGTCTCCCACTGAGGCAGTGGAGGCTGTTCGAAACGTCCCTGACGGCCTGGCTGCTGCTAAGAAGCTGTGCACGCTGGCTCAGGGATACGGCTGCACAGACAGCCTCAGCGCTGTTGTGGTCCAGCTCAGTGTTAGTGAGGACTGCTGCTCCTGCTGCTGTTCTGAGCCTCCCCAGCCACCTCCCAGCCCCGGCCTGGGCCCCTATCCCCCATCATCTTCTGCCATCAAGGAGCGGCCCTCAGACGGCTCCCTGCCAGTGCCGCCTTCCTCCTGCAGTGAAATCAGCAGTGAAATCAGCACCAGCGAGATGAGCAGCGAGGTGGGTTCCACAGCCTCATCGGATGAGCCACCGCAGAGCTCCTTGGTTCTGCTGCACGAGCAGCCCCACCATCCACACCTCCCCCTGCACCATCAGGCCCACTCGCTGTCCCTGCAGCACCAACAGGCCCACCCAAGCACCCAGCCCTGCCAGTACCTGTTCCCAGGTTCAGAGCTGCCGTCTTCCCGCAGCTGCTGTGCCCTCCATCCTGCATGCTTAGCAGGCTCCTTCCAGAGGCAGCTGTCTAGTGCCACCTTCTCCAGCGCCCTGTCTGACAACGGGCTGGACAGCGAGGACGAGGAGCCCATCGCTGGTGTTTTCTCTAACGGGAGCCGTGTGGAAGTAGAGGCAGATATCCACTGTCTCAAAGCAGAGTCCTCCTCCTCCTCCTCATCACCCCAAACATCATTACCATCATCCTCTGGCCAAGAGCGCACCGTTCTGACTCATCCCCCGCCCCCTCCACCGCCGTGCACCCCAGAGCCCCTGGAGGAAGGGGTCGACATGGGCCTCGGGGAGGCTGAAAACGGGTTAGAGAGAGATGAGTCATGGCAGGGAGTAGGAGCAGGAGCAGGAGGTGGGGATGGAGGGAAGTCTGCAGGCAAGAGGAGGGCAAATGGCTCGGTGGCACGTCAGGAAAAAAGTCACAACCTCATAGAGGTGGCTGCTGATGCTCCCTCAAAGAAGTCGGGGGGTTACTTCACAGCTCCAGCGCAGCCCGACCCAGATGACCAGTTCATCATCCCGCCTGAGCTGGAGGAGGAGGTGAAGGAAATCATGAAGCAGCATCAGCAGAAACAGCAGAAGCCGCCTGGGACCGATCAGCCGACAGACTACTACGACACCCCTCTCTGAACAACACCAACAACTACAGCCTCATCTCACTCCTAGCTGCAGCATGCACAGGAGCTTACAGTACCATTGACCTAACTAGTCAGATTTTCCGAACATGGACACAAACAGATGTTTCCTCAAGAGGCTCGAAAATGCACATTTGGATCATTCTTTTTTTCTTTTCTTTTTTAAATAGCCTTTTCTCTACACAGCCACATCAGCAGATCCATGCACTGTAACTTGACCTTCCCATTTTTACCCAAACAACTCGTAGAGTTTAAAAAGCAAATGATCCCTTTAATGACACTCAACCCTTTTGCGAAGTCTGTGAACACAGCTTTTGGTGTTCATGGTTGTTCCCTTCTCAAAGACTGTAACGTTGTTTTTACATTAGACAACCAGATGAGTATGTTTGCAACACTAGTCTTTTTGCAATAGCATTAGCTCGCCACAACACTTGTTTATATGGATTACAATTCCATGATTTGTTTGTTTGTTTTGTAAGAACTTACCATATCTTTTAATGTGAAAGCAGTGAAGTTGCTGAAAGAACTTTTTTTAAAAGAGACGCATAATCTTTTTATTATCAGTGAACTTTGTTGAATGGTACACCAGTAATACCACACTTAACTGTTGTAGATAGGGCACTTAAAATACTGTATTTCTTCAGTAAATCCTGGCTCTTGGCCTGTAAAATGGCATAGACATTTTTTGTAGAAATTTGAAATACTAACTCCTAGGAGTTGCATACTCTTTATGGTGACTCAGTCACTTTTACTAATCTTCTCTGAGAGAAATGGTGATTTTTTTCCAATGATTGTAAATAAGAGAAATGTTGTATACTGATGCTTTTCAAAGGAACTACGTACCTGTATGTCGGTGAAGGTTTTAGTGGTAAGGAGGACGTGAGGTTCACCAAGAATTTGCTAATTTGCTGTTATGGAGATGTCACCCCCTCTCTCTATCTTACAATGTAGACCCACAAGTACAATACACACACACGAACACACCCAGACATACAAATGTTAATGTCCAAATGCAGGTCAGAAACCCCAACATTCCATGCAATATAACTACACAAAGTTGCCATGGTTTGCTCCACTTTGTTTGATTGTGATGTCCTGTAGTCATCACTGTATCTAATGAACACTAATAGACAGATTGTTGCATGCACACTTGCATGCACACACAAACATACACACATACACAGACTCTCACACATAATATTAGTCCCAGCTCCCTCCTACAGTAACTGTTATCACCGGCATGACTGTGTCAAGTTCAGTAATACAAACAAATATATCCACATGGAAAAGAGACAACACAGATGTTCCTGTCTTTGGTATAATAAATTTTAAATTTGTGAATATAAGTCATGCTGTCTTGGATGTGTCTCGATGATATGTTAAATGTGAAAAGATTCGTATTAGACTTCGGAATTTCAAAATAGTTTATTTAAAATTAGATATTTGGTTCGCTCGAGTGTTTTTACATTGAATGACCAGAGGAGGGCAATCTCATATAGTAGTATGATCATTTAAGTATGGAATTGCTTTACCTTTTAGCACCGGAGGTAAAAGTCTTATCTAGAAATCCAAAGCCTGCTCCACAAGCGGTTTATCAAAATCATTGGACTTGAATGATACATTTAGCATAATCATTGAAATTAAAATATCATTTTCTTTTGTTCAAAAAGTTTTCAATGGATAGTTCAGCGATCCGCACTACAGCCCCTGTTCTCCATGACAACACTGTTTGCGTTACTGCGTTTCTTATATTTCTTCTTCAAACAGATGACACTGACTGCTGTCACTACTAGCATTACTCCCAGTACAGACAGAGAGGAGGCAAGTGCAAGGGTGGTTTTATCTGAGGATGAGCCCTTGTGCTGACAGCTGTTCCCGTAGTACCACCAGTCATCACCCACCAAACACCTGGAAAGAAGAAAAGAGAGGACGAGAGACAAAAAATAGACCCAAAGGTTTTCCCAGCAATTATATAAGGTGATAGAAAATAAGGGGAATTCAATATTACAAGAACTTAAACTAATGAAACAAGTTGAAAGTTAATCAAAAGGGGAAGATGTTTTTGCTATAGTTTTTCTAGCTTCATTTATATGAAGCTAGAACTACTTTTTCCTAAAATATTTGATTTAAGAAGGGACTGTGTGTATAGGACTTGGGGGCATCAATGGCTCTGTTTTGGTCGTGGTGTATCCTGTCCCCTTATGTAGATTTTGAAGGCGATCATAAATGAAAAAACACAATAATAAAAACTGAGTATACACAGAACACTGAAAAGAGTCTACTAAATATTACACGGTGACCATATCAAAACAATAGAAAATAGAGCTGTCTTGCAATACACTCGGTTGCTTTCCAGCAGAGAATTATAAAATATAACAATGTATTACGTTCTGGGCATTATTGGATTTTAGTCCCCCTTTTATTTTATATTAATCATTTATTTAAACTGAATAAAATCAGACAGGTATTTATTGATTGATTGTTTCAACCTATGTTTTTGGCCATTAAAAGTATTGTGCTTCAACAACCTTAAGATCTATAAAACTGCAGATTTTTTTCATGACAATAAACATACAAAATAGACTTAATATCGAATAAAGCGTACGTGTTCAGTGTAGTAAGATAATGTTGCACTGATTTTGAGTCACTGGGTTACATTAAAGCTATTAAAAAAATTAAATGATCTTAAATTATAATACCACAAAGTAATATTGTTTTATAGAAGAGAATGCGGATTGCTCATTAACAATCTAACAGAAGCCTAGAGGCTCCCTGCCTTTTGCATTCAGATCAGTGAGTGTAGTCATAGCTCTCACCTGCAGGCAGCCTTCCCTTCAGCCACCACACAGACACCCTCATTCAGACACTGCACATTGAGGCAGACATTAGGGGTTGCAGTGGTCGCAGGTTTCTGGGTTGTCGCAGGTTTCTGGGTTGTGGGAGGTATAGGCTGGGTCAGTGTCAAATGAGACACGTCTGAAGAGAGAAAGCAAATGAAAGAGCGGTTATTGCATTGACTGTAGTGTTCTCTGACAAGTGGCTAAATAAATCATGCAACGCTGCTGTCAATGATCTCACAAATATGCAGTTTTGTGCAGTAGCCACAGATGATTATTTAGCATAGTAATGAATAATTATTTGAAATGACAGGATGGATATGTTTTATTTTTTAACACAAGAACTGCAATACAGTCTTCACAACCTTTAACAGTTTAAACACAGTGTAAAGTGTAATATGGTGCTTTTACCCTCCATGGTAAGGAGAAAGATGGCATCTCCCCCCTTTATAAAATCCCTGCTCTTGGCTCTGAGGTGGGTGAGATACACTGCAGTGCCGGCACCTGGCCCACGGAAATACTTGGAGCCATCTGTATGTGTAACCTCAAAGCCCACCTTGCGAGGGTCGTCCCAGAAAAATGTGTCAGAGCCTGTTTAATAGAATATTGACAGGTTTTTTAATATAGTATTTCATGATTTGGTTTTTCACGTAAACAATAATCAACTTGAATCTTTTTGACAGTTGATGTTGCTGCACCTGTTGCCTTCATGTTGGGGTCAGTGGTGACACTGCGCTGGTTGGACATGCGCTTTTGAATGTGTGGGTGCTGGTCCATCAGCATCATGGTTATCTGTTTCCAGGGGCATGGCCATTTTTGTCCAATGTCCCCTTCACGGGCCACTAAATGAGCATAGGCCGACAACTCCCCTGGGTAGCCTGTCTTACCGCTAGGGTAAAGCACCATTTGGAAGGTGTAACCTTCCTTAGAGGTGAATGGAGGGCTGAAGATAGCTGTGTTTGTCGGGGTGCTATCCATAACATTAGTGAAGTTTTTCACCCGCCATATAAACTCTGGGCAGGTGGTCTCAGAGAGGTTGATGTCATCCAGGGACATACCGCCTACCGAGGGCCCAGAACCCTCTTTGGTCCCTTGAAAGACAACACGGAATTTTGTTTTGACGTCTAGACTCACATGGTGCAGTTGCCACTGCTCCTGAGGGGATCCTGTTGAGATCAAAACATAGATTCTATTGAACAGCAAGTTTCAGAAGCAAAAATTGTAACACTTTGAGCTGTAGTAAAATGCAGTAACATTCACCATCTATGGTCTGTATAAGGCGCAGTTTTCCGTTGGGGTTGGTTGTGTCATATTCTCTGACATGGATCTTCAGTGAGTCGCTGGGGCCGGCGCTGTTGTAGTAGAAGAACTGCAGACACTGGTATCCTCTTTTGGGGTAAAGGATCCTGCTCTCCAGTAGAGCCGTATTCCCATTACTGGCTGCACTAGTGCTGAAATGCATGAAATACCCCGAGCCTAAAGATGCAAATTTCACTTGATTAAGAAAGTCAGTACTGAAGCATTAGGTCTAAATGTTATTTTAATGCTTTTTGCACAGAAATTGATAAGAGGAAGTTTAAAAACCCAATGTATCCTATTTAAATTATTAAATAGGTATTAACCAACCAAGTCTATCTTAAAGACAGCTCACACATGCCTATTAAAGAGGCATTTTCGGTTGCTGTTATTGTGTTTCCTGCCCAAACTGGCTGTGAAGAGATCCCCTCCTGATGCATATTTAATATAGGAGATTGGGAACAATGTTGTTTTCAATTGCATTTTAGAGCTCAGTTGGGAAGAGGCTTGCTCCTTTCAACTTAAATAAATCAGGTGGATATCTTTCATAATTTGGCTGTTGAAATTGCCTCTATGTATTCTTGTTGCTTGGTTGTGTTGGCATTATATCACAAAAGGAGAATTTCATACTTAGATGACAGTATCAAGAAGGTACCCGCTTGATTTGACTGTTGAAGTGAGACTTTAGCTTTGGTTGGACTTTTTGTCAACCGGAATTTTCAGACATACAGTATGGGTATGTGCATATTTTTTTGAAACAGACTTGAAATAAATGAAAAAGTAATGTTTGAGGCATAGCCCTGCACTTGACTGCATCATGTGTATGTATTTCCCTGCACGATGATTCTCACCGCTGCATTTGCCCATGTTGGAGTAGTCAGTGTCGGGTCCTCCCTCAACTTGGGCAATCCTAACCCAGTCTGCTGTTTTCCCTTCTCCCTGGATCATACCACAGATGTTCTCACGTTCAAAGTCACATGAGTCCAGAAAAGTGGACCCTTGGGCTATAAAAACATTACATAAAAATATACAGGTTTAGATCTTTGCACTGCTATAAACTGATCAGTTATTCAAGACAATGTTTTGCTTATCAACATTTTTCCATTTGGCAAATAATCTAAAGATAAGCCATCTAATGGACAGTTGATAAAGGATTGAGCAATAGTGGTATGAACTGAAAGAATACTTCTCTTCAAGATGATAAAATGTAACTTTTGTTGTTGCCTCTTACTGCAGTTATAGAGGCGGTGCAGCTTGAGCAGGTCGCTGTCACTGAACTCCATACGCTGGCCAATGACATCACTAAAAGCAGGGATCTTGGTGACGATGGTGGGCTCAGTGCCGTTGCGGAAAGCGTTTTTACTGTAGTGCATCATGGAGCCGTAGTCATAGGGCACTCCCAAAGAGCTGGAGGTGGTGTCATTGTAGGTGTTAAAGTTGTGTTCCCTTCCTGTAGATCAGGGATAAAGAGAGGTGTCAGTGCAGTTGACCTCATTCTCACAATGCGGGGGCAGATTAGAGATGTTTGTTAGGATCACTAATCAAAGTTGTCTACTAAGCTGAACCTCTTTAAAGTCCTGATAAATGATTGCTTATGCATTATAGTACAATTTCCTTTAATGACAGATCTGATTTAGTAATGATTTGAGGAGCGAGGTCAATGCAACTAAGATACAAGATGTGATATTCCTTTATGCTGATCATGTCTTTTGCTTATCTAGCTAAGGTTGTGCAGAAGTAAACAACACATGCATCAATCAAGCAATAAATCAACTACTGGATGAAGTTTTATGTAACAACATTCTAACATAAACTAAAGTGCTTGTTTTTACTGATTTGTTAGAATATGCATTTAAAGAATTATCCAATCATTTATTCTGTTTTAGTTGTCAAAGTAGCAGTGGGAGGTTCATTACCGTCTGAGATAAGGTCCCACATGATATTGACATAATCATCACGGTCTGCCCTCGACTGTTCATGCCAGAAACCCAGAGCATGAAGGAACTCATGTTCAATGGTGGCAATGCGGTCACAGTTACTCCCTATCGACAACCTCTGTTTCCCAACTCGCCGGTTTCCCACAGAGGAGAAACAGCTTTTGGATAAAGAAAATCAAGGCTTTAAGGAACATCCCACTGAGATTTTAAGTTTTAATTCTAAAATAGAGTATAAATAATGAATTATTAAGGAAAAATAAGTTAAGCCTTACCCGCTGCCTTTAAAAATTGAAATGTAGTTGTCTTCTCCGCTCCAAGGCTTGAACTCAATGCAGGTCTTGAGCCGGTACTGCTCAAAAGCCTTCAGAATCACACCTTTTGCATTGATCTCTGAAGAGAAGATGTGAAAACATGAAACATGTCTCACAGATCCTATTCTGTATAAATTAATGCTGGGAATATTCATAAAAGTCCTTTGTTTAATTATTTAAACATTACACCCCTTGTGGTGCATATGTTCTCCCTCAGCTCTAAACATACCGGTATATGCAGATATTGGAAATATCTTTATTTGCTCTGGTTACAATAATATCAGCTTGTTTCTGGTTGTTTAATCATTTGTTACTTAACATATGAGTTAATGCATCTCCGATATAACATATAAAACATTGAACATTTCTTTGTTTGGTCATTAAAAAATGATTTCTGGTTGTTTCCATGTGTTGTCACTTGGCTCAGTCTATAGCAAGTGTCACCACTCAATGACGTCAGAGGAAAATAGAAACAACATTTAGTTGGGGAAAAAAAGTTGAATTGTGCAATAGTCATTTAAACTTAAAACAATAGGTCTAGGGGACCTAAAATAGTGAGGGAGTGAAGCCAATGTCCCTAAGACACATGGGCTAAAGTCACTTAAAGTTGTGTAACATTTTTAAAACACTATATAATATACTTAACTGCAAGTCCTGCATTTAAAAATGTACATAAAGAACCAAAAGGGAAAGCATTCATTATGCAGAAAAACCGGTCATTGTTTATCATTATATTGTTGGATCATTATTATCATTCAACGACGTGTAAGCAGCAATTTAACACCCTAGTTGGTCAAAGATGGAGCTTATGTAACTGCTTTATATGGTGTTAGGTAAAACATCTTGTAAATCCAGGCTTTAACAGCCACTCTTACCTAAGTCATCTTCCATGTAGTATGGGATTGTCTTTGGCCACCTGTATTCATCCCCTATTATGGAATTTCTCGTTTGCCTCTGTAGCAGTCAATAAAAAACAATCATAAAGACAGGAACATTACCATCAAGCTTTATTCCACATTATGAAATAAAACAAGTTGAATTAACATACCTCATCAAGCACGATGTCCCCCTCTACAAGATTCAACCCTGCCTCTATGGACACCAAGCACAAGAAACAAATGGTAAACAATGGTCTCTGAAAATTACACTAAAAACCAATAATGTGGAGGTATGCGGATTAGAAATGTCTTCTTACCTTCATTGATGTCAAAAATGTCAAGGTCCCGTCCACCGTCAACATCATAATCTGTGAAATTGGGTATGAAAATAAATGTAAAGAAACTTTTACTGAAAACAAAAAGAAATCAGAATAGTGGCAAAAGTAAATGCAGGCTGGCCGTCGTATAGCTCAGTGGGTACAGCAGGCGGCCATATACTGGGGTTTGATCCCCATGCGGTGGACCCAGGTTGGAATCCGGCCTGAGTCCCTTTGCCGCGCGTCTTCCCCTCTGTCTCCCCGTTTCTGAACTGCACTATATTAAAGGCACTGGTTGCCCAAAAAATTCTTTAAAAAGTAAATGCAGGCTATGTCTTGCTTGAAGAAGTAAATAACTCACCCAATATTTTTGGTGTGGGCTAAACAAAAGACAACAAAAACATACATGTTATTGATTTCAAGTTTCTAGTTATCAAACTATAGTACAAAAAAAAGCAATTCCTCACCAAGCAAAGGGTAGCACCAAATAAGAGAGTAATGTGAAGAACAAATACACACGTAGCTTTTCTCCCTGCCATGTCCTAAAATGTCCCTCTACATGGGACACTGCAGACGATGTATTGAGCTATTACAGACACCCAGAAGGCAGAAACGAGGAAGTGTGCATGCAGGGATTAATATGTAACGTGATCGCGATCGTATAATTGACAGAGCTGTAAAGGGTCTGGGTTATACAGCAACTTTAATATTCTCTGCAATCTGCTCACAAATTGTTACACAGTTGCAGATAAGAAGCGTAGAAACACTACATAAACTATGTAGCCTTTCACAATACTACGAAGGAACAAACACAATTTGAAGAACTGTACTGTATTACCAAATTATAATGCTTTGTTTTAAGAAACTTTTCTTACAGTTATACGGAGATAAAGTGCAGCGGTTAATAAAATCCTTTTTCCACCTTTGGTATGCTGATATGTCAGAAAATGCAACCTCCTGAAATACTTGGGCAGTTCTGTTTTATTTTCAGGGCTGTTTTACAAGCAGTTCAAAGCTCATTACAAGCCAAACTTTTAGTTTATTCTCGTCATGGATAACCATTACCTTGGACTCTCTCATTGCTATGCTTCATGGGCATTTATGAAACGGCCGCTCTGACTAACGTGATCTATCAATTCCTGTGTTCTGCCCTCCAACAGCTACAGCTTCCAGCAGATTGTGACAATATATTCTTTAAATAATTATATTTTTAGTTATTCCAGCAGCACATGCAGAAGGTGCACACAACATATTTATGTTGATTTTAAACAGATATCAGATTACATTTCACAGTTCTATAACGTATAGTTATGTATAACACTAACAACAGACATCGCTCACGACACGCTACTAGACAGACATAAGGGAACAATACTAAAATAAATAAATAAATACTGACAAAAAAATAAAAACACAAGACAAAACCAAACAAAACAAAAATAAAAATAAAAGGGCATCTCATATTCCAACATTAATAAGACAGATCAACAGCACATGGACAATGACAGCCTATAGCTACAGTTCCAGGCCAGGCAACATACTCACATATTGAGTAAATGGATCCCATGTTTTATGAAATGTATTGATAGAGCCGTTCAGGGTACATCTAATCTTCTCCAGTTTTATATTTTGCATCATATCTCTGATCCATTGACTGTATGTTGGAGGCGTTGAATCCTTCCATTTAAAAAGAATGGCACGCCTAGCCAACAAAGAGTAGAAAGCAATGACCCTCTGCAGGTACGCTGGTGGATCTGAGTCATCTAGGCATGGTGTAATACCTAAGGTGGCCGTTAAAGGGGAAGGCTGGATATTGCAATTATACGTCTGGGAAATTGTATCAAAAAAAGAGTTCCAGAACTCAGTAAGCTTTGAACAAGACCATAACACATGACCAATGGTCACAGGGGCCTGTTTGCATCGGTCCCACATAGGATCGATACCTGGGAATATCCTTGCAAGTCTAACTTTTGAATAGTGTAGGCGATGTAAGACTTTGAATTGTATTAGCGCATTTCTTGAGCAAATAGAGGACACATGCACCCTATAAAGGGCCATCTCCCATTCTTCATCAGAGAGTGGAATCCCAGTATCATTGGTCCATGCTTCCCTTATATGAGAAATAGAGGGACTCAATGTATTCATGATCTGTGCATAAATCATTGAGACTCTACCTCAGGGGTGCCCAAATACTTCCCAGTGGAGGGCCAGAATTGAATGTGGGGGGAGGGTCGTGCCAAATTGTTAATTTTGCAGTACATTAAGTTAAATATACGTGTGCAGTACATTACGTGTGCAGGACATTAAGTTAAGCATAGGTGTGCAAAATAAACACTATCACAAAGTAATTTTGAAAACTGGATGACACTGTTTATTGTGCTTCACATTTACAGTGGGGCAAAAAAGTATTTAGTCAGCCACCAATTGTGCAAGTTCTCCCATTTAAAAAGATGAGAGAGGCCTGTAATTTTCATCATAGGTATACCTCAACTATGAGAGACAGAATGAGAAAAAAAAATCCAGGAAATCACATTGTAGGATTTTTAATGAATTAATTTTCAAATTATTGTGGAAAATAAGTATTTGGTCAATAACAAAAGTTCATCTCAGTACTTTGATATATACCCTTTGTTGGCAATGACAGAGGTCAAACGTTTTCTGTAAGTCTTCACCAGGTTTTCACACACTGTTGCTGGTATTTTGGCCCATTCCTCCATGCAGATCTCCTCTAAAGCAGTGATGTTATGGGGCTGTCGCTGGGCAACACGGACTTTCAACTCCCTCCAAAGATTTTCTATGGGGTTGAGATCTGGAGACTGGCTAGGCCACTCCAGGACCTTGAAATGCTTCTTACGAAGCCACTCCTTCGTTGCCCTGGCGGTGTGTTTGGGATCATGGTCATGCTGAAAGACCCAGCCACGCTTCATCTTCAGTGCCCTTGCTGATGGAAGGAGGTTTTCACTCAAAATCTCACGATACATGGCCCCATTCATTCTTTCCTTTACACGGATCAGTCGTCCTGGTCCCTTTGCAGAAAAACAGCCCCAAAGCATGATGTTTCCACCCCCATGCTTCACAGTAGGTATGGTGTTCTTTGGATGCAACTCTGCATTCTTTCTCCTCCAAACACGACGAGTTGAGTTTTTACCAAAAAGTTCTATTTTGGTTTCATCTGACCATATGACATTCTCCCAATCCTCTTCTGGATCATCCAAATGCGCTCTATCAAACTTCAGACGGGCCTGGACATGTACTGGCTTAAGCAGGGGGACACGTCTGGAACTGCAGGATTTAAGTCCCTGGCGGCGTAGTGTGTTACTGATGGTAGCCTCTGTTACTTTGGTCCCAGCTCTCTGCAGGTCATTCACTAGGTCCCCCCGTGTGGTTCTGGGATTTTTGCTCACCATTCTTGTGATCATTTTGACCCCACGGGGTGAGATCTTGCGTGGAGCCCCAGATTGAGGGAGATTAGCAGTGGTCTTGTATGTCTTCCATTTTCTAATAATTGCTCCCACAGTTGATTTCTTCACACCAAGCTGCTTACCTATTGCAGATTCAGTTTTCCCAGCCTGGTGCAGGTCTACAATTTTGTCTCTGGTCTCCTTTGACAGCTCTTTGGTCTTGGCCATAGTGGAGTTTGGAGTATGACTGTTTGAGGTTGTGGACAGGTGTCTTTTATACTGATAACGAGTTCAAAAAGGTGCCATTAATACAGGTAACGAGTGGAGGTCAGAGGAGCCTCTTAAAGAAGAAGTTACAGGTCTGTGAGAGCCAGAAATCTTGCTTGTTTGTAGGTGACCAAATACTTATTTTACCGAGGAATTTACCAATTAATTCATTAAAAATCCTACAATGTGATTTCCTGGATTTTTTTTTCTCATCCTGTCTCTCATAGTTGAAGTGTACCTATGATAAAAATTACAGGCCTCTCTCATCTTTTTAAATGGGAGAACTTGCACAATTGGTGGCTGACTAAATACTTTTTTGCCCCACTGTATGTTCATAAAATCACTGAACATCAATCTGGCTGCTTTAAATTAGAAAAATAATTGAAGCACTATAATCGGTCGCGGGCCAAGTTTGGCCAGCGGGCCCCAAATTGGGCACCCATGCTCTACCTCTATGTAATAGATTAACCTTTACCAAAGACTCCAAACAGGATAGGGGAGGAAAATCTGGAAAATTAGTTTCTTAGGTAACGAAAAAAATTAGCATTTGTCAGTTGAAATTTTGTTGACAGCTGTTCAGAGCTGGCAAAGGTGTTGTCAATGTACAAGTCCTTTATGCTATAGATACGTCTATCTTGCCAGGTCTGAAAGCCCTTGTCTAACAGAGATGGCTGAAAAAGATGGTTATTAGTTATTGGAGAGTAGATAGAATTATTTTGGATGCCCAGACTTTTTTTGAATTGTTTTAAGACGCGCTAAGATTGATTTACAATTACATTTCCATTCACACGATTCACTATTGTTGGTAAAGATGCAAAGAGTAAGGCAGGGAGTGAGTGTGGCCTACTTGTGGCTAATTCAATCTGAAGACACGCAGGGGTTGTGCCATTCCAGTCTTTTAGCCATAGAGAGATGGCATTTAAATTGGCAGCCCAGTAATATGAACGGAAGTTTGGTAGCCATAACTTTTTGTTCTCTCCATAAATTCTTTCCTTATATGCACAGATTTGTTGTTGCATATAAATGGAGAGATCGACTGGTTGAATGCCTTGAAAAATGACATTGGTATGAATATAGGTATGGCTTGAAATAAGTAAAGATATTTAGGTATTATGTTCATCTTTATTGAATTTACTCTACCAATGAAGGATATTGGTAGAACTGACCATCGCTTGATATCCTTATTGGTCTGTTCTAGAAGAGGCGCAAAATAGTTTTTAAATAAATTATGGTGGGACTTGGTAAGTTTTAAACCTAGATATGTAAATTAATCAGCTGAAAGCTTAAAACGTAAGTTAGGCTATCTTTCAGACACTTTATTAATGGGAAAATGTTCGCTTTTACTGTAATTAAGTTTGTACCCTGATAATTTTCCAAAATTGTCAAGGACAGCAAGGACTCTAGGAACACTTGCAATAGAGTTGGTGACATATAAACAGGTCGTCTGCATATAGTGAAACTGTGTGTGTTATGCCCCCGCGCACAACACCCTCTATCCTACTGTCATTTCTTAAGGCAATTGAAAGTGCTTATATAGCTAGAACAAAGAGCAGTGTGCTTAAGGGGTCACCTTCTTTTGTCCCTCTTTTTAGACTAAAGTATTCAGAGGAAACATAATTGGTAAAAACTGAAGCGGTAGGGTCGGTGTATATTAATTTGATTATTCTGATAAATGTATGGCCAAAGCCAAATCTATATCAGGGTTTCCCACACATACTTTACTTGGGCGCGCCGCCCAGGTATATTAACGGCCGCCAAAGTACATTTCGCGACTCATTTAGTTTTTTTTTTTTTTTTAATCCCTCCTCGAGCACGACGCCATCCGCGATCGATTAATTACTGGACAATGATCTCCCCTTGGTATAGATTATGTTAAACAGACGCCTCAACTTAAAAAAGGACTGTCTGTCTTGAACAAAACCTGTTTGATCATTTGAAATTAAATAAGGTAGGACAGATTCAAGGCGGAAGGCAATTACTTTTGAAAACACTTTACCATCACAGTTTGTCAAACTGATAGGCCTGTAAGATGAGCAGTGTAGTGGATCTTTGTTTTTCTTAAGAAGCAGTGTAATAGATGCTTGCTGTAGTGTAGGCGGGAGCACATTACTTTTCATTGCTTCCTTGTACACTGACAGGAGGAGAGGGGCAAGTTGGTCTTTACATTTTTTATAAAATCCGGTGGGGAACCGTCTGGGCCAGGGGCTTTACCACTTTGTAAAGACATTATTGCAGTGATAATTTCTTTCTGTGTGAGGGGCTGGTCTAATGTTGCCTTACAATCAGGGTCCACTATGTATGTTTAGATTAGAGAAAAAACATACAAATCTTTTTGATCTGGTTTGAATTCTGCTGAGTATAACTTTGAGTAAAATTCTTTAAACTGATTATTTATTGCTTGATGGTCTTCACTTAATGAGCCATCAGACAATTTAATTTGTGGGATAATATGAGACGCTGCTTTCTGACGAAGCTGGCTAGCCAGTAGTTTAGAAGGTTTATCCCCCTCCTCATAGTATTGACTAAGAGACTTGAATATGAATCTTTGTGCCTCAGTAGTAGATAGAAGATCAGCCTCAGTTTATAGGGCTATTCTAGTTTTTACCAGATAAGGAGTAGGGGACTTTGACATGAGGTCATCCATAGTCTTAATCCTGGAGGACACATCCTTGATGTTGTTGTGGTGCATTTTCCTAGTATGTGCATTGTAAGCAATTATCTGCCCCCTAACGTATGCTTTTAGCGCTTCCCACAGAGTTGAGGCTGATATGTCATCCGTTTGATTTGTTTCCAGATAGAAATATATTTGTCTTGAGACAAACTCAGCAAAGTCAGAGGCCGCCAGCAGAAGTGGATCTAATCGCCATGACCGTCTACCTTTGAGACTGAAGTTTTATAGTCATACTAATAGGGGCATGATCAGAGATGATAACTGAATTATACTTACAATTACTGATAGCATTTAGAAGAAAAGGATCAACTAGAAAAAAATCTATTCTTGAAAATGACTTATGTACACTGGAAGAGAAAGAATATTCTCTTCCAGAGGGATTTTTAAATCTCCATGGGTCTATCAGTTCACGTATCTATGAATACTTGCACTGTTTGTGCTGATTTAGTTAGTTTCGATGTAGAGTGAGATGAACGATCCAATACTGGGTCCATTACTAGATTGTAATCACCTGATAATATGAGGTGATGACTGTCTAGATTGGGGATAGAGTTAAACATTCTCTCAAAGAAACAATGGTCGTCAACATTAGGGGCATAGATACTAACTAAAATAACAGGGAGCTGAAATAGCTTCCCCACAACCATGACATATCTACCATTTGGGTCCGATATGGTGTTTGTGGCATTCAATTGAATATTTTTGTGAATAACTATGGCTGCTCCTCTACTTTTGCTGTCAAATTTTGAATGAAACATCTGTCCCACCCAATCTCTATGGATCCTGACATGGTCCTTGTTGCACAGGTGAGTTTCCTGTAACATTGCTATGCCAACTTCCAGGTGTTTTAAGTGTGAAAGGACCTTTTTCCTCTTAACATTGTGGTTAAGACCCTTTACATTCCAGCAATAATATTAACATCCCTATTACCTGGGATTACCGTGGAAATATTATAATAATAATATAATAATAATAATACATTTTATTTGAAGGCGCCTTTCTCGGCACTCAAGGACACCGTACATGATACAAACACAAAGACAATAAAAGGAATCAACAATGCAAATAATCTTTTTTTTTAAAAGCAGAGTGGCTGAATGCTCTGATCCCCATGGTGATGAGACGGGCGGAGGGGACGGACAGGTGTATGGAGGAAGAAGATCTGAGGGAGCGGGAGGGAGTGGGAACATGGAGGAGGTCGGACAGATATGGGGGGTGAGGTTGTGGATGGCTTTGAATGTTAACAGGAGGACTTTGAATTGAATACGGAACTGAACCGGGAGCCAGTGGAGTTATGATGCGGGCAGCTGAATTCTGGACCAATTGAAGTTTATGGAGAGTTTTCTGAGGGAGGCCGAAGAGGAGAGAGTTGCAGTAATCGAGACAGGAGGTGACGAGGCTGTGGACAAGGATGGCGGCAGTGTGGGGGGTAAGGGAGGGGCGGAGGCGATTGATGTTTCGTAGGTGGAAGTAGGCAGACCGGGGGATGTTATTGATGTGGGATTGAAAGGATAGTGTGCTGTCAAGGATGACACCCAGACTCTTAACCTGGGGGGAGGGTGAAACAGAGGAGTTGTCGATAGTGAGGGAAAAGCTGTCGGTTTTGGATAGAGTGGATTTGGTGCCGATGAGGAGAACCTCAGTTGTGTTACTGTTTAGCTTAAGGAGGTTTTGAGTGAACCACGTTTTTATTTCAGAGATGCAATCGGTGAGGGAGGTGGGCGGGAGAGTGGACGAGGGTTTAGTGGTGAGGTAGAGCTGGGTGTCATCAGCATAGCAGTGGAATTGAATGTTGAATTTGCGGAGGATATTGCCGAGGGGAAGGAGGTAGATGATGAAGAGGAGGGGCCCCAGGACAGAGCCCTGGGGCACACCTGAAGTGACAGCGGAGGGGATGGATTTAAAGGACTTGAGTTGAACGAACTGAGTGCGGCCAGAAAGGTAAGATGAGAACCAGTCTAATGGAGTGTGGGTGATGCCAATGGAAGATAGCCTGTTGAGGAGGGTGGTGTGACAGATGGTGTCAAAGGCTGCACTCAGGTCAAGGAGTATGAGGATGGTGAGGAGTTCAGAGTCAGCTGCCATAAGGAGGTCATTGTTGATTTTTGAGCGCTGTTTCAGTGCTATGGAGTGGGCGGAAACCAGACTGGAACTGTTCATACAGGTTATTGTGGGATAGGTGAGCATTGAGTTGGGAGGCAACTGTTTTTTCCAGGATTTTGGAGATGAAGGGTAGATTTGAGATAGGACGTAAGTTGTTGTAGTCGGAGGGGTCGGCGCCCGGTTTTTTTCCGAATTGGGGTGATTGCAGCAGTCTTGAAGGATGTAGGGACAGTTCCAGTGGTGAGAGAGGAGTGGATGATGGCAGAAATGAGGGGGACCAGAGAGGGGAGGCAGACTTTAACAAGTTGTGTGGGGAGGGGGTCCAGTTGACAGGTGGATGACTTGGATTTCCGGATGAGTTCTGTGATTTCTGAGAGTGGGGAGCTGGAAGGAGGAGAATGAGTGTGTGGATGGGTGAAAGTCTGCTGATATGAGACTTGAGTAGTAGTCATTGCAAGTAGATATGTAGAAAGTACATGGGCCTGTCCTATTTAGATCACACATAAAGATAATGGATGCACAAAGAAAATAAACACAAATACAATTACACTTACCATGTATGAAACATAGCCCTAATGCCCGAACATGGCATCCCCCCTTGATACACATTACGTTTCTGCAAACTTTCATTTGCAACCTTCCTGCTGTTAAACAAGTAGTTTTAACTTTAAACTTTGTGAACCTTAACGTTTTGAAAATTGGCCAAGATCAAGTTCTCTGACATGACATGATAATGTAGGCCTAAACATGAAACTGTCAGGCTAGTGATAATGAAAGTGGAGTTGGGGAAAAAAGATTGTCCATCGTAATTATTGTCCTATTGCTATGCAGAGGCTGAGCCACTGAACGTGTAGCCTGCTCGTGCTTCCTTCCCCCCTATATTGCAATAAGGGCCTAGTCAGTTACCGTATTGTTGTTCTGGACTGACTCAGTCATCTTCAATATTCTCAGTGGATTGTGGAGTACATTGGCCAGTGATGCGATTGTTGATGTAAGCAAGGGCTTCCGCAGGATCGGTGAACTTCACTCGCTTATTGCCATGGCTGAATTGTAGTGTGGCTGGGTAGAACATACCAAATTTGATATGTGCGGTGTGGAGCAGCTGCTTGCAGTCGGAGAAGGCTGCACGACGCTTGTTGATGTCCGGACTGAAATCGGGAATATGTGGGTTCTCGATCCGTTGTAGGTAAGCGTACCTTTCTCTCTCGCAAGCGCAGGGTCCGCTCTTTAGTCTGGAAGTGATGAAGCTTGACGATGAAAGGTCAGGGTTTGTCGCCCTCTGCAGGTTTGGGGGCTAAGCTTCTGTGTGCTCTATCGACAGGCAACGGTATTTGGAAGTTCTCTTCTCCGAACAACTCCACGAGTAGATTTGCAATGAACTCCGTTGGTTTCGTCCACTCTGTATTTTCCTTTATCCCCACAATTCTTATGATCTGTCGTCTCGTGTACTTTTCTAGATATGATACTTTCTCCTTCAGTTCAGCTAGGGAGGCTTGAGCTAGCTCCACACTTTCCAGTCTTTTATCAAACCCATTAAGTCCTTCCTCCACACTTGTAATTCTCTGGCCAAGTGCATTCAGTGTTGTGTGTGATGAAGCAATAGACGCCTGGTTTTCTTTTCGAAAAGACTCGATGGTCGCTTGTGTAGCACGAACTGCTTAATGCATCGATGGATTTGGTATTCGCATCTTCCAAGGTTGTGGTGTTTCTCGAAGTTGAGCGGCTTTCTCTGCCGTCCTTGTCGGAGTTAACCGTCTTGTTTGGCATCCTCTCACTTAGTTCACGGTCAGTGAACGAAATATTAGAGTCCGGGTGATTTAAGCTCCACAAAATATGAATTTTATAAAAGATTTTGCAGGAGCTGCAGTAGACGCGTTTACTCACGTGGCATGCTCAACAGCGACCCCCCCCCCCCCCCCCATACTGCCTATTGTTTATACTACATCGATTGTTGAATGCCAAGTCTGGGAAGCTAGGGTGCTTATGAAGACCACATCAAATCATTCCCCAACGTCACTATTTCAACTCCAAAATCCAATTATCGAATCAAAGAAGCATAATGATAATTGCCACTCTGCCGGCGCCAAAATGAAGATGCCAAGGGGGCTGGAAAAATTGAGAGAGAGCAATTATTTTACCTCAAATAAATTAAACGTGCAACAGCCTCCGTAATGCTTAAAATAACAACAGCAGAAGGCGACTATTTCAATATCAAAGAATACATGTATTAACCAGAGCACTTACAGAGCAAAGTAAATGTTTTGAATTCTCTCTCTATTTTTGTGTCTCTCTCCCCCTTATGTGTCTGCCACACTGAGTACCCAAGATTATTTGTGTTTAAACCTTGAAAAAGATTGTCGGTGTTATCCTCGCAAAGGCCATGACATTTAGTGGATACACTTGAGGTGGTTTTCTACAGATAAACCACAGTTTAGAAATATACGTTTTAGACAATTTAAAGGGGCCCTATTATGCTTTTTGGGGGGGTTTTACCCTTTCCTGTAGTGTTTTATTATAGGTTGTTGTGCATGTAAATGGGCCAACACATTGTAAATGATAGGTTAAGGGGAGGGACATCTTAAAGCGGTTGAACAATCCCAACCAATCCGGTTTAGCTAACCAATCAGAGCAGACTGGACTCTGGTTTCAGACGGAGGGGGAAAAGAGGTGCTGCAGCAGTATGAGAAAAATAAAACATTTGAACATTAAAGCATGTAAACATGTCACAGTAACAAAATACAAATATTAATCTGAAAATTTGCATAATAGGTCCCTGTTAAATAACTCCATCCTCACTTTTAATTGCACTCTATAAAACATTGATAGCATTTGCTGTGGAATGTAATGTAACGTGTCAGCTGTAGTCTTTCTATTGATGTCTTTACAACTCATACTTGAATAAAATTGTAGGGTTAATTATTTTCTCTACATGTGGTGTGATACAGCGGGCCTTTTCTAAACTCTCTGAACCAGCAGGATACGGGACCCACATAGGCCCCAAACTCCACTTAGGTCATGTTTGAACTTTTTGATGTGAAGTGGCAATACTAATTATAATGTCGAAATGGTTGCTTTGCAAGCTGGCCCATTACAGTATAACTAGGTCAAAGCTTAAGGAAACAATCAAACACAGCAGTGCCATTAATGCAAACTTTGTTATGTAGTGTCATATTTTGGGCTCTCATGATTACTTATTGATGTTTCCTCGCCTCTGCTGTATACTGCTCAAAAGATGGATTCATGCAATATATGTAACTAATAGAGCAGAACTGATGCAGTTCAGGCTCTGGGTTTTTTCCCCTGTCACCAAGAAGATTCAATACTATGTGTGGAGCAACTGAACATCTTTGCCAGGGTAAAACCTGGTATATAGTTCTGGAATAGAATCATTGCGCACCTCATTCCCTTCTTTGTGTCAATCCTCTATACAGTGAAGTCCAAGACAAAAGGCAAAGCATAGTTTCCCTTTTCTCACTAAAACTGCTGTATTCACATATTAATACTTCTTTATAATAGAGGCATTACAAGTCACTGACACTTATAGAGAAAAGAGCTTTAAATTTCAAACGTGATCTGTATGGGGCTGGGAAAATCATGTTCACTGACACCAGATGAGATCAGTCCTGCTGTGAGCGCCTTCAGCACAGCAGGACTTCAACCTTTCCTCCAACACATTAATATAGGCTCACTTCTTTCATTGATCTGGGGATCAAAGGATGAATGCATCTGTACATTTCTTCCACATTAATATTTTAACGTTTACACATAGATTAAGACTTGGAAAAATTAGAGTTAGAATTAACACAGCATCTCTGATAGATCCTCTATTCAACTGAAGGTTCCAGCAATGTTATATTACTTTTTAATTAAACTTTGAAGGCAATGAGGTTTATGATAGTTGTGACCAAGAAACAGTTTTCTTTTCTTATTTATGTCTGTCTACTGTTGCCGTTCCATCCCCTCTCCTCAACCACCAGCGTTCAGGCAATGTCCATGAAAATCTCCAGCATCAACTAGTTTGTAAAAGCTGGATTTGCGCCATTTTCTGTATTTGATGTGCATTCTAATTGATCATCTTTTAGTCATCAAAAATAGGATAAAAGCCCTTCTGGACACAAACTGTAAAACAGAGTCAGCCTTAGACATGTAACAGCATGCGCAAATAGTTTGAAAATGGAAAGAATCAAAGTTATTTGCAGGTTGTTGTACTGAAAAAAAGGAGATTTAGTACTTCATTTATATAAGCACTGATTTTGTATGAACATTTATGCTTCTTTCTCTTAGCTCTTAAAAAAGGGAACAAATTAAATAAACCAAAAACCTGTCAACAAATAGTGTGCAATATTAGGGTCAAAGAAAACATTGAAGAAGTGCATTAAACTAACACACACCCTTGCTCCCTTGTTTAATTGTGCAGATTCTGAGAGAACAAACTTTTATGCATGGTACATGTAATGTTTGTTCTGAAAATAGACCTTTTTTTTTTGAAAAACTTGAGAACAAAACACAACCTTTTCAAATCTAAAATGGGAATAAAGGAATCTAGTTGGGAAATGTAGGAAAGTAATTTACAAGTAGTATACATTAACAGAATGAATTTAAAACGCACCTAGTGGAAACTCTACTTTATTAATCTCTACTGTTAATATGCTAATTTAATTTCCATGGAATTAGTTTTTTTTGTAATGTCTCCACCCAAAAGTGCTGATAACATGAAACCACTTTTCATCATCCTAATGTCAGTAGACACATGCACATACCACCAAACCACATAGTCATGCAGAGATGGGAATTCACTGGTCTGCTGAGCATTTCATCTGCCTGCCAAGGCCAGTATTATTCCTAAACTTCACAGTCAGCACTCAATGATCTATGAACTAACATATTGAAGCAGCGGTGGCTGATGGTGTAAACTGCATTAACACCCTGCAGGAAAACTACCACTAATTTGTGAGTTTGGACTGATTTGCTGTCATTTTGATTCCTATTATCATGTTTACTTTCTTCTTTTTGATCATGTGTTGTTATTAGTTATTATTTTATATGGTTGAATTGCAGTCCACCTAGTGTGGTGTTTATATGTAATATAAAACCTTTCAGGACAAACATTATTCTCAGATTTAGGTGACACTGGTCTCTTGCTTGCTAGTTCCATACATCTGAATGAAAAGTCTCACCTCTTGGGGCTTACTGTGACTTCAAATCAATGAAGCTGGGCTGCAAAAAGTACATTTTAACAAAGACAAGTCATTCTGTTGTAACATTTT
Source organism: Eleginops maclovinus (assembly GCF_036324505.1). Lineage (NCBI taxonomy): Eukaryota > Metazoa > Chordata > Actinopteri > Perciformes > Eleginopidae > Eleginops > Eleginops maclovinus. The sequence continues at coordinate 15,742,746 of NC_086354.1, forward strand.
CAAAACACACTGGGGAATAAATTGTCTGTTCTCTACTGAGGAACTGTCAGCTCTAGAATAACCAGATATTGAAAAATGAGCTATAATGGGAATACATGAATTGTCCGAAACATAATACACACAAATGGAAAGTAGTTCTTCAAAGACTGCACACACGTACAAAAACTGCAGTTTATAATTGAAATGTTAATCAGATGGAAATTAAACTTTTATGCATTTAATCCCAAATTTGTATCTATTTCACAAATAAAAAAGTACAATGACCCTCTGTTTGTGCATAAAGTCTATGTCATAAACACTGTGCTATGTTTTCGAAAAAGCATGATTAGTATTCTGCCCAATCTTCATGACTATCTACAGGCAGCCTTTCCTCGCCAGGCAAAGTTTGCATCAAACGCTTATCCTGTGTTCCCCGCAGACCACTTTGATGTTCATGCTACGGTTTATTTCATGGTGAACATTTATTTATTTCTACCATCTGTGACCATCACAATCAATCCATCGACCACAATATTACTCCTGGAGTTCCGTTTTCATCTCAAAATGTTCCCAATCGGTTCCAACCTTCATGTGTGTGTGTGTGTGTGTGTGTGTGAGAGAGAGAGAAAGAAGATTGCAAGTGGTAGGTAAGGCAATATTTTAACTGCATATAACTCTTTTGAAGATAAGTCATCCCCGCTTTCAAGGTCTGACGAACTGGATTGTTTCCCTTCTCGCATTTTCTTTGACAAATTAAAAAAATAATTTTCAAGGGCCACTAAATGTGCCCTTGACTCACTGACACTGATTCTTTTTTTTTTTGTGGCGGATATGTAATATCAAGTTGTAATTAAATGCAACACATCCTTGCTGACATAATGGGTGAATCATCACGAACAGGACGTTTACATTACTGAAATTGACATTCATCCTATAGAAAACCTCACAGCTTAAACTAAAGATTCACATAGAACCATGTCAACCCCTTGGACCCTTTGGCAAGTCAATTATTACAAACTAATGTGTGTGGAACAGGACTGCTCCATCCATAATAATTTCTATTTAAATTCCAGAGCAGAGCAGAAGCAAAGATTAAACGTTACAGTATTTCATGCTAAATTACAGACAAATGTGTGGAAAATGAAAACAACAGAAAAGTTTGAATAACATGGTGGTTGAGTTGGCTTTGCGTTCCAAGATGTTGTGTTTGAAACGAAATAGAGGCTGTAAAGGTAATGTTGTGGCTTTCGACGTTCGGCTTTTGAAAGTGAAAAGTAACCCTCTTACTGTGCTCCGAAACCTTTAGGAGACGGTGTCTGAAAAGGGTTACAAATGCCAAACAGATGTGAATACCCAAAAGTCCGCACTCAACCTTGGTTAAGAGTTTCACTTTAAATGTAATTTGCCAAAGCACCATGCCAAAAGGAAAGGTGTCTCTGTCCCCTGTAGTTTAAGAAATTATGTTCTCAAATGAGCTGAAACTGTGCAGGAAATATCATTTATGTTATGTTGCCAGACAAAGTAAAATGATATTTAATCGATGATAATCATTTTTAAACTCTCTTAAAACTAATATCATTAAAAAGTGATCATGATGCGTACTGTACTTCCAGATGTCTTTTTATGTGAGTGATTAGACTTGAGTGTACAGTTGTGAATGGGACATCAAAGAGAATTTCTGAATGGGTGGAGAGGGGCATCGGGCATGTGCACTAACATAAATGAGTGACACTAGTGTAGCTTTCCAATGAATGAAGCCTTAGCTTGACGCTCGTAACAATTTCCCTCGTCGTAATCCACATCAAAAAATCCACAGGACAACTCGGTAAATTCAACCGTTTACTTCGATTCAAGAAAAAATAAGCACAGAAAATAATGTCTTTTTACAAAGTTATAAAGTTATTCCAAAGATCGAGAGAGAGTGAGAGAGGTCAAAAAACTGTGTGGCTCCACTCTTGCATTTCCTGACTGACCCCAGATTAACCCCGAAAACTCCTCCCATGAGTGTATCAAAAATAAATTAAAAGGCACACAGTTACCAAGATGCCCCAATCAAAGTACCCATTTCCAAATATTACAGAAGTAATATAAATGAGACATTATGCATGTAAATTATTCACACACCTTTGTAACATGAATAAGTAATTAATTTAACACATTACTGTAAATATGAACTGTAACAACTTAAACCTGTAAATATTGTAAATATTCCTTCTTATTCCTTCTAACTCAATGACACATTTATTCAGTACTGTCATTTTGAATATGAACTGAATTATTGAAGTCAAAACATCAACAAACTGCATTTAGGCTCCTACAACTAGCGTACAGTGTATGGCACTTTGTTAGGATTTAAAAAAACCGAGACTGCGTTTCCAGGCATGAAAGCATTTACATTTTTAAGATTAAAATTACGCCCAAAATTAGACAATTTACGTGAGTGAGCGTGTGTATGAGCGTTTATGGATCTGGAGCTTCAGTTTATTGCAATGAAGTCTTCTGCTTCTCTGTCTAGACGTAGCCAGTCAGAGTGAGATACGCTCTCTTGTGTTTCTGCTGCCGCTCGCTCTGCTGCAGAGGAGTCAGAACACCTCGGAGACTTCATCTGGCTCACCCTATACCCAATGGGGGAAAGGTGATTTCGGAAACTGAATGGATCAGAAGCATTATTGGAAGACGTGGATATAAGCAATTCAGCAATCGTTTGTCGAGGTAAGGCAATTTTGTGTGTTGTTATTTAAACCCATCGCAATGTAAGGCTGATGTCTCTTCCAGGCTGGACAACTTTTCAAATATTCTGCAAGGCTATTAGTCATGAAAAACTACCAAACATGGCTATGAATGTGTTTTTCATCCAAATAATCAGCTCAAATATACACAACTTTATGCATTGTGATTACCTTCTTTATGTTTTTTTTAAACATGTGCGTTTTGTTCGTGCGCGCACATTGTGTGGTATTGCCGCTTCAAAATCCTAAGAATCAAGTTTGTCTAGCAGTATATTTAAAGAATATCCCAAAATGAATCTAAAAAACAGACCCAATTGAGGTAAGAATACATTCAAACTAAACCTTTAACAGTACAACAGTTGGGGGAAAAAATGCTGTTTTCTGGAATTCCATCTCACTATTTCTTTGTTTCAGTATCACTTTATTTTAGGGCAAGATATTTGGATGCATATAAGATTTACAAATCTTTCATTTTTTGGTACATAGATGATAAAAGATGATATTTTATGTGGGAGACAGCACTTATTATTGTGCTTTAAAAACTGTGATTATTTTTCAGATGGGGCTGTTAGATGAAGACATTGCCTTCCACTCAAACATCCCTGTGCCACTGGATATAACCGTGGCTGTGGTCTACTCTGTTTTTGGTGAGTAAAGTCTGCATGAATGCAAACCCATGTTGGTCTTATTTAATCACTCAACAGACAGAAATAGTTAATAACACCCATTTTTACTCGTTCTGCTGAGGCTGAAATGGTAACAGCATCGAGCAAGCCAGCACACTGTGATGCCTTGGAGCTTGGAGGCATGTTAATTGTTGTAACATACCTCCATGTATGTACAGGTATGTGTACATATAAATATATGCATCACTTCTATCTTTATTTAGTCTATTGATATATAAATCCTACATCAACAAAAAACACACATCAATGTACAGAGCCTGTAGTGTTGCAGCATGTTTAATCTGTTAAATCCAACACAACAATGTAAGCAGCCTCTGATGATAAATTCTAAATCTTGGCAATGTATACTAAAAAAACCCACCCTGCCTTTGGCAGCATTACTGGAGAATCCTTACATTTAAAGATAGCCTTAAGCTGCACTATTAGAAGGAATCCAAATTTTATTTATTAATTTCAAATATTAGTTTAATGTATTTTTAAAAACATTTTAAAATAAATATAAATGTTCAGCTTTATGCCGATATGTGTGTGTTCTGCTTCTGTTGTATTTATGTTTGTCTCATGTGTCTGCATGGTGATCAAAGCAATATAACTTCTCAAGCTGTCTCTCTGTTATGCTTTTCCTTTTACTACATGAATTAAAGAAGCAAAGAGTAGAGCAGAAGTTAGATTTCAGTATCAAACGGAAAAACCCAGGTGGATGTTGCTAACTCTTTCCCAATAAAAGTAGCTAGTATCACTAGCTCCAAAAGTCGCAAAATCTAGTGTGAAAGTCACCAAATTGGCAACACTGACCCCCAATTCTTTAATGTCTTCTGCTAGGGAACTTCCTCATAACTTGTGAGTACACACTGCTGTTAAGATATAACAGCGTGAAGATAGACTTCAGTGATGCGCAATGAGTGCCTGTGAAAGACATATTTAATGGATATTTTTACCCGAGAATTTGATTTATTGAATCCCAACCCAGTTTTAAAAATGTATATTTATGTATTTATATGATTATTTAAAGAATCAATAGATATGACAGTTTTTAGTCATTGTTCAAATCCAATCCAGGTTTAAAACATGAGAGTCTGTTGTTCATTAGTCTAACAAAATAATAAATACATGAAAACTTTCTGCCAAGGTTAATTACATTCCTGTGGCACACAATTTGCTCTGAAATCATTCATTCTGTTTTGCAGGAGTATTATCACTGTTTGGCAACAGCACGCTGCTGTACGTCTCCTTCAAGAAAAAGCACCTTCTGAAACCAGCAGAGTACTTCATCATCAACCTTGCCATTAGCGACTTGGGCCTGACTCTGTCCCTCTACCCCATGGCGATAACTTCAAGCTTCTACCACAGGTATGACACGTACTGTAGGATTAACAGGCATGAAAGCAGTACCAGAGAACGAGATACATTTATGTAAACTGATGCGTTAGAAGAAATATTGAGTAGGTATAGCTTTTATATAATACTCTCTTTCATATTTCATGGTTCACTTAACTATATGGTTGGTTAGGATGATGATTGCCTGTGAGGATATAGATATAGATTGTCATGCTCATGCTATTCTTCTTTTACCCCTCATTGATCTTTCCTCTCTGACTTGATTGTTCTATTTCTCTTTATCCCATAACCTCCTATGTAGGTGGCTGTATGGGAAAACATTGTGCTATATATATGCTTTTTGTGGCATGTTGTTTGGCATCTGCAGTCTGACTACTCTGGCCCTGCTCAGCATCGTGTGCTTTGTAAAAGTATGTTGTCCACATTATGGTAAGTTTTCAAAGAAGATTACCTTTTACTTCCAACAACATGACACAGCATTTACCATCACATCCCTAAGTGGCTGATTGTTGATATATTTGTTCAACAACACAAACTGTTAATCCCCTCCACATTAGCCTTTCTTTGATGACTGACTCAGGAGCTGCACTCCTTTCTTGTGATGTTGGTTAATTCGGTGTATTGGAGCCTTCTATTGAGGTGAAGATATTGTGTTTTCCCAAGCACAAAAGGGGTTTCTATGCATAACCTTTAATTATAAGCACTTTGTTTAGCAAAAATGTTCTGAGCCCCTTATCAACCATCGAAAAATTCCCTTTGAAAATGTGAGACAGCCAAAAGAAGATTTTTATTGCATTATTGTAAAGTCTGTGGTTTCCCATCACTGTATATTTAAGTACTCATTTCAGCACAACTTGACAGTAATTATGTCTGAGAAGATTAGACATTTAAGAGAAATATTAGTTCTCCAGTCCCCAACCCACCACTGATGAATCACAACTTCATGTGGGGAGGACAATAAGTACAAAAAGCAAATTCAAGGACCATCTATAGAGTATTTGAAAAAGCATGCTGCCCATGAAACCATAGGGGTGATTTCAACGTCCATGCACAATGGACTGTATTTACACCACAATCATTTGCTTTTTTGTCTACCTGGCCAGTGAGAAAACATGTTAATTTGGTTCTAGCTACAGTAGCTCTGGTGCAATTACTTTTAACTATGTACTTTCCTTTCAAAAATAATCAATGAAATAAATACTTCCCTGTCTGAAGATCAGTACAAAACAGTGCCCTCCAATATTAAGCCTGGAGCTACCCTAGTCCCTCTTACTGTGACAAATATTTCCATCATGTTCATGTTTTAAAGCATTCAAAATTGTCTAAAACCACCACTGCAAGCAAACAACAGATGTAATTAACATTGGGAAGACTAACGAAGGACTCTGAACGTAAAATATATTGTTAATTCTGCTTTTAACTCAAGATTCAAAGGTTTTAATTTCATATGCACATAAACTACAGTGTAGTAATGGCAATACAAATCTTAAGTGCCGACTCCTCCAACAATGCAGCAAAGTTATATAAGACATAAAACAATCAAACAAATTCAAAAATAAAATAAGATACAAATACAATAAAATAAAACTAATGAAATTGTGCACGCATAAGTCTATATACAAGTAAATAGAATATGATATACCTGCCCTTGTATATATATATATATATATATATATATATAGTGGGGCAAAAAAGTATTTAGTCAGCCACCAATTGTGCAAGTTCTCCCATTTAAAAAGATGAGAGAGGCCTGTAATTGTTATCATAGGTATACCTCAACTATGAGAGACAGAATGAGAAAAGAAAATCCAGGAAATCACATTGTAGGATTTTTAATTAATTTATTTCAAATTATTGTGGAAAATAAGTATTTGGTCAATAACAAAAGTTCATCTCAATACTTTGTTATATACCCTTTGTTGGCAATGACAGAGGTCAAACGTTTTCTGTAAGTCTTCACAAGGTTTTCACACACTGTTGCTGGTATTTTGGCCCATTCCTCCATGCAGATCTCCTCTAAAGCAGTGATGTTTTGGGGCTGTCGCTGGGCAACACGGACTTTCAACTCCCTCCAAAGATTTTCTATGGGGTTGAGATCTGGAGACTGGCTAGGCCACTCCAGGACCTTGAAATGCTTCTTACGAAGCCACTCCTTCGTTGCCCTGGCGGTGTGTTTGGGATCATTGTCATGCTGAAAGACCCAGCCATGCTTCATCTTCAGTGCCCTTGCTGATGGAAGGAGGTTTTCACTCAAAATCTCACGATACATGGCCCCATTCATTCTTTCCTTTACACGGATCAGTCGTCCTGGTCCCTTTGCAGAAAAACAGCCCCAAAGCATGATGTTTCCACCCCCATGCTTCACAGTAGGTATGGTGTTCTTTGGATGCAACTCTGCATTCTTTCTCCTCCAAACACGACGAGTTGAGTTTTTACCAAAAAGTTCTATTTTGGTTTCATCTGACCATATGACATTCTCCCAATCCTCTTCTGGATCATCCAAATGCCCTCTAGCAAACTTCAGACGGGCCTGGTCATGTACTGGCTTAAGCAGGGGGACACGTCTGGAACTGCAGGATTTAAGTCCCTGGCGGCGTAGTGTGTTACTGATGGTAGCCTCTGTTACTTTGGTCCCAGCTCTCTGCAGGTCATTCACTAGGTCCCCCTGTGTGGTTCTGGGATTTTTGCTCACCGTTCTTGTGATCATTTTGACCCCACGGGGTGAGATCTTGCGTGGAGCCCCAGATCAAGGGAGATTAGCAGTGGTCTTGTATGTCTTCCATTTTCTAATAATTGCTCCCACAGTTGATTTCTTCACACCAAGCTGCTTACCTATTGCAGATTCAGTTTTCCCAGCCTGGTGCAGGTCTACAATTTTGTCTCTGGTCTCCTTTGACAGCTCTTTGGTCTTGGCCATAGTGGAGTTTGGAGTATGACTGTTTGAGGTTGTGGACAGGTGTCTTTTATACTGATAACGAGTTCAAAAAGGTGCCATTAATACAGGTAACGAGTGGAGGACAGAGGAGCCTCTTAAAGAAGAAGTTACAGGTCTGTGAGAGCCAGAAATCTTGCTTGTTTGTAGGTGACCAAATACTTATTTTACAGAGGAATTTACCAATTAATTCATTAAAAATCCTACAATGTGATTTCCTGGATTTTTTTTCTCATTTTGTCTCTCATAGTTGAGGTATACCTATGATAAAAATTACCGGCCTCTCATCTTTTTAAATGGGAGAACTTGCACAATTGGTGGCTGACTAAATACTTTTTTGCCCCACTGTATATATATAACGTACAGTAAGATAATGTACAGTAAGAGGAAATTAAATACTGTTTTTTTTACAGTGATAGCTACTATATATATATATATATATATATATATATATATATATGACTGCATGAATAGTAAAATATAAACAACATGTTTTTTATTCACAGGTAACAGGTTTAACTCTGTTCACGGCCGTCTGCTCATTGCCTGTGCTTGGTTCTATGCCCTGTTGTTTGCCGGCTCTCCGCTGGCCAACTGGGGGAAATATGGACCTGAGCCTTATGGCACCGCCTGTTGCATTGACTGGCGCCTGTCTAATCAGCACTCGACAGCACGTTCCTTCACTGTGGCACTGTTCATCTTTTGCTACATCCTTCCATGCTTTGTTATTGTAGCGTCTTACTCGTGCATTCTGGTCACAGTGAATGTATCACGTAGAAATATGGAGCAGCATGCATCGAGGAAGACACACATGAGCAGCATCCAGACAATTATAATTAAGGTGAGATGATACACACCTCTCCATTTTAAAATATCCTTTTGCGTACTGGTTTAGAAATGAAATGTTCTTATGGTCTTTTCTAGTACAAATTAAATGATTATGCACCCACCATACTGTGTCTTTGCTTGATCACACCCCGGGAGGGTGTTATTAATCCTCTGGGATCAGCAAGAAATCAGAGCTTCTGCTAAAGACAAGACTCTGGTGTAGATTCTTGTCTCTAGTCACTCCTCCAGAAATTGGAAATCACCTGAATAGATCCTTCAGTGATAGAAGATCTATTCCGGTCATTATCAGCAGGAATTGGCTCTGGAGTTACTGTAATGGATGAGAAGCTACCTGCTGCTTTTGATGATTGTAATCATCATATAACCTTCTCCGTTAGAAGAACTCCAATTCAAACAGCTACGGATCACAATGCCCATGTGGCTTTCGACTGACGCAAGTCATTAAACACTTCAGGTTCACCTTGTGCTTTTAAAGGATATGTGTTGTGATTTATTGTTTATACACTATTGTCACAATAGTGCAAAGACACCAAAACAAACAACAAAGTGATTCTTCAATCAAATACACTGTTTTCTCATCTTTTATCTATTTCTTCCCAGTTAAGTGTTGCTGTCTGCATCGGTTTCTTTGCGGCATGGAGTCCGTATGCTGTGGTGTCCATGTGGGCTGCCTTTGGTCACGTTGAGAACATCCCTCCTCTGGCATTTGCTTTGCCAGCCATGTTTGCCAAGTCGTCCACCATCTACAACCCAATCATCTACCTAATGCTGAGGCCAAACGTTCGCAAGGTGATGCGCACGGACCTTGTTGCTCTATGCCACGTCTTTCTGAATTGCTGTCAATGCACCCAGGGGTCAGCAAATTGCTGCTCCAAGACAGAGGTCAGGGTCCGAATTCGCTCAATCCACAGACAGACAAACCCATTCCCTTCATCCAACTACTCTGCTCAACCTCCTATAGAAACAATACACTGCAAGGATCCTTTTGAATGCTTCAGACACTACCCTCAAATGTGCAGCGTCACTAACCCTGCCAATGAAGACCCATCTAAAGATCTAGATAATACAATTGCCCAAACACAAAAGCAGAAGACTCAAAATGTTTGCAAAAAGTCACACAAAAAGTCTCTGCTGGCCATCATGTGTGCAAAAAGGACTTCAGAAATAGACAACTTTCATATTAATTTGGAGATGGTTCCAGGCCATGCAAAAGTCGCTTGGCCTTGATATTGATCTCAATTTACAATGTTTACAGAATATCTTTGGACTTATTTTGCAAGTTATGTTCTTTAAGATGTGGCATTCATTCATTTATATATTTCAGGAAATCTTGTTCAGCAATGTACCGTATGCTCCTTGTAGCTCATTTATCTTTTGTGACCCACTATATTTTTATTTGGTTAATATGACAGAGTAGTATTTAATCATTTGAAGTGAATGTAATTTACAATTTGTTATATTTGCACTGAATTCTTATTTTTTGCCTTGCAATTGGCAGTGTATCGCCTTTTGAGTCAAACCACCCTCAAAATGATTGTGCCAGGGCTACGTGGCTCAAGATGGATAGGATTGGGACTTTTATCAAAGTTGACAAAAAGTGCCAGTTTTTATACTTTTTTTCAGATTCAGGTAACATCTACGAAAGTCTCCAAATTCATAGACTAGATTTAAGGTGTTGAGGAATTGTAGCAACTTAATTTTAAATCTATATTTGACTGCCTAAAACATTCCGTGTAGCACTACTGGCAGCATCCTCTTTGTGGAATTACTGTACCTGTGTATTACCTTAAAAATGCTAGATTTAATGAAGATTTCCTATTTTACTTTGACGTTTGCATAAGCTTGGTCAAATTGGATGGGTAGCAAGTTTCAACATAATTGGAAGAATACTGTTTATACTGTGACAGTCAATTGAAGCTCCAGAAAACTTGATTTTAATGTTGTTTTCTAATCGTCAAATATCAACGGTTGAATCTGTATGTTTAAAAGTAAAAAAAACATTATAACAACATAATATTCATTATGAGCCTGCAACAAACAAAGATAATATCATCTGTTTAATCAGGACTGTATGGATGTGGTTTGATTGACTGTGATAAAACAATAACTATTATCAGATGATGGTTCAAATATTGCTAAATCCATATCGGTGCAAACATAACAGTTTTTTTTCAAATAAGCCCAACACATCTCAAATCAGTGACGGTAGCTTCAGGAAAAATAAACACACAAAGCGGGCATTTGATATAACCAATACTGATTTAACTTTGAAAATAATAATAATGGCAATAAAGGCAAATGTGAGTGGGACAAAGAACTGATATACAGAAGTATACCATGTTGTAGAAATGATTGTACAGTTTTGACTGCTCACTACAAAGTAATTATCTAATATAAATACATAACATAAAAAATGTACGCTTTAACTGTTGAGCCTACAGTTAAGAGTCATTTTAAAGCTAACATTCTGCACTTTAAAGACATGGATACTTGATTAGCAAGTACTTGTAGACCCTATTAAGGGCTTGATATTTGATTTAGCAATCTGCTGTTGCTGTTATCTTAGTAAAGCATGGGTTAAACCTCAGGCAATTGGCTGCTAACTGCGGGTGTCTGCTGATTATGAGCAACTAATACAGTATCTATCATTTGTATAGTTTCTATACTTTGATACCATGAGTCTCACTGTTCTACACAGATTTGTCCTGGATGATGGCGTTGCAGGAGAACAAAAATACAACTCATTTCAAAAGTGGTAAAATCATCATTACCCTGCCCTACCTCTTATTGTTTACATGTGACAACTGCAGGTTTACAGTTCATGGTGCTTGATCAATTATCCATGTACTCACTGTAAAACAAAATGTGGCACCATAAAACGATTGTTATGGTACTGCACATTAATGTCTATCTATCTGTATTTAGTGAATTCAAGTCAATATTTTTGTATACAATGAAAATGGGATGTCTTTAGTTGTTTTGTATCATATGTTTGTCACTACAATAGAGGGAAATGGAAGAAAGACATGAAACAAACAATCAATGCAATCTAATATGCAGCTGCAGATCAATGTAAAAGTGGAAAAAGACTATCAAGTTCATGCTGTTTGTAATTGTTGTCGTTTGTTAATCCATTATAAAGTTAACACGACTGGAATATGACTTATGCATTCTCTCAGGACCAAATATCTGACGGATCAAACATTTATTTTTCAGACACTCACTGAATTATTAACCGCACATTATCCGGTAGACCAACTGCTGTTTCATCTTTTCTAATTACAATCTTACGAAATGTCCTTATTGTCATGTTAAATATGTCGCTGATGCAAGGCATGCTGTTTTAATTAACAAAAGTATTTAAATTAAACAACAGGGTGCCATTTTAATATCATGCATAGATTTATAGAACCTGGATGTAATTACTTTAAAAAAACTAGAAAGCCTGTTCACATTTGTATACCAGGACATTATTAATTATCATTCATGGGTTGAAAGGAATCACTGTCATAGTGTTTAGTGGAGATAATATAAAACCTACCATGGGAAAGAGAACAGCAGTGGCTATCACTACAGCTCATCATCAGATCACCATCATCTGTAATCCCTTTAATGGAAGTTCAAACGGTATTTTAATGAAAACAGAAAGAGAAAATTAGTCTTCCCATCAGGTGTATTGGGGAAGTAAAAAGAAAATAATCCACTGTTTAGAATATCTACATACTACAACACTTCCATGCCCATATTTAAATGATAGTCTGTCATTGTATGCAGAGCCCTTTAGATTCTAATGTGGGGTTTTAATGTCATCATTGTGTATGTCGGATCAAAAATACAAAATAATTGATGTTATTGTACATTTCGACTTCAGTTATGTGGCTTGTCTTGAAGGGCAATTAGCTTTTGAGTGATGTGATATTTAGGAAGTCCCAATTCCATACTGTTTACTGCATACAGTAAATATATAATATTTGAGTATATTGTCTTAGCATTAGAAAATGTCCAAATACTTAATTATTTGAAAGAAAATGATACAAAATGTTAATCAAACAGCAACCTTTAAAAGACTGCAATCCAAACTTCTAAATACATCAAGACAGATCATTTAAAAGTAATTAACATTGAAGTTCAATTATTTGTTTCTTTAAAAGCTTTTCACAAAACAGTTTGTTCATTTTTCTGTCCCTCTCTGAACACTTTTCAATTTACTTTGCGTATGGTACTGTGAATAAAAGTGTTAATCAAGACAAAAGTAAATAAGTATTTTTGACAAAATTCTCAACGTACCCTGAGATTATGGATGACGTCTGAAATAGGGATACAGATACAGTACAGTGTATAATTGAAGTCTAAACTCAGTCATTTAGAAGTGACAGCTCTGTTATTGTTTTTATTACATAGATATCAGTCAACGAGTAGCAGGGGATTCCATCTGTTGGAAATACTAATATAAAAGTAAAACCATCTTAAAAGTGTGTCGTGCCATCCACGTAACAGATGAAATTAATTTACTTTGGGATTGTATTAACATTTGTTCAGTTTATTTAGAATGTCCAAGTGGCTTTTAAAATACATCTGGTTTTGGGTAAAGCTTGTTGAGTATTTGAAGAAGAACACAATGAAGACTTTTTTTGTAATTAAAAAGGAACAAAACATAAAATCATCTCAAAGAAAATATCATCTTTGGATGGAGGACAAATCTTGTAATTGAAAATGCTATACAGTACACCACAGCAGCTTATCAGTTTAAAGGCAATCTGATATAATGAGAGTGAATCCACACACTGATCATTCAAAGAAATAGCTAAATGCCTAGTCTTTCTGTTTGTGTTGGGATGTAATAAATGTTTACCACACACCATTCAATTGTCCCTTAATAAGAGTTCATTATTCAGTTTAAGCTACAGTAACTGTGCACAAACACAAAACAATCAGCACATTATTTGCAATATGCGTAAAATATACTTATCATTCAGGCTCTTATTACTATTAAAACAGATTTTAAAATTCCATATTAAGAAAAACCTTACATTTTAACAAGCTTGTCTTGTTACTGAAACTTCTCAAAAAGATATATTTGGTAGAAAAAAAAGGTATAAAGTCAAGTGGTAACGTTCACATAAAAGCCAAGTCCGGGTATAATTTCCTCAAAATGAGATCCAGTTCCAGAAAGTGAAAACGGTTCACAGGGAGCTCTAACGGTTTTAAAAAGTAACAAAGAAACGTTTCAGTAAAGAAGTAAAGTGAGCTCTTTGGTTTTCAGTATGCCATTTTTAATGCTTGGAGCAAGACACATCTGTGGGCGAGAGAAGATATTTAACATGTGTCCCATAAAACCAAAATTAATACATATTTGGGTTGAGAGAAAACGTTCAAATGTTGCAAACGGTTCATAAAAAGTGACCCTCATGATCAGAAAGTCTTTTAGACGCAAAGAGGTAAAAAGTTTATCAGATCTAGAAGGAAGAACTGCAGGAGTCCAATATTTTCTGGATGACATCTATCTTTATGTTACCTTCCAGAGCACGACAAAGCTTCCCAATTGTGCAGCCAATACTTCCCTCCTTCATTTTCCACCGATCCAGCATTTGGTGCACCATCTCTGGGAGGCCATCACGGTAACAGTCGTGCTCAATGGTTTCTATTTCCACAGCAGTCAGACCCAGTCGCCGTGCACATCCCTTCCATTTTTTACCGATGTTGTCCCTCAGTATATCCAGGTGATCCTCTGTCACGGCATGGTCCTCTGAAGGAAACAAAAGATACATATTTGAGGACGACTTCATTCAACACTCATGACAAATTGTTTAAAGTTTACCTCTGAATTTTTAACAATGAAATACCTTTGGATTATTTGAAAACTGTTGTTTTTATCTGACCTGACCTGTTTGATTATTTTCTGACATTTGACAGCAAAACAATAATATGCAATACATGTTTGTTTAGATTGCAGCCCCGATTAGTAACCTATTTGCAAACTGAACAGCAAACAAATAGACAAACTATTATCTGTGTAACATGAAAGAAGAATTGCCATGGTTTACCATATTTCAAAATGCCTTCTTTGATTGGAGAATAAGCTGTGGCATTCGAAAGCAGAGACATCGAACTATTGGAGGACTCGGGACCTCTGATACTCATCAAGTTGTTGCTCCCAATCTGGATCCCACTCGCGTTCTGAATGAAAAGAGATCCTGAAACAGGCACAAGGCAAGAACACATGAACACAGTCTCTCCAACATGTCAATCAAAGCTGACAGCTGTGAAAAGCTCAGGCATCTAGAGCAAGCATTTACTGAAGAAATACTTGATCAAAAAGACATGTTTGTTTGTACCTGGATCTTGTTTTGAGAAGCCCTTTGAAGGCATTTGGAGACCCCCAGGGTTGATATCAGGAGCAGACGTATCAGACACTGGGTAAGCTGGGCAGGACCGCTGGCGGTCCAAGTGGGAGTGTGGATGTTGCTGGTTGTATTGTGATAGAGAGGGGCTGCTGGCAGACAGTGGAAATTGGGATGAAGAAGGTAAGGAGGAATTCATGGAATCATAGAGACCAGCAGTAGGGCGATACAATGCCTCCTCCTGACTGGTGGGCTGCACTGCCTCAGCTTTTGTCCAGGAATGGACAGAGGATGCATACGAGGGTCTGTCTGGTTCTGGTTGCCGAATAGCTTGATCTGAATTGCTGAAGTGGTTTTGCAGGAAAGGATTTGAGTTGCTGTGATGGAGGGTAGCGTCAGGCTGGATCTCACAGTTGTAGCTGCCATTTTTGTGGTACCAATACTCCCGAGCCAGCTTCTCCTCCAAAACTGAAGGGCTGCTGAATGCCTTTGCGTCCGTCTGAATAGACTCCACAGGTTGCTCATATTGGATGTCATGCATGTCCTCAATGCTGGCTTCAACTGGCCCAGGTGCACTTCTTTCTGAACTCACCAAGGGAGCGGGGCCATCTGCAGGGTGAGGAGACATGTTAAAGCAATAAAGCTACTTGATCCCACAATCTTTTTCTAGCTTTCCGAGGGTCGAGAACATACATGTTATACATCTTGCACAGGGTGGACATGAGTGTATAGATTATAATCAGGTGATCAAGATTACCAACAGTGCTCACCTGTCAAAGAACATTCCTGGGTCATTGACAAATTTTTCATCTTCTCAACAAGTTCCTCAGGGCCTTCATATGATTTCTGCATGAAAATCAAGGACAGAAATTGTATCGATATTGCCTTTCTTTACTTCACCTCTTTTTACTTCACTTCACTGTGCATAGAGGATGAGATTGTTACATTGAATCATAAAAATATATATTTACCCTCAACTCGTGTAAATCTTCCTCTACAAGAGGTTCAAGCTTTTCCACATAGAAAGGCAGAAGGAAGTGATAGCCCTCTGCAAAAAAGGAAAAGATAGGTAAAAAAAACATATACAATTTTTACAATAATTGAACATATTAATGATTGTAAAAAAAACAAGAATAACCACGAATCATTTGAATGTTATTTTCTTTGTTTCTAAATACATAGGACTGTAATTTTCCACGGAGCCACATTCGATTGTATGCCAGCTTTTTATATTCACAAAGTGCACCTTCAAATGTTGGACGTTGCAGCGGATAGTGATCCCAGCCCCTCTTCATGAGCTGAATGATCTCTACAGGGGTGTCCTCTGGAATAAGGTTCTCTGCAGGTCGGTCCCCATTTCGGACGCACTGGCTGATCTGTTCTTCACTCCTTGCATCTAGAAATATAGAATTTAATTCAGTTGTTGATTTATGAATTTGACCTATTTAACTAGTTCACCACAAAATCAGTCAGTTGAGGTCTAAAAACTGAGCCTCAACATTTATTATTGGTTTACTTGAGGATTTTTTTGCCATCGCAACTCACTTGCATACGGCTTTTGCCCTGTGAGGATGACCCAAACTACGATTGCAAGGCTGTAGACATCAGACTTCTCAGTAGATGTTGTGTGTATACTCTCCAGGTGCTCAGGGGCCATGTAGCTCAGTGTGCCAGCGCCTCTCATCCCTTCTGATTGCCCTTTACGACTCCTTCTGCGGGACTCCTCCCTTGTGAGTTTGCTCCACGTCAGGCAGGTGGCCAGGCCAAGGTCTGCAATCTATGAAAGCAAAACCAAAACATTTGGGATTACATTAAATGTATGTGCTTGCTGTCAGAATCATAAATGGGGTGTAGTGTGTAATATACCTTGATGTGAAAATCCTTGTCAACTAAAATGTTTTCCGGCTTGATGTCCTTGTGTATGACGTGTCTCTCTGTCAGGTAAATCATCCCTTCCAAAACCTCTAAGATGATTCTGCACTTGATGGATAGTGGCACGCGCACCTTGGAAGAATTAACTGTTTTTTATAATTGAATTCATATATATATATAAAAAAGCCTGCAAACTATGAATGAAATGAAATGTGCTCACCATCTCTAGCATAACTGACAGGTTGCCTCTGGGGAGGAGTTCCATAACAAGCGAGCAGTCTCTATCTTCCATGATCACACCCAGCAGCTTTACCACCCTTTCATGGTTCAGGCTGGCCATGATGTTCCCCTCCTCCAGCAGTGACTTTTTATTCTCCCTGAAAAGTGCAGTATTAGTACAAGTAGTAAGAACCAGATATCCGCCTGACAAGAGGCATAACCTGGATACGGTTGAGTATACAATATTTGCTCTCAGTTACAATCATTTATCATTTAGACAAAATGTGACAATAACAATGAATGAAAGAATACATCCATTTATTGTTATCCTGCACACAGTGAAATACAGATTTAAATTTAGCTAAAAAGAGCACTTATGGATCAGTACTGGTATTGATATGCTAGTAAAATGTTAGGTGTCCTTGCTATAAATAACAGTAAAATCAGAATCGGAAATTTCCTTGTAAGATATCCAATTTATGGTTGCAATTAAAATATAATGTATTTAATGTTTTTTGGGCTGTGAATTTAAAACAAAGTGCATCAACACAGAATTTGCTGGCATGTTCTGAAAAAAAACAGATGATGGACCTAGACCACATCCGTATTTCAAGTAATTTTCTTCATTGTCCTGTTTAAAGGAAGTAAAAAAAATCTTAGCTTCTTCCTTACGCCAAATCTGGACATGTACAGCTAAACTTGGATTACACAATATTTTACACAGGCGACATTCTTTTATCAGTATCATAGGAGATAATACAATTATCCTGTCAAAAAAAATTATCAGTCACTGCATGTTGTAGCCTGACTGGACACATGATGCAAGTTACCATTGAAGCGAGGGGGAATACCCCGCAGACCAACACTGCATTCAGTAACACAGAACTTACTCGTTGCGAATAGGGCCTGTATACATGGTCTTCAACACCACCTGGCCGAGGGTTACATGGTAGCAGAGGTAAACGTCTCCAAACCCTCCGTAGTCCAGGGCCTCTTTTCTGATCAGATCAGCCGATTTCATTTGAAATGAAGACTGTGGCGCGGTGGCCATCCCTGTAAAATATCACAATAAAACAGCTGAACGATACACACCACAACTTAGGGGAAACAGCATAACAAAAAGGCTTGCATCCGTAAATTGCAGAATAAAGAAATGAGGTAACGGGTAAAGTTATCCGACAGTTTCAGCGACAATAACTTTACTCTGGAAAATGTTTACTAAACTCTTAACTCGACGAACAACATTATAAACCACAACCGCCATTAATATTGTCAATATATCGGGTAACCCACCTAAAAATTGCTGTACAAGATACAGTAAGCAACGCTGGGGCACTTGGTATGTAGTTCCGGGATTTCCGCGACGTCCTCCTTCAAAAACGAAACTCTTTGGACATAAAAAAACTACAAACAGGCTCAAAAGTCGATACCAGATCAGGAGGACCAACAAACTCAGATATATATTTATGTATGAAAATAAAAACAAAAAGCAACGAAACACCATATGAAAACCATACAGATTATAATGAAAACACAAATGCAGGATGCAAAATTAAGTAATTTTCTGTCTTACTCGGTGTTGTGAAACAAAATTCCTCTAAAAAGAGCCCCATTGTAAATCTTAATGCGTGGTTTAGTCGCCACCTATTGGTGAAATTAAATATCACAGTCCAAACCATCTTGCGTTCCCCTGTAACTCTGGCTTTTAAATGGGAGATTTGATGTTGATACCATACTGTTCTACTTAGCTTTGCCTCCATACAATGTAAAGCTGTGTCAAAACATAATTTGTCATCTAAGAGAGCAAAGCCTTAACAGAACCATCAAAAAGAATGAGGAAGAGAAAAACAATTTTGGAAGCACAATTTCACAGCAGCAGAGCTAATAATGCCTTAGCTTTAAGTTAAAAAACAAATAAACAAGTTCATTGATCAAACACGTGTGCGTGTTTATGTGAAATTGAAGCAGAAAACCACTTGATTTGTAACCCCTGCCAGCATAGGCGATGTATGACAGGTAGGCCTACATCTTGGGCAGCCTGAACGCCCATACTATAAATTCCTCCTGTTGCACACTAAAACCACTTCAAAGCAGTTGGATATGTACTTGTATTGCAGTGTCACGTTTTCCTGGGCAACATATGTTGTTGTCTCTCTATAATTCAGGATTATTGCTGGTAATCTTCAGCTAATTTAGAGAACTATTCTGCTGTGCAGTTTATCTACCACTGTGATTGAACAGAAAAGTCCATTTATTTGGATTATTTCTATGGAAACTCCAGCAAGTTGTTTAATAAATGGCGGTTGGATTCATTTTGTTAATGGTGCATTATCAGTCAGCTTTTCCAATAATTCCATGCACTAAAACAACTTTATTATCAACAGCACACATGATTTCAGGTATTAAATTATGATATTATGGCTATTTTAGACTAATACAGACCAGAATAACAGTACAGTTGTCATGGAGGAGCAATGTATCAGCATGGAGTGGACCGATAACCAGCCCACTTCATATTTTCCAGCTCCAATCATGGTACAGAGGCCATTGCGCATGTGGAGCAGTGTGTAGTAGGCTTCTTTCATAGTCTGGTGGTCACACACTGCCCCGCATAGCAACAACAGATCACCAGGAAGTTATACCACTGTCTGCGTGCGGTGTCAATGTGCTGTCAATGTGGGGCAGTGGGTAGCATGACTTCCTGTTGATGTTTTTCATGCATTTATAATCAGTATAGAACAGCTGCCACCATTTCTCTGTAATAGCACCCCTGAAGTTAACCATGCTGTTGATTGTTTGTTCATTTGTCCTATTGTGGATGGTGGATGAATACCTCACCAGAGTTGATAATGTGCTACAATAGGCCCTTATTATTATTATTATTATTATTATTATTATTATTATTATTATTATTATTACTACTACATATCATTGCAGTGTAAACACAGCTGTTATCAATATATTGTATTATGGTGCAACACTTTATAACCTGTCACAGCCATTCGAGTGAGCCAACATCATGGATCAAGAAAAACGGCTAGCATGTACAATGCAAGGTCCCTGGCCTACCTAAATGGAACCGAGCCCAAATGAATGTTAAATAATAGCACAGGTGTTTACACTGCAATGACAAATTGTGTACCGTGAAATCAAATAGGGCTTATACTGGACTGGTTATGGGGGGCTTTTTCCTTATTTTTGGTGGCAAAGTAACTATCGTTTTCCAAAGGAACTGGCACTGGCCTGGCTGCCATAGATCACTCTTGGATTGCCTGGCATTTCTCGGGAGAGATTAATGATCCGATTTTCCTCTTCAGTGTTTAGATTACACATTTGTATCCCTGAATGTAGCGGTCCTTGCTTCAGAAAACTACAGTTCCCAGCATTCAACGCGTGTAGCTTGGGAAGCAGTGCTCGGCTTCGCTCGGAAACGGAGCTGCTGTATTCGTACCACTACGGTGGGTTTGGGAAGCCGTCAAGCCGCTGGATAAGCATTTTTAAACAACGAGGAAACACAGCGTGGCATTTCTTTTCACTATTAGACGATCTCTCAGCATGGGGAATGGCATCAACAAGGTAGGACTCTCATCTGTTGCAAGCGACTAGCGTTGAGTTCATACACAAGTATTCCTCAGTCCTTTTGAGAGTAATTAAGGAGATTTCATCTTATCATTAAGTCTTTGACATTTTTACTGAAAAAAAGTTGCGCTTGTTAGATTGGCGTGATTGAATAAGAAATGACGTATCTTGAAATTAATTAAACATGTGCTTTATTAACCTAAGTGGCGAAGTTTTAACATAATGGCGATTATTCTACTGATGTTCTGGCTTTTTGCTCGTCAAAAGATCTGAAATGTATATTTGGACCTACCATTTCTAATTTTCACTTCATATTTCCAGGGTGTCATTTGAGTCAGCTGTTTCAAGTTGCCTCAGCTGCTGCACCTCCTCACTATGATGCTTTGACCATGTCTGATTCATGAACTGTTTCTCTGTCCTTCTATAGGTCTTGCCTGACTTGTACTTGGGGAATTTCAAAGGTTTGTCTTATTGCTTTTTAAAAAGCGTTTTATCTTAGTTATGACCCCAGATACCCATTGTGTTGTTATATCTTTGTGTCAGATGCCAGAGACCGAGAACAGTTAGCCAGAAACAACATCACACACATCCTGTCAATTCATGACAGTGCTGCTCCCATCCTCCAGGTGAGAAGCTCTCCATCTACTTGCTATACATCTAACATAATGTTCCCTTAGTTTGCATCTATATTTTCTCATCAATCGCTTAAACAGGGTATTAAATATAAGGATGAACAGTTCTGATGAGCTGAGCCTCTTGAATTAGTACAGTGCACATGATAATAGATTTCACTGTCCATAAACTGGTCTGTCAGGTTGGTAAGGAAAACGTGCCTTACTGCTTCTTAAGCAAACACTTGTCAGTCTCGAGTGAGTGAGTGAGTGAATGAGTGAATGGGTGAGTGAGTAAGTAAACAGTAAGAAGGAGTTTCATACTCATGTGATGGTTGAAGTATCTTGAAAAATGCCAGTCAACAACAGTTGGTTCGGTCAGTTTGCTGATTTGTGTGCCTGCGTGGGTTTTAGAGTAGGCGTTTGTTTTTGCTTCAGCCTCTGTGGATTGTGCTGTTTCGCTTCATTATTTTTTCTAGGTAATGGATTTTGATTAGTTTCTCAAATAACTGCAAATACATAAGAAGCTTCAGTCAAAGGCTGGGCGTTAAGAACATTACATGTCACAGTATTTTCTGTTATTCTTAATACATTTATTAATACATAAGCATTAATCATGTGGATATAATAAGTAAGTGGGTAAAGGGAAAAAACAGAACAGCTAGATCAGACTCGTAATTACATTTAATGACATTGATATACTATAATGCCACATTTAAGACCACTTATCACTGAAACCATACAACAATGTCAAAAACCTAAGAGCCTATTAGTGTCATATCATAATATCAATATTTTTTAAATATATTGCCCAGCCCTGCTTTTGTTTTCTCAGTTTTTTAATATTGGAAACAGGCATGCAGGGGTGTGACTACAAATCTGCTTAAAATGGCCTTTTCTCCCATATGCAAAAGCACAGCCTGTGCTCACCACATACCCTTGAGTGCTATTTATCACCGGTTGTTGGTTGATCTATGTTAAAATGCATCAGAGTAAATGACTGCTGACAGGTAACTGTTATACTGTTATATGTCCCTTAGGAGATGACCTATCTCTGCATTTCAGCAGCTGACCTGCCCACACAAAATCTGTAAGTACCAAAATGTGCAGCACAGCAACAAGGCACAGAACAATGAAAGGCTGAGGCAGAGAGAGAGTACAACATGCATTTGACGCTGTACTGTGTGGGTGTCTGAGGTTCATTTTTTTCAACCTAACGTGTAAATGATATGCTTTCACAAGCTTAACATTAAACTGGACTTATTCTCTAAACTAGAACACAGCTGGACATAATTGACATGCCCAAACATATGCAAAGAAAGATCAAGGATGGTGGATGTATCACAAAATCATACCCTGATTTAGACACACTTGCAAACACATATCTTCTATGGCTCAATTCACATATCAGACGGTCTTCAGCAGGAAGGAAGTCCAACAGCTCAGTTCTGCAGCGCTGTGTCTCTATTTATACCTTGCACATGCACATATTTATACACACGTACTGTATATCTGCACGCCGATGCCCTTGTTACCCTTTTTGCCCCTGTGGCCTAATGCCTCTTGCGTTCACACTGCGAGGTGTTTAAAACCTGTTGTGCGAAATATGACACCAACTCTCTCGAACCTGATATGAACACACCCCTATCCTGATTCATCCAGGATAAGACATTAAAAGGGTTTGACAAGTCTGGTGCAAAACATATTGCTCGTATGTACATGAAAACTGTAAATAAGCAATCCACCTTGAGATGCTTATTAGTGTCAGTATAAGGACAAAATAACCACACATAGTCACCACTCTTAATAGCAATTCCTGCTTTGTTCTCATCATGATTTATTATGTTAACTAACTTTATTTGCTTCACAGGACTCAGCACTTTAAGCAAAGTATAATGTTCATGCACGAGTCCCGCCTGAAAGGAGAAGGCTGCCTCGTTCACTGGTGAGATTAAGACTGCTTGTTGTATCTGTACCTCTAAGATTGATTCAATGTTCACTCACACGAACGAGATGCTACTCTAAAAGCGAAACAGATAAATCAAGTACACAAGTGAACTCATGTATAACTGCTGCACAGAGGGGATTAAATGATAAGCAAAATCCTATTCTTGAACTTCCCGAAACAGAGTACAGTAACAAGGCTGACCACATTGTGTTTGTGTAATAGGGCAGCTGACCATATGTTCACAGGGGAAAGTTATATTTGGTTAGACTGAGGGTCTTCTTAGAAATACAGGGGAATAAGAGGCTATTTATAAACATCTGCACTGTTACAGTTTTCTTTTTCAACTATATTAATTATTGAGTTAATACTTAAGATTTCGTTCAGATGTTTAAAGTGTTAATTTAATCAGTTTCCACACCACATTGTACCACTCTGTCAATGCATTTTCTGTGTCTATCTGTCATTGTCAGTAGTCTGGTTGATATTGCCTATATTTTTTTTATCTGTGACTCTTTGAGGTACAGTATTTAACATAATCCTGCTATATGGTGATTTGGTTTAAACCCTCATATAGTATTTATACATGTAAATTAGCTACCTGGTTTTTAACTGGTTTAGCCTTCATAGGGAATGTTTACATGACTAAAACCAGGATATGATATGTTACGTATGCAAAACTCAGCCAGAATACACCACAGTATCCTGAACCTCGCATATCCAGGATGCTCATGTACAATTGACACACTATAACTGTATTTACAGATGCAAAAGATAGCTTTCCAGTTTAGGTTCAATGCATTATACTTATTGTATATTCATCTATGCTTACAGTTTGGCAGGTGTGTCTCGCAGTGTCACCCTGGTGGTTGCTTACATCATGACGGTGACGGGACTGGGCTGGCAGGAGGCGCTGGCCGCAGTGAAGGTGGTCCGGCCCTGTGCTGGGCCCAACAGGGGTTTTCAGCACCAGCTCCAAGAGTTTGAGGCTACTCAAGCTAAACAGGTCAGTGCTAGGAACTGGAGAGAGTGAACCATCAGTGTTTTGCATTTTGTGTGTTTGTTTAGAAGCTGTTCTTTTTTTCTGTAGTTCAGAGAATGGCTACAAAAAGAATATAAAGACAACCCTTTCAATGATGAGGCCGATCTACGTGAATTGCTTGCAAAGATGACTAAAGCCAATGGTGAAAGTGTAGACAAACTGGCCAGTACTCCACCTGGAGGTATCTGATCAGATCTTTTGATGAGATATTTTGCCGCTCAGCCTGGAGGATTTCACCACCATGTGATGCTACAGTGCTCAACTGTACACTAGAGAGGACTGCTGACCAGATGTTTATCGCCGCTGGAGTAATCACTCAATATTCTGAACACTGGAAGAGACAATTAACATGTTACAGCACATATTCATTTTTAGTATGGTTGATGTTTCTGATGCTGTTTGTTTTTTAATTTATGAATGCTGTGTTTTTTGTACTGTGTCACAATAATTTCAAGTTGAGAAAATAAAAGGGGTACACTAAAGCGCTGTGGTGGGTTGTCGTATCAAAGCTGATAAGAACACTGTGTTGTGTTCACATCTGTGTTTCCTGGTTGTCTTCCTGTTTGTCTAATGTGCAAGGTAAGTCATGCATGGTGACATCCAAAACACCAAGAGCACATTCTGTTATCACATGATCTTTTATGGCTTACTTATCAATTTCATTAAAGGCTATAAAGCATTTAAATCATATATTCCAGCATGGTAAGGGATTTGATAGTCTTTACTGTAAACTGCAGGGTATGCACATTGACAGCCACTGGAGGGCAGTAAAACTAATGTAGCCTAAAAACAATTTTTTTCGGATTCAACCATGTGCCTTTTGAGTTTGGTTGGTTCCGGTTGGTTCCTCATGCCAATTTAGTTTCCCCCGTACCAACAGAAGAAAGACTAATCAACAGTTGTCATTGGAAATTAGACTGCACGTGTAGGCTTTTATAAAAACCAAAAACACGTAGGGGAAATATTTTGCATTAGGAAAATGATGTACAGGTAACTGCTCCACTTGGTCCCGGTGTCTGCTCACGGATTCACAAGAGGGATTCCCCACCGCAGTGCGTTGGCGCTAAGTTTCACAGAAATGAGCGCCTGACTGCTGCGCATCTCCTCTTCAACTTCTCAGGCCCCTCCCTGTAACAAATCAAGATGTGAAAACATTTAAGAACAGTAAACCGAGACCTTAATAACAGATTTCAGCAGGGAGAGCTCGCATGATCAACGGTAAGCTGCAGAAGCTCCTTTTTAAATGTAGTTTCAACATTGTTATTAATTACATTTTTGAACCCAAGCTAGTTCAGACAGCTGGATCTCAACCACCTCTGTAGCATCAAGTTTGGTAGTTCTAATCTAAAGATAACATTGGTTTGTTACTCAATTTAGAAGGTGTGGTAGTTAAATACATCTTGAAATACATTTAAGAAAACAAAAAGTCGACTGAACTCTTTACATTGAGTCAAATAAATATGTAAGATGTATTATTAACATATACAGTACAGTGGAGGAAGAAGAACTCAGATGTTGTAATTAAGTAAAAGTCGCAGATACCACATTATAGAAATACATTGAAGTACAATAGTAGGCTATTATAATGATTCAAAACTAGAAGTACACTCATTATGTATAGTGGCCATTTTAGGAGAAAAAAATAGGGTTCTAATTTTGATCCATTAATGGACATTCTTTTATTTTTATTTGCAGCTGGTAAAGGTGGAGATACCTTCAATGACTTGTTATACTGCAAGGTATTGTTATCCATAATAGTACGCCATAATTTATTCGTCAATTTCATCTTTGTAATAAAAAACTCAAACCTGCAAAGTAACTCATTTTATAAAAATAGATGTGATGAGAAACAAGTACAATATTTTCTTCCAAATTGTAGTGGAGTAATAGTTCAATGTGGCATAAAATGTAAAGTACAAGTACTAAATTACAAGCACCTCAAACATGTAGTTAAGTACAGTACTTCAGTACATGAACTTAATTACTTTCCACCTGTGAGCATATGTTAAAACATGCATACATATATTTCATCATGTTTAATCGCAGTTATCTTAAAACCCTGCTATATTTTAACTATAGCTAGCCTACAGTACGTTTGTTTCTAGTCATACATGTCTTAAATGAGTCAGTTACTTTCGACAGCAGATATGACAAAGAGCTAAACGTGAAGTAGCCTTTCCACATGAACTTTTTAAAAAAATCAGTATGGCCAAAAGAGTCCAAAGCATGGCTAGTTAAAATTCATTCAAATATATTGCTAATATTGCGGCAATAGGGCTTCAGGGGGCAAGTACTAACTAACGGTAGCATCTTTTTTACCTCTAAAAGTATTGTAATTAAAAAGTCTCAAAGTTATAGCTAAGATGAAAATGTTTGTTTTATGATAAACTTCAAGTATTGTCGATCTTAGATTCTCAGATTAATTTAAAGAAACACTGCGTTACAAAAAGGCGAAATATAACTATTACTGGGCCTACAGGTCAGTTAGACGCTATATATTGTTCCATATTTTTCAGAGATGAACCTGGACGAGGACAGCGGCCTGTCAGTCAGCTGTGGCAACGGCAAACTGAGACAGTGGCTGATAGATCAGATTGACAGCAGACTATATGCTGGCCTGGTTTGGGAAAATGAGGAAAAAAGTATCTTTAGGATTCCGTGGAAACATGCAGGAAAACAAGACTACAACAGAGACGAGGATGCTGCACTCTTCAAGGTCAGATCATCCTGCCTTTCCTCTCACTGTGCACCTGTTACATTTTAGAAACATTTTACACGGATTTCAAGTGTTTATGCATAAATCTATTTGTCTGCAGCCCAACTTGGTTTGGCGCTTATACATAAAGAGGTAGTGTAAATTGATCTGCTAAATGATTGTTTCAGGCATGGGCATTGTTTAAGGGAAAATATAAGGAAGGAGTCGACAAACCAGACCCCCCCACATGGAAAACAAGACTACGCTGTGCTCTTAATAAAAGCAATGACTTTGATGAATTAGTGGAAAGAAGTCAACTGGACATCTCAGACCCCTATAAAGTCTACAGAATCATTCCAGAGGGAGCCAAAAGAGGTACGTGTAAGCACACATCATAACATACAGTGTAGTTTGTGAGAAACACACTCAGCTACCAATGCATATGGTGACAGATGTTTCAAGATAAGTAGAATTGTTTATGGTTAGAATTTGATAACAGACTGTTAAATGTAAAGCTGTGCCATAGCTATGGTTCGTTTGGAATTACATGACACTGCTGCATTTCACATAGCATCTAGCTTTATTCACATACTATTGGCAAAATTTCACATATGCACCTCTGCAGTTGTGTCTGATGAGGCAGGAAGCACAAAGGAAGCCAAAGCATGTACCAAAGAGGCCGTAGTGCTTTTTTTAGAGGGCTTCGGTTACTAAGCGCAGGGTGCACATAACACAACCAAGCGACCTCCAGGCTTGCATAACTAAGTGTCTGCCATCATACAGCAGTTTTTGTCACACCAGAGCAGTTGTTGTTCTCTGAGCTAGCAAACCAAAATCAACAGGATTTAGTCAGTTCTGAGTTGCACTTACTTAATTGAAAATAGTAGGACCTCACAAGTGATCTAAGTCATATATTCTCAATTTATTTTTTAATATAAAACTATGATCCTGGATTATTGTCAGTATTTATTTTTTCTGAGGATTTTTTCTGAGGATGATACTGCTTTCATAGCAAAGCATGACCAATATCGAGGACCAATTATCTGACAAATGTTTTACTGCATTTGTGCATCCACAGGGATGAAGATGAGTATGGAGGAGACACCATCACATGCAAATTCCCATGGCTATGTTACTCCTTATACGTCAATGCAGAACCAGGTCAGCAGATTGTTGTGTGGCTGCTGCATGCTATGGACTAATCCATGCACATAAAAATAATCTTCAGTGTTCTGATTGCAAATGTCGTGGTTTAATTCAGTTTTTCTGGCATGACCGTCTGTGTGGTTCCTTCTCAGGTATCTGGCTATATGGTTTCACAGGAGAGAAATGACTGGAGGGATTACTCACCCCCAGAACAACAACCTCTTCCTCCTCCACATCATCATGGGCCACATGCAGAGCTGCAGTATGGTTCGAGCCACTACCCATCAGCGTTTAGCCGGGCTTGGCCGGGGTCACACACAGAAAATGGTACGATGTCGCCAGGATTACAAAACTAGAGAATACAGTATATAGATAATTGTTGACCATTTATGTGAGTAGGACTCCAAAGACAAGCAGATGTGGTGTAATGTCTTTATTTTATAAAACTAGCAGTCTGAGATTGAATTAAGTTTACTGAGAGTGAGTAATCTTACCTATTTATATCATTGTGTAATCCTAAAATCCATCTCTTTACTGCAGCTTGGTAATAAGGTTTCATTAGTGAATTGTAGGTGGTCCAGTATTTTTAAATATCTGTCAAATTCATTCCGATCTACCTCAAGGCTCCAATACATTTCATTTAGGGATTTTTCATACATTCTCTAGATTTGCTGTGTTTTATATTAGACTTCAACGATTAAATAAGACCCTCATTTCTGCAAATAGGTGTCGCTCTAACCGTTAACAACCACTACTCTAATTATGATCATTGTTTATTTATTTATACTGCACAGGTTTTCAGCTCTCCTTCCACACATACCTGTCAGAGTCTCAACTCCCTATGTATTCATTCGACCAAAGAAATGCCATAACAGGTACGGAATCAACTCGCACTCATTTAACATAGAGTATATATTCACACAGACATTTACTCATGTTACTGTGTAGAAGACATTTGCATTTACAGAAAAAAACCACATTCTAAAATCCGTTCTTACTTCCCCATTCTGACGCGCGGTAGTGAATTGTGTTTTTCTTCTTTTTTCAAAAAAGATGGTCGAAAATATTATTGTAATTATAATGCAGAAGTGAGTGATACTCTGCATGCCAATAATACTAAGAAAACAGTTTTTTTACGCTTGACATTTCAGGGCCCCCATGTGTTCAGGCTTGTTGGTTTGTGTTGGTATATCTATTAAAGGCTCCTCTCTTTCTTCCAGATTTCAGCCTGCATGTGTCCTTATACTACAGAGAGTCTATGGTGAAGGAGGTTACCACCACCAGCCCAGAAGGATGTCGGATCACCTCTTCTTCCTCCTCCTCTCCATCATCTTCCTCCTCTTCTTCCCCAAGCTCAGAGGATAAACTTCACAGCGGGGCAGAAACCATCCTCTTTCCATTCCCGTACCCAGAGTCTCAGAGGCAGGGTGCTGACATGCTTCCTAACGTACTGGAGAAGGGAGTGCTTCTGTGGATGACGGCTGATGGGTTATATGCTAATCGCCTCTGCCAGGGACGAGTGTACTGGGAGGGACCCATGGCTCCATATATGGATAAACCCAACAAGCTGGAGAAGGAGCAGCCATGCAAACTATTCGACACCCAGCAATTTCTCATTGGTAAGCACTCATTTTGTTCAGATTTTTGTATAGAGAGTCCTTTGTACCAGCCCGGAACTCCCTTCTCAACAAAGGGAGCATCATATGACCCCCTCTAACTTTTTTATATATAGAAAAGTAGAAATATAAACAAAGGAAATAATAGAAATTAAATAATAGTAAATAATAATGTAAATGAAAATAATAGTCTTATATTTTAGATTTAGTTTAATAGTCAAATTTTATTTTTATAAACATATAGTATTTGTATTTCTTCTCCTCTGAAGAAATATGGTAAATGGACTAAGTATTACCCTGTAGCAGCAATTTGATCTACTTTAATTACAGTAAGGAAGTTTATTCTACAGCCATGTTTAGTAACATGATCAAATGTTGTGTAACAATTGAATATGTACAGTCGTAACTTAAGCTGTCTTATAAATACACTAAAAAGCAAACATTTCCTCCATAAATGGATTCTAGTAACACATAAGTGATTTAAAATTCTACTAAATACAGCAATTAATTGAAAGTATTTTCCAGCACAGGTTTTCATTAAATGTTTTTTCTATCCTATGGAGTAGATGCTTTTTAGAAACAGAGTTTATGGATTTGGCTTTACTGGTAGTTTAACTCTAATTCAGTTTCAACTGCTAGCAGTATTATGATGGTTGTGTTCATGTTGAAGATTGCTGTGTTGTGAATGATAAATTGATGAGGGAGAGGCAGCAGGTTCTTAAGCTGGGTAAGTCCCTCACAGTGCTGAAGTAGCACTTAATGAGCAAGTCACCTTCTCTACAGGGGGCCAAAGTGTGTGGAGTCCCCCACCCACCTCCTGTGGTCCACCACACTGTGTGACAAGATAGTATTTTGTGTGACATTTCACAAGGAAATTTCCATCATCCACATCAGTAGTTTCCAGTGAAATCACCATGAGAAGGGAGAGTGTGATTCTTGATTTACTGCATATTTTTAATGTGAAGTGCTGGAGTGTGTTTTTGTGTGAAAAGCATATATTGCACTCTTTCTTTCAGAGCTCCAAGATTTTGCCCAATATGGCCGACATTTACCGAGACACCAGGTGGTGTTATGTTTTGGAGATGAGTACCCTGACCCACAGCGCCAAAGGAAAATGATCACCGCACAGGTAACCATAAACTACAGAGGCTTACCTAGTAATTGGAAGCATTTATCCTTCTCACAGTAGAGATGGTAGCTTTTAATTATTATTGTTATTATTAATATTGGCTATTCCATAATTGGTTGTAGGTAGTTAGCATTAGTGCAGCGAGGTCGTAGTTATCCTAAAAAGAACACTCAACGGATGATCAGGTTGTTACCGACGCGAAGCACTAATATGCCATGGCGTTAGCAGAAAATAAAGCTTCATGTCCATAACATTTTCCACTGGTGGTTATCAGAAATTGAAAAATAACATTAATAGGGAATGACGTGTTAATAACTCAGTTATTTTTTCCGATACGACTAAAGAGGCAATTGCTTAAGGCAGTCACAGATATATCTAATACACATGCCTTGTTTTATTTTAGGTGGAGCCAGTGTTTGCCAAAAAACTGGTGTACTATTACCAGCAGAACAATAGCCACTACATGCGGGCTTTTGATCACATCCAGGAACAGAATACATCTCTAACTGTCGACTATCCTTCTTAAAGACCCCTACAGCACATTCACGAGTAACAATCTAACACACGTACACACGTACACACGTACACACGTGTGTACACACACACACACACACACACACACACACACACACACACACACACACACACACACACACACACACACACACACACACACACACACACACATTGTGAATGTATAGTTTACCGTTTCTCATGCCTTGTGACTGCAGTGCCGCGTACTCTAAATGGTAGTATAAGCTGGTATTGCACTGAGGGGTAAAGATGGGGAAGACCCTGTTGTTTTCACTTGCACACCTATAGTTCATAGTCTTTATGTCTGTGACTGTGTAGTACTGTTTTTTTTTTTCATTCTACAAGTATTATTGTGACAGTGAGAAGGATGCGGTTTGAGGGCTGGGGGATGAGGGGAGCGAAGGGCGACTGAGACAGGAAGTACTAGCACAGGTGCACAGGAAGAATGGCCCCTAAGACGACACTGATATGTCAAAGGGACACAGCAGAGCATGAATGAATATTTATTGCATCTTCACAGGTTTGACAATGTGTTTGTTGTACTCACGCACTGAAATGGCATAATTACAAACTCTGTCTTTTAAACTCAGTCGACACAGCTCATTCTGTGATTCAAAACTGTTCTTGCATAAAGTGCTTGCTGTGCAATTTGCATAAGTGAGCAAGTGAAAAGTCAACAACGTCCTTGCTTGGTCCTTGTTTAACTTGGATTCTGGGTTCATTGTAAAGAAAAGAAGAAGTTTGAGAAAAAATGATGTTATCACTGATCTGTTGGTGTAGTAGAGGAAGCTACTACTGAAGCTACAACTTCTGCTGAATCTGGGCAGCTTTTTAAAGATATCTGATTTTGTTAAATTAAATCAAACTGAACAGCTACAAGAGGTCACAAGAGGATCTATTAAGTCACCAGAAAATGTATATAGTGTTTATATTATTTTTCTGCATAAAATCATGGCTATTCATTTTTCTGTATTCGTTGATTTTTGTATGGCTTTGTCTTGTAAAATACTGCCAAAACATTTTAAAGTTTCTAAAACAATCTTCTTTGAAAATGTTTCGACCGAATCACTAAAACGCAAACCTTTCAAAAGCAAAACAATTGAGTTAAGTGACCACTGGCTTACCGAACACAATCAAAGAGCAGCTTGGGCCTCAAGGTCCTTTTCCTCATAGAGTGGGTGGCCTTAACCTGACTGAAGGTGGTTGACTTGAAAAATCATGCTCATCCTGTAACTTGCAAAAATCTACCTGTTCCTCTTGACCTGAAACTTAAGGCCTCATAAATGGGAAGAAAAACTACCTTTGTGGTGTGTGTTTCAAGTTCAGCCAGAGAAGAGCTCTCTGGTTCCCATGCCTG
This sequence comes from Eleginops maclovinus, assembly GCF_036324505.1. Lineage (NCBI taxonomy): Eukaryota > Metazoa > Chordata > Actinopteri > Perciformes > Eleginopidae > Eleginops > Eleginops maclovinus. Next base: position 15,775,345 of record NC_086354.1, read on the forward strand.
TGATACTGTATGATTTCTCACTCTGGAGGTAACTGCTTCAAACAAAAACTATTCTCAGATCCTAACAACCTATGTGACGTAAACATCCAATGGTGAGAATAATGCAACTCCCTTCAGTGTTTTAAGTCTTGAAGGCAGATGCTGCATCAGAAGAGGATAATGTTCTTCTTCTGTGGTCCAGAGTTTCGATCTCGATATACTTCCTTCACACTTAAACCACATCACTTTCACAATGGCAAAAGTCTGACCAAAATCACAGACGGGAATTTTTTCCTTTTGTGAGTGTTTGTCTAAACCATAAATCACTTTCCCACTCAGACATCACAGTCCGTTGGATTCTGTCTCGGTTGAAATGTTGTTAACTACTACAAATCAAATCCTAATAGTAGAATTGTTACCAGCTCTTTGTACAGTGTAATGTTGTGATAAACAGTGTGTTTTCAGATGTTTGTGTTGGCCATCTGTGTGTAGGTGGGTTAATGTGTCACACAGTTGCACTATTACTGTTATCAGGAAGTGACATTTATGGACATGGATAAAACATGTGACTCCCCCACCTACAACATCAGTGACAAACAAGGTCACGCACACCAATTACACATCACACTTCAAAGTAACAGTAAAACATTCAGGACAAGCTACACAGAAAATCACACAATAAGTGCATACTGAACAAAATTGTTGCAGCATTTTGTACAAAATATCTGAAAAACCACAGGGAAAAAAGATTATGACTCACGATATGAATAAATGATTTATTTTGAAATAAAGTGATCAGTTGTTTGCTACTCATGTCTTATTGATGTATTATCTCTAAATTCTCTTCTGATTGATGAAGACAAAAACTAAAAAAGCACATTCACACTTTTACCATGGTGTTTCCCCCTCTGCAGGAAGCCACATCATTTGTAGTCAGGCTTCAGTTTTTCCGCCCGTATGAGCCGTTACTCCAAGCGACATCGGACAGCAGATATCTTAATCAACTGATGCCCCAAAGTTCACTAAAAAAAGGTTATTACAGAGAAATGAAACTACCATTAATGCTACATTTTGACTCAGTCACTATTTAGCCAGACAGCTGCTTAATCTTTTTTTACAAATAGTGACACATCATACAAAATGTTACTGTGCGGATCTTTATGCTTATTTTTTCGACCCCAAAAAAAAATCCAAAAAATATGTTCGCAGCAATCACTGTTTATTTGACGTGTACATTTATCTTTCTATCCTACTCTGGTATTGCTACTTTGTTATCTAGGGATCCCATCTTTTGGTGGTTTCACTGCTAATAATATAGTGGCATTATCATGAATCACTGTATTAGTTGTTTATATTTTTGCTCTGAGATTCTCCGATGTTCATTTTATGATTCTGTTGTTGTGATTTCAAGATACATATTCATGAAGCATTTAGTAGATTTGCACATTTCTCTTTTGTTTGTTTCATCTGACATCAAGGCTCGGAGGCAGGAAAGAAATTAGGGTGTATTGCAATAAAACTGGAGCAATCTTTTGCTGACATCTGCTGGTAGGTGTAGAACAGATCCACAAAAAGCTCAGAACCTGGGCAATGGCTAGATCAACAAGTAAGGATGTAACAGATGTAAATGCATGATAGTTTTAACCCTTCACACTTCTAAGCATTATGCTACCTTTGATGAGGATTTGTGATTTGACTCTGTTGTTTTAAAGAATTACAAGCAGAAACTGTTTGGATAGAGTGTGGAGTTCATCTTGCTAAATCCTCAGTTAAGGTTGAAGTCATGTTTAATGTGATTGAAAAGTCTACCCAAGCTGCACATTAAAGAATACAGTGAAGGTGGTTTACATACAGTACTATGAGTGGTCATAGTATTACAGTGATCATGATGATACTATATTCTTATTTGTAGCTGTCATTATATGCAGTTAGGTATAAAATAGTGTCCTTATCCCTGAAAACATACCTGTGGTAATTATACACTCTGAATCCATGACCCCAGTTTGTTTAGGGTCAGACCTCTGCCCTGGATTTGATGACAGTCCTGTTTAACCCATGTCAACTCTGGTTGATGCTGCTGGTTGACCTTGTGGTAAGAAGGGCGTTGACCCTATATTATTTTTTAACACATTTTGGCCCTGCAAATCTACCAATCATCAATTACAGGCCCGCTGCTGAGACTGATTTCTTATTAAGCAATAGGCATGGCTTATGGGAACAGATGCCTAGATAAGCTGTTAACAGATTATAATATTAGGCTGGCAATGTGACATATGAGGCAGGACAAGTGCTTCCCATCACCAGTAAATAAAAACCTTATCGCAACAATAAATCAGCTTGAATTGTTTTTAAATGTCTGTGTTTATCTGAGACTCTTTAGATAACAATGTACCTGACCCAATACATTATGATGGCAGGAAAGCAATAACAGTTGTCGGATAAGGAGCAGTAAAGTACTGGAAAACATTCAGATGACTCAGGACATGAGTGTAAACAGATAAGGGTTGATAAGGTGTCTACCTGGCACTAATGCAAAGGGTGGGCTGCTTAGTTTGGATGGCAACCCTGGCAAAGATCTTTGAGAAAAAGGATGTTACGCTATCAGATCAAAGAAGGAAGTGCAGCATTTTTTGCATAATCCAGATTTCCTTCAAGGTTACCAACCAACAAATTGACTGCTTGGATTTAAGTGCAATACATTAAATGACCAGCAGGGAGTGATGTATCATTGGTTGGTTGGTATAGTTGTGTAGAAATACAGCATGCATTCTGTATATGCAAAAAAAAAAGGATGATGTTTACACATTTAGGTGGTTGAATCGCAGTAATCAGTGGATTCACAAACCCTTTGATCGCTCTTAATGGCCCAGGGACATATCTGTCTGTAACACCCCTGCCCCAACATACCAACACATGCACGAGTGCACAAACACACTTTATAATGAATTCCCTCAATTGATTTGTAATCACATTATCAAATCATGCTCTCTGGTTTTCTTATTTAATATTTTAAAAAAGTGATTCCACATCTTTGATTTTCACCTTTCTTAACCCCAATACTTTGCTTTGTGCATCAAGTGACACACAGAACCAGAGTTGACAGAGAGACAGAGGTGGTCAGAGTGACAGCTCGTGGGCTGTGTTGCGTGAGAGTGACTCGGACTGTTCTCAGACTCTGTGTGGTCTGGGTGTGTGGTCTGCAGCTGACGGGCAGGGAGGAGGACGGGAGAGCCCTGTGAGTGTGTGTGTGTGTGTGTGTGTGTGTGTGTGTGTGTGTGTGTGTGTGTGTGTGTGTGTGTGTGTGTGTGTGTGTGTGTGTGTGTGTGTGCTCATGTGTTTACTTTATCCAGAGTCAGGCCCAGGCTCTCTGCAGCCACGGCTTGACTAGAAAGCTCTGCCTTCCGCCACTCAGCAGCCCCGGTCTGAAAGATAAACACACACTGCCACCACTTTGACATGGCTCATCTGAGGATCATTTTTATCCATGTATACATATGGGACCGCAGAGACCTTTGGGTTCCAGGGGCTTAGGCCTGTGTGTAGTTTCTGAAACTGAAACCCTGTATAGAGGAATTGTTCAACCGCTTTAACTCACATTATCGAGTTGAAAATCTACACAATTCCTTCATCTTACTTAACTACAGTGTTTTCATTGATTTAAACCATACCTACAATTGTGATGTTCCTTTGACTTTATTCAAAATGATTACCCTTTATACTTTTGTTCTAATTCTTAGTGTTTTGCAGAGCCTTTGAAGCATGCCACATTATTTCATATTATAATATAATGTGTATGTAACATACAGTATAATCCTTTTGATCCTCGAATCCTAATTGATGAACAGACTCTTCCTTTTACTCTTAAGTAAGATATGCGTAAACTATTTAATTTAATGAGACGTCTGATTTTGCTAAGAGCACAGTTTAGTATTTGTTCAATGCATCTAAAATATTGTCTGTGTTTTCTGTTTGTTTTGGGTTTCTTTCCTGTTTGTGTATGTTGTTATGACTAATCACTATTTAAGTCTTTTTCATTAAGTCTACAGACAGACCTAATTAAACCACAAAGAAAAAACAGATTATTTAAAGGTCTTCCCTTAAAGATCATTCAGTGCAGATTCACAATGAAGGAAATTAGACCTCATTCAACCTCAATTGGTCTTCCCTCCTGCACACACACATCAACCATTGGGCTTCTCTACGTTCCTCTCTCACAGCAGTCTCAGGGGAAGGCTATGTAATGCAGCACTGCTGAGAACGCGCCATGAAAATATAAATACAACCTCGCCGCATTTCAACCATGTAAATAAACAGGGCCACCCAAATTTCTAATTAGAGCTGGTGTGGAAGGCAGGAAATGGAGTAGACAAGAACAGACCACACCCCCTTCTCTCACTCCTGCAAAAAGTCCAGGTCAGGGTCCAGGTCGGGGACATGGGACAGTAGAGAAGAGAACACAGCATATAGCACCTCACTTAATGCTGTTTTTGCACATCCCCCTTATTCTCACTAACTGTGCTCCCCATACCTCTCAAGGATGTGCCTCACACAGACTTCCACACATTCAGATATGGGCATGGAACAAATGCATGGGATATGAAATATACGTATGAAATCAGTTAAATCTTGATAATGCACAAGGTCACTTTTGATTCACATGGCTCTGCCTTGCGGATATCTCATTTACTTCATTTTGAGAAACCAAGCTTTACACCAGCTTGCCTTATCAGTCCAATCAAGGTTATGAGGCGATTCCTATCTGGCTGAAATGAAGCATTCTTGCCCGTCTTGTTGGAACATCTAGGCACCGTTATTACGCAGCTAAGCCCAAAGACCACCCAAGAGCTGGGGTCTGGTTGTGCAAGGCAGAGGCCGGGTCCTTGTTTTGATAAGATAGACAAGTCTCCTCTAAGGAGGGATGGTGCTTTGATAGTGCAGCAAGTTTTCCCCGATAGCTGGTGGATCAAAGTCTGATAGACTCACTTGGCATTCAGTAGGTCGAACTTATGAGCCTGTTGGTCAAATGTGCTTCAGCTGCGGTTGGTTGGCAAACATCATGGGGCCTATTAGTTAAGATAAACATACAACTTAGTGAAATTACCCCAGAGAGTTAAAGAGCTGTGTCATGAAAGTCACTTTCACTCCAGATATGGCTGTTAAGGGATAATACCATGTTTCTTAATGGCTATAATTCACCCGGAAAGGGCAGAGCTCATCTAGATAAAATCTAAAGGGATCTAAGGTATAATGATATGTCCTAAGTGTGTATGCTGAATGCTTCAACAAGTTGAACATTGGGTACCTTTAAGTTGTCCTTAAATGGCACCAATTTATACCCTAAAACTGTGTCTTTGGAGCAAAATCCTCCTCCGTCCATCATCCATTGTTCTGTGTTTATGTTTGATTGGTCTCCAACTGCAGTGTGTTTTCCCTCATAGGCTCCCAAACAGCCACACAGGAAACAGACAGAATAAACACAAGGCTCAGGAGATCCTCTCTTTACGAGATTCTGAGCTGCAGAACCTCAATGTAAACACGCTGAGACACTGGCTACTCATTTTGAGACGGTTTGTAAAACCACAAGCTGTCACTCAAGAAGAATTTTGACCCACATTTAAAAGAGAGAATATGAATATTTGCCGTGGTCTTTAACTGCAGACTCAAATTTAATGCATTTTCCTGAATGCTCCTGCCTTCGCTCTGAAATATAAGCATCCGCAGCCATACTGGCTATTTGAGGTTGGTAATTTGAGCTTAATTCTAAGGTCAGCATGCTACCATGCTCACAGAGACAATACACGCTGATGTTAAGATGTAAAGCTAGAGTGCTAAGTGCAGTTTAGGCTGCCTGGAATGTTAGTAGTTTAAAATGTATTCATTCTTTAACCATTATCTTGAAAAAATAAGATTTTAGACAAGAGGGTACAGGAACAGGTATGGGAAAGCCACACAAATATAGAAAGCTAGTTTCTTGTCAATTTATCTTATTGCTCTAAATATTTTAAAGGCATTTTCAACTCTGATAACTGACTTTCTGGTGCTGGAGAAAAATGCTTTTTTGATTAATCTTTTGGGGATGATGAATGTCTGTATGAAATTTCATGTAAATCCATCAAATTGTTGTAGAGGTATTTAAGCATGGACCAAAGCTGTAAAATTAGCAACATTGCCATAGAGGCGCATGGTTAGCATGGATAAAACTAAAATGAAAATAGATGCTAATATTAGAAGTAAACCAGTGATATAACAAAGAATCATAACAACGTATGTCCTCTCTGAATGTCTCAAGTAAATCACAGTGAAGCTTTCATGAGTAATGCAACAGTGAAAGCCTATAGATTTATATATCGATATGGCCTCTCAGTTGCTACTGTGTGTGACGATCCACAGTTCAAGATTCAGACTGGCAGAGTGGATTGAGAATGTGGGAAAACACAATAAAGCAGCATTAATTCACAAGTGCAGCCCTGCAATTACATTCTTCGAGGTGTAAAAATTAAAAGGACACACTGCAAACTTTACACTAATGTTGACCTTCCATTAAATACGACTTAAAGCTTTCTGTCCTGCTTAAATGTTAAGACCTCTGCAAGCCCCCGGGGGAATGTATTTTTAACAGCAGTGTGGAGGTTTTAACAACCTCGGTTAGAACAACATGCAACAGACTGGTACAGCAGGGAAACACCCTGGTGCTGGATTAAAAGGGCCGCCGAACACCAGTAGAAACAACATCAAGCTGTATTTGCCAAGAGAATATTCATCGCTGTGTGATAAAAAAAGATTAGCGACAAGCTGGTCTGTCAATAGATTATGAATGGAGTTCTTGTGTGCCAGCTCATAGTTTTAATGTTGTCTAAGTCAATCTAGCCTGAGTTGTGGCTTTGTCTCATAGCAGTTTAAATTGCTATTTGCTACTACATGCAATAAGATATCTGGAAAACTCAAAGCATAATGTTTGGGATATTCAAAATGTGCAGTTTAGGACTAGTTTTGTTTTGACTATAAAACGCAAACATTTTGGGTAATAAAATGAAGGTTAGTGTAAATCGTAAACCCGTAGCTGAGAATGTTTCTGAAGATGTAAACAGAAAATTCCATTTCCCTTTATACAGTTGTATACAATAATGAAATATGTGATTTTAAAATAAAACATGTTGAGCCTATAACTGGCCAATTCTGCTGTTAATGCTACTTATGCTAACTAAGATTATTAAAATTATTACAATTTTACATTAAAAAAATATATCATAAGTAAGAGTTATAGTAAGCATTTGTTTGTTCTATCACTTCGTACAATAGAGGACGAATGGCAGTTAACTTTAAGCTAATTTAACTGTTAATGTCATTTATAAATCTCTGAAAACATTTCAAATGTATCTAGTGTAAATTATTGCCTTTTGATTTTGCGATACCATAAATGTTTTCTCTTATTTTCTGTGCCACAAAATATCTGTTTTTATTTCTGAAAATGCACCAAACTTTGTAGAACATTCCCATCCCTCTCAAACTAATATGTCCTGTTTGTCTTTAGACAGGCCCAAATACAAATGTCTTTCTTTTTTTCTACAGGACTGCAACTTGCACAAGCTTAGAGGCCCATAGTAAATGCACCAATTCCATGTAATATTCTCAAACCTAACCTTGAGTCTGATTAGTTTGTTACTTGCAATATCAATTACAATTGTATACTATCAGTGATATTTTCAATAGAAATATTGTTTTGGTGATATGATCCTTGCATTGACCCCTTACAAGAATATATTGACAGTTTAAAAAACATTGCTCAACAATCACCTTCTGTAATACATTTTATGTATATGTAACTAAAGGCAACTAAGCAGCAGGAATGAATCACAAATAATACACATTTGAAAAAACTCACACATTTCTCAAGCTTCATTTGCATAACATTCCCTGGTACAGATCATCATATATGCAGTGTGGAAATATTAAAAACATGACATGCTGTTAACACTTAATCGCTTTTGAAGACTCTTTTTGATGGAAGAAAGTTGTATTTCTTAGTGACATTTTAATGTCAGTGTAGATTCAACGGCTCATCAGCTCTTTACAAACGTCACGCATTGGATAACCTGTCTCTTCTGCCCAGCAGGGGGCATGGTTGAACACACCTCTATGAACATTTTGAAATGACATTAAGCATACTGCATTCATATGCTTATGCCAGTAGTTCCCTGAGAAGGTGAACGACTTTTCTATGTTCTGTCCCTGAATGACATTCAAATTATTATTTGAATATCAACCTTACAAGGAAGGTGGTTAGAATAGCAGATTGTTGACACATATACAACATTTTTAACAAAATATGGGGCGGTTATCATGCCAACACGAATGGAACTTGAAACATGACTGTTATTATTCAAGCAGTTGTTTTGAATGAGCTGCCCTTTACCCCAACCACGCAATATTCATATCCAAAAGTGCAAAGTTTTATAAAACTGGTAAAATAAAGCAAGAAAAATGCAAGGTAGGCCTACAAACTGCCGAGAGCGAGAAAAGTTATTTATTTTAAAACTTCCCTTAATGCTTTTGGAACAAACGTGAGTTCACCAAGATAATAAATACCATCAAATATGGCATACATATACATTCCCGAAGTGCCAGTTGGATCCAACATGTTTCCAAGTAATTTCGTCTCTCTACGGTAGTTAATGGTAGTTGTAAACATTACGTCAAGAGGAAGTGTTCCTGAAAAATAAAATTTGAAAGCTGGTCCTGTGACTTCCTGAACATAATCTGATTGCAGTACAAACAGGAAAATATAGTATGAATTGCTCCTGTATAATTTGACTCAGTTTGAACTCATTATCTAATACTACATTTAGCTAAATATAAATGCTTTATAACAAATGTGAAGAGAGCAAAAAAGCACATGTCACTAGTTGATCACTTTAAATCAATGGTTAATTTTAAGAGAATAAGAGAATGCTATCTACATTATTTAAGAAGCATGTGTAAATAACACACCCCCTTTCTTAACAGGGACAATTTATTTAGTTGGTAGGGACAGTGCTCATTGATTAACAGACAAATTGCTGTAAATAAGCCAGAGTTAGCTGCTATGCTAATTTCCATCTGTTGTCCCTAGCCAGATCTTAAAAGGCACCCTAAGATATAAAAATAAATAAACTGATAACAAATAAAACCATAATTAAAAAGACATAAACACACCCTCAAACAGACACAGACAATGCACGCCTCTCGCTACACCCTCCACATAAAAATGACAGCATACAGTAGGTTATAGTATGAATAAAGAAAGGGGGGAAAGAAGAATAACATTACATGGCTTTAAGCATTTGGTATGTGGTTACAGATATGATGTTCCCTAATCCAAAATTTGAGTTTGCTTTTGAAAGTTGTAAGGCTGTTACACTCCCTTAATGGTGGCCAGATTTAATTTCAGTCAACAGAAACATGACGTTTGCTTGCTTATGTAACTTCTGTTCTGATCCTGTTTACGTGTCTTTGCTCTCTTCTCTTCCTTCTTCACCATCTGTTAATTTCAATATATCAATTTTGTGTCTATAAGCCAAACCACAATTTCCTGTAGCTGATTTAGTGTCAACGGTAGTTTTAGCTCTTGTCTTATTAGTAATTATTGCAATATTACAGGCCTTTCTAAAATCGATAGTTCAAAAAAGAGAGATCTTTAGTGCCGCAACACAACATTTTTATTGGAACTATATGGAGGTTTACTTGGATTGGTTTCTTGTAGTGAGAGATGTTATAGTCAGAAATAATGTTCTTCTTCAAGTTAACATAATTTATCCTTTATTTGATTTTGTCCCCATATACGTAAATGTGTTGCCTTCATACAAGTTACGCTTTAAGGTAAAATACATGTATTTATATATATATATATATAATGCACAATTACATCAAGTTTTTAAGCATGTTGCAGTCCTTCCCTCTGCCTCTCTTGTTTCCCTATCTGACGTCTCTTTCTACCTTGATAAAATAAACAATAGCTCACTCTACAGAAAGATTAATAGCTGATTGTTATAATTTATCATGTAACTAATGCAGCCATGTGAGAACAATGCACCCTAGGGTTACGCCAGGAAACACAAATCATATCAATCACATTATCAAATGCATTGTGTAGAAAGTAGGAGTGTTAATTTTGCACTGAATGCCTTAATGTGGTTAACATAATTCAGATGCCTTTCTAATGTGGAGATTTTTTTAAATAAGTGCTGTCCAGGTTTACTTGTGGTCAGGATATTATTTAAATTAAACATTTTAAAAAACAAATAATCATATGCCCCTGAAATCATTTATTCTCGTGTTAAAAGTGAGACTTTTTATTTGTAACTCCAACTTTAGAGGGCCCTGCAGTCAGAGTGGGAGACCAGTGCTGTGTCTCTATAGCGTGACTGGGCAGAACACAGCTGTCAAGGGGTGTGGAAAAGCCTCTCTGCTGCTCTCAGCTGTGAAAACAGTTAACAAGAAGCCCTTCACACACACCCACACACACTGACACCCACAAGAACAAACACAGAGAAATTGTATGTGATATTAAACCTTGTGACTTTTTACCTAGGAATAAAGCCCTGATCATGTCATAGATTACCGTGTTCTCTAAAGTTCCTTGGAACTGTAAAAGATACATAACTGCTGATAAAACTGTGGTTTAGAATTAGTATAGTACATCTAGAGCTGATTATTTTTATCAGGTGGACACAATACAGCCCTCAGACAAATCCAACAATAAAACAGTTCCCCAGTAGCTTATCTCATATATAAGGCGTGATAAAAATAGGGTTTCAATAGTACTACGTCATAAAGCTGATCACACTGGCTACGAGAAGCTGTATTGCATTTGATTTTATTTATATATATACTGCATATATACAAGGATCACACTTATAGCATGACAGAGACAAACTACTCATATATTTGGAGTCGGTACTGCAGCTGAAATGCAAATAGAGTCTTTAATTATACAAACAAAATAAGGCAGTGTTGAAATACATGCTATTTGCTTTCTAATCTTCAGGTACACCTTGTCTTTACTTCTCAACATTCCGTCATGATCTAAAGAAACTTTATTGTTTTAAAGGATGTCTCGATTCCTTGAACTTACCGTATAAAAATGCTTAAAGATTAACCAAGGTGTGGCCCATATTGTCATAAAACGAGAGTAAAAGGTAGTCAGAGAGGAAAAGACATCATAACTTATCGTTTACTGGATATCTTATCTCTGGTGTTCATGGGTAAACATATTGAGCAAGTATGATAGATAGATAGACAGGCCTCGTCTTGATATGCTCATCCAGCATATCTACCCCCTTAATGTACAATAGAAAATACGTGATCAGAATACTTGTTATGGACACTTCAGATTGGCTGTTTCATTTCAAATTGTACTATGTTGTTCATTAAGACTGTACGTTACCCTATTTTTTAAATGTATTTCTCACACAAAGTAGGTATTTTAAGAAAACTGGTTTGTGGTCTCAAATGGATCTTAAAAGGGACCAGTCTCTATCTTGACCTATTGGGGCGTTCCTTTATCAGGAAAGTTGTGCACGTGAGCCTCAGGCGGTGCCAGAGCAGGTTTGTTTATGTCCTAAAGCCCACATCGCGTGCCAGACAGGAGTCACCCTTGTCAACACTGATCCCAAAGCATAGAATTCGCTTCGAAAGAGACATTAGTCATAACTGTTTACTATACTTTGTGTCTTTCTCATCATTTAGCCTATTAAGTAAGCTTTAAAATCCCTAGAAGAATAACACTCAGGAATTTCAGCGCTATTTGTAAATGTATGCCTCACTGCCTCTCCTCAGATTGTTTAGATATGGGCCTCACCCTAACTGACAGCTTCCATTCAAGTTATGCTATTTTTATAATGGAGCTATTTTACTGTCATCGCTAAATGCATATCTGTGCTCAGGGGCAGGTTTCAAATTCTAACATCATGCATATTCTTTTTTTTTTAATGTTTGCACACAAGATTTTAGAAGAGCATAATTGCACTTTTTCTTCGGTTGTAAAGTAAGGTTAAAGGAATAATAATGACAAAGATAAATAGCAACACCAAAAATAGCAAAGATACATCTTTGTAGTTTCACTGAGAGCGGTTGCTTAGCAGTTCACTGTGTATATTTTAACGCTGGTTAAGAAACAGTAATAAAACATAATTAATTTGTTATGAACAGCAGTGATTAAAGTTTCCAAAGAGCAATTATTGCATATTATATATGACGCCGTACAATTACAAACAACATATCTGTGGGAAAAAAACATCAACTTGCTTCATAGGGCAAAGGTGAAGTCTATACATCACTTTGTAAAAATCTCTGATATAAAACACATTTTCACACATTTTGTACTTTAGCACTGAAACACAATGTTTCTGTGTTTTAAAGGATTATTCTAGTTTATTGAAATATGTGTTGCATAGTTTTAGTCATCATTTGTACCGTAATGATCACTACACAATAAATATTTGTTGCGATCCTTCAACACAATGCCTTTACTATAGGGAAATCCTTTGAGAAATAAACCCGACAAGTCCAACTATCCAAATCAATTCATTTTGATGTAACACGTAAAGTGGGTGCACTGAAACATGGTGGTGAAAAGGTCAACATTGGAAAAAAACACAAATGGTTAACGTAATTGAAAAGAAATTCAACAGAAATGCGGGATTTAGAAAAAAAAGGGAATAGTTTAGCTTTAAAGGACTGGGATGTAAAGTTTAGTTAGACATTATTTTGTTTTCACACAGGACACACCCTTCTCCTGGGTCAAAAGACTTCATCATCAAACGATCCTTCAAAGGCACTGTCACTGTGATGACTTTTAATGCTTAGGGTGTCACAAAAGACATAACAATGTGCACATAATTCTACCTTATGGGATAGCAGATAACAACAGCCTCTATTAATCACCATTCACTTGTAGGGCTGTTATTATTCTGCTCTTATTGTTCTGTTCTTCTTATGTCACAAAACAACCACCTAACCCTGTATTTGAATGGCTTGCTCACTAAGAAAATCGACTGAGGTTTTACAAAAATGTTTTTCTAAAGTGAACCATCTGTGTCATGATGAGTCATGGCTTGTTTGTGTCTTTCTGAATGGACATCACAACCTCCTACACTCGGGGAGTGCTTGTTGATTTTTCCCTTTATAATATATCAACAGTAGAAAATCTCATTTCAGTTTTTCTGTGGACTGAATTCAACCCAGTAGCAATATATTCATAGTCTTTCCATGAAATGGGCTGTAAATCAACTAATGTAACTGGCATACTTCTAATACTACTTCTATTAACTTTGAGATGTTTTAAAGGATGATTTAAGAACGACATCCTTGTTTAAAGCCTGAGGTTTTTCACTCATCATAACTTTAGTTGTACGGTTTGCACCTGTGCTGTGAGGAATTTAAGCTATTCCAAAAGCCTTACTTTCTAGCTCTCTTGAAACTTGATAGACTGTGTTAATTGTTGGCTCTCAACAGTTTGAGAGATCAACATGTTTGTACTGTAGAGGATACTTGGCCCTTTTATTGATATTTATTGTCTAGCCTGCCTGCATTATAGCTACTTGCCATTTTCATTTTGACTAAAACATCTTGCAATCGGATCTAACCGAAGAGGGATCATACGGTATAAATGAATTCAAAAATAGAAGAGACCTGTGTCAAACTTAAGCAGACAAAATGCCAGTCTCCCATGTCTGTTTCTGTGGATACAATGGCATTGTGTTATTGCCTTTTCCCTGACTATTTTTGTGCCCTTTTACCTCATGGTTTGTTGTTTTGTTGGTAGTGGTTGTTTGATGCTGAATGTGGATCAGATTACAAAGGCTTTGTTTTAATCTCGCGCCATAGCACGGCGGGCTTGGAATGACAAGAGGTCAATGGACGGGAAATGCTTTCATCGTGCCTGACTCTTTGACTCCCGGCTCCATTGTGCTTATGGGCCAAGTTCACGCTGCTTGATGGGTTTCCCAGATCATCATAAGGTACCAAGTGCTGCATCATTTTAGAGGTGTATTGAGTAATGTAGTGACACACGCAAACATAAAGATAATAATATAATATATAATTGAATAAAAAAAACAGGTGATATTATTATCAGAATTTAATATGAATATATTCCAGATAAGAAGATATTGCAATGAAACTATAACTAACAATAGTTGGATTTCCTTTCTTTTCCCTCTGACTTATATCGTCTTCCTCTCCCATGTCACAGCCCCGGTCAAAGGTAAGAGACAGAGCGCAGACCCCCAAAGGATGGACATCGCCATCCTTCAAAGAGACGAAAATAGAAATTACAATTCACCTACTTTGACCTCATCATAACCCACCTTTCCTCCCCAGACCTGAAAAACACTGGGTGTAGTAAAGAAAACATCCTTTCACGACTTGTCCCACTGCCAGTTTCCTGGAAAAGGTATACCAGTCTCCTGCAGTGTCCCAGAAACCTGAACTTCCCTATTTAGCAGTAACAGCTGGTGAATCATCGCAGTTGGCCGTAAAACTCCCACTGGAGATTTAACAATAAAAATATGTTTGGTCTGTGAAATAAATGTAAACAAACAATCAGTGTTTCACTTTTTAAACACATTTCATTTTATACAAGTAAATAACAGTTAATAAAAACATGCAACATACAATACTGGACATTTTATTGAAAATAAATAAACAAATGTAATCCAGGTGTTACAACTCGGTGACGTTCTAAAGTGCTGACTGATAGGCATCTATCCATCTGGGAATTTGCTAGCGCTAGCGAGACAGTCAAGTTAGCTATCCGAGCTAGCTTGCTTTCCGTAGCCTCTTCAAAGCCTATTTAAAGACAGGACTGTTGTGCCGTTATTTTGCCTGGAGAGACTACAACTCTGGTCTCGTTCTGTAAGCAGCTGTGAGAGTTTTCTCTGTTTGGAGTCTGCGGCCAGTGACAATTACTTTTCTTCTGGCAAAAGCTTCAGTAGTATTATGCTAATTAAAGACTTGTAAAAGTGGATTTTTTGCTAAAAGCCTCTTTTGAGAAACCCTGATTCTCCATTTTCACCACATCACCAAAAAGATCTCACAATGTAAGAAGAGACTTGACATTTATGTTTACAGAGAGAGATTCAACCTCACCAGATTCTGGGTGCCTTTCCAATCATTCTCCTGTGTTTTCGTCTTACCCAAATGAATCATAGGCTCATTTTTGATCAATCATGTGCATCAATCACAATCAGGAATGTTTATATAGACGACATGATTTATGCTTCTTTATCTGATCTGATAAATGAGGAATGAGTCATTTAAAGGGGTGGAGCCGAGACTATCACACACCTTTATTAGGCCTTATTGTCCTTGGCATATTTTTTGTAAGCCTTGCCCAGACAGTCTATAACTTTGACCTTAGCCTTTATATGCAACTACAGGAAACAAAAACACATTAGCCAGTGCCAGTTATGCCTGGCAACACCTTGTACTATTAATTAGCAGTCATAATAATATGATAAAACCAGCTTTTAAATAACAATTGCCATTACCCCTGATGACATCAAACACTATGCATGTGGCTGTAATCTCTCTTAGATCTCTGAACCTGGGAGATTATAACAGAAGAGATCATATTTCAAGCACAGTTTACGTTCTCCTCGTTGTAGACATACCACACACCAAGACACATTCTTAGTAAGCAGAGTCATGCGGTTCGTACAGATGATACATGTCCTGCTCTAAGAAAGTAATTTTTTTTATAGGTTATCCCTTAGTTTATTAGACTTGTTGATTCTTATTGGATTAATGTTTATCGTGGTTTACATTTTGAATTTCACATTTATATTTTAGAATGAAATACTACCGACTTTATGTGCTGCATTGCTTGATTTCAGTTATCTGACTTCTTTCGGTCTGTCGGTTCACAAAAGTGTGCTTAAAGTGGGTGAGACAGTATGTGGACTAGTGACATTCTTTTAAATTACATCTACTTGACTTTCTCCATCTGACAGCCAAACCTGAATTCATAATGATTTTATGGAGGCCTAAAAAGATGTTGGTTGCTTCTTTCAACACACACTTGTTTGCAAACGTTGATAAATAATATAATTTGTCTCCATGTTTAATAATGCTAAAGAGACTGACACAAAAGAGAAACTCTAATAAACCGAAAGAGTTATACTTCTACCAAAACTCAAATCTCAACAGAAATGCCAAGTTGAGATGAGACAGTCATGTTTCCCTCAGCAAAATTAAGTAATACAATAGCGAATAAAAAAGTTGTTTGAATCATCACAATATGGTGAAGGTCACTTAGGTTGTGAAGAATAAGGTATAACTTTGTTTTGTATAACATGGATTCACTTTAAATGAACTAAAATAAAGTCCATTAACGTCTTGTTGCCTTAGCTTATATTGATAATCACTTTCACACTTTGCAAAATTAAAACAGGAAAGGTAGGCCGTGCTAGGGGATAGCCAAAGTCGGCATGATTGATTCTATAGGGAACATTATTTATAGCAACTTGTTCAACAGATGGTACAATTTGGACCACCATCCCAAGAGCCATTTCGCTAAGAAGAAAATGTTGACCATGTTCAATCTGTGGGACTGGTTTTAGTCAAACCCTAAACAAAGCGCTGAGCTGATGCAGCTCTGCAATGGGGAAGAAGGAATAGAGGTGTGTGGATTTCAGTCAAGCTTGTTAGCCATCTTGGGTGGCAGGTAGGAGCAGGATACTTCACCTTCAGGAGAGTTTGTGTATATCCAAATAGTCATAGGAGATCCATTACTACAGCCATCATATGTGCAATTGCACTCTTAAAGAGACAGTAAGAGGTTGGTACAATACCAGGCAATGCGAGCCCACACACTACTTCATACACGCACTCATCAAACGTGCTGTAAACATTCCCCATACAGAGACATTTCAAGTAAACTTCCACCAAGCCTGAAGCATTGTGCTGAGCTGAGGTCCAGCTGAGAGAACAGATCCAGAGCATGTCTGGAAGTGTGTGGCTTGGAAATAAATATCATTAAACTTAGCTGTCAGATGGCATTTGACTCTGCTGAGTGTGTGCGCCGCCATCCATAAGAGTTTGGCTTTCCCCCATGTGAGCGCTGGTTTTTATTTTCTATCTTCCCTCTCACACACACATGCTCATTGAAATACACATGTTAAAACCACCAATCCAAAATGAACAGATGCAAACACATGCAGGGACAAATCCATTCACTCACTAACAAACTCACACACATGCACATACACTCAGACCACCTGGGAGATCTGTTTATGGAACCCAGCAGAGACCACACGAGAAACAGACCTAGCCTCTTGCTTTAAGCAGAAAAGATCTGTGTAACATCATTCATTTACATCTGAAATGAAGTTTTGTGATTTCGGAACATGGATAAAAAAAAAAAGTCATGCTGTGATCATACACAAAGACATGCTGTTGTAAACAAGCCCACACTGCAGTTCCCGGTCTGTAGCTAATAGGTGATAGTAACTCATTTTAACATCTGCCTGGCCTTGTGGTGTTTTATAAGGATGAGGCAATATAGTTAGGAAAGACAACCCTGGTAACAAAAGCAACAAATATACAATGTGGCAACTAAACGCAAAGAATAAACGAGAAGATAAAGATTATGATTATCCTGGATCCACAGTGCATTAAATCTTCTTGACAGGATGGCATCTGCCCTCTGATTGACTTCTATGTGAGTAGGTGTAAATAAGGTGTGTGCTGGTAAACGCGTGTTGGTTTCGTGCAAAGCCAACATTTTACAGGCACTCACCTAAAGGGAGTTCCTCCTTATTTGCACGCAGAGCCCTTTGTTGTCTACTCTGTGAGCATTTTTTCCCCCCGTCTTCCTTTCTCTCATTTGAAAATAACCCAAACAGGTCTTGTAGACGTAGTAACGGTGATATTATCTAAGCATACTTCACCTTAAGGGGATTCCATCGCACTGATTTTTTCCCCCGTCCTGCACGAATATGGCCTGGAGGCTTGAAGGCAGGCAAAACAAGTTGAGCACAGTTAGGGCAGGCTAAGCCCTGCTGAGAGCTTCAGGATTCTTTTTTTAACATGTTGCTGTAATTTTGCCTGGTTAATACACGCAACGTGTCAGTACATTTGGTAGCAGGTGCATTATGTTGCAGGGCATTTAGGAATTGACACAATTTAGTTTTTTAACATGATTTTTAAATATCAAAATCGTTTTTTTTAAGCTTGAGACGGACTCACTGAGAAATCCAAATCCAAAGTGTAAAAACTAAAAAACAGAGACTTCAAACACAGTGTGATTAAAATGTGGATCATATCAGAAGCCCCATCAAGATCCCACATGTCGACATACAAAAGAAGCCGTAAATGTTTCGGCACATGGCAGCAGAGCATGGCCTCACGCAACTTTTGCCCTTCAGATCAAAGCTATAGATTTCTGTTCAGTATTCAGGCTAGCATTTGACTTGTTTAAAACAAAAACAAATGTACTGGAAATGGTGTTAAAGTAACTATACTGCACAGACAGCTTTTTAATATCTACAGTTTAAGGAACTTTACTTTTGAAGAAACTTTTGTGTTTTTTGTATATACTGTATGTGTATGTATATATAGTAATGTATGTAATGTATATACATATTTTGATATATATTGTACATTTTTAATTTAATACATTGGTACTGTGAGAAACAGCATTTCGATCTTTCTGTCTGTACACACAAATTGAAAGATTGACAATAAAGTTGACTTTGACTTGACTACACAGAGATCTTTTTAATCTATAATATAACAGTTTGTTTCGGGGAACCAAGTGAAAATCCTCTAGATATCGTGCTTTTGGTTTCCGGGAGAACCCCCCAAAAACACGTGTTGTGTAGGAATTCCAGGATGAAATGTTTTAACATTTGTGATAATATGTGGCCACACTTTGCAAATTTGTCCAAACTAATTGAGGATAAATGTAGAGGTTACGGCAAAATGTTTGAATGGAGGTAACAATGTCCCAGATCAAAGAAACAAAACTCTGCAGGTCCTTTAGTTTCCAATTATTGTCAGGAATGTCATAATGTTTACAGTGCACAGTCTGCTTTACATTTGTTTCTCTGTGTAACTGGGTTGTCACTTTGAATATAACCAGCTTGTCACGATAATCACAGAGGGAAATAAGGGAAAATAGTTCAGCTTTTTCTCTAGTTTAGCAACGGTTATGCTTTATGCTTGTTCCCAGGAATTGCATAATGGCAGCATCCACATCTGACCAGTAACATGCAAAAAGGGAATACAAACAGATGAGAAAGAAGATCCATTGATGTATTTAATTACAGAATTTCAATTTGCATAAACATATTTATAAATGTTTAATATCTTCTTCCAGTTTATACAGGGCCCTGCCTCAGAGAGCCGCTCTGGTACCTTGATCATTTATTCTCTTGCATTTCTGCTTTGATCTCAGTAGTCGCATTACGGCTCTAACTTCCTTTTTGAGCCTCTGTATTTCGCGTGATAGAATTTGAGGAAATGTAACTTCTGCCACGACAACACAAGTCATGTGCACAAAAACAAAACAGAGAGCATGTATTCGCTTGTTTACAGCTTTAACTTGACTATATTTGAGTTATGCGTTGTCATGTTCCGAATCTTTGTAAACAGGAAATGACACAAAAAAAGTAAAAGAGTTTGTCGTAATTCATGTGATGATAACCCTGATATATCTCTTAAAACTATTATGGAAACCAAACATTTCAACCAACCTAAGTATTTAACCTTTTCTGTCAAAGTGCAGTTTTTCTTTTTAAATTCTTACAAGAACTAAAAATCGACTCAAGACTGAACATTTAAGCCAGTTTAACAACACGAAGGCCTGCCTTATTGCTTTTAATACCCATATTCAGATAGTTATCCAGCCTTTCTCTCTACCATTGTGTGATGACAATTCCGGAGTTGCAGCCCTGCAGATTGCCCGCTTACAGCAGGACTCTGTCAGTTTACATCCTCAACAAAGATCTCAGTACCCAGAACCCTGTATCCCAATTTGCTAGATTAACACACATCTATCACAACCCCTCCCTTTGTACTATGTCTATGGCATGTTTTACGTGGTATGCCACCTTTTTTTGTATAAACTCAAGAGGAGTTAAATTGTGTATTCACACATAAGTTATGCATGAGGTATACTAATCTGGTGTCTAGTACCTAACAGGTACTTGGCCTCTCTAACCTTGTGCAAGGAAGCTTGTAACGGTTTTAAATGAAATATTCTCTGATGCAAATATGCAAACAAAATAGGATCTGCATCAGTTAGTTTTCACACTTATTTATTGAACGTTTATTTTTCTAGTGTCTAGTTTAACATTTACCAGATGGTGCCTGCTTTGGATTTTAAATGTTATTTTGCTTAAAATATGACTGGTATAAATTAGGCAGCATACAAAGCAGTGTATTTAAGAAAGGAGAAGTTGAGATAACGTTATTGAGTGTACTAGTAGACCATATGTAAAAATCTAATATTGAAAAATGTGAAAAAATTGGCTGGATGAGCAAAACTACGATAGTTTATCAACTAGGGGAAAAAGCTGAATCTGAAAATGATTTGGTCAATGAGAAATTAAAAGTGAAAAAAGGTAAAATCCCATGATTTCCAAAGAAAGATAATACAAAGCAACACAAGATTAGAGAGAAATTATGATTTTCTTGTACCAGATCAACACATTTCTTGTTATGAGAGTATAATTATGGTTGCTGTGATCCAACATACTGAGAAAGTAAGTGCGAGAGAAAAAAAGCACTTGCTTATCATTCTCATACTGTCGATAAACCCTCTCCCTGCTCCTTCAAGACAGTATTTCTTCCTATTTGTTTGGCAGCTCATTTGCTTTATCTCCAAGACAAGACCAAAATAGTAACTTCCAAACCCAGCAACAGGCAGGGGCCTGCTTCCATTCTTTCTTTCATCGCTACTTCTCTCATCAAGAGACATGATAGAACTTGAACTTGGTTAACTGTCATCTTTAAATTTAACATCACCTATATTTAGGGCATATTAATGGGTAAGGCAAAAGTCTAAACTAAGACATAAGGTTCTTTCAGGTGAATGCATTTAAAGGGTGAGACCAGATAAACATGAAGAAACGTGTGCAGCCAAATATACATGAAGAAACAAGCTGACGATGACTAAGAACACGCATATGTTTGTGCAAAACCATAATGCTCAAGTTAAATACTGAGACGCTGGCAACATGGTTTCAAAACAGAGCTGTCAAAATACTATAATTAGTGGCTGATGAAATATTTTGAGGTGGGACGTATTGTACAACGATAATAAACACACGGCTGCCATAAATAGCATGGAGGAATGCCTGGAATCAATAAGAAATTCTGTTTCTATTTTGAACCTTTGAATAGATCCCCAACTCTGAAGCCACTCAGTGATCTTTACGCTCTCAGCAACATAATCCCTTGCAAAACAACTGAACATCTCAAATGATGTGCTGCCTCGCACGCAAAAAGCTTCGTGTTTGCATAGAGAGACACACACAAGCCTTGAGCGGGAGTTATGCAAACTAAATACATGTCAGGTTGACATCTTCACACGGTTATTTTTAGACATTTTGTGGAATCCGCTGCAACAGTTTATATTACTGAAATGTTAAGCAGGGTTTAATTAATTAAAAAGACATTCAAGAAAAAGGATCAAAACCTATATGTGAAAAAATGATCTACTATTAAAAGTTTTAAATAAACAGATCAGTAATGTATATAACTGATAAATGTATAAAGATGAATTCTCAGCACAGTACTAACAAATAGTAACACAAGTTATTTAGGGTTATATATGTAAAAATACACATTGTTTGCTTAATGTAGAATACATCACTTTATCAACTGCCTTGAAGGTTTTGTTTCATCCTCTATTTCGATGCGTACAGTGCATTATAATTTCACCACACACTTTTGAACTGATCGACCTACAGTAACAGGACAACTCAACATGAATTACATCACATAGCACCTGGTGTTCTCAATCATTTGCAGTATTAGCCCCAGCTTTGTTCTCTACACCTGCAGTCAACTAAGAATATTTATTTCTTCTTCTTGCCCTTTAACATAACTGGTAAACTATGTTCCTTCAAAGACAACCACAAACAGAGGGAACAGATTATAAATCATGCGCATATGACTGTGTCTCTTTTATTAGTTAAATGCTGGTCCTAATAACCTTCCAGGCATCAAAGTACTGGTTAGCTGGAGCTTAAACAATTGTGAGAGAAGAAGAGGGTCAGGATCAGAATACTTGATGTTCCACATACACTCAACTGTGAGTGAGTTTTAATGCAACTGTTGTATGCGGGGAAGCATAACTGTAGTATACTGTGTGGATGTTTTTATGTTGGCAGGAGTAGGTATTTCTTTAAAGTTTATAAACTGAGCTCTGTGCCAACTAATCACTGAACTGTATCAGGGACAATCAGGGTGTTGGTCACTGATGTCTAATGTGCCTCACAATGTTCCTCATTCCAACAGATCAACAACAAGTGATCGATTTAGGCCAGATTCAGAGCTGCAGCCATAGAATACATAGCAGTCAAATACATATTTGTATTTGTAATGTTTAAAATAATTTCAATGTCATAAGAAATATTTTTAATGGACATAATGCTGTTTAGAAAATGTCATTATTTCATTACAACACTAGTTATACTGTACTAATGTCATGTGAGTGAAAGTTATTTTCTGATGAGGTGTCTGCAGAGAGACAACAAACTGTATGTATGTGCTCGTAAATCTCACAACCTTATTGACTCATGAACAATAAGAGACTCTAGTTCAAATAATGTACGGCAGTGAGACAGTGACTGAGGATTATAACACTATGTGGACAACTATTTAAACTCATTTATAAAAATAAAAAATACCAGTACTTGTAGCCTCTCTAAAGTAGGTTCAGCAAATGATTTTACGGTTGTTCTTTACTGTCTTGGAAATGGCTTATAAATAGTAACTAATTAATTAGCAATACGTTATTCTTCTAATACAGATTTTGGTTTGCCAACAACTCTGTAATGCAGATTTAAATGTTGGTTTCTCACTTTTTACTTTTTTTCCCCTTCCTTCACCTTTAAAAAGGCACACATATTCCACTGTGGTTCCACCTGTAAAGCTGTTATTAAGTAGATCCTGATGTATACAAGAACACACAGACACACCACAGCCTCACAAGCTGCTACATGCAGTGACCAGAATGAATACGCAGTATTTGAGCTCCTGTCATTGTGTGGTTAGCTTACAGGAATCCATCTTTCACATGCCACCTTTCAAAAATAGTGACTTCAGCCTGGTTTTGGTGTCACAGACAACAGAAAAAGATCACTACCTGAGCATCAAAACAGGCACTCCAGCAAAAACATCTTGAAAAGCACATATTGCATAAACAAAAGTTAAACCACTTGTCAGAGTAACAACATGTCAACATTGGTTTCCAGGTGATGTATGAGGTTATTGTTTGTTCCTTTTGTCTATCTGGTGAACACAACCAATGAAACCAGTGGTTTGGCCTGACAATTTGCAGTACGTAAGACCATCAATTATAGCAATATGGGTTGTTGAGTTCAACATGACTGCCTGATGAATCTGAGGGAGTGAGTAAAAGGAGAACATATCCACGCCAAGGAGCAGCACTATATTATTTTGGTTATTAAAAGCATTCCTTGGGGTTCATATTATGTGTCTTTTCACCTGTCACTTTGCACCGTCTCTTTGGAACTATATCCCAAGAGAAACACTGGTGTTACATCCAGAATCCAAAAAAGAAATTAACCTCAATCAATTCCCAGGTAAATCCACTATCTTACAACTGTTTGGCAATAAGGACAAGACCTTATTTGTTTGAGTACCACAAAAACATGGTTTCTATGTGGGCTGTAAAGAACCAAAGTTCCCTCCTTGTGCTTGGTTGAGATAGATCTTTGGTGAGGAAATGTGTAGAGCATCTTATTCCCACAGGTGTTTAATACCACTCCTTCTAAAAAAAAAAAAAAAGGTTAAAAAAATCTAAATAATAAAACATATATATATACACCATTTCTATATGAAACGACAGTTGTGGCTCTACAGTGCATCCTGATATTGACAAATGACACTGCAACACCTGCAGGCACCGCACCTTTGAATACAAAGGAAACATACGCCACCTGGTTGTCTCAGGTGAAATAGTCCCAAGGTGTCTGCCTGCTCACATTTCACAAGTGAAAAAGTTTTTCCATTAAACATTATGATTGTTTAAAAGTTTCTTATATGCTCTTGGTACAAGTGTTATTCACAGTTTTAATATAGGCAATAGATAAACCGCACTTAATGTTTTGTGATGCTCCAAATCTTTTAAAATCATTTAACTCCGCCCACTTGGGTTGGTCCTGAGGTGAGCCGGCTATAAACAGCTGCTCTCGCAGTTGTAGGTGAGACTGACTTCAGCACTCTGGCAGGTATGACAGCTAAACAGAATTTCTTCGGATTCAATTCAAAGCACTCCGCGTCTTGACGAAAACAAACCGGACTTTACGCAGCAAGCAAATTGGATAGGTAATATAAAGCGGAAAATACTTCCAAGACAATGAAGTTAGAGGTGTTGTGTGGAAGCCACTATAACACGAAGCATTTGGAGATATCCAAGGATGCAGAGGGGAGTGGGTGCTCTCCCCTTTCTGTCGAGGAGGAGCTGGGCTCGGATGGAGACTGCGTTGCGCACAGTCCTGCACCTGTTACTCCCTGCAACAGCGGCAAATCCAAACCGTACACTCGGAGATCCAAACCCCCATTCTCGTACATCGCCCTCATCGCCATGGCTATCCGGGACTCCCCCGCTGGAAGTCTGACTCTGGCCGAAATAAACGACTATCTGATGAAAAGATTTCCCTTCTTCAGAGGCAGCTACACCGGCTGGAGGAACTCGGTTCGACACAACCTGTCCCTGAATGACTGCTTCCTCAAAGTGCTCCGTGACCCGTCCAGACCTTGGGGAAAGGATAATTATTGGATGCTCAATCCCCACAGCGAGTACACCTTTGCTGATGGGGTGTTCCGGCGCAGAAGAAAGCGCATTGATAAAAAAATAAACAGAGAGCCAGAGGTGTCAGCAGAGGAGCCGCAGAGCATTCAGCAGACTGCATCCGCCACCAAGACTGATTCACGCGTCAAATTTACAAGTTCCTTTGCAATAGACAGCATCCTCAGCAAACCGTTCAAGAGAGACTCAAACACGGGATATTTACCTCACCCCCCTGCCCCCACCTGGCCGCGCTACACTGGACTAATGTTGTCTCATTTAAATACACCTGCCTCGTTTTCATACGTCAAGTCAGCCTGCTACATGCACTCCTTTTCTGCGCATGTGCCAAACGGCTGTGAGTGCATACTGGCTTCACAGAGAGTTTTGCAAAATCAGAAATAAATAAAAAGCATCATTGTGGACTGATGATGCACAAAGGATGGTTAACATATGACTTTATTGTAATGCCAAGGTGTTACAGAATGTTTGTACTTCTCTAAGCATTATCTGATGTGATGCTTTATACACAATTGTTTGTTATAAATGTTACTGAACTGTTAGAAACACTTTGACTGTTGCGTGTTTTTCTAAAATAAAAGTATGCTCTTTACAATGAAATAAAAATCTCACCGTCTGCTTTTTATATTGAATGTTGTTCATGTGGAGAAAACAAGTTTGAAACACCTGTTACCGGTGCTAAGGCAATACTAGTTTTTTGTTCGTGTGTTCATGTGACTCCACCATGCCAAATTCTTAGAGAGCTCTTAGGAATCTGTTGCGTCTGCACCAGGGCCTGAGGCTACACCACCATCTTCCTATTCGTAAAAATGTAATGCAAATGTCGTTTGCAGTCTAATAGGTTATACTTTGTAGGTAAAAGGTAAGAGAGTTATTCTTAATTGATTAGGTAAGTGACTCCTTAGAAAAACATGAACGTCCTATAATAATAATAATAATAATAATAATAATAATAATAATAATAATAATAATTGTAAAAAATGTTATGATTCGAATACAGTCTGTATTCTCTTTCCATAATTTATAATGCAAAAATAAACTCCCTATTAGGATTTACTTTTCAGTGTTCATGAAGCTCTCTGTCGGATAGGGGCATCCAGTATTTATGTTTTCTGTCTGGTGCTGCAAATAGCCGTCTCCTCAGTCACCACACATGCGCAGGAAAGGGTTTGTACATTTGGTGCATCCTGAACGAACACAACTTGAATCCACAATAGGAAGAAATGTATTCCAAGTAGGCCTATTCTTCTGAGGCTAGAAAGTAAATTTCCTTGAAACCAGCTGTGCATCCTGGTCGCAGCGGGGCAACACGTTTGATGTTGCTGACAATCTGGGTAGATTGTGTTTAACGTTGCTGTTGTGGGATATTATTCCACGTTTGTGTATTGGTGACTTGCTCATAGCTTCGTGTGAAACTAAACTATAATGCACAAAAGTGGCTGTTACTTAAGCTAGCACAACATGTATTCAAATATTTAATGCAAGCAAATTCTAAAACTATTTAGAGTCTTTAATCAGTTCATTTCTCCAGGGATGTAATCAAGGCTCCAAGAGGTAAACTGACACTAGCTCGCTGTGTGTGGTTGGCACGCTCTGATGGAAAAAGCATGCTTCCTCTCATGTCAGAGATCTAACCCTGAACAGATCCCAAACAAATGAACACTGCATGAGTCTTTCTCTTATATACCTTAACTAAATAAAACTACTAGCCATGTTTATTGTTTTTTTTTTAGGTATACGATTATCGGTCATGTGGAGCTTTATTCATCAAAGTTTATCAAATTATTGTGCCAAATATTAGTATGACAAATGCATTCAGAGATGTTATGGAAAGTAAGTCGTGGGAGGAGATCTGTCTTACTCCACTGCGCTGTGTCCGGCTTCTAGTCTGGAAACTTGCCAGATGGGGAGGGAGTAATTCCTGGCGATTTCTTGGAGGGATTTCGTGGGATAGAGGGGCAGAGAGAGATTTAAGAATTGATAGGTGGTCGAGTTGTGTTTGGCCGGGTGGATATGCGCAGGCAAAGTCGGGGAGCTTTATTTCCCCTCTCTTATGGGATTATTGCCAGCGATGGACAGAGAGAGGAAGGGGGAACAGCGGCTGGTGGTTCTTGATTTTCACGGTTATAGACGCGCAGAGCATCGCAAAAGTAAAGTGATCGTTTAAATATTAAATTAGAA
The DNA here is from genome assembly GCF_036324505.1 of Eleginops maclovinus. Classification (NCBI taxonomy): domain Eukaryota; kingdom Metazoa; phylum Chordata; class Actinopteri; order Perciformes; family Eleginopidae; genus Eleginops; species Eleginops maclovinus. The sequence continues at coordinate 15,802,547 of NC_086354.1, forward strand.
ATCATTTTGCTTATCTAATTAAGTGTTGGATGAACTATGACGACCGAGATCTCCAAGCAACATTTGGATCCATCTGATCTTCGCTCCAGCCCAGGTCTGAATGCAGCTCTTAGCGCGCAGCCAGTGATGGAGAGCGCGCACAATGCATCACCCAAATGGAAAAAGGGAAACTCTGGCATGAGGCGCCCTGAAAAGCCTCCCTACTCATATATCGCGCTCATCGTGATGGCAATTCAAAGTTCACCGACCAAAAGGCTTACTTTGAGTGAAATATATCAGTTCTTGCAGGCCCGCTTCCCCTTCTTCAGGGGATCATACCAGGGATGGAAAAACTCCGTCCGACACAACCTATCTCTGAACGAGTGTTTTATAAAGTTGCCAAAGGGTCTCGGTAGACCTGGTAAAGGGCACTACTGGACCATAGACCCGAGCAGTGAGTTTATGTTCGAGGAGGGCTCGTTTCGTCGCAGACCTCGGGGGTTCCGTAGAAAATGCCAAGCTTTGAAACCAATGTACAGGATGATGAATGGTATCGGGTTTGGTGCGTCCATGCTGCCGCAAAACTTTGATTTCCAGTCACCTTCAGGCTCATTAGCGTGTCATAACGGCTACAACATAGACTTGATGGGTAATACAGTGCCAAGTGGATTCGAAGGACTCGAAAGGGGATATCACGTCCCACAAATGTCATCAGGCTCCGGGTCATCGTACATGGCCGCATGTCAGGTGGCCTCTAATGCGGACTATTGCCCCGACAGCAGCAGCAGCCCCTTGCAGTCCCCCCAAGCGATGGTATCCACTTTAGACTGTCAGTCTCCGTATGCAAATGCAGCTTCACACTGGAGTTCACCTGGTGTTTCTTCATACATCAAACAGCAGTCGCTGGCATCAAACAGCCCCACTTCTTCTGCTCTGCACACGGGGATGTCATCTTACTCTCTGGATCAAGGCTATCTGCACCATAATGCACGAGATTCCTCTGAAATTGCAGGTAGAGTCTTGTAAAATGGGCATAACTATGTTTTGTATTTTTGTGATTCCTGCATGTGTAAGTCATAAGAATCGAAGGCTAAGATGTATTATGTAATCGCAGTGATGAGTGATCTTTTGCATGCAAAAAAAGTACATCATAATTATTGACAAATCTATAGAAATTACGTTTTGACTATTTATTTTCTTTATTAAATGAAAATGTATCAAATGTATTCAGGAAATGCACGTGCGGCTACGTTTATGACTGACGTGCAATTTAGACCATATAGCCCCATTATGCCTATGGGGTTAAATATTAATTTCTTCCAATTTGACTAAATTATTACGCATGCTTTTTTTAGAAGCCACTGTGTTATGTAATGTATAAATAGCAGGCACAGTAACACAATACATGACAATACGAATTTAAAGAAAGGGCCGGCGGAAAAAAAATCTATAAAAAACAACATGCTGTCCAAAAATATAATCTCAACAATGAATTTAAATATTTTAGGTGCAGGTTAATTTAGGCCTTTAACATGCTTTTTTTTAAAATCATAAAACACTTATTTTGTTCCTTTCTATTATTGTTTATTATGTTTATTGTCTTCTATTTAGGCTATAGCAAAAACACTTAAAAAAGAAACCTTATTAATGTTCACAGTATGTAACAGATAGCTATATTAATGGTAAATAAACAATGTACTATTGTTTCATTAATCAATTAGACTCTTCTGATAAGAAAATATTTCGGGTTGCCATGTAAAAGTGAAGTGCTATAACGTTTTTTATATTCTTAGTCAATGAGGAAGTCTCTGAAATAGGGCTGCACAGCATCACCTTAATTGATTTTCAATCATAAATGTTTCCACAATTTCTTAGCAATTACAACTGCAAATTTTGATGGATTATTGTAAGCAAAATCTAAACAAATAAAACGGACCCCTATTAATGCATTGAACTGCATACTGGATGATTATTTAGAAATATATATGTATGCCGTTTTATAGTATTACTTACATTTGTGTTAAAATACTAAAAAAAAAAAAATCATCCAAAGGAGTCTTTGCTCCAAAGTTGCTCTTACAAGTGGCTAGTCACTGATCAATTGAGCATTTGTCAATTGTGTATATATATTTTTAAAAAAGGCCTTTTAGTAAAAAAAAGAAAAAAAGAGTCATAAAATTTGCCAAAAAAACGGCAGATTGTTTGTGTTACAAATAATACAGATAAAATCCTGTTTAAAGAAAACATTTGACCTCTTGTGTCCTGTTTGTTTTCAGCAGGACTGTCCCGATACTCCAGCCACTCAGCTCCTGTGTGTGACAGGAAGGACTTCGTTTTGAACCTCAATGGAATCTCTTCCCTGCACCCCAGCACCAGCGGCTCCTACTACCATCAGCTTCATCACCATCACCAAAGTGTCTACCAGGACGTGAAGCCATGCGTCATGTGACAGAACATCTGATACACAACTGTCACAGACTTTTCAGCTAATTTCATCCCATTGCTGGAGTCACTTTGATCGGTGACCCTCGGTTAAAATATCGATTTTATCCCAATTTGAGTCATTCAACCGTATAGTAATGGTTTTGATGAGTCGTTTTGCCACTTTCACAACATGACAGATTGTACATGAACAAGCAATAAAGCAGTACCAACATTTTTTTTAATAACAAATATTTTCACATATCGGAATTCATCTTTATTCATGCACTATTCATTCTGTGTTCCTACATTTGCTGAAATTGTTGCTGCAGGCCATTAAAGACATTTATTTTAAAATGATATTTGGAAGTGATTTCAGTAATAAAATATTTTATACACACAGTTTTCAGCTCTGCAATTTATTTATTGTTATAATTATAATCAATATTATTATTATTGTTTTTGTTGCTGCTGTTTCGATTAACCAACATGATACATAATCTGATTTATTAGGGTTTATTATTATGGGTATTTTTTTTATTGACCCTTGACTCCCAACTCTTGTGAAAAAGTTTGAGTTTTAATCACTGTATTGATAACGAAAAAATAAATGAATTCAAGAATAAAATCTCCATTCCAAACGTCAAACGGTACTTATCAGAGAAACTGTCATTGTTTCAAGGTTGCAAGGTTTTATTGGTCATATGCACAGGCAATGAAAATCTTATATCCCATGCATGCTCCTCCAACAACTCAACATACATGGTGCAAATAAGATACATAGAATAGTGCAAAAAGAGAGACGAATATATACAATAACAACAATAAAGATTTAAGCAGGAGCAACATCATCACAATTCAGTGCCCTCTTAATTCACACCGTATCTCATTTTCACACAAAAAATGTTTAGCAAAGGGTGTTGTTGTTGTGATCAACTCTGATCAGACATTTTGTGTTAAGAAAAGAAACATTTTTAAATGATGTTAAAGAATTCCTTTTTTGATTTAGTTCATACATCGGGGACAATTTGAGTGAACTTTGTGTCTCCAAATATCCTAAAAAAAGACGACTTACATCATTTTTATTTGATTCATGAATTAACAAAAATATAAACGGCAAATAATGCACATTTTTTACACAACTCTGACCTGGAAGGTCTAAAATAAAAAAACAATCTTTCCTATTTAGTCTTAATGGTTTGTACGTGACTCTACTGCCATCTAGTGCTAATTTAAATGTAGGGGCTCAAAGCATACATTTAAATTAAGCCATCTACGTTATGAAACGTAAATAAATTGGAGATTAAGATGATAAACAGAACAGTCAGTTGGTCATTGGGTATGGTAGAATATAGAATATGAATAAGGCTTATTATGTTTTATGTTGGTCATCAACGAATACATCCATTAGGTTGAAATGTAACTGTCCCTCTGAGATAGCTCCCTAAAAAACCTGGTTTACCTGAAATAAAGTATGGATTACCGAATAATTCCATGCTAATCTAAAAACATATGGGGAAATACAATTTCAAAGAATAATTGTACACAAACATGCTATTTGACTCCGGAAATTTGACAATTTAAAGGTGATTCATTACAAAAGGTTTCAAGCTACATTTTCAATTGTGTTCATCTATATTCATTTTGGCGCTTTCAGGGCTGGACACTATCCCAACATGTCTGACAGACATCAAACTTGTGATGGGAAGCAATCTATGCTGTACAAGCTCTAAATCTATTAGTAAATAGTATTAAAATAATAAACTGCAGATGGTTTCATTAAGATATTCCAATAAAGTTTTACTTGTCTAGGGTAGTAATCTCTGGTATGGATTGGTATGGTCAAGGGTGACATGACGTTCAAACAATTGGGGAAAATCAAGACTCTTCATTAAAAACTGCTCACTTTTCATAATAATATTCATATATAAAAGCAAAATAAGGACTTTCTAATGAAAAGAGAGGTGTCTCACACAAAAATAACTTTAATTAGCAGCTCACTTAGGAAAATAATGATATAAAATAGAAAGAGTCCAATAACAAGGTGTGTCCCACTTGTCCAGTGTAATAATACAATTCTGTATTGATGTAAAGTCATTAAGTCACATGATATTGAAAATAAAAAATAAAATGCCAACATTTAGAGTAAACAAAATACTAATTTATTTTATATAAAAAAGGCATATGAAATAGGAGGTGGACTCAAATTTCATAAAAAGGAAGTGAGTAATACGAGAACAGCAATACAAAGCTACATTGATTGTCACAGAGTGAAATGACAAGCAAACTATTGAAACAATAAAGGCTCTGGTCAGACTGCTGAATTTCCATGAAAATAATTTTAAATAGGATTAAAACCCCTATAAAACAGGTGTTTCATGCCGGTCCTGTGTAGTAATTCAGTTCTGAATAGATTAAGAATAATTTGATCACATGACATGAAAGCTATCAATCACGTGACATGGAAGCTTCTAAATAAAGAAACTCCTGAATTATCACGAACATATAGAAAAGAAAAAGGTACACGCGTTTTCTACTTTTTCAATTTTATAAAACAAATTTGCACTGAATTACTCTGTCCCAAAAAATCAAGACTTTTCAATAATAAAAAAAAAAAAACACGTTTTAATAAAAATATTTGTATAGAAGGGGCCCTGAAATCCAATAAAAGAAGTACAGTGTGGTAATAATACTGGAATGTATGTTGGAGTCAATGGATCACATGTACTGGTAGCTTGTGGAGAAATGAGCAGAGAACTCAGAGATTGGGAAATATGTTTTTAAATAATTCCAATGTATCACAGTAGGGGGTGCTAGCGCTGTAGCCGTCCTGAGATGAAACCGTAGAGTAAGAATGTGCAGGCTTACTGGTTAAAAAGCCAGGTAAATTGTCATACAGGTGTAGAGGTCAAGAATGCATGCTAAATTGACATAAATCCCGTCTCTCGAAGTGTAAAACACGGTCCCAGAACAAGTTTAAATTGTTGATCAAATACATGGAATACAATGGAGCCAGGTGTGCAAATTTATGATGTGGGAAAACCATCAGCTTAGTGAGAGGGGACGACAATATGATGATGTGTTTGGGTTACCTGGACACTCAAGATGGAAGGCCTGTACAGATGAACAGCTGGGCGATGAGGCTCAATCCTTCTGCAGCAGCATACGGCGGATTGGCAGGCTGTCTGACCAGAGCTGGCCACAGGTGGTAGAGACGCGCAGAGACATGGCCAGTGTGGAACGGGGCCTCATCCACCAGGAAGGACAATCGGTCAGAGAAAGTTAACCGAGTGAGTAGTATTAAAGTTCCCAATCCTTTTACACAGTATTTATAGCTGATTGTAATCCATCACCTCTCAAAACAGCGCAATGTTAAAGTGTAAAACATGGTAAAAGCGAGTCCATGATAGTTAAAAGAAAAGCATCAGGCCTGATATTGATGTTTATGTTTGGCTGGTGTTTTCCATCGTGAGTGCAGCAGAGGACAACTCCTTAAAGCAGCTTTACTATAATCCTTTATCCACAGTATAGATATATTGTAAGCGAAGAAGATCTAAGTGTGTCACAGAGATTTCGATTGAACTTAAACACTGGATGCAAAGTCAGTCAACTCGTGATTGAAAGATCCTCTTGCGGGTACAAACGCCGACACATGCGCACTGTCACCAATTTTGGAGGGAAGAATTGTTTGGGAAATGACTAATGTACAACAATCATCATTACAAACTTAAGGGCCTGGGTGTGATTGTTATGAATAGACAGGGAGACAAGTCTGCGGTTGATACACATGAACACCATGGATTCGTGCTTAAGTTGTAACTATTTATCAATTTATCTTTGATTTTTTTGTGTTTTTAGTTAATATATTTTCCTTACATTTTTTGACCCAAACCCTTTTGTAAGATGGATTTTGTATTTTTAGAACTCAGTCCTGCTGGAATTTGACATCCTATCTCTAGTTCTTGATAGACGTTCTTCACCCAGAAAGGTATCATTTCTACTACAGAATATAATTCCTACACTTTATTATTATAAAGTATGAATGCTGCATGTGTTTTTTGTTGTATGTTGTCTATTTTTTTGAATGTTTTTATTGCACCTTAAAAAGGAATAAAATGCTTCTATTCTATTCTTTATTTGTTAAGAATTTTACTAAGAAACAAATGACAATGTACCTGCTGCTGGATTGGCGCCACATATAATGGATATGTCCCACATACTATATGCAATTAATAAAACAAAAGTATCTCTGGAAAAGTTATTGTTGGTGGTGTGGTTCATTGGAAATCTGATAAGCAATTTCAAACACTGAATCCAGAAAGCTGTTTTTACAATGTATTGCAATCAAAGGGTGGATTCAAATGGTTAACAGATCAAATGTTGATAGGTGGATAGTGGATTTTCTAAATATTTCTATTAGTTTTTCTCGTTGTTCTGAATGCAGTTGTTGGAAATAAGGGAGTCACAGGCCTTAAGGGTGGAGTTTTGTCATCTAGGGATGGGAGTGGTCTAAACTAGACTGACAGTCTGGTTGGGATGTGAGTGGAAACTTGTGATTTATAATACACTTCCTGAGCAAACAGCTTGGAAATGAATGAAAAATGTCATTCAGAAAGATGTGTTAGACCTCATTACTGAGTTTAATATAATATTTATAGTATGGCTGTCATTGCTGTCTTCATCATCCTGGTGCACTAAACATAAGGTATGTACAGAAGGAGGAAGCTGAGTGTGGCGGTGGAAGAAATTGGAAGCTCTAAATGACTTTAGGGATTTGAAATACATTGTATGTTTGGTAAAATTAACCATGTTCATTTAAGATTTCATTAAAAAAATTAAACAGTTGATCGCCACTGTTCGAGTTGGCATTAAGCTGTTTTCACTATTACATACATGTGTAGCCTACATACATACAAATTTCATTTTTTATATGGAGAAAAAAAAACGTATCCGACTATTTAAGATGCAGTGCCCATAGTTCGATACAAACTTCTACAAACCAAAAGAAGTATGTGGTAAATAGGTAGTGTAAAACGGCTCAGTTTGCAATATATTTTGCGAAAAAGCGTTTCAATGACAACGCTTATGCATTGCAGGCCTACTCTCACTGTGTGCAACATCTGGTCATACTGTCAAATATAGAAAGATTGGGGTATGAACATACTTTGTAGTAACACATCTCAGTATTCATAGTCATGATTTTTTAAATCGCTAACTGGTATCTCCTAATTATAATAGGCCACTGATTTCAGACTGTAGTACTAAAACAAACCGTTAGGTGACAGTAGTGTCTCATGAATGTTCTGCAACGTCTTTGCCTGCCAGGCTGCTATGGTACAATAGATAATGTACAATAACAATGGGTACAATGGATTAAGAAATTGAGGTCAACATCAATAAAAACAGATGTGTCCAGTTAAGTTTAAAGAATCTTTCAGACCTATTTGTCCAATAAATTTCTTTCAACTAGTCAGTTATTATTACTCAGCTCTATTTGTCTTCAGTAATGTAGATTGTGACACATTAGGTCATAAAATGGCTGATGGACAACAAAGAATGGTCTTCATGGCGGTTTGGAATTAATAAAGTAACTCAAATGAATTTACTCAAATCAATAGGCTCACCTTATACAGTCTATGGAGCTCACTGAGTAAAGCAACAAAGCATTTCTACTTGGCCCTCTCTGAACACTAGAGGGAGCCAACATCATAGTAATGATAAACCTTTAATAAAGTATATTCTCTCTCCCTGTCTCCCTGTCTCCTCTTTCTTTATATTTCTCTTAACTGTCAGCATTGTGAGTTTAGTTATATTGTCACGCTATTTGTTTTAAATCAGAATAAAGAAGATTTTTTTATGGCATACTGTATTGTCTTATGTCTTATCTCTCTCTATATATGCTCATTTAATGTTATTTTAGTTTTGTCTGATTATTTCTTACGATTGTGGCCTTTTATTTAAGTGCACATGTGGGATAAAATATAGCAAAGACATAACAAAAAAATTTCAGGTGTCTGCGTTACCATATAACCATAACATGTGTTTGAATAATAATGGTGTTCTCATTTGCCTTTAATTACTGGGTAAAAACAACCAAAACATTTCGACACACCCATTTACATTTTTTCGCTACTCTTCAGTTCAGTGGATACCTTAAATAATGAAAAGTTAAGGAGGACTGGGTGGGCAGGCCTTGGTATTAAGTAAAAAAACTCCGTCGTGAATTGTGTAAACAGCCCGGGGCGGTGGAAAAAGTTCATGCCCGGGTCCATGTAAGGAGAAACCGGCGGAGCACCAGGCCACTGCACGGACATTTAATTAAGACGACCTGCAGAGGATTACATCGATATTAGGACTGTAACTTTGCCTCACAATGACCATTAACAATTTCATGCACCATCGCCTTTGACAGCAGGCGATTCAGAGGCCTCCTGAGTCGGCTTAGAGAAACTGCTGCCTATCTTTGGTCAAAATCTTCTTTTATTTCAAACGATGGCCTTACAATCAATTACATGGAGAAAAAAAAATCTGCTATAAAATACCTCTAACATTCTCGAGGGACTTCTTAAATGAAAGAACAATGATGGACTTACACTTATGGTAAGATTTGCTTAAACCGGTTGTTTATTCGCTCACAGAGACAATAAACCCTTAATAGGCCTCCAACACCCCAACACAACAGATATTCAAAAATTTGATAAAAAGCTCCTCATGTGGGGTGTGGCGCTCATCCCATTTGGTTCCCTGGTTTAAAATGTTTTTCTTGAATAAACTCTCACACCTCCGGCCACTCTTGGCCCAAACTGTCTTTTAATTGTTGTAATGAGATCTCACTTAACCTCCCACTGCCAACGATGCTAGGCTCTGCCCTGCTTTGACATCTGTGATCTGCTGGTTGTGTTGAGTCTTTTTCACACAAAAAAAAAATACTTTTAAAGATATTTAAACTAGATGTTAACGATGCTGTTTGGTTTTAGGGTGTTTGTTTGTTTACTATTTTTTTAAAAAGGAATCGTTGGCCTAATTTAGGAGGTGAAAGCCACAATTATGTGTAAAAAAAACTGCATTACTTGCAAACTTTGATTTTTTAAGAAAAATACCAATCATATATAACATAATGGTATATATAAAAACTTGAAAGAGAACTAATTTGATTGCTTAAGCCAGTTTCAGGCCTGATAGAGGTCTATCTTTTGTGACAAAATGTGCAATAATATTCACTCCATGATCTGTTTGTGTACATGCAAGTGGCTCTGTCACTTCTGAAATCTTGGCTGGAGTGGGCTGGGAGTTACCGACACCTCCTCTCGTTTTTCTAAAAGCCCTGAGTGTGGTCAGGAGCGTTCTTGCTCCCTCTGCTTGGCCTCACTTCCCATTGGACGGCTCGTCCACTTTTCGGGGAGGAGCTCCACTGGCAGCAAAAAGGAGGAAAGAATTCAACTGCGCAAAAACTCCTCTTAGGTGACGGATGTCCAAAGTTCAGAACTTTTTCAATGCTCGTTTCATAGAGACACAGAGATGGGGACAGCTTAAACACTGCCAATATCCAGCACGTTACACTGTTGTTGAGACATTGCTCTCTCATTCCCTTTTTGTGAGCAGTGAGGAACTGTGATTTTAGCGCCTCAGCATTCAGAAGAGGAGAAGTGGAGCTCTGCGTATTTTGGAGCTTTATTTTCGCCGGATCAGAGTGAAGACATGCAGGCTCGCTACTCCGTCTCCAGTCCCAATTCCCTGGGCGTCGTGCCCTACATCAGCAGCGACCCGAGCTACTACCGGGCCGCTGCCGGTGGGGGATACACGGGAATGCCTGCACCTATGAACATGTACTCTCATGCGGCTCATGACCAGTACCCTGCCAGCATGGCCCGTGCGTATGGACCGTACACGCCTCAACCTCAGCCCAAGGATATGGTCAAACCCCCCTATAGTTACATTGCGCTCATCACCATGGCCATCCAAAACTCGCCTGACAAGAAGGTGACCCTGAATGGGATTTACCAGTTTATTATGGAGAGGTTTCCATTTTACCGTGACAACAAGCAGGGCTGGCAGAATAGTATCAGACACAATCTGTCGCTGAATGAGTGTTTTGTGAAGGTGCCTCGAGATGATAAAAAACCCGGTAAAGGTAGCTACTGGACCCTGGACCCGGACTCTTACAACATGTTTGAAAACGGGAGCTTCTTGAGAAGGAGACGACGGTTCAAAAAGAAGGACGTGTTGAAGGAGAAAGATGAACGCCTGCAGAAGGATGTGCCGCCGAGGCAACAAGGCCGGGAGCAGGAGCAGCCTGTGCAGGGCTCCAAGCCTGTGAGGATCCAGGATATTAAGACCGAGAACGGGACAGTGACTCCGCCGCAGGCCGACTCGCCCTCTTTGAGCACAGTGCCCAAAATCGAAAGCCCGGACAGCAGCAGCAGCATGTCCAGTGGGAGCCCTCACAGCATCCCCTCCAATAGGTCCATTGGCATGGACAGCTCCGAACACCACCAAAACCACAGCCAGGCATCGACGCAGGGTTTCAGCGTAGACAACATTATGACCTCCCTCCGGGGGTCTCCACAAGGGCCCTCAGAGCTCACCTCCAGCCTCACGGCCTCCACCAGGACAGGTATAACACCGTCTTTGTCCTTAAACTATTCTCCAAATCAGACATCTGTCTATAACTCGCCTTGTAATCAAAACTCCCTCTCCACTACCTCCAATGCGACCTATCATTGTAACATGCAAGCCATGAGTTTGTACGCCGGGGACAGATCTAGCCACTTGGCTCCAAGCACCACCGTGGACGAAACGTTGCCAGATTACTCAGTCACTACCACCTCATCCTCCATGAACCACGGTAATCTAAACTCTGGGCAGGAGGGCCACCATCCCCACCAAGGGAGGCTGACCTCATGGTACCTCAACCAGGCCGGAGACCTGGGCCATCTGGGTGCAGCGTACCCGGCACAGCAGCAGAACTTCCATTCAGTCCGAGAGATGTTTGAATCCCAAAGAATTGGTTTGAATAATTCACCGGTGAATGGGAATAACAGCTGTCAGATGTCATTCCCACCAAGCCAACCCATCTATCGCACTTCGGGAGCTTTCGTATATGACTGCAGCAAGTTCTGACCAAAAAGTTAGGCTCCGTATTTTCCTCACGGTGTTTGAACGCTTCCAGTGAAATCCAACGTTTCCCCCAACTCTCACCTGCCAATACCAAGGACTAATATGAGACTAAAGAAAACTAAAAAACAGAAAAGACTTGATCTTGGTTTTTCTAAAGAACAGTGTTACTGCAGATAACACGTAAGTCTCTCTTTGCTTCTGTGGCGTTATGTGATATGTTAAGGATATGCCAGTTTTCATGGATGTGTAAATTGCATATAGTAATTTATTTCTAAAAGATGTAGTCGAGTATTATGGACCAAACACCAAAAAAGTGTTTCTAAATTGAATTGCCTTAAGTGTCCAAACAATTGTTCCATTATACAAGTAAGAAAAAGGAACGTGTATATCGCCATACTATTTCAAAGATTCTTCATTTGTTGAAAAGTATTCTGAAGGATTTGTTTGTTTGTTTAATAAATTGTCATTTTATGTGAGTTAAAGTTACGCCTCGTTTCTTAAAGATTTAAATACAGGCTAGTGATATTTTACACTCGGTCTGGCCCGTGTTAGTGATGTGAGTGAGGCAGGCCTTGTAATCAATCTGATCTGACCCTCTTAGATATAGATCTTATTTCTGTGTGCTCATCACATTATATTTGGACTGTATTCTGCTGAAGATTCACATCTAAAATAGGTTATTTTAACTCTCACAACTAATCATGTAATCATGCCTATATGTTGCTTCTTATTTTCGCAAGACAAAAGTAATTGAGCAAACGTGATAAAATGAGGCAACACTTCGAGTATGTATCCGCACGATGAAAGCGCACACGTTGTGTTTATTTCTATGCGTTTTATCATTAATATTTCACTTACTCATATTTCATTGTCAACATAGAATAGCGTATATTGCTTTATAAGTTATGATGTTGACCTGAGGCATATAGACATGGGAACCAGTCTGCACACATCACAACTTTGTTTTGGATTGCGCTGTGTGTTTACTGGCGCATACCAGTGCTTACTTAATATCATACCACACATGCCAAAGATAGTCCCGTTGTCACTTCAGTTTTGATGTTTGTATTCTCACCAGTCTTCCGTGAATGGAGACAACGAGCGTCACGTTTTTTTTTCTAAATAAGTGACTTAGCCTACTTTTGTCAGCATATTTGGAAGGATTTAATTGAAACGATAAATATTTATTAAATGTACTATTTCGTGCTTAAAAAGCCGGAATGAGTTTTTATTAATCGTAGTTGGCATTTTTCTCAAACAATGTTCCTCAGCTACGTTAATGCATGGGAATCAATCTATTTTAACCACTTTGAAATGGAAACTGATAAATTACTTTGAAATAGACATTTATTTAGTATTATAACGTTTATGTAAGTAAGTTGTTTCATGTAAATACAATCCATGTCAACAAAACGAGACGTCAATCAAATCAACGTTTGTTCTATAATTAATCTTTTTTGAAAGTAATTATCAGTGATTTGTTTTTTAAGCATTTCAACTATTTATTTAGCACAGAGATATACTTATTTTAAATGTTACTATATACTATATGTGTGTGTGTATATATAAGTACTTTAAAGACATTACAATAGTTTTTGCATGGAGATTAGTGCGTAATGTGTGCGTAAAATTGCACATTGTGATAGTCCAAACAAAGACAATAATCATAATAATAGTAATTATAATGATCATAATAATAGTAATTACTTTTATTATTATTATAATAATAATAATAATAATAAAAAAACAATTTTAAATAAAAAACGCACAACCACACAATGATACAAACAGAAAATCTGAGTTTTTATATAAAGGAAATGTGACACATCAGATAATAAATCGGAATAAAAACGATAACCCCAATACTAATAATAATAATGATAATGACAACAATAATACTTGACAAATCTTTTGCACTTTAAAATTCTCAAGATCCTTGAACTTCTTTCGCAACTGCACTGACTGAGTATTTCAGATGCTTTGTGAAAAAGTTTCATTACTAACAAAAGAGGAGATGGCAACATGTAGCTACTACATTTCCTATAAGAGACTCTTAAGTCAGCGCGCACTCCAGAACAAATAGCAAGTAAAACTAAAATATCAATATGATTCTGAAACGATGTTATACAAAAAGTAAGGTGGGTTAGACTGGCTTATTCCTCATATCCTTTTCTGACTAAAAACAAACCGTCTTGTGAGTAGCTGCAGGTCATGTGCATATTTCAGACTTTACAGGGCTCACTGGCATGATGTTTCTTTTAACAAAGACAAATAAGAACAACAGTAATGTAGATATTAATGGATCACAATTAAGTGGTGCTCTTATGGCTCTCAATAGACTCCCGATTACACCAACTATAATCAGGCACATAAAAGTCAATAGATACGTTCCCGGGTATAGGCCTAATAAACAAACGTCGTGTTAGTCAAAAGATTGATGGCGCCCTCACAGAATACACCAGGTCAGGAAGGAATAAAATTCAATCAGAGCGCTGGAATCGTTTTTCATGAGACGGAAAAGGCAGAGAGGGAGACGGGGGTCAATGAGGAGGATGTCGGCCGCCAGAGCACCATCAACAATGTAACAGGACATAGCACACACACAAAGAAAGAGAGAGAGTAAAGCTTAGCTTCGTGTGAGTTTGTTCTTTAAATTAAAAATAATGCAATAATATTTTCCCCTGAAATAACGTTATGCAAAAGATATTGAAAGACGTTAAAATGCAAGATAACTTGTCGGTCTGCCAATGAACGGATACTGTAATTAATAATGAGCCTACGGTACGTGTGATGCGGGGATACTCATATTGTACCAAGGGGTCCCTCAGCGAAATGGGTACAGATGTAATTTCACCTTCATTTCCCTTCTTATAGCGATGAAAATAATGTGTACAGTATTTGCTGTTATGGTCGTATTTTATTTTAATTCTCACGTGCAAAACTAATCAGTTGGTACTGGGGGCTATATCTAATCAAACAGGACCTGTGTGTAGTGGGGCTTCCTGACACAGTCACATTTGTGAACCCCTGTTTCAGCCTGAATGAGGCTTCACTCAGTTTTTTCCTTAAAACGTGCCACTACATTCCTGAAAATGCATAACTTCCCTCACTGATTTGGATCAAATACCAAAGACGAAAAGCTTCTGTTAGCAACACGTTTAATGTTTTACAAAGCAAAATGATATATTTAGAACCATTTAAAAAAATATATATATAGCTATATATTGAATTGCTTATCATTTATTACTTCTTTTTTTTTTTGACCTAGCGTAAAGACACGTGGGGGAAAAAACAACAACCCAATTTGTATGTAATATGAATGCAATGTTCACACTGGTAAGTGCCAGTATGGGCGAGATGTCAAGTCTGTGTGTTTAAAGTCAGGTCAAAGTTCAAGAAACGCAGAATAATAAAACATTTTACATACATCTTTTTACAGGTAGAATTGATATATCATCAACTTAATATATTACTTATTAACTTAATTATGGACGTATAAATCATAAATCGCAAATCCATGGTGTCTATTATGACTCATTTGCATAGGTAACAAACAAGGGAACTGTTGATGCAAACCCACAGAGCCTATCAGATGTAAACATGCACTATAAAACCTTCAGCTTTATTACTTTTATTACGCCAAAATGCTTAGTAATGGATGTTAATCGGAATTAAATAAACATTATTGATAAAGTTCGTGCTGTATTGAATCAAAGATACTGCATATTGGAATTGAGTTTAAACATTGATAGATCTAGGCCTTTGGGTTTAAAAATGAAAAACTGAAATCTCAGGAGGAGTAGGCTAGACGGGATGAAACATGCATGCATGTCTCGCCGACGGTGTGCACCTGTACTGCTGACTGACCAGCTCAGCTCAGTATGGAAAACGCTGTTTTAACTCTCGGTTAGTGTAAAAGACCTGAGCTCCAGAGACATCTGTTTCTAATTAGGAGTCCATATAGACGCAAACTCTGTCTGCACTGCGGCCAAACCAATGAAAGGTTGGAGGTCCAACACTTGTCCCTCAGAGGGGAAAATCACTGCTGCATGCAGCCTCTTATCCCGCATGTCTAATTTTAAAGACGAATGATAATTTTTGAATAATGATTGACCTGGTTTTGTCAAAACACTCAGAGCGATGAGGTGTAAACAAGGCTTCTGGATAAAATGTAGAAATCGTGCAGCATGTTGAAGTCAGTGGAGCTGAAATCAGTCAGACCTCGTGCAGGCTCTGGGACGGTGGGATAATGGGGTACTGTGAATTTATTCCGACGGGAAATGGCCGACCTGCGAATAACCCGACAGCCTTGGCGATACACCTCAAAACGAACAGAGTTGCCTTCAAGTTACACAAAACCTGCTTTTCTGCTGCTCGGGCCTGCGGTTTCTAATTATAGCACATTTTACGCGCAAGCACTTCAATGTCCCAATTATACAGTATGCATACAGTAATTTATTGTCAAGTGTAGTTTCACTTTATGAACGTTTTTTTGAAGGTCTCTCATACTCGACAGATTTTAATTTCTTCTAAATTTGAATGGCTAGGGAGAAATACAGCTCCATGCTATCTCAGAACATTGTATTCTGAGATAATTTTTTTAATTTGTTTTATCTCTATTATTTCTACATATTAAATCACAACTAGGATAAAGGTAAATGACACTGTACATTGAACACTGTATAAACAAACAAATATCCTACACAAATGAACTATTTGCCAGCTCAACAGTGGAGTTTATCCCCTGGGTAATATGCCCTTTTCAGGTCTGCAAAACACATGGCACTTTGTATACTACACACTTATAATTAGGTTGATTAAACTGTATAAAACAACTCAATATAGCAAAATAATAGAATCAGTGTTGTTTTGTTGTTCCAGGTCAATTAGAAAATCCTTCTGATTTAATAAAATAAATGAAAATGAATGTTTAGCATATCATAACACTCACTAAAATATGCATGTATACCATTACATGCATAAATACAATACATTTTACACCTGAAATTTGGCATAACATGATGTTTATACAAAGAATAAAAACCTGAAAGCAAGGAGCAAACAAACTTGAACTCTGTAACGTGTGACATGAGAGGGCCACTTCAAAGCTTTCCAACTGCTGCTATTTGAGCCACAGTAGCAGTTGTCTGTGTCTTTCGCGGCTCTCATCTCATTTTATGGTGCAAGGCGGCCACTGGGCTATGAAAACATCAGCAGCAGACTTGGGTTGCTGTAAGACTGAGACAAGAAGCAGCCTCTCCTTTTATTGACAAGGGATGACAAGTGAGGAACATCAGACATATGTTTAAACAGTTTCTATATTGTGTAAGTGTATACATATATAGAGTGTTTTTTTCTTTTATGGTTGCTGGTTGAAATGTTGTTGGTCTTTTTTTTTTAACACTAAACTACTAAATGCTCAAAAGTAGGTGTTGGTATATAGAGTAAAAATATAACAGCAATTAAAAGAGTATAAATATAAAGTCGTATATGAATGTTCTGTTATTTTTTAATTCATTTAAAGACCCTCTGTTTCCACAGAATGGATTATAAGTTAAGCTTCATACTCAACAAATGGAACATAAAGATAAAATGCTGAAGGCAATACAAACAATGTAATATGCGTCCTGCTTCAAGGTCAAAGGCATACACATGGCGACATCGGTTTTCACCAGACTCTCCCCTAATCCTCACATATTTTAAGCCAAGGGAGGTGGGTGTCGTGCCCCAAAAGAGGAGGAGCAGTGCTGGATGTGACCCATCTCAATATTGAGTCCTTCAGTCTGTAAAAGGAGGAGAAATGTGTGTCACACCAACATGAGACTGTCATTTTCCTGAAAATAGAAGAAGGATAAAAGCTTTACACAGGAGGTGGGTCATTCAGGATCTTCAAACTGTATTTTGATAGGGGTACATTTTGTTTTGTATTTGTTTGAGGTAAAGCTACCCCCCTCCGGCAATTGATTCCTGGCAGAGTCAGTGTGGTGTGCTGCTCCATGCCAGTATTAGGAGATTGCGTGATCCTGTGTAAATGAGGGGATTTTGATTTTTGTCAAGACTTCCTCTTGAATTATTTTCCCCCTAAACACATCATCACATTAACTGTGCTGACTTTGTTTTTATTTGAATTTCAGTAGCAGTGTTGTGTAATTAAAAAGAAGGCAATGTTGACAACAGCTTTGAGTCTAATGGGACAGACTGAGACTAATGTAATTGGGATTAGTTAAAAACAGATAAATCAGGCTCTGTCAATAACACAAGTCAGTAGGTCATGAATTATTTTTATTACAAAGTGCTGAATATTTTTATCTGAATGTCAACAAAAAGGCATCCAATTGGGGGAAATCCTAGTTCATTCTTCCCTTTTCCATATCTCTGGTATTTCCGCCGATTCCAATGTTGGTAACAGATTTGGTTATGATTTGATAAATGAGATTTGGCGCTGTTATACAAAATGTAATCAACCTCATCTTATTTATTATTTCCCTTTAAAAGAAAAAAAGTTTTCAAGTAAAAATGGTCATTTTCATTTCAATAATCATGTTTTTCAATGTCAGGTTACCTGATAACTCTGCCTATAAATTCTACATGTCGTCTTATGTTTTATGATGGCACTTACCATCATGATTAATCATTATTTCAGGCTGGAAACCCTGTAAAGCCAGCAATATCTCTTACCTTTTCATACATTTCCTTGTCGATTCATAACAGTGTGACTGATTCAGTTTGACATGGTTGCCGTTTTATGCACCACATTGCGCATGGCTGTGACTGAGTGACAGTCTTGCACTCATGTATTCTTTGTGTTTCAGAGTGTATTCGGCTCTTGCAACCAGAATAGCACAACAGCAG
This sequence comes from Eleginops maclovinus, assembly GCF_036324505.1. Taxonomy (NCBI): domain Eukaryota; kingdom Metazoa; phylum Chordata; class Actinopteri; order Perciformes; family Eleginopidae; genus Eleginops; species Eleginops maclovinus. The sequence continues at coordinate 15,820,916 of NC_086354.1, forward strand.
GAAGCTGGGATTTATCTGTAACCCCCCACCACCACCACAGAACACTTCAAAAACACAACCACACACACACACACACACACACACACACACACACACACACACACACACACACACACACACACACACACACACACACACACACACAGACACACACACACACACACACACACACACACACACACAACATGCTGCAATGGAGAATACTATGCAGAATGGGGGGTGAGGTGGAATGAAAACAAATTATTACAAATGTTCACAGTTTCTGAGGAGTTGCAAGTTCAGTTTAAAAATATAACTCACCTGCAGAGGGGAAACACACAATCTTTAAATGGATTATATTTGCAGCATTAACATTCAATGGAAATCTATATACTGAGACATGAAACAGAATGATCAAAGTATTTAGTTTTCCAGCAATTAAATGTACAACACTGAACAAAAGATAATCTACCATTACAAAGTACATATGTAAAGCACAACATTGCTCTCTGCAGTGATCTGAAATGTACCTCGAATGTCAGCTGTCTGAGCTTGTGTCAATGGACAATCTACCCTTTGACCTCTGAGAGGAACACTATTCCTCCCCACGGTCTTTTTCAGGGACCCATTGTTTACTCTTCAGCCAGTTAACTAATTTGTCTTTAAGTTGTCCTTTCTCCGTTCTCATGCTTGGTTGCAAAGGAAAGAGTATTTGACCACAGTGGAGGAGAAAATTATAAAAAATGAAAATCAACATGAAATAGTAGACTTTGATTTAGTCACCCAGATAAATGCATTAAAAAAACCCTCAAGATTTCCATGGATTTTGACTGAAAGTTATCATTCTTAAAGTTGAAAAATAACGTTATTTTACCCATTCATGCTTTGTTTTGTCTGCATTCGATTTATCCAAAGTATTTGAGGACCTTCTGTGACAAGCTTTTAAAAAAGGTTCTAAAATGAAAATCAACATGGCTCACACAGTAGTAGTAAATACAAATAACATTTAAATAAGAACATACTTTATTTCCAACTCTTCACCCCTTTAGAACAAAGCAAAACAAAAGTGAGGATTTGACACTGACAAGAAATGAATGTGAAATCAGGGGTTTCTCATGTATTTCTCTGAGGTGTGCAGGTGTGAGGTCTTCGCTGTCTGGTGTGAGGCAGCCAGATGGTGTTTGTGTGTGATGGCGAGCAGCAGCGATACAGCGGTGGTTTCTTTCACAGATCAGCACTCGTATCTCTGTTCCATCTCCAGGCTCTTGGCTCATATAAACATCCCCAGTTCATGGGCCTCTGATGTTTTCGCCATTGTGTTTACAGTGAGAAGTCAGGCAAATACGTGAACTTTAAGACAAAGAGAACACGATGAACAATGGACTGAGTGGCTAAATGCTCAAATTGTCAAATAAAAAATGTTCTCAAATGTAATAAGAATTTATTGATAAACAAAAAAGGAGAAGGTTAAGTGTCACTATTTTGTTTACCAAACCTACAACTAGTAAGTAACTCTGCTTCTACTGTTAACATTATGTTCCCTTTTATTCTATCCTCCTCTTCTTCTTTTGAGGGGATTAAACAAACAGCATTTAATCCTGCTGAGGTTTTTTTATGTACGCTCTGCAGCCTCGGTCTGCACATCATACTCCACACGCAGTAGGAAACAAGTTCAATTACACTGATTCAGCATGGACATGGGCGGACCCGACACAGGAAAAAAAAAAAAGTCACGTTTCAGCGCTCAGGGCCTGTGGCAACTGAAATGAAGAGTTCACGAGAAGTTGGAATGCAACACACGCACACACGCATAACTGCTTACTCATTCTGTCAAAAGGTTAAATTGTCTTCGCAATGGAGCAAATGAGATGTAGCATTCACTTTTGGAAAAGGAGCTTTGTCTAGAATTATTCTTACAAAGAAATAATCCTGCACATTTCCAATCAAACCTGATGCAAGCTACGACTCCGACATCAAAGCGTGCTCAAAGCGATTGTCTCCCCCCTGTTCCTTTTAAGCTGCCAGTTTTTCAAATGCAAAAGAAGAAAAAACCCCCCAAACATCAAAGAGGGAGACGGAGAAAGTAATTTAGCCTTATCTTAATTGAGCTGCAATTGTAATAATGATCTTACACATTGGGACCGAAGGAGCTGCGGGCTGCAGGACGAGAGGCTGACTCCCCTGCTCTATGCTCCGCTGCTCTACTCTACTGGTTGTCTAATCTCAGCTCCAGACATGTCATTGGCCAGTGATTTATGATGACCTAATGTTTTGTTTATTTCATGCTCATAACAGGCAGGCGGATTGCATGGGACATGCCGTATGGGGAAACATGAAAGCGTTCAGACTGCTTGCAGGGCAGCAGTCCCCGGCAGTTTGCAGAAATAAACAGCTCTTTACTTCAGCCACCTGGCACAGCAACCCTTTTAAATTGAGGGCCAGGGCGGCTGGCGACTCTGAAGTTTACAAAAATCTGGGACTGTGTGCTTCATTGGCTGTCATGAGGCAGCCATCAATCTGTAATGTGGAGGTTGCACACTTGATTTAACCTGTGGAAAAACAGATTGACCCCTATGTTCATGTGCTTTCTCAGTAATTGACTTGCCTTTGCCAAACAAGAGGGCAAACATATGGGGCTTGACAACTGCTTGACAGTAAGGTCAAGTGTCCAGTAAGTCAGTCCACTTTTAAGCATCGTGGATTTGGCTTCTGTCTGTAGTTTTCTGGTCTTTAACAAAGCAATTGAGAATGACTTGAACAGTATTGGATGCTGCATGCAGAAGTTACTGTAGCTTAACACAATATTAGCTTTGTGTGAGCAATTTCAGTGATATGATAAGGCAAGGGTGTCATAGTCTGATTTTATAGGCAGTGTATGTGGTATATACATATCCTATACCCTGATTTGGAAAGAGTAATAGTAACTCAAATGTATTTTCTCTAAAAGTAAATACAAATATTTGTGGCATTTTGCATGTTAGCAGAATAGGACAGGTTGACACTTGAAAGTTAGGCCCCCTTGGCAAACCCAGGTTTCACCTTTTCTAATCTGGGCAATAAAGTGTTTTCTTCTGGCTTCATTGTGCTTGACTCCTCTACATAAAGTATTTGAGTACAATCTTCTAGCATTAATCTAAGTCAAAAAGTACAGACGTACTTGCGTTTCAGATTCTTCATTTTTGTTTTAATTAAATATTTCATTTTTTTAAGCAATAATGGAACAGATGAGTTTTGTATGCCTTGTGTCCCTTAATCTCAAATGAGCACACTTTCTTGGAAACAGGTTTATGACGGCACATTGATGGTATAGTCAACTCTGCCCACTTGCACTTAGTCATTGTTTCTTCTGCTGACTAATATAACTGCCATGCTGGGAGCTGATTTACAATGGGACAGAGATCATTTTATTGCAGATACTTTTATGCACGTAGTAGTTCGGATTGAAAAAATGAAGATCACATTTTACTTGTTTGAAAAGTCTTCAGGCTTTGGGTTTAATTTGAGGTTAGGATAGACATACTTGGGTTTGGTCCAGGTAATTTTTATGCCAAATAGCTTATTTTTTAGCACACATCTGTACTTATTGTAATGTATTTCACAGAACAAATTAGTTGACAATCTAGAGATAAATAACAGAAAAGTAATACTCAAATATTAATTATTACATTTCAAATACTTCAACCAATTGCCTCCAGCTGAATCTTAGCCAATCTTGTAAACTTCTGCTGTTTGATTTGATATGTATTTGTTGTTTATAACACAGCCTAGAGGTCGAGGTCCAAAGGATGGAGATGTCAATAGTGTAAATGTTTTTCTCCTTCCCTGTCTGCCCATTCAAAATCCAATTTGAAAATCCCATCAGATAGGCATTTCCTCCTTCTGCACCAGCAACCCCAGCAGGCGACTACATTCTTATCTTATCAGTAGCAACCATCTAGCATCTCGTCGTGCCCAAACAGGGAGAAACAGAATCATATTGAAAGAAATAACCAAGCTCCTGCCTTCACCACATATAATGCACATACTAAAAGTAATACGTAGCTTCTTCAGTCATCGGCTGAGATTGGATATTGGCTTTTTGTCAAGCAATAGAGTATAAAGGAAAAACCCTCATCTTGCACTTAATACTCCCCCGGCTTTCCCTTCTTTTTCTTCTCTCCTGGCACAGTGACATGCATGATAAGAGCAGTGAAGCAAACTGTGAGCTCTGTCTGGGTCTGTACAGGAAGCGCAACGGATTGAGTTGTGCTGTCAATCAACAACAGCTCTGCTGCCGTCATGAACTAGAACAATGGCCAGAGACTTGCCGGGCATTGGGAAAATTGAGTCAGCCAATCTTTCTTGCAGAGGAGATAAAGGTAAGAGGAAAATGAGAGAAAGTAATCCAGAAATGACATTTACTTGCATATTTGGGAACACAGGCACATTAAGATACACTGACTTTTTAAAAGCTAATGAATATCTCTAGCAAGATAACAAGTCCTTAAGATTGGAGTCATGGAATGGGGTTGGAACATTTACTGCATGAGTCAAGCTTACGTTAGCTATCTTTTATTTAGACATGTCAATTCAAGAAGTCGGCAACCTCACTATAGTTGATGATCCCAGCTTTAGTAAGCAATGTTAGCCAATAAAGGAGAACAGCATTCTTCTACCATTGTTGATCCATAAGCATGAAAATGAAAACTATAACATTAGACTGGAAGCTTGGACTCATAAGATACAGTGTTGCTATCACTAAATATACATACACGACAAGTGGAGGAATCTAAAGTTTGAACATTAAGCAGCCCTAGTTATAGTCTCTAAACTTGGATCAATCAATAGACAATAACTGTTGCTGGGAAAGGACTATTCCTGCTTTAAGACCTCATAAAGATATCATATTGGAGATATTTTTTAAGTGTTGAATACACATTTTGGTTGAACACAGACATTCCTTCCATGAGTCTCTTTACATAGCATAAATCCAACACCAATCACCCAATTGCAAAGAAAGAGCTAGATACACTATGAAAACAAACAAAGCATAGAGACTTCTTAATGTAATGCCATGGCATACATTATTGCAGAAGAAAGGTTTTTCACTGCCAACTAAAATACATTCCACCCTCTCATTGCACATATTGGGGATACAATATAATCAATAATGTTGTAACCAGTGTAAACCGTACCCCTCAGATCAGATGCATTGATAGATCTAATTGCTTCTATAAAGAAATGTGTTTAGGCTTCTGAAACTTAAAACTGAAAGAACATGTGGGTTACTGATGGCTAAAATCCTCCATAAGTGTCTTTACATTGATGGAAAGTATGGAACACGCATCTACCACCACTTTGACACACACACACACACAAACCATATGTGCAAGACAGGACACAGGGTGTGCATCCTTCAGCTGACGCTTACTGGAGGGGAAGTCGAGCCTTGAGGCTGTTGTATGACATCAGCACAGCAAAAGCGACACCATTTATCACCGACCACCGAACATGGAGACATTCATAACATCCTGACAGGAAAATCTTGTGGAAAATAATCACTCGGGCATTGATAACAACTTGGCTCCTTCTTTTGCTTCTCATTTGGACGATGTCCTCCTGTCGCCCTTTTTTATTTTTCATTTGTGTCTTTTATTCATTCTTCATGCACACATTCTACCATTAGTAATTATTTAGAAAACCAAAAAAATCGATTTAAAGTAAGATATTAATCCTTTATATATATATATTCTCTTTGTATTTGATCTAGGTCAATGCTTTAATGTTACAGTAGAAAGATTTTTGGTCAAGACAGAAAAGTCATTGTGCACTTTAGCTGATCACATACAACTAATGGAGAGACAGTTGTCTGTGTGATATCTATATTATGGCAAGAAGAAAGCGGAGATGATACAATCTTTCCAGAGAAAAACTCTTTTGGGTCCAAAGGTTAGTCAGCCCTTTCCCGTTTATGCAAGGCACCAAGTCTCTAGCAGTTCTTTGTAAACGACCTGCTCTCACTTTTTGATTTTCCTTTTGTGCTCGCGGTGAGAGTTGAACTTTTGTCATATGTCAGAGGAGCATGGACAGCAGCCAAGCCTGTCCCTGGGTCTTCCTATTTTGACACCCTAAAGCACCTGCCCTCACTGGAGCATGGCAGGGTACATCGTGGAGAGAACAATAGAGAAAGGGCCTCTTTCCAGACACTCCTCACTGGCTGATCCAGCACTGACTGCCTGTCACTCAAATCCATTAAAGGTCAGTGTAGCTTGCTAGACTCCAACCCTCAGGAGAACACGCCCTAATGAACCCTGCCAGTTTTAACACTCACTTTTTCCTCTCTACCATCTCTCCTTTTCCCCTCAGAGGTCATAAGAGGGGGATATCCCAAAAGGAAATGCCTGAGCTCTGAAGGAGGTGCCTGTGCTCTCTATCCCCCCCCACCCCCCATTACTTTAAGCATAGTCCTGGGTGTTATCGCTCTTATTTAATGGAGTGCTGGGTGCTGATAACAGGATGTCAGAAGAAATGACATCCCCCCTGAACGACATTACTCCCACTTAATTTTTTTCTTCATGGCAAAAACACAATTACCCAAATTCTGTTGATGACGGACCGACTGTAAGGAATGTGTTACAGTAGTTGACATTTTTGAGATCTGTAAATGGAGAAGCTTTGCATGTGTTACGTGCGTCAGTGGAGCTATGGGAAAGATAAGAAAATCAGAATTGGTATACTTGAGTATATGTAATTGTAAGCGTTGTCAGAACAGGACAGGACAAACATTGGATTTATGTGCATTTTCCTTCAACCATTGTTGATAGATTATATTCAAATGTATGGTCATTGCAAATTCTTTGGAACTTAGACAACAAAATGCAGTTTAGCATCCAAGCACAAGAGGAGAGTATATGTACAGAGTGTAAACAGGATTTGAAAAAAATTATAATGTGGAATAAACAACATTTGAATAGACATTACTAAGAGTATAAACATTGTAGGCAGTGCAGGTATAAGTGTAAGATATCCAAAGTTTAATTACAGGTAATTAACAGATTATAAATTAATCAGCTGTATGTATTATATGAATTTTGTGAGTAATTTTAAATGTGTTGCTTTATATGCTAGTGCTTAAACCAATTGCATACCTTTCTATTCATTTGTTGTGTTCATGTTAGGATATCATTTTGGAACAAAAGTATTTTCTCTTGGCACTACTTTGTTTTGAATTTGTTTACATGACCCAGCTGTCACCATGGGAGCTTCTGTGAACTTAAACGCCTCACTTCAAACGGCAAACCTGTACTTCAAGTCAGATAATAATTCATAATATGATACATTTAAGGCGATGATATAACAATTGGCAATGCACAAGCAATAATTCGCTTGAAACTTGAGTTACTAATTAGAGTCCAAAGGTAGAGATTTATGGAATTTTGTTTGGACCATTTTTACTTTACATCTAACCGCCATTCAATAAAAGGTGCCTGAAATAACCCAACATAATTACATCTTCCCAGAAATGTCAGAGATTTGCTGCTTTAAATTATGTTGCAGGTCAGGTTGCTCTAAATCATATATTGAACTGTCAATGGATGGCTTTCTTACCTTTTGTTACCTGGAATCATCTCTCAAATCCATTAGACCACACTGAACAGAGCAACAAGACAAACTGCACATAAGCAGAGGCATGCACACTCAAGCATGCGTGTGTTCAGCCATATCAGTCCTGGCATTCCAACCCCTAGCTTTGGTGCAAGAAATGATTTAGTTGTCTTACTTCTGATAAATGCATACCTCACTGTAGTAAAATGAGGGGGTGCAGCGAAGGAAATATGAGGCACCTGAAGCAGTGAAACTAAGGAGACAGGTCGGTGTGGCCATACTTCATGCAGCACCTCGTTCTTCTCTGCTGTTGCGAAGACAGATAAATCTCTTTTTTTATGGCACCTCCATCATCAAGTTCAGGAGATAGAGCGCTTGTTGCCAGGCCGATGACGACTCACCCCTATCAGTGCACCACACAGTCCTGAAGTATAGGAGTTATGTTTGACTGCGTGACCTTCGTATCCATCAAAAGATATGAAAGGACTATTTGTGATTGAGGAAAAATGTAAACACAACATTCAAAAAATATTTTCTATATGTGGGTAAGCTGTTGATTAACATACAATGCACATTTAAACAAAAGTCTACCTAAGTATTGAGATGGTTCAGGCCTGAATGGGGTCTAAAAACAAGTATTGCAGAGTGGTATGAATGGCTAACCTCAGAAGTTATCTTTTTATCCCAGTTTAACAGCTGAATCGCATCATTATCATATTTTTCCACCCAGGGAGAGTAGAGGACTTGAAGGGAAAGGTAACTCCTCCAATGATCTACTAATAGCCCCGGGCAAGCTTCAACCACTAGGCTGTCCATCATCAAGCTACAGTCCCCGCTTCTGGGTTAATAGTGAACGTGTAGATAGTGTCAGTCACTTTACCTGCCGCAGTGACAGCTTAACTGGGTTATCTTCCCTCAACTCGTATTTAGGGATTTACAATATGTCATTGTCTGGCCTTGCTTTTTAGGAGACATGATGTTAAAGATAAATCAAGTAAAACAAGTCAAAGTAATATAGTATTTTTTAATTAATTAAGTCGAGGAAAATTGTTATTTTATCATTCAATCTCTTCCATATATCAATTCTCATCAGCAAAGATGTTTGCATTCTTCATGTTTTTTGTAATTGCTAGTTCACAAAGTTGAAAAAATGTTAGCCTATAAGTATATTGGATTACATATACGCAGGGTGAAAGTAATATAAAAAAAAAAGGCAGTTCAAAAACACACTTGCTCAAGATGATGTCAAGATAAGCTGTGTGCCAACAGGTACAAATCATAAATGTGCCAGTAAATGTGTACATAACTCTGTTTCATATCAACAGTCAATTTGACGCTAAATATTTCATCTGTTGCCTGACAATTGATGAAGATTTTGCCCTTTTTTAATTTTTGGAATAACACACATTATTAAACATCTTGTGAAGAACTTTGAGATGACAAAAAAACTAAATTCAGATGAACAAATACCTGTAATGAATACATTGTAAACATTTGAAGGTATTGAAGTAGAAGAGAGCTCATTTGAAACTTTTGAGTCGAGTCGTAAACCATGTGAGCTGAAGAGATGATAGCAGGTCGCCTGCCTCGTCTATGGCAGCTGTCAGCCTTGGCTCGTGGTTCCCTTCTCTGGGTCAGAGGTCATCCAGCTGTGGCCCCTCCCCCCCTCTCCTTCTCCCCCTGACACAGCAGATGTGGTTGGACCACCATGGTGAGGGCCTGACCACATCTGGCTCTGATTACAGTCAGACAATCCAGCTTTATCAGCTCCATCCACTTCACCGAGCTCTGCTACACTTATTCTCACAAAGGTGATGTGTGACACATTCTCAACTCACCAATACAGGCTTTACGGGGTGATTTATACAGTATTTAAATCACCAAAACTGGGTTATATGCTGTTGAAGTTTTATTTTGGTTTGAATGTAATGCATGTACGCAATGTCTGACATGTCATATTTATGACTTGAACTAACATTTCTTATCTACTGGCATAGTAAACCTTTATGTTCTCTTGCCCCTTTTTTCCCTGACTTTCGTCTTAGGGAAATGTGATAAATCCCTGCTTGTCAAACAAAACTAATGGCCTAATGATATACTGCTGAACCTCCCTCAGTTTGTCACTGATATTGAGCCTGTGTATTTGCCTGTACTTGAATGTGTCCGTTCAAATCGTTGAATCATGGCATAGTGTCGGTTTTCACATAAAGCATGTTGTTGCTCATTAGACTTCCTACATACCACCTTTATTCTGACATGCATTCATGTGATATGGATGAGAAATATGTCACACTTGCAGATAGAAATCCCAACATCCATAAACAGGGGAGTTTGAGAGAGGATTATGTTGCATACAGGGATCACTGGCTGTAGTTTATTTTCCCAGGATGCCTTTCCTATTATCCCCACCCCTTTGCCAATGAAATCTCTACAGCCCTTAGTTCCTGTGGTTACATTGGGATATCTCAAATCACTTCAAACAAACAGTTGAGGGATGAGATGAAATTCCACATTTATGATAATATGAACCTGAATTTGAGCCCACCATGCAAAACTCTATGAATACTAAGTGAGGGAAAGAAGCTCGATGTTTTTTTTAACCATTATGATACCAGTTTCATGACAGTGACAGTAGTGCTTGAAATCTCCTACATACTAAGTGCTTCACAAAGTCTTCCTTCCTGGTGTTAAACATCGATTAACATTTCATGCCATGTCACATTCATGCCATGTCTCCTGTGGTCTGCTGTCCTCATCACATCTGAGACTAATGGAAGATGTCGTCAGGTTGGTTATTACATTGCTTTAAACCCTCTTCTAACCTTCTAACCATCATCACCCACTTTAACCCCACTCAACCCTGATGGCAGGCCAGCATTGGGCCACTCTCTGCAGGCTTCCGCATGTCAGGGGTCCCTGTGCAGTCCACTCGCAGGGACACAGGCATGTGCACTAAAGCTGTCACCGCCTCCTACTGCTGCCAGTGCTGGAGGTTATCTTTCCCACAGAAGTCCCAATTGGCCCACTGTGTTTGATCTTTAATACTACTTTATGACTTTTGTTTCCCCTTACTTTCTTTGAATTGTGGTTTGAGGTTTCCAAAGGATTTGTGACACAAACACATTTATTGTCAAAAAGGTCAAAGTTTGATGGCAACAATGCACAACAGCCCACAACAATACTTGACAAGAACTTGGCTACAGTGTGACTGTAGGTCTTGCCAGGACAGATTGCTGATGAGACTGCGTTTTTTTGTTTTCTATCAGCAACAGGAGGAAATGGGTGAGGTTTGTTGCTCTTGAACTGTGAGAACAAATAAACAGAATGCTAATTCGAGAAGTTCAGTTGACAATGCCCCCCACTGATGGTGAAAACTAATTATCAGTAAGGAATGTGCATCCCCTCCTTAGTACTTGCGAGGTGATAGTAGCCCAAAAGGTCTTTCAAATGTATCGGATTAACTCTGCAGAAACTTAAAAGTATCTGCATCAAAATGGCACACATTGGTTGTAGTAACGGCAATAGCACTGATGTGATGGTGGTTGAGATTGAATCACAGATAAAAATTACATTACTTTCTTTAAAGTTATATTTGGAAAAGAATGTACTCTATAGCTGTAAGAATTGCATCAATCTTGTCATCTCAATTCTGCACCACAAAGAGAATGAGACACACTTTGAAATAGTCCTTTTAAGATTAGATAAGGATTTTGCTCCAGCTTTCACGCATATTACTTTGTGTTAAAATGCATTTAATCTATTATCTTACTGGTGACTCGTCACATCAATCGATGGTCATTTGCATGTAGCAAACACCTAAGCTGAGAAAAACTTATGCAGTTCAGACCTGCAAATCATTCACTCACATGGGACAGCTACAGTGTGAAAGCCAATTTGCACCAAATTGGTAATCAGGGTTTACTGACACTGAACTCTTTCTCTCTTTTGAAAATCATTTAAATACGACATACTGCCAACTGGCCAAGGAGTTTGCTACTTTTAAAAGGTGTCATCAAAGTGACTCAGTTGGTTAAACCTCCAACATGTGTGAGAGTGTTTTTCTTTTGGGGGAGGAGTGAAGGTCTAGGGGACTGCAGGGAGCTAATTAGAAGCTATTCTCTAACTCAGGGCCAAATGGAGCAATTATCTGGCCGAGTGAGTAGATAATTCCCTCCAATTCATCTCCCACTGTCAGGTCCCCACTACCCACCAACCTGTGCTGAGGATTGGATGCTTGGGCCTGTTGACATATAACCTTTCTGTCCTAGTCTCTGGATCCCTTACTTGTAGGTAACTCCCTGCTGCATTTTAGCAATGGCAAACATGGTGGATAACCTAGTTGATCATTTCTCCCATGGTTGTCACATACCACTGCCTACCCCTGACAGGATTTATGACTACCACATTTCAGGTTCAACTAATGACTCTGTTGGACACTGGTGGGAGAGCTGGCTTAAAAGGATGATTAATGTAACAGCCTGATAGGTCCCATGCTTGAAATAGAAAAAATATGGACCTGCTGATTGAATTAAACTTGTAGTTGGCAAAGGGACAAAAAAGAAAACCTTATTACCTTGTAAAACAACTTGCTAGCCGCAGTGCCATATTCTGCAATGTATGCATGACTTACAACAGGTGATCAGTTTATTTTCCTCTAAGTTCAGTATTTTGGAGCGCTATGTCAGAATTGTCAGCTCATATTTTTCCTGCACTGGGAGTTAAAGACCTCTGTCTAAAGTTTAATGGTTCACCGCACATCCAAGGTTAGCAAAAAAGTTCATGCTGCTGACAAGCGTTGCCATTTATTACAGCGAGTATCTCACTTATAATCAATACAAAGAAGGCATCCTTTCAACACATTGCCTGCTCTGAAAAGAAGTGTTAGGAAAACAGGACTTAAAGACTCCAGTCATGCAGAACTTAAGTATGTGAACTTTTCTAGAGTGGTCCTCAAAGAAATAAAGGACAAATATAAGGAAAACATGAATAGCTTGAGATGTACTGTAGGTTGATTGTCTTTGTTGTTATACAGTGGTCTCTTAAAGAGTTCTCCTCTTAATCAAAGTCAAAATAGCTTGAAGTTTTACTTTCAACATGAAAGTTGGAACAGTAGTTAGTTTCATATGTGTTTATTTGTTGAACAATTTAATTTAGAAGCGGTGCAATTGCAAAGTCAAAAGACTTTAGTTTACACCTACGGGGGATAAAGCACGAAGCACAAATAGAAATGTACTAGGTTAATAAGATAATGGAGTTTCTAGTGAGTTTGAGTTCTGCAAAAGTCTGGGTTTTCATACATTCCAACCACATTTGTACTGTTAATATCAAGTAGCTGTTTATGTTTTAAAAAAGCCAAATTCAAGCAAAGAAAGCATGACCAAAAACTAAGCCTTGTGTGATTTAATCAGGACCAAATATAAAATAACAACTTATAATAAGATTTATAGTAGATACATTTTATGCCAGCTCTCATTTTGGAGCTCTCAGTTTTCAGATTTTCCTCACATCTGCAAAAGCAAGATAGATTTTAGTCAAGCTTCCATGTCTCCAATGGAATCAGATTAATAGAGGCCATAATCTCGGGCCTCCGCCACCAGAGACGGGGGAGATTTAGGAATGTCTGGGCGCCACTAATGAAATATTCGATCACTGAAGATGGAGAGAGTTCTGCAGACACCACCAGGCCTCCCCTGTCCTCCCACCTCCAGAAATACATGCCCCATCACACCTGAGTAATCCGTACTCTTAGATCTGTTGCATGAAGGAACTTCTCACTTTACAGACAAATGTCTGTGTGACAGAGCTACTTTTGAAAGCCCCACTTCCTCTGTCTTCCTCTCCTTCCTTTGCAGCTGAAGTAAAAAGACGGGTTGAGAGGAAAAGGGCTGACGCATCCACATGACCTTGGAATTAGTAGAACTCCAGGGACACAGCTTGCTGGGTGGGACTGCATTGGCAGCTGCTGGATTTGTTCCCTCCTGGGTGTATAAGATTAATGCATGCTTTGGGGTTGCTGAGGTAGTGCGGGTCTTTTAGTGCATGTGCAGTTGGAGCAGAAGTGATTCAGGTGGGGTTTGCACACTGTTAGGGACTCATGCAGGACGTCCTGCAATTGGACAATAAGTTAGGTTTTATGGAGTGTCTACAGTGTGACAGCCTATCTTAATTAAAATATTCTTGCTGTTTTGACCATTTACTGTATATCTTTTTGTCTAGATAGTCTTGTTAAAAAAGACATACAGAACCTTTTGGATGTTATGTCCTTTGCATAACGTTGCTACAGTACACATGACCTTTGTACTGCTTCCTGTAAGACCACACACAACAAACACTCTGGAGACAGATTAATTTACCTCTGCTCCTGTTGTATTTGATTTCCTTGAAGAAGATCAAGATGCCCTTTTAGGAAAAATACTGAATTGTTATTTTTTATGTTTTAGTTAAAAGTAACCTATGTTTCAAATGATCCTACGCTATGTTTTTCATTGGTGCATGTATTATTGCATGTACTATTTAACTATATTTTTCTTTTTTACATTTACTTATCGAACCCTGCAGTATTGTACAAGCATATTTTTTATTGCCTTTTGTGATGGATCAACTGAATTCTTTCGGCAGGAACATGGTATGTTTATAAAAACTGTACATTTGGTACTTTTTGGTAGTAAACTTGCACCATCCTGAAGTCAGTGGATGGTAAAGTGTTACTTGATTTTTCCAGTAACACATTTTCAGTGCCTTTTTTCCCAGAGCTCACCCCAGGATGCACTTTTACCTACAAGTCCCCCACAGTAGCACTTCAAAATTGAGCTTCCAGACCTCAGTTTAACTCAGCTGCTCAGGCAATCAGTGCTTTTTCTTTTTTTACATCTGGGAGTGAGTGTGGCAGTGTGCACACGTGTGTTTGTTTGTACACTATGAGTCTGTGTAGTTTGCGGTGTGTGAATGTGATGCATATAACATATTAGTGTGACATAAATCCTATAGCCTCGGGTCCTAAGTGTCACCAACAAGGGAAAATAAATACTGGAAATAAAGGTGTGGGCTGACTGACGGGACATCCGCTGTTTGACTTCTGTATGTGTACTCAGGACATATATATCTATTTATCCAACTGTATTTTGATTAGGTGTACAAATGTAGAAAGATAAATGCTGACGGGTCCGTCACGTCAGATGTATATTTATGCTGGCACCATGAAGTACTTTATAACATTAATCCTGTGGAGTTTTCTTGTGTAAACAGCCTGAGATTATGTAAAAATATTTTAGGATTATGTAAAGGAGCAATTAGTCAGCAAAACTGCTGGCTCCAAAGCATGCTATGAGTGGCTGCACTCAACAAGCCCTTTCATCTGGTATTAATTGAGACATTTTATTTAAGTTTCTCTCACATGTAAGTTTGTCTATATTTCTGACAGGTGTTGACAAAGGAAAGCTACTACACATTTTTACAAAGCCGTCAGCTGTGCTCTGCTCAGTGATCCACTCTTTTTATTCCATAAGTTCTGTCTTTATTTGAATTCTCACCGACCTCATGACGTAGAAGGGAATCATAGTATTAATCGGGACTTACGCACAGCCTGTTGCCGGCCTCTCATGTTGGGAGTGCCTGCAAAGGTGCCCGAGCAGACCAAATCCTAGCTTCATTTCTCCATATGAACTCATTTCCTTGTGGTGGTTCTCCAGTTCATGGTAATGTAACCTGAGGAGAGCATGGACTGAGGGCCTCCAGGGGATGAAAGCATCCAAAAGCCTGAGAATTAACCCCTCGGGTCAACTGCATTATCCACCTCTATTTATAGTTAAACTTTAATTTTTACCGGGTGAAAAAAGGCAAAAAAACAGGATTACAGGGGTCACAGCAACAGATTTGCAGTTAATTAAATCAATCGAAGAGATTGGCAAAATCTGTGGCTTTTTCTCTTCAATATTCTATCCACTTAGTGATCTTAATTAGATTAGATGACTAGATTTCACAATCAAGTTTTGTAAGAGTGCAGAGGGTCTTTTCTTTTATGCTTCTCAAATCTAAATAAAAACCCCATGTTTAAAAGATTTCTACAAACTATCTCCCATTTAAAACTTGCAGAATGTAATAAGAATTCAAGTTTTATACTTTCAATATTGGTGTTCATTCATTTTCCAATCCTTAATCCCCCTTTCCTCAGTTGCCCCCTAATGCTCGCTCTCATATTTACTTATTGGTTTTGCGGTAAAAAGAGTTTTTTTGATTCTTACTGAACAGAGAGCTCATTATACACCTTAGAAGTTCTCTCTTTCTCTCCTATTTCTGGCTTCTTCCTTGATGGTCAGGTGGTTTGGAACCATTTAAAGCTAATCCTTAGTATACTTTAGAAACAGCAAACCTGATCAGGAAAATGTATCGATAAATTGCACAACAATTATCAGGAAATACTACCGCAACTTCACTTCAGAGAGAAATATGATGAACAGTGTAGGCTATAAACAGCCAAATTGTAGACAACCCATTGACTTATCTCAACAGCTTTTCTGAATAAATATAAACATATTCCAGTTTTCAATATTCCTCTAAATCTTATTGAACTCCAACATCGGTCCCATTGGGAGGAAGTAAAGCAGCCTAGCCAGTTATATTTACTCCAATCTTGTAACAGTCAACTACAGTTATAGTGATAGTGATATCAGTATTTTTAGGTATGTGATAGGACATCACGTGTGTGTATGAGATGTAAACTGTTTTGTTTGTGAAGGTTTTCTTTGCAATAAATCTAAAACTCTCACTAATCAAATGATTTATTATTATAAAACCTTCATACTGTGTACTGATACCTCATAAGACTCATTAATATTACATATTATTGCAAACTTCATTGTATTTGCATGAAGTTGGACAGCATAAGTTTAGCAATCTTCTGAAGATTACTTTCTGACTTGTTACGGCAATAAATAACAAGTGTGTGTAATAAATAACATTTGTTGTGTTGCATTGAGGTTTGCCTGTTGCTAGGGAGCCAGTGCAGCACCCAGTTACTGGCACATTACCATGAAATGCAGTCATTGTTAATATTATTGGGTACACCTTTGTTTGACGGGTCGAACTGTGAAACGCTGCCCTGGTTGTTGGAGAGAAAGGACTGGGTCCTATTTGGCCCAGCTCAAGGTATAATAAATGGTTATTGAGTAGAAAATGAAGACCA
This sequence comes from Eleginops maclovinus, assembly GCF_036324505.1. Lineage (NCBI taxonomy): Eukaryota > Metazoa > Chordata > Actinopteri > Perciformes > Eleginopidae > Eleginops > Eleginops maclovinus. Next base: position 15,837,660 of record NC_086354.1, read on the forward strand.
GGTGACACCTTAAACAAGAAGATAGATGATCATCTCTTTGAGCGTGATAATGAGCAGTGGTAATTGCTCCAGCAGCATGGTCTTCTCCTTGTATTGCTCCCATATACCCCAACCATCTCTCTTGATGCAGCTGCCCCCCGAACCCCAAAGTAATGCAAACCCCTGCCCTGAGCACAAAGGGAGCCTGTGTGAGGTGTTCACCGACCCCCACCACCAACCTCTCCGCTCCCACCCTAGCCAGCCTCGCTCCCCCAGTGTGGCTGATGTGCTCCATTTGCTGGATGATGGACTGAGCGGGACAAGGCAAAAGTTCACACAACTTTCCTGTTCACATTGCAGGGAGGCTGGCTTGACCCGCTGGGCTTGCTCAGGGGCCACCTCCCATGTGCCACTGCTGGCTTCTGGCCCTCCTCCTCTGTTCACTACAATTTGTCCCCTCATTTAAGGCCAACCACGCCTCTGTTGTCCTAATGCCATAACTGCTCTCAAGTGCGCTCGAGCTGCCATTTCCTTGCCAGGGATGGAGAGAGGAGGGGATGTAGGGGGAGGTAAGGAGAGAGGAGTTTCTTTGTACAAAGGTAATAGTCACAACTATACGAGCACACAATGAACATATTATAGTTTAGCTAATATGCCAGTTTTGCTAAGACAAAAATACCTAAATTCATGTACTTGTTCTTTTCCTTTCATACTTGCACCACAACATCCTGTTAAAAGTTGTGGATTGCAATTTGCACTGCCAGGGCAACAACTATCAGGAGTCATTTTGCCCACAATGTTAAATGTGCGTGTTTGCGTATTTAATCAGTATGTACTCAGCATGTCTGGGCAAGAGGCTGCGGCAAGCAAAACAAATGGCAGAGCCACCATGCTCCTCCTTTCCCACAATTCAGCTGTCTCAGTGAAAACGATGTGCCAGTGACTGAGCACAATTTGGCATCCCCACCCCCTGCCCCCCTTCACCACCAACTTCCCTCAGCACAAAGACACCCACCCTCTGACCCCCGCACATGCGCGTTTCCCTCACTTACGCCCCTCGTGAACACGCTCCACTTCAGCCCAGAGGAATTCATTTTCTAATTTTCCTTGACTGAGAAAACAATACACATGCCTTAACAATGTTGACATCTCTAATGCCTCAAAATGCAGTAGTAATGGAGCTTTGATTGGTAGTAAGTGGATACAGGATTACAAACACACATAGGGAGCTCTCTCACTGTACCGTAGTCTTCCTGACATCCCATGCATTAGAGGTAAAATAAAGAAAAGGAAGAAGTCATTTGTTAATGGATTTAAAATTAAAATGTTAAACCGTCAACAAAGACATGATGCTTAAATATTACATTTCAATATCGGGGATGCAATGACGTTTGCAGATAACTATATCTTTGTGAAAGTATAATATAATCTGAAATGCTTGTGTTTGGTGCCTGGGCCAAACAGGGTAACAAACATTGTGTTGTTAGCATTGTATTCCTAATTTCACAGTCTTGTGCATCCTCTGTTTGTGGTTATACACTAACTATGAAGTAACACATTTATACTTTATATGTGATTTATTTCTATTGCAATGAAGGTCAGAAGTAGCTGAGGCACATGACATGAGGACAACAGCTCATTCTCAGGACACACAAACTAGGCTTACAGCAAATCTAAGTGGATGGATTTTATATTTTTAATATTCATTATTTCACCTAAGAACGGTTGAAAAAACATTCTAATTCCAAAGAGTAATAAACTGTTTCTTCTTCCGCGTCTTCATTTGAAGCATGGTGTCCTCTTTAGCAGTTTGTTTCTTTTTACTTTTTTATGGTTATGTGTTTAATGAATGTTAACAAACTGTTACTCAGATTAAAGTTTTGTAATATTAATTTTAGATTGGACACCTTTTGCAATTTATGTTAACATTAATAATGTAAAAGCCTAATAAGAAGTATAAAAACCACATAAGACGTTCTGCATAGAAATGCATAGTTTAAAAATATACTTTGATGGCAAAATGTATTCAATCTTAGAATGAAAATATTCTTTTAATTAGGGAATATCTTTTGTTTTGTAACAGTTACATCTTTCGCAGTTCATTGAGTAAATCAATTTCAGTTTTCTCCTCTTTTTCAGGGACCTCAATTTTGATAGTCTTTACCATCACGGCCAAGAACCAAAAAGAAATCAAGCACCTCATTCACAGTTTGTCGCTCGCTCATTGTGGTGCCACCACAGAATGACATACGAGCAAAATAGAAAACCATAATTTGTAGGCCAAAGTTATGTGAACTCATCATAACTGATCAGTGCAGTTACATGTCATGTTCCAGTCGGATGAATCTTGGTCGTAATTCACTCTCACGTAAATTGATTATGTTATCCTTAAAAAATAATAATGATGCAGTAAAAAAATAGTTTACTCAAACAACTTCAGTAGAGATGATCCCTATCTCCACGTGAGTAACCAGACTGATTTATGCTATTTTAAAAGCAATTGCTGGAAATGTACATTGTAAAATTTTGTAATTATTATGTATTCCTCTAAAGGTAGCAAATAGGTGTCCTATTCTGAAATGATGCAAGACAGGATAAAAATCAAATTTCCAAAGCTCCCCAGGCTTCCCATGCCAGGTTTTCTGTCTGACAGCACTCATTAACCATTTTGTCTCCCATGAACACCTCTGTGTGTTATAAAGGCTAATTGTTAGCCAAGTTAACGGCACAAGAAACTTCCCCTCCTCAGCCGACCAATTTATAGCCGTCCATGTTTTTGCTTGAGACTTTTCACACCAGTGCACCTGTCACATTCCACAAAATAAAGAGGTAATGGTGGAAATACTTTATTAGTACTTTGACACTGATATTGTTATGCCACTCCATGCAAAACATAAGCTAAACAAACTAAACTAAATTGAAGGAATATACTAGTTTTAGTTTCTTAATGAATAACTGATTTTGACAGGAGGATGGCTCTTCCTCCTACAATAACACATTAACAAAGGAACAAAACCACATAAGAAATTATTCATATAATATAGATAATAACATGTCAGTGAAAAAACAGACCAATCATTTGTTGCTATTTCAGCAAAACAACAATAATCAAATTGGGCTTAAATACCACTTTCCGACATAAGAGGGATAATAATTTTCTCACATAACTCTCAAATTAGGGTCAAACAAACCTTAAGGTTATATAACATGCCTGGACAAATAGGCCAAAAGTCATGCAGTCATTTAATAGTGTAGTAATTCTTATTTGCATAGGCATGTCACAAACCACTCAAACACTTTCCCGCTTATTGATGAGACATCTGTGTGACCCTTAAGAGATGGAATCTCTCCCATGTCCATCATTCCCTGACCTCATCATGTCCCCCACCATTTATGTGTTACCATAAAATCATCTGTTTTCTGGCAAACAAGCTGCTGAGTGACTTATGCCTTGCTCAGCAGACGGGAGGCGGCAAGGAAGGCAGCCCGATCCTGAAAACAGGCTAGTTCTGGTTCAGCGGCCCACACACACCAAAAAAACGACCCCTCAATCATTCCCATGGTTCTTATTCTGGGCAGCAAGCATGGTGTCTGCAGTTTCCCAGGCCCCTCCTAAAAAATGACACATTCTCAGACCAGATGCTTAAGACAGCCAGTACAGAGCTGTGATTATTAGCAGGGCACTCTTTTTCAGTCCAGGAGAGGGGGCAGGCTATTTTTAACTCACGATGAAAGTTTGAATATCCTTCCGTCCCTTGAGCATACCCACAACCGCTGTCAGATTTTGCAGGGTTTCAGCCCAGACGAGGGGAGTCTGGAGGGCATGGCTCGAGACAGCCCTCTATCATTACTGGCAATGCTACATTAACTTTCTCTCACTGCACATGACCTGAAGTTGAATGCTAAAGGAGATCTATCGTTGAATGATTGAGAACACTGTAGTGTCGGTATGGAGCTTTGTGAAGGCTTGTGCCTGCCTTCGTGCTCCTTTGTGGACTGGCATTGATTGCCAGTGGCATTCCAAGAAGTTATATTTCCCATACATTCCTACATGTTTTGAGGGGGCTTCTACAGTGTGGGCTGTCAAGAGTGAGATGTGGATGACAAGCTGGGATTGAGAGCAGAATAAGGGATGTCAAAGCTCTGATGGAGAAAGAGCAACGCTTCAAATAGGACAGAATAGCGCCTGGTTTACAGAACAGGCAGGAATCATTGTTTTTGGTGCTTGCACTCTTTTTCGAACAGGGAAATGACTTGGAAACCAAAACAATAATGTTTTTGTGCGATTCTGCACTGCCTCTCTGCTTTTGTACTTACAGATGCTAGTCGTTATGAAAACAAATTATGCTGCACACATGTAGCACATGGAATACGTGTTTGCAAACAGCTATAATCATGTGTGCTCAAGCTGAATTGTATGCCCATAACTTGGATCTCCCAACACTGATCACACGAACACACTGGCAGCACAGATTTAAAGATCCCTTTGTGCGCTTTCTGTACAGTAGGGGGAGTGATGGGGATTTAGTGGTGGAGGTCAGACAAAGTGCAATTACACTGCATCAATTGAGTTGATGTCAGACCTCAAAATGGGCTGTGTCTGGGGGTCCTGGCTGCAGCGCAAGGGGTGAAAGAAGACTGATGGTCATTGTTTTTCTTTGCATATAATGTTTTAGTCTACATCCGTCTGATTAATGCATCATCACAAAGAAACTCAAACTATAAGCAACACACAGGCATTGGAAGCTACATTATCAGCTGAATAAGCATCTAAGACAAGGTTGACGGATATGGTGATTATCAGTGTCCTGCACCCACAGTATTCAAAATCTCCTCTGTCACCACAGCTGTTTGCATACTCTTAAATCAGCTGTTTGCATAGAAATATATATTTTTTTATAACCCCCTAACCCTTCTTAAACTGTGCCTCATAAACTAATACAGGTTCAGATTTTGTCAATTGTTTTTGCGAACACATGTAAGCGATAAACCTGACATGCTATATGGTTATAACGATGGCTCTTTGCCAAACAGTTAAAGAATTCCTCCTGCTCCTCAGACTTCTGCAGGCGCCAGCCACCACTGCACTGGAAATGACTTAGACAAGGGGAGGAGAGGAGCAAAAGACTATTTTAGGAGTTTGCCTAAATATATTTCTTTAATAATGACAGGAATGAGTGTGGAAAGGTCAATGTGAGCTTATGAGTCACTAATAAGGACTGGAAAATATATGTGATGCATAGAAAGTATGTGTTTCTGCTTTCATTGTTCTGTAAGGGGGGTAAATGGAAAGAACATGCAAAGTTCTGTAATTCTTCTTCTCTCTTAGGCTCAATTCCTCTTTCCCTCATCTCTCCATCTCTCTAGGGGAGGAAGGTCTCAGAGTTTCTCAGGAATGTTGACTTTTCAGTGCCTCGGTCCCCAGGGGGACGTTGGTAGGGGTCTTGACCCTTCTACTCCTGTATCCCTGGAGCCTATCGGCTAACTAAGTTAGCATGAGATAACTCTCTGCTCCTGCCCCCCCCACCCCCCCCATTACAGACCCTTTTCCTTCCCTTCCTTTCTGTTTCCCTCACCCTGGGCTAATATTCATCACACTACTGTCTTATCCTGGCCTATGGCAGAATTTACCTTTTTTAAACCCCTGTTTAACTCACACTATGTGCCCATACACTGAAATATCCTTTGCTTAGCCATTTAAGGGCCATAATTCCATCAAGGAATATGTTGGTATGGTGCCAAAACACTCAGGCATTTTCCATTTCAAGCAATCAGCTTAGTTTCTAAATGACTCATATTGAGACATTTGAATTTCAACATTCACTTTTGTTAGCAGTTATACTGTGGTTGAATACCGTAGAAAATGCTATACAATGTCCTCTCCAGCTGCCTTGAGCACAGCTGACCTCCCGGCTCCATCACCTGGTGGAAGCTGTTGTTCAGCTCTGGAACGTAAGCTGATGCCGTGGGGAGCATTGCATATGTCATCACAGTTGTAAAGGCCAGTAACATCAATTGTGTATGTGGTGTGTATGTGTGTGTGTAGGCATGTCAATGGAAACTGAAGGAAAGTTCAATCGGTTACTCCAGGGTCACAGATCAAAACCTACATTAACCCTGTAGCTTTGGCTCCCTATTGCTTCTTTTGGTACAGTTGGTACACCTTGGCGAATACAATCTACAAAAAGAAAACTTATTTGGTGATAATGCACCAGAACTTGAAAAGGTCTGGCTTATTTAAAGGAAACGTAATTGCAGGATTCTTGCTGTTGTAAGTTTGAACCTTCATGGTAGATTTCACTCTTGTAAGTGGCTTTTGATAAAAACATCATCTTAATAAGATTAAATGTTAAGTATTACAAGACAGGAAGGGCTGGCATTCATTGTTCAGTTTACCTTTTCTAGTGGATACCTCTGCAACACCAATGAACGTATTTGACATAAAAACAACACTATAACATTCTGTGGATAATATTCATATTGGTCACTATTAAAAGCCCTACACCCCAGAGTGCTAATTTCAGCTATCCTGATTGTTCCAAATTTCCCCTTGAGAATTAAGGAGGGGATGTTCCATGGGGACCCTCGGTGCAGCCTTACTCTTTATAACCATGCCCAAATCTCTGCATAGATACAATCCCATACCTAAGAGCTGCAGGCTGTTCCTTTTGACCTCCTTGTTTTTGGTCTGATAAGAATCTTCAGCTGTGAGACCCTGACAGGTGTTTGCCTTTCCACATCATATCAAAACAATTAATTTACCACAAGTGGACTCCAATCAAGGTGTAGAAACATTTCAAAGATGAAGAGAAGTCTGAGCCACCTGAGATAAATGTCAAGTCTTATGGTGAAGGGATTCAATACATATCACCAGGGTGCGATTTGACAAAAAAACAGAGGGGGGGATGTTTTTTTTTATTTATTCATAGACAAGAACATTGGACTTTTAACTTGCATAACTAGGGAGAAAAAAACGCAAAAAGTAGACAGGCCCTTTTTTCGGGTCCGTGGATTAGTCCCCATCACAACATGGCAAAACTTTTAATAACCCATACATGGATTTCTATTCAACGTCACAAAAACATGCGTACGCACTAACAGGCAGAAAGCACCATAGAACAGCATCAATGCTCTCCATGAAAAGACCCTCCAATTAACTTAAATCAAACACTCAAAATAATTCACTAAATAGCACAACGTGCTGTCAACACTCAGGGACAGGTCTGGAAAACTAGACAAAGTAAACAGTCGGCTCTGGTGACAAATTTGTGGTGGCTTTTTCGTTTTTCCTATCGGGGCATTGTCTGCAGCATTTCGGCCCTCTTCTATCCACAATTCTGCAAATGGGTCCTGTAAAGTAAGATGATATGCTGCTCTGAACGCGTTTCATGTTTGGTTCAGCGCTGTTTTTCCTGCGAAGTTCCCGCACAAAAATGTTACAATGTTTTTGTGTTCGATGACGTTCAGAAATATGCACCGTGTGCCAGAAGGCTGCTGAATAGCCTACTCTGATGTAAAGACACTGAAGATCGTTAGATTTCAAGAGTTTAAGTAGGCTAGCAGTTAAGTTGCATTCATCGCTATCAAGGGGGGGAAATCCTTGCTAAAAATAATTTAGCAGAGGTAGGGATAGGAAAACCAGAGGGGGGGAAATCCTCACCATCCCCCCCTACAAATCGCACCCTGCATATCACTATATAAAAAAATACTTTAGCATGAGTCTGCAACAGTTTTAAATAAGTAAAGGGGTCTGAATCTATTGTCTGTCCCTCTCCAGAACTTCAAACATTTTATCGCTACCCTTAAAACAGAATCCTTAAACGGAAACAGACTGATAATATAGCCACTGGCCTTTAGAGCCAAATGGCTGACCCAAGATTTGACCTTTGCATGTCACACAGACAATGTTTATCAGGACCATGAGTTGAACATGACTGATCTTCCCCTTGTTTGTTATCTATTTTCTCAAGCCTTTCTTATTTCACTGTGAGGTCAGTCACCCTGCAATTTTCTCTCACACACTGGTTAGTATTGCCTGGCTCCAGCACTGGTCCACCTCTTGTTCTCCTCAACCCTACTATTGCCTGGGGTGCTGCTTGAACTTAGGGACACACTACGTCCCTCAGTGGGAGAACTTGGAACCAGGAGGAAACAGGCTTTTTCCCAAGGTTGGGACAGGCAATGCTAGAGAAAACATGAGGATAGGCTTAAAAGAGGAAACATGGAGATTAGAGGGCCTAAAATCAGAGTAGTAAAAAGTGAGTTATTTCAGAGAAGATTTCAAGGATGCGTTAAGTCGTGAATGCATGGATGGGGACTTTTAAATAGCTTAAGGGCAGAGTTGCTCGATAAGAGGGTCAAAAAGCTTCAATTAAGAGAGGCATCTGTGAACTCCTAACCTAAAATCTGGATTTGGTTATTCTGTTCTTTTGTGTCGCCATTTGTCAGTGCACCCTTGTTGTGCCACGCTGAATGTGAAACCACAAAACATTGGCTATTATTTATTATTTATGATTTCCATAATGGAACTGAAAAACAAAGGAAATGGACAAGTCTATACCTTGTTTAAAATGAACCGCACAATTTTTCCTCCACTTGCCTAGCTCCCTGCAGACGGATATTACTCATAGCTTCAGCCTCTGCCAAGTCCTGGTCTAAGGGGCCATTAAGGTGTTTAAAGTCAGCCATTCGTATTTGTGCTGGATCGCCTTTTGTCTATTTTAAATACTCCCCTGAAAATGTTTTAATGAAATATAGCCATGATGATTACCTGAGAGTGCACTGCATCATGCCCTACCATACTGCAATACTAGGCATCATTCAACACCTTACGCATTATACAGTCAAATTACACTATAGTTTTTTTTCATACAGGTACAGCCTGCCATATTTTACTTTTGAACGAGTTAAATTGGAGATTTACACAAGGAATGTTGGCCAACCTGTGGCATTAAATCTACTAACGCCAGTTGTTGGCTGCTAATGGGCCACCATACATGAGCTGGACCCCATGAACCTGTTTATTGGTTGTTCACTTTATTTCAATTTGAAATGTACTTGTAGCGTAGTAAAGGCGTGCTTAAATTTGACCGCTGGTACGTTTGTGGTCATTTGCCTTAAATAAATACAATCTGCACTTTCAGGCAGAATTGTAGATCCCGTAGGCCAGTTATAGTGCACACTACAGTAAACCCTTATACAAGGAAATTATAGAATCAATTGTTCTGTTGTCCCAAGTAAGCAATATGAAAATGTATGATGTGTGAAGCTGAATTAATTAATCTATGGTTATGGTTTTTCATCAATATTGCTTTTTCATTCTACTTTATAGAACCTTATTTCATAAATGATATGGATTAAATGCTTAACTAGACAACCTGCATGTGTAGTTGGCTACTGAAAACTTATCTTGTCCTACCTTAACATTTTTGGTTGCAAAAGAATAATGCATAAAGTTAACTAATCACTCAATCTAGTCATGCACATACCTAATACTTAATCTCATGCATAAAGCATTAGCATACATGCTCATTTCTTTTTGCAACATCAAACCAAAATGCTGCAAGTCTTCACTCTAATCACTGAACCAAAGGATTTCCCTTAACCATCCCTTCCTCTGCTGAGCATGAGTAAAATCAACAATTTTCAGTTGTATGAAAACCTGCACAAACTTGGGAATCAAGGTCAAACTGATCCATATCCTGCCTAAGTATTCTTAAGCAAAAGCACTTTCTTGAGATTGATGTGTTTGCAGTCATAGCTGTCTCAGCATTTAACCTTTTTTCTGCTGATTTTAATTACAGAACCGTTACACCATGCAGTGGAGGTTTAATAAAGAACCAACTGAAACTAGTTTTTCTGTGTGCTAGTGCAGGAAGGCCCCTTGGGGCTACTTTACCCTGGAAAACTCTTTATATGAGAGACCGGGGAGTCGTCCATGCAGCTTGAGTTACACCAGGCCCCTGTGACCTCGGAGTCACAGTGCTAAATGCAAAAGTGACAATGTAGATAATTGCTTGCTAAAGATAATGGACTACTGATTGAGATCAATGTATATCCTAAACACAACATGGCTGTACAACTACAAATGAATGAATTGAAGGCTAAAATGTGTAAATGCACTGAACAATAGGCGGCCTGAAGTAATGGAGATGCTCAGTTGACCCGAAATGTATAAAGAGACAGCTTTCTAAACACCAATGTCAATCACAGCAAACACACACTCACGCTTGAGAGCTGACAAACAAGAAGAGAGGCATGCATACAGATGCACACTTTCAAATACTACAGACAAGTGGTACATACAAAAACACAGTTGTTTATAAAAGTTTTTACAAAAACACAACTTTTGTGTTTGATATAAACCCAGATGTGTCCCAGGAAACTTAAACAATGGGTCTTTGTTGTTACACCAAAATAAATTGCTTTTGCATACTCTGGGACACATACCAAGGCATTTTTAATAAGAAAAAATACAGATTGCATAGATAGATTATTTTGCTAAAAGACTGCATGTCATTTCACAACAGATGGATTCCTACCAATCATAGCTCTATGAATTGTGCAACACTTGCAACCATTGTCAGCCAGATCTCAACAATTGATTCACAAAGTTTTTGTGTTGCGGTGCAGGAAAAAGTGAATCTCCTTATTAATGATGAATCATTATTTTTGATATACCTCACGTATAAACTTATGCATGAATAAGAGTATGGCCACCTTGTCTATAGAGTGGGTCTGCTCTGCTGTGCCACCTGGGCATGTCTCTACTCCTTCAATTGCAAGAGTTTGAAGACTCCTTTAATACAGCATGATGTTCATTTAGGAAACTGTAGTCCGCAAACCAATGGGTGACATCACATACAATTCTTGTACACCCTTCAGTCTATGTGTAAAACCCATGAAGCATGCAATGGCAGGGTTGTGCTCTTTCTATTCCACCACAAACAAATTGGTGGGAGCTCATGTATGAAAGGCTCTTACTGCCTGTCTATTCTACTGTATGTCTCTCTGTACACTAGTGTAACGTGCAGCTGTGGTTTAGAAGGTACACATTTCTGTCACTCTGGGATTTAAACTTTAATTACTAACCCAGGTTTCCTCCATAAGGCACAGTGTGTTCTCACATGGTGGTAGTGGTTCTCTTGAGAAAACCTCTGCTAAAGTGCAATCATATGAAAGAAGTAGGGTCTCCTTGTAGAGTATAATGTTAGATATTGTAACATGTAACAGCAACAATTTAGTTTGTACGTTCATGAAGGTATTTGTCGGGATTTCAGAATACCTGCTTTTGTTTTTTTCTCTAAATCGACTTAGCTGTTGTAAGTCATTTGAAACCTGAGACAAGTTAGCAAACCAGGATGAAATGTCATGTTGATGTATTGGCTCAGTGACAATTTAATTACTCACATTTCACAATTGCACACATTTAGATTCAAATGTTTTTCTATATAACAAAAGTAGAATATCCAGCCATATAGAAAATCCTGAACTGCAGTTACGTCATCACAGATGCTTTAAGAGGCTGCCCACATCCTCTGCTTTTGAGAAAACATATGCAAAAGTGGCATAGCAGAATCCATATATCCTTATCAAAAAGTCAATGGAGAGACTACAGATAGCTAGCTTCAAACAAAGTAACTACAAAAAAGGAATTGACCTTGATTAGGACTAATGTAAGGCAGGAAAAGAAGCGCTGACAGAAAGAGGCAGAGTGTAGCGTGTGTGGGATGCTGCTAGGGGCGTAAGAGAAAGAAGTGGAGCAGGTCAGGTATAGTGATGCTTTCGGGCTTTGATGTAAACAAGATGAATATCTGGCATGTTTATGCTTAAATTTGGTGCCCAATTGTGAAACGATTGGTTACAAATTGAAAAATGAGAATCAGGTGCAGAATCTGGGAGTAATACTCACCTCCCCTTATTGTAAACTGCATACTCAAATGCCGTGCATTCACACACATGCCCACAGGCACAGAAACTCCCGTTTTATTTATGTCCCCTTCAACAAGCCCCATCTCAGTTCGTCTGAGTATTCATGGCCCTCTGCAGGTCCACAAAGCTTGGCTATCACTTCCCGGCCTCTACCAGGCTGGTGGAAGTTTGCGTTACACAACTCCATTTACTTTCACCATCCAAACGTGTGCCCATAAACTCTCTGTTAATGTATTTTTGTCACATATTTAAGAAAGTCGTTAGAGTATTTATAGAGCGCCGGTAGTGAGGAGGGAAGAGGGAGCCCTAACTTGAGCAGCACTGTTTCCACCCTCTGTCCTGGGAGAATACAAACATCTTGTTTTCATTACCAGGGGGTCAGGGGTGGGGGGAGGGCAGAGGAAGAGGGCGAAGGAAGAGTGGAGGTAGTAGTTTAATGTGTGTGTTTGTCGGAATGTTTCTGTGTCGATGTGTGTACCATAAATGTGTAGTGTATATAATTGTCATTTGTACCAATGCTAGATAAAGACATAGAGCTGATGACATCCAGATGACAAACATCCCCTTTAACGGAGCTATCTGTTGGCAATAAACTACGGTTAGGACATCAAGGTTTAAAAACATACAATTTAGTTTTCACTTATTATTACTTTTTGTTTAAGAAATGTGCAGTATGTTTTTATGCAAATGTGTATATGTCATAAACAATATTTTAACCTACCTCTGAACCACAACAGAATGCAGAGACACAAAGCACGAGGATACAATTCTGTATGCACATAATGCTGCGTTTACTGACCTGGCTACCTTCCTGCTGTCATTCATGAACTGCTGACCCTTATCCCCGTTCCTGCAGAGCTTACTCTCTCAGACTAGATGAAAATACATGTGCACGTGCACAAAGACACAGAAGAGGACACATTTGAAATAAGACAGATATTGGAAATTATTTTATTATTATTATAAATGTAAAGCTTCTACATGACTTACTTTGACTATACAGGGTTGGTTTGAGGAACTTGTACAAATCAATAGGTCAACAGTGAACTCTGGGGGAAAAAAATGTGTGCGATATGTTATGTTCCCATGGTAAAGCTTCTTGCTGACAGGTGAAAAGAACCAGCAGGCAACTCCATGTGTGTCATCAATAGTGTAGTTTTATGTTAAGGAGAAAGTGGCGAAACACAAGAACATTTTTAAAATAAATTGATATATAACATAAATAAAATAGATCCAACAAAGTCAATGAAATAAGTATGTTGGTTAGGTACATTTTTTGTTACTCAATTCAAACCTTTGTTCTTCTGCCAAGTTGTTATTTAATGCCTAGGTTAATATGACTGAATCCTTAAATGAGTAAGTTATTAGATCACTTGATCAGAGCAAAGGTGTTTATCAGTACAGAAGGTATTATGAAGTGTCATTGTCCCTGTAAACACACACACACACACACACACACACACACACACACACACACACACACACACACACACACACACACACACACACACACACACACACACACACCCTACCTGAAACACCCTGCCGCTACCAACAACATTGGAGATAACGCTGTTTCCTCTCCTTCCTATGGGCTTGACTTTATCTGTTCACATGTGTTTATAAATGATAGTATCTATTCATACAGCAGGAGCTGTGAGACACAAAAATCCTGCCTTCTTCCTGAAAATGTTTTCCCTCTGTCCTTATCACGCATGGCTCATCCCGTCACAACCACAATATTGATAGATCTCCGCCATCAATACCATCATAATACTGCACTGTATGCAATGTTCAAAAGTCTGTTTTTCAAGAGCAGGTTTTTTCAATAATCTCCTGGATGTTTGATAATGTATGCTTTTAACAGAGGCCGCAATGCATTTATAGATTTTAGATTGGTTGAAATGACAATTAATGACTTTAAATAACAGCTAAAAAGTACCTCCAAACCAATTGTGACAGTCTGTTGATTACAGAGCTTATGTATAGAGATTCCAAAGGCAGCACAACCGATGTCTCCATCCTCTGAAGGGTCTTTGAACACAGCGGCAAACACGTGTAGTGGAAGTGTCGGAAACAGGTGCTTTGTGGCTCAGGCAGCTCTCCCTGTTTGATATTCTTTATAAGAAACAGACGGTAAAGAGCCGGGCGTGTCCATAAACACAGCGAGCACAAGCCTGCGGAGACCACTGTGTCAGTTCCCCTGTGCTATTAGATGAGGAAGTATAGGGTATTTCAACCCTTTTATTTTTTATATTTATTATGATGGCGGTTTAAGCAATAAGCATAGACTTGAAAAAGAGTGAAGGTTGGTGTGACAGCTTCATGAGTTTATTTAAATGTGTATTACAAACTTGTTGTTTTATTGTTGATAAAATATTCCTTTGCTGTGTTTGTACATCTTTCTGCCAATACAATAATTTGGTTGCATTTTTATGTCTTTCAATGAATTGTGGTATGTTTTATATAATGCAAAAAAGATTTTAAGAGACAGCTAGTACCCACATTAAAAACAAACAGAGTGACAATACTTATAGTAGGCCAAGGGTACAACAAATCCTGCTTGGATACTTTAACCTTTATTTTTCAATGATTTCTTTTTGATTGTTATTGAGTTATAGTGATTATAGGCAGCATTGTATGAATGACATAACCTAGACTCATCTACAACAGAAGTAAACACATGAATGTTTAAATTCAGTGTTAAACAACTTCTTTAAAAGCACATCTGGAACAATCATTTATTCCCAGAAGTGACCGTACACCACAGATCTCTTGTCAGGAGATTCCTCTCCTGTAGAAAGACAACAAGGGTGAACGTGTCACTCCAATGCTTCCCCTGGGCGAAGCAGAGCCCCAGAACTACTGACATGCGCGACCTCCAACCAAATGATGCTGGCACAATAAAAATAAATTGTTTCTGATGATGTGTTAATCCTCTCTGACAAAGCGGCTTGCCTCTGAATTAAGATGTCATTTTTTCTCACCAAAGTGACACCTGTTTATAATAGAGGCCTGGAATGACTTATGTGCCTGTTATTTTTGCCTGTGAGCAGGGAAAGTGAGGGGAACAGGGCTGATACGTGTGGCCTTGTATTTCACCATCATTAGAGCATGGTTGAAATGTGCTCACAAGGGAGTGTTTCAAATATTACTTGAAAAATAAATTCATCTGAACAGCTAGATTGGGATTGCATTAAATGTGCATCAGTTCCCGCTTGTTGCCTAAGTTCCCTTTTAATGCCATCTGTCATAAGGACACCTCAAATCTAATATGCTAGAAATGACTCCAGGGATTGTATACTGTACACCATCCTTCATTAATCAGGGGTTTGCTTGGTTGACAAAACAGTACAGTAAACTTTCTAACGTCTGACTGCACTACACACAAAGGCTGCTGCCACCAAAGTTACTGAATGATCACAATCAGCTTCTTAGCTTTGGTTCTGTTGCTGTCAGACTAAACTTAGGGAAGTCGAGGCATGCAGTCCAGATGTGAGCAAAGGTGTCCACCCTCTCGAGTTAATCAGATTGATTAGGGGCAGTAATCTGGCGGGCTGGCACTGGACTCTGCACTTCATGAGACTGAGCAGTGAGAACTCACAAGATGGCTGGATGTAACACAGTCCAGAGCAGCATGGGCCTGCCTGCTCCTCCAGTGCAGTGACATGTGAACGGTAAGGTAGACTGGGGTTCTGACTATGGTATTGTGTATCTGTTTTAAATCAAACTGCAGACTAAAAAAGACCAAGTCGCTTTGGGCATTCTCAGACCAGTCCTAAGCATATTTTTATCCTGTTTTTTGATGTAATATTGAAATAATTTGTGCCTTTTCAACTCAACTTCCTTCCATCGGATGAAACTGCCCAAAACTTCAAATCAAAGCACTCACCATATAAGAGTGCAGCGGAGCTTATAAACAGGCACAGCAACAGGAGGTCTTATTCAGCTCCGGCCTGAATTTCAGACTTTGAATCCAACCCATTGAATTGATTTGAGAGGGATGTGGGAACTCAGATAGCTGTGCTGACAAGCTCACCCAATGATCAGAAAAGGAAATGCTGCTCTCAATGACCTTACTGTTACCCTCAACAACTGCACATAAGTCTCCTCTTTCTGATACCGGTCTGGGTCTGAAACATCCAATTCAGTCCCATCCCAGGAACTAACCTTCCTCTCATTTCCTGTCTGCACAACAGCCGTCGCCTGTTTAAATTACGCCCCAGTGCCTCCCGAGTTCCCTTGCACATAGCTACACACACTCTCTCTCAGTCCCTCTATTTCTCTCTTTCTATTCCTATTGACTCCAGCTGCCTCCCAAGCCATGTTTTCCTGCAAAGGCCACAATACACTAACTTACGTATTTTGCTGAATGATGCCATGCAAGCTATACAAATAACCGCTGATAAAGAGCAAATACATTGCTTTTTACTTTAAAATGCCATAAGGTTTTAAAATAATAGTTTGTGTATTTCTTTTTCTATTTGTTTGGGTCAAGTCAATGCAATGTGGGTACGGTAATCCAGTTCAAGGGCTTTTATTAACATCTAATATCTTGTTTGTTTATTCAATACAAAAAGTGTGAATTATGTCAAGTAGTGGTTAATTGTCCCTGATCCAAGAAGATACATCCTGGCCTAGAAATATTAAATCAAAAATGGCAAATTTCAGTTTTTATACTAAGCTAAGCTAGGGTAAGCTCACTACCTGTTGGATCTAGCTGAGAGCCCTTATCCTATCAAACAGTTTGCAAGGAAGCACATAGCATGTCAAAGTAATCCTTTAAGCCTTACTATTTTATGACATGAATAAAAAAATACATTTTCAGTTGATCAATTTTAAGGTCCATGAATAGTATGTATAATGCTGACTGGCTGTGGCTCACTCGCTCAATCAAGTAAGATGAACTGTTGCCAAAAACATCAGGTTTAAACATTTGAAGGTTTGAAAGGCAACAAGGCGTAACTGTGTGAACTTGAATATCCAGAAAATGTGACTTACATCCTGCAGGCAAAAAAGAGCGTTTGTTCCTGTGGCTAACTACATGCTATTGAAGTCAGAGTTAATGTATTCATGATAACTGATACCTCTACTCTGTCTGACCTGGTCCAGCCAACCTCCCCTGAGGTCCGTGATTTCTGAAACCTCTATGTGCAGAACGTGTCTTCATCTCTCAGTGAGTTGACACTCAGCAGAAACAACACTACATAAACAAGGAGAACCGTATAATAAGTCATCAACACTGCGTCTATAAAAAAGGTCAATTTTGAAAAGTGTGAAGAGATACATGTTGAAAACCCAATGCAATCATTACCTCCATATTTTCACCCCAAAAGTCTCTGCACAGATGTTATCACATAATTTCAAAACACACATGCTGCAGCCTCTATGAGATGGACATTGTTACTTTAACAAGGAATGATGTGGCTTTTAATGAAAGTAGGAGAGTTCCTTAAGTCCAGACTATGTGGCTAATTCCCATGAAGGCAGTTAAAAACAAATTTATTGTACTCGTTTACATTTCAATGCATGTTCCAGAGAAATCGGGGAATTATAAAACACGGGTCTATTTTTCTCCTCTCTGAGTATGCATAAATGTGGAGAGAAAAATGTGGAGAGAAAAATGCAGCCAGTGTTTTACGTCTCCCCCATTGCTCTGACTGCACTCTGTGGACACTGAGGGGAGGGCGTTCAACACATCTAGCCTCTGCAGTAATCCCACTCATACACATTTGAGACATATTTTGCTGCATAACAATCATGCTAGACTCAACACTACAGTACCTGCTCTGTTGCCTTGATAAACCATATAAAAGTATAATTTGCAGAACAAATACTGTAAAGTTTATGTCTGAAAGTCATGATATTTTCTGTAACCAGTATATTCAATGAGGATTTATGTGCATATGTGTATATATATATGCCTCCACAAATTGTTGTATGTGCGTACAGGCTCAAGCAATACGGGGGTGGAGGTGGACTTTTAGATGGATGGTGTGTGGGATTGTCCAGTTTAGTCTCACAAAGAAAGGGGACATTAGTTAACAGATAGGCGGTTTTCCCCACACAGCATTTGTCTGAGACCCACCCTGGTCAATCTAAGTTTGTTGGTCCTTTTGGTCAAGCCACCCACTGGCTGTGGCTCAGTTGCTGGTGAGGCATGGTCCAGATACGCAGTCAAGCTTGCCAACAATATCAGATTTTCACATTTGAAGTTCTAATGGCTGCAAAGGGTAACTCTGTAAACTTGACTTTGAACCCTAAATCTAAAAAATTGAGTAACATGACATCAGTAAATTGCAGCCAGCTTGCCCCTGTTTACAAATCCAACCAGACTGTGTTAACGCGGATAGTTCAGCTTTTTGTCTACACACTGCAGCTGTTTAGTAATCAGAAATCAGTTAAGTTTGATATTAAAGTTCAAAAGTTAACTTCAAATTGAAGGAGTGTTAATGGAGACTTACAGTTTTTAAATCATTGTGATCAGACTTCTTAGCTTTATAAAGGTTATTAATGACCTTTTAACACAATCTCCTCATAATGTGTTTATGAATTTCCATTGCAATAGAAGTTCTGAAATAGATATAACTGATACATGGATTATGTTCACTTCCAATATTTTTGGCCGCCAAGGAATTGTATTATTTATATATTGTAGAGAATTTGTAGGGAGGAGGTCAGGGTGAATGGTTGCCTGCATAGACCACAAACCTTTATTATAAAATATCTGGGTTTGTAATCTGCAACTCAAATGTTGTCAGGTTTCTGCAACTAACATGATTAAGGAGAAATAATATGTTTCAGTTAATGTGGAAGAAGTTAATGAACACTATCTCACAGTGCATTTGTTGCAAAAACTCTCCTGGAGGTTTAAAAAGTCTGCATCATGAGTTTTATCTGTATCATGACTTCTACCCAGGGAAAACTATTCTACATCATTGTGGTCAGTTGACAGTCATATTGGAATCACTCTGTATATTGTTATCTCTACAAATAGGACAAATTCAATTACTATACCCCAACATATCATTACACTGTTGTTCAGCAGTAAATCTGTGTTGATTTATACTGTAGCAATGCAGTTTTTTTAACCACAGAGAACACACAGCCTGACATGGTGGCCAATAAAATAAAAAGTACAACAACCCCTGGTGGGTTTCATGGTCACATTTGACATCAATCAGCGATGTCCAGGGTCAGCAGAGCGATTTTGTCCACAGGACTTCTCTGATCACTCCCTCACACTCTTCTCAGCAAAACAGGCCTCTACATCAATACTTCACTGGGCGGGCACTTTCTGGACATGGGGTCGTTATTCCCCGAAGGAAAAAAAAATCTTCAAGCGGTAATATCGCTGGAGGTCCCTTTCTCTTTAGTCTATGAGTAGCAAATGGGCCAAACCTGCAGTGGGACTTTTTTCTTTTTAGAGAAAGAGAGAAAATTGTGTTGACTTTGGAGTCTCCTTTGTTTCTCTTCATCACAGGAGTGAGGGGTCCAGTGATTTTTATTGGGCATACGGCTGACATTTTGATTTCGGCAGTGTACTTTTAACTTTGATGTCAATCCCTGCAATTTTCCTTGCAAAAAAAAGAAGGTTGTTAGACATCAGGATGGAATGTGCAATATTTACTGTGTTTTCCTTACTTTATCTCACTCTCTGTCCTGAGAGACTTCTTAAGTGTGAGGGTTTAGAATGGAAATGATCAATCACTGAAGCCCCTGAATTCTCTAACACACACACACACACACACACACACACACACACACACACACACACACACACACACACACACACACACACACACACACACACACACACACACACACACACACACTCACTGTATTTCTTTTTCACACCCATCTTGTCTTCCACTCCCTCCTCTGACCTTTTGGTTATGTGGTCTATGAACAACTTTCTGATCCTCTCAGTAGGATACTGAGTTGATTGAATGCAGTCCAGCTCTGGAATCATGTCCAACAAAGTACACAGGGAATTCCCAGCATGCATTGTTTTTGTATGTATGTATTTAAGTATTTATATCATCAAAAGTAAGCATGAATTCTTGCACTTGGAATTATAAGTAAGACTTAAAAATGCATGTCATACAGTAGAAATGGTACACGGCTACAGTTCCTGATTTATATGAGGGATTAATTCATGTTTGACACATCATGCTCTGCAGCCAAATTTCTGAAGCCAAACCGTGCCCATGTGTTCTTGTTTTTCTTTTCTTGCACATGTGAAAGACCATTTGGAAGCAATTTTTCTTTGTTAATATGAGTATTATTTTAATTGTAGTAATTATAGGTTAAACTGTTCGACCACTCGCAAGTTGCTCACGAGCTTTAGACAAAATGACAATTTGACTCCTTTCATTCCCTTTCTCCCCTGCCTAACTTATTTGTTCACCCCCAAAAATAGAAATTCTCATGAGTTTCCTTTTGAAAAGCACCTTATTATACTGTAATTTTAAAAGCTAGAGTAACTGCTACCATTGTGATTGAGATTTGTAAGAAAGAACACTTCTTTTGCTACAGCACCACTCAACTTTGACATTTCTTGCACTGTGACAAATCAGCATATGATGGGCAGCGAAAAAACTTTGAGGAGAACGTTTTTTGGGAATTCAACTGTTTGCTGGCTAACCTCTTCGTGGTTTCCTCTTTCTGTGACCCCTAAATCACAACAAAGATATAGTAGTCTATCATAGAGTCTGGTAAAATTTAACCTTCAGCAGACCTTAGTGGTGGGTGGTACAACATATTTCACTTACATGAAGCCTTGTTAAAACTCAATTATGTAAAAAGCCTCGCCTGTTTTAAGTGAACTTATATGGAAAGCAAAAATCATGAAGAATAATCTACTTTTTTGTTTGTCCTTGCTACCAGAGAGTTGTATGAAATGGGAAGCAAATTCTTTATCTGCTTAAACTAGCCCTTGAGGCTCATAAAGCTTTTAAAGTAGGATTTTCAAGAGAAAAGTTTATGTAAACTGTATTAGGGGTTTTTGTGAGAGAGTGAAAGTGGTAATTGTCCACATTCCAACAGTTTCAATACATAAACTATGGGACCGTCAGCCGTGAACAACCCAGCTGTTAGCAATTTGTGTTGCAGATAATAATCAGGCTACATGCAAAGCAGCGTTCCTCTGTCAGGCATTAAGGCTGTGGCCCATGCTGTTAGGGATTTGAGACATTTAAAGGAATAGTTGGTTTAGTTTAAATAACCTTGGACAAGAAGGAAAACTAGACCTCCTCTGGCCACATTAACAATCTCACTCCAAGAGCGATCCAGATCATTTATCAAGATGAACCAGAGCATGAGTACACTCATACTGTAGTCTACACAAAGAACACATGTGGCGTATCACATATTCTACAGTCAATTTTTTAGAGGCCAGCAGTGAACATCCATCATGGATGCCCGTTTTAAAAAACGATCTGAAACCAATAAACAAGCTTGTTACAGGATCTTTATAGAACTTCTTGTTTGTCAGGTCTTATTTAACAGACACTGTGGTCGGATTACTTTTAAAAGGAACAGAAGTGTTTATCGGCAGCCTGTGATTAGTCACTGGGAGACACATTTACAAAACCCAAGTGCAAACAGAACAATAACACAAACACGTCTAATGACAAGTTCTCAAAAGAAGCTATGGCAAAAATGTCAGTCTTCACCACGTGCAGACACGAGCAGCAACTGCAGCGTCGTCCTTTGTGATTTATGTCCCTGCTGTGTCTCTCAGGGTCCCCCTCAGCACATGGTCACCTCATGAACAGCTGGGCGGGGTATTTGATTGGTTGTCAGGCAGGATCGGTAGACTTTATTGTATGTCTTTTCATTGCTCTATTCTTACTTGAATGATCTAGTTTCATTTGGGTCACATGGCTCCCTCAGCAATGTGCTCACTGCTCTAGTGTTTCTAAATTATTATTAAAACTCCTTCAAATAGAGGTAATGGAGTGACTTCATGTGAGGTAAAGGTAGATCAAGTAAGCTAACAGGCTACAATTATATATCTCATAGGAACTAACATTTTAATTCTTTCAATTTGCAAATAAATGTGATGGAATACCTTACTTCTACGTAAATAGACCAACACGTTTTCCACTATTCATCTATGTAAACTGACAAGTGGTTGTCGAGTAGCAGCCAACACCACCTGATACAGAGTGAGATGTATTAGGGTCAACTTAGAGCTGCCACTGATCTGTGTTTTTCCCCTCTGCTTCTGCTCTACTCCAACAGGTGCTGCTTCAGTTGGAGAGATTAGGTGATCAGTGTCCTCAGATTCCTTCCTACTTGGAATGTCGTCCATGTAGAAAAGGACAGGCCTTTCCACGCTTCATGAGGGGAGGTTAAGGTAAGATGGGCAGCTGGATGAAAGGGTGAAGGTGACTTGTGCAGGAAAGAACGTCAGCATGTCATGACCTATTGTGAGAATTGATTAATTGATCAAAGAAGGGAAATTAAGCCATTTGAAATAAACTGGCTAATGAATCATGGTTTTCGAAGTGAACATACCAGACATTTTCTGATTGTAGGTAGCTTCTCATTTGCAAACTATGATTAGTCTTTTGTGAGAGTAATCATTTTGTTAAGTCAATGTTGTCACAGGTTTTTTGCCCAGGTGTAAACTCTGGTATCCTGCATGACATTCTGAGGGAGATGTACATATACATTTTATATTTGTGGCATGTAATAAAGCGGTCATTAAGATGGACATTTAAAAGTCTGGTGTTTACCAAGAGTCAAAGCCTGGCTGTCAAAGGGATTGAGCATGGAGACAGTGATGATACAGTGAGGGTACTGGATGGAGATGGGGTTGCAGGCTGGGAGGGAGGTCACACATGCTTTGTGTCCCCCAGGGAGTCGTGGGGGACGAGACAAGAGTGGTGCCTGCGTTTGAGGTGCACCTCCTGGGCGCCACACAGATGAGCTCATGAAACGCTATGCTGTCGGCCTAGCCGGGGGTGGGGCGTGGAGGGTGAGAGGAGAGGGCATCCCTGCCATCAATCACCCAGGGTGGAGCTGGGACCCACTGCTCCCGGATCAGCCAGACAGGCAGGAGGAACATGGGGCCAAGGCCACATTAAAGGCATTGAGTGTCCCCCCTCAGCATGAGAGGGCGGGTATGGAGTCAAAGGAGAGAGGCTGAGGGGATAACAACCAGGAGGTGTGGTGCCAAGTAACTGGAGAGGTGTAGCTGAGCGTGGAGATAAAGTGAAGAGTCGAGACAGGGGCAGGGGAGGGACACTGAGGGAGAGTGGCCTGTGAAACTTGAAGACAGAGGCAGAGACTGAAACAGACAAACATTGTCAGAAGCCCTGCTTACAACTCAAAGCTTAGTCCATGAACTCATAACCTTTGGTCACATGGTGTGCAGCTAGGACAAGAATGCTTTCTATTTCTCAAAAGTGTGCGTGCTCAGAGCCAGGAGTCAGTCAGGAGCAATTTCAAGACCCCGTTATGTGTTTCTGGCAGGAGTATGATCCACCCATACGTGTTGGCAGCCGTTACAGACTCCGGGTGAAACGGTCTGCTGACACACAGGCTCACGCTCAGAGTATCTGGTGTTGACAGACAGGCAGCAGACACACCAGGTACCAGTCAAAATCCATCAAGAGGCAACTCTGGAAATTCATTTGAATACAGAAAATCCATACAAAGTGGAGAGTAAATGCTAGGATTACTGTGTGCATGTGCTTTCGCTATTGTAGTATTCTCAAAGACTTTCTCCAAGCAACAATTATATAAAACATTTTTATTATACATTATTTGGACATGAATGGTTTAATGTAGATTATGTGCTGATTAATGATCTTGTAATTCAAATTAAAATGTAAGGAACTACTTTATCACATCACTCGTAAATAACCTAGCATTTTGACTCAACCATGCAGTGCTTCTACCTTGGTGTAACACTTGGTTACTGTATTGGATATCATAGTATTAACATCATCATTTATCATTTATTTATGTGTATTTCTTTCATATTAATCAGAATTTACACACTGTCAGCTGATACACTTCAGTAAGTTTTATGATAAAATAGCAACAGGGAAAAAATAAACTTTGTATGTAAATTAATACTCGTATATGAAATAAACACAATTAAAAACACATTCACACATATCCCTTTTCCCTTTACAAAGCAATAAAAACAAAGGGGATCAAATGTGATAATTTGTTAGTTTAGGTTTCATGAAGAAAGAAGAAGAAAACTCAACTCTTTGTATAAAATAATTGCATATTTCTGACCTACCTTCAAATACAGAATCAGTGTTAAATACTCACAATCCACCATTTTAAAACATACGGTGTTGGCCAAACTCCTCTCTTCATACTTGTAGATATGTTGTCTTGGCACAGATAACCTGGTAACCCTTTCACACTTTATAACAGAGAGCACCTGTGATGCATAAATCTGTAACAAACTCCCAGACTAGTATGTTACATTTCTAATAAGCGTCACCAATAGGGAGGGGGGTAAGTGAAAAAGAATGGCTACTGTATGGGTTTGTAATAAGAGCCAGCTGTGGCTGGCCATATGGGCCTTGTGCCGAGAGCATGTTGCTGGAAGATTTGCGCCAGAGAAGAGCACATCATAAATCCAGCTTGTTTGGTATGATTTTTTTTTGAGGAGGAGGCTTGATACAAGCAAATTGTATTTTAATTAGTAAGATGTCCTTCCCAATAATACAGCTCCAGATTGAACAAATGAACTTCTTTTTAAGCACACAATCTGTGTATGTAAGAGAGCAAGTTCTCCTGACTTTAGGCCTACAGAAATGATGCTGCTTTGTCCATTGTACAATTTCTTTCGACAGTAACAACTACCCTTGGTAGTGAACCCTACACAAAATACATGTGCATTGGAAGTATAATGCAATTCAAATGACACAGAATGAAACTGGATGTAGTAAAGTCTGAGCCCTGTCTCCTTCATGTTCTGATCCAACAAGTTGCTGGATCTTCTCCAGAAAAGCAACAGGACAGCACCAGAGCCCCAGTAGTAATTCTTGGAAATGGGGTGGCCTTTCACAGTGCTTAACCTGCCCCGAAAGAATTTGTTGTGTCCTCTGCTTAAATAATTAAAGCAGCGACGGTCTGAAATAAACCATGCAGTTCCACATTTTCTTCCTCTCTCAGCGCCACATGCAAACATGTGAAACTGCGTGTAGGTATGAAAAAGAGAAGTAAAAAAGAAACATTCCTGTCTGAGCAATCACTCTAAGCACTACATCATGTTTATTAACAGTACTAAATCAGAGTTTGTGCCGCGGAGGGGAGCAACAATACTCCTGAGTATCCTCAGAATGACTCCGTCTGGGTGAGCACAACATAGCACATTTGGAGTGTGTCATAGGAGGGGTGGGAGTTATAAAAACAGAAATATTTTCTTTATTCCCTCTTTTCACCTTTTATTCATCCTCTGTGTCTAGTTCAGTCAAAAATTCCTTTTCCTCTGAGGGTGAGAAAGGTGCAACGATATAAATAGCCTCGGTCTTTCTCTTTTTCATTCTGTCACACCTGTGTCCACTCCCCCACAGGTTTAGTCGTTTTTAAATCATATTATGAAAGATAAAACGAGTGTGGACAACAGATACAGAGGTCAGCACAATAATAAGCCTGAATCCCCAAAACCTTCTACCTCCACAAGTATTTTTGCCTTTCTCTCCATTCTCATCCACAGCTGCAGACCTCCAGGGCCCCCGACTCTCTGTGTGGGCCCGGGGCTGCGTCAGGGACCCAGGCAGCCAGGGACAAAGTGGTAAATTCACACACATGCCCTTCTAGCCCTGCACTTCCTGCAACTCCATTGGCCCCTGCGTTTGTAATTACCACTGTGAGCAAATTCACTCTCCCTTAGCTACAAATTGCTGATAAGCTGTTTTTCTAAAACACAGTCCACTACTACCAGTCATTAGCAACATGATCTCATACCGTATGCCCACCCTGATGCCTGTGAAAACACAAGCTCCAAGTTAGGGAGACTTCATGATGGTTAAAGTTTGAAAAAAGAAATAGCTTTTCTTGTGGAGTCTGAGAGTGGCAGTGATATTTACAACTGCATATCAAGGTCTTTGATCCCATTATGATCTATTACGTTCTTCATAGAAGTTCACCATCATGTGTGCGATTGGCTGAATATTTTGAAAACAGAACTACACAATCCCTTAAAATCCCTGCTGCTACCATGTAAATCATTAACTGAAGTCCTTTACTAATTGGCATGTTGCCATTTGTGACTTATAAACAGAACTCTTACCCAATCTACGTTAGCAAACATGCCCTCTGATCAGTATAGTACCAAACCTAGATTACTTATTGTATAGAGAGATGAGATTAAGTTTTAATATCATACAGTAATTTTATGGATACACATGATGCCAATGTTGCCGATGGGTTGATGCAGAGAAAACCAAATATTGTACTTTGCTTTATCTGTAATTAAAGGCTGGGTCATCTGCAGAAAAACTGACAGTGAGGGAGTAGGATAATGGCTAACATCATATGTCCAACCGAAGCCAACAACCTTTATATCTTTGCCTTCTACATGCACCTGCTCGTTCCTCTCTGGAGGGAAAATACTCGTAAGGCAGTAAATAGCTTCTATCTGAGGTTTAGTGACAATGTGTTGTTAAAGTTTGTTTTGAATAGCAACAACATCACAGTCTGCTTCAGTGCATTATGAAGTATTAGAACGCCCTGACAGATTGAGCAGTTTTGTGCATAAAACCCTCATTCTGGGGTATGTGTGAAAAAGTATGTCTTGGTGTGGATAATAAGTATTCAGTCCTTTAATTTCCGTCAACTGCTTACAAAAAACTTCCGTCAACTAATTTAACTTATAGTACGATTGATGCATCTGAGACAAACTATCCAACAAGGTCAAAGAAAAAGTAATGCGAAGTATCTCATTTGAAGTATGCCCTGGGTTTTTCATGAGATTGGTGGGGGGAGGTGAAAGGTGCAAACGAGATGGGGCGAGTCGACGGCCTGCTTGTAAGGCCTCCAGGCCAAAGGATGCTGAGTACTCTTCACCCGGGCAAAGGTTCACTCCGATCATCTGGGCCAATCTGTTCCAGACGTGGTAAATGACACATTATTGGATCCAGACCTGACAAGGGCTTTGTGTATATTACATTACCAGACACCAGGCTCACTTAAGCTTCATTACCTACATCCCTCCTCCCCACTACGATAGGGTGAGGGAAGAAGAGAAAGGGCAACGTATAGATCTCACCAGAATCCATGCACAGAGGGTGCTTTTTCCTTTACGTCAGGCCCATACTCTGCAGTCAGCTCGCCATCAAACAGCTCTCTTCCTCCCTCTCTTTTCCTCTTCGTTGTTTCCCTGCTTTCTGCGCTGGGAACCTGTTAAATATAACAACAGACAGAATCCACCCTGGAACACCCAAGACGATACTGCCCGCAGGGATTTTTAGGGAGATATTAGAAACACACCATAGAGGTCACCCCACCCTCCTCTCTTCCCACACTGATGGAACTAATGGCACTGACAAATCATTTAACAATTTTGAGTTGTATTGATGCAGTAAATATTTTTAGGCCAGGTGATATTGAGTCAATGCATTACTGTTGTGAGCAGCCACGACTTATTGGTGGACAAAACATTTACCATTCCCTTAAATTAAAGATTGACTCCCTAAACCAAATTAAAACCCTCAAGACTATAAGCTACTCTAGCAGCGACACTCAAAATAACATCTTAACTAAAGCATGTTATGGTGGGAGGTTTCCTGTGGCTTGGATGCCTCACAGTGGAATATGTGCCATAAGCAGTTGGTGGATTTGGCTAAACCTTCCTTCATTTGGATGACATGCGCACAAACTCCCTTACCACACGTTTCTGGCAGGGGTAACTTGGTGAAGTTTCCATTTTTCGCTTCTGAAATTGCACACAGGTGTGCTTTTAAAAGCGAGCATCTCTAGGATTGTGTGCTTAAATGTTTGTAAATGACACCGCTCAGGTATACATCCACAGGGCAGTTTGTAGGCTTGGATTACTTTTTTAACATGTGGGCATTAGGCTACAAACTAAACATGTTATCCCCGATAAACATGATTCGTAATAAAATTATTTTGTGACATAAGGCCAGACCAAGTAACTTAGCACTTATGTCATCAAATAGATCACCTATAATGATGTACAGCCTATAGAATAGCTCTCTATTACACAGACAACCACACCCTCTTGACCTCCACCTATAAAGAGACCTTAATCACATCTATTTTCCAAACGAAAGAATTTAAATTACAATCCCCTTCCTCTGTTTCTCGGTTTAATCACCTGCCAGGGTAAAAGGACAGGGGACGCTGCAACAGAAGTCAGATTCAAGATATATGTGCCTCCAGGAATGATAACTGAAATGTGCACTCACAAGCGTCAGTAAAGATATATGTGCCACGAGGATTACTGTTACAGTCAGAAGCCACAGCTGTAGCTTCCTCAGTAGCCATAAAGAGGTTGAGAAAACCACATTATGTACGGTTTGCCATATGTAACATGAAATAATAACAGCTGCACTGTGTAGAACCTTAAAAGAAATGATGTTTTTATTATTTTTGTTCGTACACCACTTTGGTTCACTTCATTTTTTATATGATAACTGGGCAATGGGCAGAATCTATATAAAGCAAAGAATAGTCCTAGGGATTAAAGTGTTTGAATATACTCCTTATATAATGGAAGTCATACATGCAGTACATTTCAGCATGGCATGCGTTTCAGCGCCAAAAAATACTTGGAGTATGTCGATGGATCAACATCAACTTTGTCATTCGTCACTTTCTACGTGACATCACTTATTTCTGTTTTCCTCCTTCTCTCATTCATCGCTCTGCTTTCTTGTTTGTTTAAACTCTGTTCATTACAACCCACTGGTTACAGGGGTCACTTTGATGCCAAGAACTGTGAATAGAAAACGGTAAACGGCAACATTGTTAACATTATTGAAGAAAGAAATTTGGCAGAGCTCTTTTTTTTCTGTATTTTACTATAACAAATCTGAGACAATGTAATGCTTTTTTTTCTTTTTACTAGAAACATCCTTTAAAGAATGAATAAAAGGATCATGTTGCCTCTAAAGAAATAAAAGATAATAACGTACTTTTTTCATCCTCTTAATACTGACTTTACTTACTTTAAAGGTTGTTTGCTTCTTTTAAAATATAATGGCAGAAGAAGTTTAAAATGTGTCTGTTATTCTGCCCTTCACACGTTTGCTTGTGTCTGACATTTTGTGTGTGTGTGTGTGCGTGTGCGTGTGCGTGTGAGGTTAGATGGTCATGGAAGGCAGCTCGAGCTACACTGTTCCAGCTCATTAGCCGTGATTAATCGGCATGTGAGCTTTCCCATGGTCCCCTTCGCCTGGTGGAGACAGAGCTCACCTTGGAGGGCATAGGGTGTCCAGGCAGCTACACCACAGTAACCCTCTGAGACAAGTAAAGTTTAATGTATACAAGTCAGTCCTGCGTTGGGCAGACATTTCTCTATTTGCTTACATTTGCACTGCTTCTTTGAACATGTAGGATTTTTTAAACGTTAGGTATTATCATCACAGATTTATCCACATTTGCTAATACATCCAAAATGTGAAAGATGTATTGTCTTGTAAATTACAGTCTCCATGTGTATTTAGGAAAGAAAGGTAATAACACGATAAAAGTACTAATTCATTTCATATATTTCATTTGAGCATATACTTGTTTTTAAATTGCTTTTTTTTTCTTTTTAGATCTTTAATACTAATGTTTATAGAATATTTGATTCAAAAAGGATATGAAGTAAAATAACTTAGCACACGGAGTCTGGCAAAGACTATGCACCATGCATTTTAGAGAATTTTACATAATGTATACAGAATATAACATTCATGCAAGATTGAAAAAATCTGAGAATTTAAATGAAAAGTATGACAATAATTTGAAAGTAATCAATATAACATTTTTAAAAAATTAATTAAAAGAAAGACGGATTTCTTTAATCAGACAAACAGTAAATGCAATATTCAGCATTACATACAGTATACAAGACATTTCCCATTACAATAAAATACTTTAAATATGATTTTTATTTTATTATCTGTATTTCAAATACACCAAGTTCCTTAGCAATTTAGTTTTCATCTATGTGTCAAATATATATCCAATCCCAAGAAGGATTACAAGATACCAATGTTTTTCAAAAACATTGATACATACAAAACACAGTTTATTAAATTCTATATGATTTAACATTTAAATAAAAATCTACAATATATTTTATATTTCACTTTTTCCTTAAATGTAATGCAATTTGAACTAAATCCATAATTATAAATTTAATTTAGACATTATTTTAACAATATACAACAAATATAACGTGACTTTAGAGGTCAAGGAAACCCCTAAGGAGTTTATTTTTATTTTTACCATCCCATGTTCACACTCCGCTGACATAAAAATGTAACCCTCCTTCGATCACACACAAATATACATTGATGTAGGTCTCCTCAATTAAGACATTTCTGTAATGCCTTTGTTTTTTCCACTTATTGAGGAAATATGTTCTCTAATCCAGCAATATAAGAACCATCTGTGTAAATGCATGCCCACAGAGAATGGACACTGGCTGGCCGCAGTGTACTGTATCTGCGGTGCACAGCAGTGAGAGATTGTGATGAACTTGCAATGATTGGCTCAAGGCTTTCAAAGGGGGATCAGTCTCATCTTCATTCTGCCCCTTATGCTTCTCCCTAAAATAAATAAGTCTTGTTTCTGCAGGGTCCCCGGCCGCCCAAACACACTCACTGCCGTAAGCGGGGTATTCTCACATGTGTAAGTGGGGAAGTCGCATGTTTTATTCTGATTGTCAAAATATAAAGCATTTACACTGTTATCTGAATTTCAAGAAGGACGTTTCCTTTGAAGTTGTAGTAATTAAACAAATGTTCAACCATCAGGAAATTCTCAGTCAGCGTTTTATTGCATTGACTTTAACATAGCTTAAAGTAACAGACAAAACAAACATCTAAATATACATACATGCAAGTGAATTTTATTCTTTTAAGTTCTTTGAAGTGTGCACTTTAAACCACACTTAACCTTTCCAAATAAGATGTAGATTTCAACTTAAAGTTGTTACTGACCACACATGCCCAGAAGGAACACAAGCTGAACCTTGTTTCACTTTTGTTTAAATCCACTGTTCCAAGATAATTCAGACACAAATATGCTTAAAGCTGCAGAGGTTTCTTAATTTCCTGTGTGGGCCACACACAACTACACAGATCCTTTGGCTGCAGAGTGCACTCTGAAACTAAGACGCAGAATCCGCTGTCATTATTTTACTGTAAAAATAGATTTCAGGGAAGGGCTTTGTCTCCCACTTATGAACAGTTAACAAAATAATGAATGGATTAATTTAATGCTTGTTCCTCTGTGCCCAGCAATTTTCTGATGAATGTAATTTTTCCCACAATCCCAAAGCAGTAGAATGCCAACTGCGTGTTTATATATAACATTAAAGTTATTTCAAGTTGTATTAAAGTAATTTCAACATACACTTAATAAACAGTTTCATTTTAGACTTTAAATTATCTAATGCATCACTGTATATTCATTCAAGAGTAACTGATGACAAACCCCTGTGTATTTTTTTAAATTAAAGTAGAAAGAAATTGCTCTGCAACCCTGTCACCGACCATCGTTTTCCTCATTTACGAAATTATTATTCTATGGATGATTGAGTGACCTGCACATTTTACTTCTTTTAAACACCTGGTTGTGTGACGAGATCCACATCTTCTCATTTGAATCAATTAGTCAGCAATCCATCAGTGCACAATCCCGGTCAGCGTGTTGAAACTCTTCTCACAGGACCGGCCTGGTTGCCCAATAACTGCAAAGAACGTGCTGAGAAGAGAAAAGCAGAGCAGCAGGAGAGAGGCCAAGAACCTGAAATTAAGCGGGGCCACCTGATCCACACCAGCAGAATCACAGCCAGCCAAACAGAGCGCTCATTGTCTGTGGCAGACACCACTGAGCTCTGCTCTTTGTCGCCCCCCTCCCACCTCTGAACACACTGTCCTTCACTACAGTTAGCTGTGACGAAAAGCTTTACAGATTACGTGAGTAATAGCATATTGTAAGAGCTGGGAACTTCTAACTCTAACTACAACTACTTTTGAAAATAAAATAGCTTGAAAACATTTTTATCAGTTTGTAGGTATTACAAATAAGGGACATGTGATGCGTCGACTGAAGTTAAAAATACACCCCCAAAAAGTTCAGAGGCTTACCCTTAACAGAGACAGCATGCTCTCCTGGATTAACAAGTACAGACCTTCAATCATCCGTGAATTATTTGAGACAATAACATCATCGCAAATACACACACATATTCTATCAAGGCACAATGTAACAACTTAAGAAATATTGAGGAGCACACACACACACACACACACACACACACACACACACATACACATACACATACACATACACATACACACACACACACAAACACTGATAAAGCACATACAGTCACATATGGAGGGAAAACGAGTCAGCAGGCAACAGTGACTGCTGAATAATTCAGAAGTGGAAATGCATGATTGATGTGGGGCGTTTCATTTCCACACCTTTAAAAGGTCCCTTTTAGCTCCGGCACCAAACAGGCCAAGTGGTCTTCGCAGTTCAAAGCCTGGCATGGATCTGGCCTTCCTAGTCAGGCTCTTTGGGACAAGAGTGGCTTTATTCTGTGGCGGGGCACCAGTGGTGGTGGTTAGGATTCCACACCTGTGTTTGCTCCTTACCCAATAATTGAGAGCTGCTTGCTATTTCGAGTGCAGAGCACAAAGTGCCTCACTCATGAGGAACCCAGGTTGAAGAATTTTGGCTCCCAGTTTGATGTGGCTGGAAAACCTGAAAACACTCGGATTAGCCCGGCAGAGTGCAGATACACTCAAGAATATATAAGTTTAAAAGACAAACACATCGAACGGAAGATCTACTTATAGCTCAATTGTGACTGATGTGTTTTTGGGATTTTTTCTCACTATCATGAAAAAGTCAGTATGTTCAAATCCATAAGGCTGACGATATTGAGAAGTTATTGTATTGCAGTGGTAAAGTGTTGAGCCATTGTGCTGAAAGACAAGTCAAAGTTAACATCAAAATAAATAATTAAATCAAGTAAGCAGAATTTATTCTTTTGTAAAAAAGCACTAAAGTAGACTGTATTAAAATAAAGTATCCACGTTTTCAATAAAAGAAACCCTAATGCCACTGATTTACTGGCTGAATCAAATTGGTTGAGTGGCTTATTCTATAAATAACAATGGTGTAATGATAATTGGTTAAATGTTCTAAATCTTGAAATGATTTGTATTTAAATCTGTCACTTAAATGTAGTGAAAAGTAAAAAGAAATATTGTCCTAGGGGTCTAGAATCAGCAGCAATTAAATATCTGCTCACTGCAGAATTTCACCATGTAATCTGCCAATGCAATAAAGCAGGGGAATATGATAAATTATTCACAGGCTTAAGAAGCTGACTAAGTAAGGATTGACAAAATGGAAATGAGCAAAAAGAACAGTGAGAGTGAGCCAATGTGATGTTACTGAGCTAAGTCGGTTTAGTAAAGGGTCAGTCCAAGTGCAAAAAGAACTCCAAGTCAAAACAAACACTCACTCTGCTGGTGATGGGACTTTTCCCATAATTCTCCAGAACAGATTAATTCATAATCACACAAACGGGGGTGGCCATGAACGTCATTAAAACAAAATCTTCCATGTGTAACATTGTCTTTACAAAAATGTCCATTTTTCTTGCCATGTTTGTAAGGCATGTTATACATTTTCACAGGGTGACCATGATAGGTTTAGAGTTGTGCTTTGTGTTTGTGACAGCTTTGAGCTGCCAGCACTTTATGATATGAATGGGGAGGGTCGAAATGTCAAAACACTCTTCAGTTGTTAAGCAACCATGTCCTAGTTAAACCTTACCAACTAACAGAATCCAAATGGGACCCATTATTATTTGAAATGCTAACTGGCTGCCCAAGCTGGCAGCTAATTTATTACCAAGAGACAGGAATTTTGACAAATCATTCAGCTCAGCAAACTCTGCTGTGGCAAAGTTCAGCAATTAGGATCCTATGTAAAGACGGTCGACTCCTCTGCATCGGGTGTGCTGGATTTATGTGCTCTCGATTTAGCGGGCAGGTTCAAAGCCCTGCGTAAGGGAGCCGGAGGTTGACACATGGGGAATTTCACAAATATGGTGGAACACACACATTTCGCAGTAAATCTGACCAGAGAATAGTGGTCTTATGGGGAAAGGAGGTGGTCAGTGAGGGGAGAGAGGTAGAGTGTTGAGTGAAGGCATAGCTAAATAATCAACCCGAGATGGGGGTCAACTGTTTTCAAGTCATCTGTGATATTAAATAGGTAGAAGAAAGGAGAAAAAAGTAAAATAACAGCGACTTTTTTTTCAGCCTGATTGCAAAATAATAGAATTGCAAATAACTTCTTAAGCTTTACTTTTAAATGATGCAGCTTGCACATGTTACATTTTGACTTCCAGTCAGCCAAGCCTAAACCCTCTGTCAATATTTAGCTTTCTTTTAATGGGGTGATTTTTTGCTACTGTCTGACCAAAATGGCCAATGAGTAGCTGCTTGCTCAGTATCATCATGTACCTGAGAATAGCTCTGAGTAAACCATTACACTCTGCAAATCGGGACTTTTTGGCCTAATATTTTAAGACACATTCAAATGTTTCTACATATCACAAGAAAGAAAAACAGTATTCTTTGGTTTCCAGACCAGCGAAACCATGTGTTATGATAAACTAAAAATGAAATGGTTACACTTTTCAAATGCCATAAATCCTTCTGAAATATGTAGTACAGGATGTTTTTAAACAACTGTCATTTTATATATGTATGTACTCTTGATTTCCTGACTCTAACTTTACATATGCAGTTTATTTAATGGCATAGGTTTTCATAGATGATCACTATACCTTTCAAATAAAGATCCATTAATAGCTTTTCAAACATGCCATAATTCAGTAACTAATTAAATAAATCAATAGTCCAAAACAATATCAAAGCTCATCTGTTCAATAAAATGTGATTTAAAGGTGCAATAACTGAGGTTTTTACAGTCCCTCTGCTCTAAATGACCTAAATATACTGTATCTGCAGATGTTTTATTGGGTTGTTAGATCAATACAGTGAGCCATCGAGCACTTTGCCAGGTGTTGATATTTTTGGCTTTCAAATCCTACTTTCTGTCCCGTATGAAAACCACCTGCTCAAATATCAACTGAGGATAGCCTGATGAAGAGCAGAGTTACTTGAATATCTGCAGTGTCTCAATCCAGTATTTATATTTCCCTAACGCTTAAGCTGCATGGTGCAGACATCAACTCTTAACTGAGTAAAATTCGGCAAATATAGGGAAAATAACTCATTTGGCAATTTTAATTTATTATTACAGTGAAAAGAAGAGAAACTTTGAGCTTTATCCTCTAAATTCATCACACATTGTTATTAAGATAATCAAATAATTAAACCAAAATGATAGAATACTCCACGATAAAAGTTCTGTTATTCACAACAACAACAAAATGTCGGTATATAAACTATTTTTTCAGTGTAGACATTGTTTGGGTGACCTGGCCACTGTGTATTTATTCCAGCAAGGGCATATTTTATTAGAGCAATATGACAGCTGGCAAAGAGAGAGCCCACTGCGATTACTTAAAGGGATCAACATTTAATCAAGCTTGATAAAGCTAATTCTGATCATTTGAAATATGCTTTGATCAGCGAGTCAGCTCAGGACATCCTTAGTTTTGTCGGGACGAAAATGGAAAGTGATTCTATTAACAAGGGTTTGCTCTGCAGGACATATTTTTCCCAAGCAAAAAAAACTGAAAATTAAATAGCAATATTTCAGTCAGATCTGTGTGTGTGCTTTTATAGACTTAGGAGTCATTGTAATGTTAATGTGAATGACTTTGAGGTTACACAATGTAGCTCAATCCCCAATTCATTTATTCACTGACACACATCAGTTAGATCTGCACCCCAGTGGTTACTAGCAATGGCACAGAACAGATGAAAAACTGAACTTGAGTGTAGATGTGGACATTTTTAATTACAATCCAAAAATAATTAGGAGATAACTGTGTCTGTTAAAACAAATTGGCATCCAAGTCTCGGTTTAGCTTTGGGTTTTGTCTAATAGCTGTAATGTAGTCAGAGCTTCAACAGGCAGTTTAGAAACAGATTCACTTGTTCATGTTGTGGACCAGAGTATGTTCAGAGAGTGACCTCTTAGTATCCATCCTCTACTAATGAAGACCAGACACTAGCATACAGTGCATGTGAACATACCACACACAAATCAGAGAATATTTCACATTATTTAAATGGTCTAGCGTTTAGCGACTCGCATATTTGTATATTTCTTTAATATGGACTTTTTATGATATATTCTATTATTAAAGATAGAGATAAGAGATA
The DNA here is from genome assembly GCF_036324505.1 of Eleginops maclovinus. Taxonomy (NCBI): domain Eukaryota; kingdom Metazoa; phylum Chordata; class Actinopteri; order Perciformes; family Eleginopidae; genus Eleginops; species Eleginops maclovinus. Next base: position 15,874,118 of record NC_086354.1, read on the forward strand.
TGTTTGGTATTTCCTGCAACATCTGTCGGTTTTTAACTCAACTAGTAGTAGGAATAGATTAGAAAAGAATGGCACCAATGAAAGGGTCATACTCGGAAGATGTTGTAGAAAGCACTGCATAGTGAGAAAAAATGACTGCTTGTTAACAGATATGTACCTAAATAATCTATCCCGGAAAAGTAGGTTGGGGTATCTCTCATGCTATTTTGATTTTCTGAAAGGTAATACAGAGCACATTTGCATTTTTCCACACCAATATATTCCTATTTATTTGCATATGATAGTAACAACCATATGGAAGACGTTTAAAGGCGCTTATCACCATTTACATGTAGTAGCAGATAGTTGTTAAAGACAGTTGACAAGCATTAAAGCCCTCACACATTAAATGTTTATTCCAGCTAAGTACCCAGAGGGTGGTTGATGGTAATCACATCCCGGCTGCTGTTGATGAACGGCATCTGTCAGCAGACTTTAAGGTTGGAGATGTTGCCAAAAGTGTCTGAAAAAGGAAGGAGGGAGTGAAGATAAAGGAGAGAAAAAAATAAGTCTCGTATAACACAATCACCTGAAGTTTAAACAATGTTGACAACAATACTAGTTTCCCACCAGAGTTTTCTACAAGAGTAGAACATGTAAGGTAATTGGTTATGTCAGAAAGTTAAGTGTGTAAAAAATTACCTCCCATCTGTAAATGCCACTAGAGAGAGAGAGAGAGAAAGAGAGCGAGAGAGAGCAGTTACACTCAACACTTGAACTTACTAAACTCAAATGGGAGTGAAATGTAAAAACACTTAGCTGCTATTCATGTGGTTTTTTTTGTCCGATTGGCTGATAGTATTTGATAGATTGTAGGTTGATGTAAAAAGCTTCTGGTTACACAATCAGTGAAAAACAAGCATCTGTTTTCATCTTACTCTCAGCAGGGAGCACCTTAGGCTGCCTAACCTTGCCGCCTTGTGTGTGTGTGTGTGTGTGTGTGTGTGTGTGTGTGTGTGTGTGTGTGTGTGTGTGTGTGTGTGTGTGTGTGTGTGTGTGTGTGTGTGTGTGTGAAGCTGCTGTCTTCGCCCCTCCTTTGTTTCCCTCTTCACCCTTCCCCCCTGAAGTCAACTTCAGAGGTGCAGCATCATGTCCCATGAGCTTCATACTCCATGCTATTCATGGTGTTCTCTTTGATACATTATGGCTATCAACGGTGTCTCCGTTACAGAAATTGATGCCTTGTGCACATAGGGTGCATTATGGGCTGTTTGCCTTTAACTGCACTGCAACTTCATCATCAATTAAAGGCCAATGCTGCATGGCGGCAAAGTTTTGACACTGATTTGCTAATGGGCCACTTGATTGTGCCTGTACAGTAATTGCGCTATTATTGTGGAAAAATGTGTGTGATTCTGACCCATAACTCAAACTGGCACATATTGCAAATGCTCCAAATAAAAAGATAATCTTAGTTTAGGTCGGATGGCATCCAGATGACATTTGGAAAAAAAAGTTCATGGGAACTTTGATGAAAAAAGGAGATACGCTTTAGCAAATCTCCTAATCATTTACTCCTTTTTTTTGTTTTAAATGTGGACTCAGTTACACACAAATCACAGCCTGGTCAGTGCTATTATCTGCGACTTCAGAATGATGTCACATGTGTTTGTCCTACTCTGTTATCCCCTGCAGGACATGACCAAAGGGGTCAGGGCTGCAGGACACCCACACACACACTTATGTCTGCTACAACTTTGCAGCCAATGTGCAAATCATGGGAGTCGACGTCAACCATCATTTAGTTGTCAGGGGTGGAAACAAAATAGATGAGAAATGAAGTGCTGAGACTGGCCTGACCTTGTGGATGATTGCCGTCTAAATAGCTAGCACTGAAATTGGGCATTTTACACCCTGGCAGCTGACCAAAACACAATTTGTCCAAGTTTCAGAGGACAATATGGGCCGCCACGTCAAATACCAGTTTCCTGGGAACTCTCATATCCCACTTTGTATAGAACCGTGAGTAGAATAAAAATACAGTGTTCATCAGAAAATATGATTAATCACTCTAGCCTGTACATTCTTGGTACAGTGTTTATAGAAAAGGGTAGTGTAGAATATACAGTACTTGTGTCTTTTTTCACAGAAACATTTGAACAGTCTGACTGACTATAGATCTATTCCCAAAGTTATCAAGGTCCTATTTTTATATGGTGTTTATGCTATTATACACAACATACAGATTTTAAAACAGACAAACACAATATACAATATACGTTTATTTTTGATTAACATTTTCAGAACATATTGTACTTCAACTATTCAATATGAGACACTTTTTAATAGCATAACAATAGCAATAATAATAATAGTAGTCCTTATTGCCCTTACAGTAAATGCTTCTGGCAAACATGGATCAGTACTGTACAAAAAGCAGTTATGGGAGTTAGGTGCAGCTTTCCTCTCTGTGGCCAATGTAGTAACTTGTCTATGTGTCAGCTCATTTGTTATGTGTTGTATGATATTAATGCTACACTAACAGTACATGAATATAGTTCTCAGGAGGAGGATTACTTTATTGGAAATCATTTGAAAACGTTTGGGTGGTTCTGCTGACAAAAAGTGTTTTAAATAAAAGTTTATTTTAGAATTTTAATGATTTGCTTTCTTGTTAATAGTTCAATTAAGAGTTTGTCTTAATGTTAAAGAAGTATTTGACCAATTGATTTTTTTCTTTAAACAGGCCAAAACATCTAACCCGACTCTGCTGAAAGTTATTCCCACTCTCAACCAGCACCTCTGAAGCTCATCATTTAATTTGTTTTATCCGCGCCAACAGAGAGAGCCAGGCTAGCCATTTCCTTGTTTCCCAACCCTATACTTTGATAAGCTAATTTGCAGTGGCTCTATATATCCCATACACACATGATAATTGTATTTATCCTTTCTCATTTACAACTTGGAAATAAACCTTAGTTATTTTACTTCTGTAGCATGTTTTCAACAATCTGTATGAGTGCTGAAATGGTATCAGCCACAGGTATTTGAGGTTGCTACTCTTTAGCAAACTGTATGCGGCCCTTACCTCAGTTATTTTGTTAGTTTAGGAGCTTAATCCAGAGGTACACCTCAGCAGCATCTGCCTGGGCCTGGTGAGCTTAGGACTCTGAGCAGGGATCACTTATAATGGAATTCAATCCCTAGCTGTCTGTTTGAGAGGGCTGGAACTAATCGATCAGAGGGGAGCATCTGTGAAAGAGATGTTCAGAGAGGCAGCTTTGACTGCACTGGAGCCAGAAGGGCTACTGTCTGATGCCCCAGTTCTGGCATTACAGCACTGCATTACCACTTGATACAACAGTCAAGCTTTGATGCAAAATATGACGAGATGTGCGATGATGAAGCCGGTTAATTATTGTCCTGACTTGTAATGTTGTCATCTCTGCTGTTTATGGGGATACAGTTTCTACCCTTCTATCTTTAATCCTCTGTCCATGTCCCTCTCCTTTTCGCTCTCTTGCATATTTTATATCAGTTTCTGCGTTAAGTCCTTCCCCTCTGAACTCAATCCCCAGTCTGGCCCTCAGCTTGAGCCCCTCAGCTGCTGGTCTGCTCTCACACTAACCCCCTTGTTTATATCGGGGACGCAATTAAGTCGAAGCCAAGTAGAGGAGTCCCAGAGAGAGAGGCAAGAGTGCAAGCTTGTGAGTCAAATTTCAACTTCTACACTCGCACACTCCTCCCACCTCTATTTCACTCATTTTCTCTTTCCCTCCGTACGCCTCGCTCTGTCTCCCCTCTAGCGCTTTCTCTTCTTAAATATGCAATGATATCTGCTCCTATTGAAAACACAGGAAGTAGAACATTGATTTTTGCTGGATTGATTTTATGTTTCTGGAAAAGGTTTACTGGGAGAGAAACATGTGACTTGAGATAGTAGGACCGCTAAAAATGGCAAGGCATTTCCTGATGTAACTTGAAAAGCAAAAGATTTGACAACTTTGCGCATCCAAATATCTTTTTTATGCACATAGATATATCAAAACAACTTTAAGTGCTTGTTTCATCATCTACTGTTGACTCCAATTTCTTGTTTTTCCCTGTCGAGAGGAACTGGTCTAGTCCTGAGTTCACGTTCTCCGCATGTGTGGTCTGTTGGCCCTGGGGACCTATCCCAGAATCCCAGACACACGTGTGCAGGCAGAAGCAGTAGTGCAATGCAGAGTAGATAAACAGTGCTCTTACTGGCCACTGGGCACACTCCACATCTAAACAATGCCAAGTTAACTACTTTACAGGAGTATTTAGCTAAAGCAAACACAAATACAAGAATGTCTATCTCAAGAAAGTCATTTTGGTGAAAGCCTACCACCCAGACACTGTCAGGACATGCATTCAATTAAGGTTATGCATAAATTGCACTAATACAGCATTAGATTGGATTTGAATATTCTTTATTTGTACAAAATTGGAATAGAACATGTTGTCACAGCAGCGTATTAACAAGCATGAGATGAGTTTAAAATAAAATACAATACAATAAAAATATAAATATAAACAGTAGAAGAGATATATACCATATCCAAAGAATATACAATATAAAAATACAAAACTATGCATACGTTTTACACGTATGTGCATTCAACACGTTTAAAACCATCATTCCTTTCCCGTTGGATTTTGCTTCAAGCATCTCGATGGCCCAAATGTAGCATTCCCGCCCAGCAGTGCAAGTGTGCCTCACTTTTTCGGGGGAGATGCAGGAGAAACTCTGGGGATGTGTGCAGCGTTGACGGACAGGGGGATAAACAGAGGGATTGTCCCTGACCTCCCAACACTGGTCTGGAGGAAGACGAATAGCCCCCCAATGAGCCCTGAGCAGATAAAATACACCCTACCGTCTTCAACACCAGGTGTGACAGCCATCAGGGGTGGCCTATCAGCAGGGGGCACAGGGAAGGGGAGGTAAGGGTGAGGGGGCACATTAGGAACATATCAGCAATTACTCTCTACGTTTATTTTTCTTCCTGCTTTAACGCCTGGATACCGAGTTACATTCATCCTGGGTGTTGATTGTATCTTAAGGTCTATGTGAGAACACTTTGCAGAGTCATTTGTTGATTATCTGATAATACACTCAAACATCTTAATGGTATGTTATAGCAACCATTTGAAAGCCCTGGAGTTTGTTTATTTGTCTGAGTTTTTCTTCTGTGAATTCTCTGTCTTTGACCGTTCAAGCTTTAGGGCTTATCTGGCAAGTTCAGTTCCATCTTAGTGTACCCAGAGTTGCAAATCAACTTCTTTATGTAATGGAATTCACAGGGTCGAGGACATGTTTACCTCTTTTTCCAGGCCCATTAGGCACCAAGCGGCTATATCATATCTGACACAAGAGAATGGCCTCAATCTGTTTAAGCCATGATCTCTGACTGCATGGGCCCCACATCTTTGGACTGGCCTCTGGAAGCAGAGCTATGAAGAGGGATGATAGTCATTTATATATCCTGAACTTAAACAATAAAATGTGTTATGGGTGCAGAAATCCCAGACTAGACAAATAAATGGGCTCCGTTGTGTGTAGATTGAGCTGTGGAGCAGGACAAAGGTTTTGCAGACGCTCACATGACCACGAAAAACATGGTGAAAAATATCTCCGCAGAGGTGGAACTTTAGTCTAAGAAATGACAGATCTTTTCTCATGAAACAGAATATGCTAATTCTGTCAAAATAGTCTTTTGTGCTTTGTGAAGTGTGAAACGGATCTACAAAAATAAAAGAAAGAGGCTGTGTGCAAGAGGAGCTCGTGTGAAAAAGGGAAGCCCAGACCTCTAATTTCCTGTGTGAGCATTTGCCGTGGAACGGGAAGGTCAGACCGCTCTGCGGCTATCAGAAATCAGCCCAATAGTCCCCCGAGCCACCCCTGCCCTCGCGATACCCTCTCTCACCCCCCCTTTCCTCTCAGCCCAGGCCTGAGGGCCACTGTGAGTTAACCTCGCTCAGCCGTGACCAGAAAACAGAGTGATATCTTACTCATCTAATCCCCCTCTCAGTCATCATGCAATAAAGTATGCCTTGCAACCCTTGACCTCACAATTTAGAAGAAACCCTCCACCCTCCAGCAACACCACCCTGCCAACCCCCTCCAAGGGACCTATAAAGAACAAAAAAGTCAGAAAGGTTGGAACCACCATTAAAAGCCTCAAAAGCAATGTCATGGCCAAGGTAGAATGAGTTTGAAACTCTGCCTTTAAACAGTTCATTAAAAACATATTTAATTATAAACACTTCAGTTTGCTACAATAGAAACTGAATTTTTTCTCTGATTATATGTTCAACTAAACAAAAACATAGATGAAGATACTGCATGTATGGAAATTATTGCTCTAAATTAGGGCCAGCAACGTCTGAGAAAACTTTATTTAGCTTGATGTGGCAGAAGGTTCATAAACTGCAATATAATATTACAATACAAATATGCCAATGTTACAGAAGCAGTAGGACATTTAGAATTCTACTGTGTTTGAAGTTGCTACAAAAAACAACTGCATTTTTATGAATCCATGCAAAATTGACTTCAAATCTAAGAGTGGACTGATTTCAAATGCATAACATTTTTACAGAACGTTAACTTTAAGTAAAGGTCACAACAGAATCTTGAAATTGATGAGTGGATGTTTTTGTTTTTTTACCTAAATTCTCTGTTGAAGTCATTTTAAAGGTCTTTACCTTGTAAAAAACAAAAACATAAAGTTGGTCATTATTTTGAAGTAATGATTCAACCAGGAGACTTTCAGGAGACGGATACATACTTTAGACATCACAATCCTTCAGCCAATACATGTGCTCCCCCACCTCTACCAGCACCTCTACTCAATTTATGTTAGGTTATCACAGTTGGAGACGCTCTGACAGTGAGGACATGAGGAGTGGTGGGTATGAACGCAAAATGACCATGTGACAATTACAAGAAAGACATGAACACATGTGGAGACCTTTGCTGCCCTGTGTGTGTGTGTGTGTGTGTGTGTGTGTGTGTGTGTGTGTGTGTGTGTGTGTGTGTGTGTGTGTGTGTGTGTGTGTGTGTGTGTGTGTGTGTGTGTGTGTGTGTGTGTGTGTGTGTGTGTGTGTGTGTGTGTGTGTGTGTGTGTGTGTGTGTGTGTGTGTGTGTGTGTGTGTGGACAGAGAGAGAGAGAGAGAGTGCCTAAAACTGCTCAAAGGGGTTCAGGGCTCCCTTGCTCCAGCACATCTGGGCTTTATATCAGGCCTTTAATTAATCCTGAGTGAAGGCCAGGCAGTGACAGGCTGACTGGGCAGGCTCCAGTCCAGGACAGGGCCTGATTTATTACAACTGAGCTCCAACCAGCATTGATTTATTTCAGACTCAGGAAAGGGGAAAGTAGAGGGGGTGTGTTTAAGGGGTTTGGGGGGTTGGACACAGAAACAGTACTGTTACATTGTGAAAGGGGAACACTGAGGTTGAGAGTGACTGAGAAAGGTGAGTAACAGACTGATAGTCCAGGAGTGAAGACAGGGGAGGTGGTGACTTGGTGATGTTTTATTTTAAAGGCAAGCTTTGCACATCGCTAGAGGCTCATTTTACTGTTAGTAAGGAGTCAAGCAGTCAAGAAAGAGAGAGCAGCGGTTGATGAATTTGTTTGAGGAAGAGGGAGAGATTATGAAAGTTGAAAAACCTCTCTCCATCAGGTGGGTTATGTTCCCTCCCAGGCATGAGCTGTCAGTCAGAGTGACTCCTCTCGCCTTATCTCCTCACACAGGGGGATCGTAAATCCTCCGCTGCTCATTTGACTTAATCATGACAGTCATCTGAACTCAGCAAAACACAGGAAAGCATAACCCTTCCCCCTTCTCACCGCCCACGGGTCTCTTCACAAGGTTGCAGGAGTATGTAAAGAAGGATGTTCATTTTATTATCCAACACATGCATCAAGTATATAGCCCCAACTGGCCCACAGTGGTGTGGAATGTGATAGCTGTGTGTGTCTCTGTGTTTTTGTGCATGAGATTATATTGCTGACCTGGTAATACTTGTGCATCCTCATGTGTCTAGGAAAATATGCCAAGTGTGGCTGACTTTTTATGAGCCTTGGTTGCCGTGTGCCCTCAACATGCTTCCCTCTGATAAGAACTTTTACGACAGTCAACTTTTATGGCAATAAAAAGCTTCTTAACCAAAAAGTATATGAGCATTAGATGAGAAAGGTAAAGCATTACTTCAGTGGAAGAATTATATCTCAAAAGACTTTTGTTGCTATTTCTGTTGTTAACTTCGTAAGAATTCCCCAAAAAAAGGCGTAAAAACCATTACATTTAACATCCCATTGAACCTATTTATTATTATTAGTACAGGTGTGGAGATTAAGTGGCTTACGTGTATGTTTTTCAATAAAATGTCAATAGTTATCTGGCACCATGTTTATTTATTTATTTATTTTTTAAATCAGGTGGGATTTTGAGTGTTCTTTGCAGTGCTGACTTCTTAAAATCTCCCATTTAGTGTCCTCATCATTGGCATTAGTGCATCTCGTCCTTTGAATGGTTACTGGCTCTGAATACAGCAGTCTGCTGTGATTAATGGGGCTTTTTAGCACTATCGTCTAGACGTCAAATCCCAAAATACCTTGGGGCGAGAGGACCCAACTTTGTTGTTACAGGGCTGCCACCTCACCCCTCCCCTTGCTTTTTTCAGCCATTTTGGTAGCTTTTCTCAATCTAAAAATCCTCAATCCTCAATTTCCCTCGGGATAAATAAAGCTTCTTGAATCTTGAAAACAAAAGAGAACTGAGTTGAATCATAAACAGTATTTAATATTAAGCAGCCTATCAACTTATCATGAGAAGCTGTGTTGTTTTATATCCCTACCTCACAGAGCTTCTTTAGATGGTTGATTATTCCATGAGGCCTTGCTGTGTCAAGATCGTATGTGTAAAAGATTTTGCTGAAAATTTAAGTCAGTGTCCATAAAATAGCTAAATGAAAGGATTGCAATCCACATTTAGAATTTGAATCTTAGAAATCATTTATTTTGTAAAACTTAAACTTAATGATGACAACTCTAAGACCGATTATAAACTTCCTGAAACAAAAGCAATGAATGTCCTCACACCTGACACAAGACTTTTCAAATTCAAATATTCATCTTTTATTGCGAAAAGGTACGTTAATTTGTTTAAGTGAACAACCGGAATTAATGCTTTAAAAATAATTTTCAAATTATTATGCAAAAAGCCTCTCAAGGGTTTTAATCAGAATGCTTAAGGCTGATGTAGAGCGAACCAAGGATTCATGGGAAACAGGAAATACCCTCACTGGAGAGAGTAGACATGTTACTGCCAACATCATTCAGTTACTGCTGCAGCTACGATAAAATGTTTCGGTCTGGTTAAGGATGTAGCTATCAGTGTAAGAATATGAGACGGTCACAAATAAAAGAAGAAACTACAACAGAGTGGCCACAACCTGCATTAGAAGATTGTTCTAAAAGCCAGAAGAGTTCATGTTGTCCCGTGTCTTTACGCCAGCACTTCACGGGTTGCCAGAGGGGAAACTGAGCAACAGAGTTAAAGCTTTTGCCAAGAGTGCAATGAGCCTGGACTGTTTGTGAGGTCGAGACTGGGGCTTTTGAGTACCGCAGACTCATATCTCCCTCCCTATCCCATTCCCTCATATTGGCCAGAGACGGCCACTTTCAGTGCACCCATGGGAAATGGGGAATTCAGCCTGCCACCCCCAAAGAACATATTTTTAAGCATGCCTCTTTTCATAGACATATAATCGCTAATATCATAAGGAATGTGCTTTTATAAATAGAAAAAGGCAAAAATTTGAGATTTTTTCTTTCTTTCACTCATATTTCCATGTTTAGATTGTGGGGGTTTGTGGCATTAAACATAGCAGCACACTGAGACTTAAGTGACCCTTAGGGGAAATTTTAAGGATTCATTTACAAGACATTTAATAAAATGTATCACGACACTCTAGCAGTGTTGGAGCAAATATTGTTAGACAGCTTGGACTCACAAACTTATAATCATTAATCCCGAAATTGGCCATTTGATAAACCCCTCCCCATTATAGCTGAACTTTTAGACAGGCATGTTATGCTTTGGACTTCTTTGCATATACCAGTGGTGTGTAGGCTATTGGAGTATATGGTGGGTGGTTTATTCTTTTTTAACTTGGAAACAGATTATGAATTTAATTTAACAATGTATAAGCATTCTTATAAAGTAACTTAGTTAAGCTACCAATCTAGCCCAGCATTACTTTTCCATTCCTGGATGTTTATAAGACAGTTCTGAAAATCATTTGAGTTTAGGCTAATGTTAGCAAGCTCTGTTTTGCCCTTTATTGGATTTGGACAGTTACACCCTAGCAACCCTAGCTAATAAAACCCAAGTAAGCGTTATGTTTACCAAATACACTGGTGAATGTAAGGTTGTTTTGTTATAATAAGCATCCAATTATAATTTATATAAATATGTTACATTTTTACTCAGAAAACTGTACTTTAAGACTGGAGGTAATTAGCTTTGCATCACATAAACAATTATCTTTTATCGAGGCTACCTGCCTTCTAAATGGCTCATAAGACCTTTTTTGCATAAGACACTTAGCTTTAGCAACAGTCTTATAAAATATTATCCTGTATAGCCATCAGGTGCATTTTTCCAAAGGGTTCTCCTCTTTTAATGATAACATGAAAAATAATCTTGCTAAATCTTACTCAGCTGATCAATTCAGCTAGAAACAGATTGTCATTTGCTTCGTTTGCTTTAAACTGGATTTTGAGTAGCATATCAGTCATTCTTATTGTAAATTGCATACAGTATTTAGGGACATTTATTTGTAAAACATAATTCAGATTATTAATTGTTGTTGTCATTATAATAATTTAACCTCAGTAATCTGGACTTTTATTGTCATCCTAATCATGATTATGATTATCTGCTATCATCACGATCGCACACTCATAGTATCTGGTGTTCACTCAGGCTATAAACATAGTTGGTCTGTTCCCCTCAAAATTACCAAGATCGGATTTCTGATTTCTAGGTCATTTTTAGATGCTTAAGGATTCGTGTAAATCACATTTATGAAGCATATACAAGTCATTATACCACTGAAACTCTAATTCAGCAGAGTGCACTGAGAGTATTCAGACCTCATTTGTGGTGTAAACATGTCTTTACTTATCCAGATTAACTCCGCAGATCATATTACTCTTTCTTCCCCGATGTCCCTCAACAGCGGATTTAAGGAAACCAACCCCAGTATCCCAAAGCAACTAGTGGCCCTACAATATTTTCTCTTAATTAGATGTTTTTAAAGTCATTACAATCTATTTCATTCCGTGCTCATGTTACAGCAGTTGAGCGTTTTCTTGTGTATGTTACAGTGAAGTGCACTCGACCTACTCGCTGAAGCTGAAGGCCACAAGCAGCGAGACCCGTCCATCAGTGGCAGTTATTAGGGGAGACCACCGGTGAACCAGGGCCATTTGGTGGGCCTAATAACAACGTGAATGGGAGAGCTGAGGGACAGGAAGCGCTGCCAGACAGGCCGGTGCTGAGAGAAGCACTTTTCAGTGAGGGAGGCCTCCTTGGAAAAAAACAATGACAAGGTCTATTTCAGCCTGAAACATTCCCATAGCTTACTTCCAGATGACAACCCAATGCTATCACCTGATGCTTTTGCTCAGGGATTGAAACCGTCTGAGCAATAATGGTTGAAAAAGCTTGGAAAATAATCGCAAATCCTCTGTAATTTTATGATTATAAACAGAAGCAATCATGAAAACAATTGCAACTACAGAAAATGGATTTGTATCTTTCCTCCAGTCCTGTAATCTTAGTGCTGTGTTAGAACCAAAGCCAGTGTGACAGTTAAGATTTGAGACCCCACGTGTTTTAACGGCCCATCAACATGGGAGGCTTTCACTTTACAGCCTGGGGTTTATTGCGCGACAGCTTAAACGTAGCTCAGGTTTCCCGTAGACTGTTTCACTGTTCAACTTCTCTTCTACCCTCTGCTGACTGGAGGTTAAATGGCAAAAGAGGCATTTTGGCTCAAGGAACCATTATGAGTGAAAAGACCAAAAATAACCAAGAGTTGAACTGACATATGACCTGAAATATACAATAAGCTGTGATAAGCCAGATGATTTCAACCATCCAGAAGTCACCAGAGATGTACAATATGGCAAATCTGATGAAAATATAAAGCAGTTTTTTCAGTTGTTACTGCTTCAAAAACTGACCTACTTTCATACATTAAAACATATTTTCATGGGATCATCCTAAGTTAAATTTAAATACTATGAAGGGATTCATTCCTGGTAAAAGTCATTCACTTATTCAAAGATATATGATCTGGGCCTTTTTGCACCTTGCGAAAAATTGAGGGTCACATGTGTCCAAACTATACAAGTACTATATTATCGCCCTATGCCAGCCTATAAATATCAATACTTTTCCGGCTCATTTAACAGTTTATTTCCTGTGATACATATGTCTATGTAAAAACATTTAAACCCAGCAAAGTCATTAGTGGCTCTGACATCAGACTTATGTGAGGCCTGGAATAACTCCTTATCTGGTTGAGTGGACCAATAGCCGAGACAGATTTACTGTTCAGCATAGAGGCAGCCCTGAAACAGGAGACATTACACCAGTGTTTTTCAGTCATTTTGAGCACTGTAATTGCACAGAAGGGAACAAGCAGCGAAATGATACTCTAAACTACTGAGGGAGTTACAGTTTAGGAATTCCCAAGCTGTCTTTCAGAGCAAAGGTGCATTCATCTCTTGTATATGTGACACAGGAGCATACTGTGCATTTATTGATTTTAAATATTGGTTGTGGAATTTCCATTACAGGAATAAAAATGTGTTTTTATACTTTGCATCACTAAGGAAAAGTTTTAGTTTGTAGGTATTGCACTGGCTATTTGTTATATCTGGGGAGCTCATTGGGCTGATGTCAAGTCTGCAATGACAGACGGAGGAAAGATGAAATGAAATGATGCTTGTCCAGATAACGATCCCAACCGGCATTTATAATGCTGACCACTACGACCATCCACCATAAAAACAGACATTGGTTTTTATTTACCATGTAACCTATGAGACAGAGACGCTTAAACCAACAAAAACAAATGGGGAGCTTTGATGAGATTTTCAGTGGACTTTTTTATTACAGACTTCAACATTTTTAGCTCCCACTGTGTGAAAAAGCATAGGTCTTAAGATTTAAGAGTAGATGGCTTTACACTCTTTCATATAGCTTACTGACCTGTTTATCGCTCAGATTTTAGTCTAAAACTCTATTTTTTTCTTTAAATGTTCTTTTAAAGTTAGGTCTGATAGTGTTCTGTATTTTGTGGTGTTGTCATCAAATTCCATATTTGGGAAGTCTGTTTCCTAACGCTTTCTGTTTTCCTCAGCCTTTTTTTTGGCACTCAACACCAAGCACATTTGTTCGTACAGAGTACGTAAACTTTTCAAAACTCACATAAATATGGGCTATGATTTTCAACAATGGCTTAATAACTTCCTAAAGCAGCTGGGATCTGTAGAAAACATCATTCAGAATCATTTATTGAGAGTAATAACAACAGCATGACTCTGAATTTTGGATCAACTCGATCAAACTACAACGCCTATGTTCATTGAGATAAATTTATTTGTCACCCTATACAACATGTTGGCTCATTAGAGTGTTATCAATAGTTTCTGGGCAACAATGTTGGTCTTTGACTACCAGAACAATACTCATAAGGGTCCAATCTTGATAATAACAGCATAGAACAGGCACCAAAACTAATTACGTAAGACAAATACATTTAAAACTAAATAAGAAATGAACAGCAACCATTGACATCTAGAAGATAAGAAGAGCTTTCTTCTGAGGACAACTCTGTGACATATACCTAATGACTTATATGACCAGTTCTTGTTTCCTGTGCAGCATTACTATCTGGAACAAAAGTGGGTGCTTTTGGCCCTGTTGAATTCTGGGAATTTTAGAGTGTTGTCTGAGGGTCTCAGCAGTTATGCACTCCCTCTTGGCAGAACTTCATAGAAAGACTCATGCAGCTCAAACATTTTGGCTTCAAATGATCTAAGAAAAACACATTTCCACTGGGAGGTTAAAAGTGGGCGTGTCCTATATTTTCACTTGTGAAGGATGGGTGTAAGTGTGTGTGTGTGTGTGTGTGTGTGTGTTTCTGCGTGGTTCTGTTGGTGATGTGTATGTTTATGAGCTGTTCTGTGTAAGACTTTATTTTCTTTAATTTGTAAATGTTGTAAGATTGCTTTCTGATCCTGCCGATTTCAGATACTCTTCCAAACGACTGATCTGTTCTGTGATTATTTTCTTGATTAAATGAACCCAAACAGTCTCTTTTGCTGCAGACGAAAAATTAAAATATTTCAGAAGGAATGAAATCATATACACGATTAAAAAAAGAAACATCACAGCCACAGATCAACTATTCCCGGGAAGTATCGTGAGAGAAAGTCCAGAGGCCTCATCATGAAAAGGCAAAGCTACGCATTTTCACTTCCATGATTCTCATCCAACCACATAACACATTTGTGTAAGGTCAGTATCAGCCGTTGGGCTCGTGGCCAAAGAAAATCTGATGGAATTTAAGTTTATCAACAGAAAACGTACAAAGTATCACAAATGGCTTTGTGAAGCGGGTGTAGAGCAATGAGTAAATCAGAGGCTATATTGCTTTATGCCTGAAGACCACCCTGGCTCTCAAGCTCCTAAAGTCTACCCACAGGCCAGAAAACAACCCGCCGCCCCACCGCTGAACTCCCCTATTTCTTCCAAGAACAAAAATCTAAAAGTCCACCGAACCAGAAAAACAAGCAGCCTGATCTGCACACTCAGGCCGCTAAAACCAACAGAAGCGCTTTTCTACAAAGAACAAATGCATAGGAAGACAAAGTGTCCTGTGAGGAATAACTGTGCCCGATTTTTACTAAATGAGCGATTCTAAATATAAGATATTGATATTTTTATTTAATCAATTTTATCTATTTTATGAGTACCATTTTCTTTTAATCCAAAACTTTGATTCTCTTAATTGTTAAATATCATACATCGTGATTAACCCCACAACATCCGTGCCAATGAATTGCAACAGCTATTACTTGTATTGTTTTATACTGTAACATTATTTTATTTCCCTGTCATGTTACCCTTTTCTTTTATGGTCCTTATTCAGAACAACTAAAAATATAAATCTTCAGATCAATATTTGAGATATTTGTATTTCAGTGAAATTCTATGGATTTTACGTATTTTCTGGACCACGAGATTTGTTGTGAGCCATAACACCTCTTTTTGCTTTCCTACTGGAAGAATGCAACATTTAAAAAATGACACATCTTTCTATTAGATTTGAGAAAATGTTATGCATGATATACTTGTTGACATGGGATCGAAAATGTGTTTGTTAGAGGAGCTTGCCTGAACTATTTTTGTGCCCTGTAGTAGCTATATTTGAGTCATACTGAGATAAAGAAAAAACCTGATATGTAATGGTTAGTGACTTGAACTGTCATTAACTGTCATAATATCACAGGACCAAAACTACTGCACTCCAGGTAATTAAACAGTAAACTTTGGTGCTCTTTGATTTTAATCTCATGTTAGTATCTAACAAATCCAAAATAAATAATCTAGATGTACTAGAAACAAAAAGAAAATGTAAAGAATTCCAAATGTGTTAAGTTACACAATTATCTCAAATGTGTTTTAATAACCAACATACAGAAAAGCATGTATAAAATCACTGTTAAAATATATATATATGTAAATCATATGTATTACCCGTTTGTAAAAAACATTTCCTGAATGTACAGTCCTTTCACAGTTCCTAGCAACCAGGTGTTGTTAAGAAAATACAGGTGTAGAGACCTGGGAGAGCTCACAAAATTCCTTAGAGGTGTCGTTTACTCATGTTAAATGTCATGAATGTGCCAGCCCCACGCTGACCACCTCCCATGGGTAAAAGGGGTAAACAGGCTCTGTGCGAAAACTGAGAGGATGAAGTAATTTCCTACTCATGTGGGCCATGAAGTCTGGCATTTGTGTGGCACAGTACCTCCCCAGCATTTCTGGAGACAATGATGTCATAGCTGTTACCTCAGCCTTACAGCCTAAGTGCTGTAAAGTACCACTGAGGCCACAGGCAGGTGACTCTTAGCATCACTAGTGGCCCCAGTTGGGCTGTAATAATATCCTGACTTTTCATAAAATACCCTCCCTTCAGACTTGTATTTCTGAGATTGAGACAATTATGTGCTTAAAGGTAGAGTTGTGCAGTACTGAGTCAGTTAATCTTCATACCGTGAACCAGTCTGTGAACGCTAAGCGCAGCTCGCAGTTAATTTTACTGAACGTTTAATATGTGAATACGTAGGTCCAAATTAATGTGGATACATTTGAAATCAATATTTACAATACAAAAAGTTTCATAGCCACAAACATGTGTTTTCCTTGTTTTGTTTATTTGCATTTGACAAATATATCTGGCTTGTACAAGGTGCACAGGATGGGTGGACTGAAAAACGCTCAGTGCATTTTGTCTCAGTAGTAGCCAGATTTAACTATATTTACTATATGAAAAACCTCTTACTAAAATACACTTTTTGCCTTGAGCAAAGAAAACGATGACGGTAGAGCTATTAAGGGATTTTACTTAATGGATAATTGAAGGTTGTTTTTGTTTTTTTAATTGTTGAACATTGTTTTCATATTTTTGGTCAACAAGTCATAAGAAAAAGGAACTGAGACTGAGACAATCAACTAATTTGGAGGAGAAAATGTGAGACATTGTGCAAAATGATTGAACTCAGTACTTAGAGTGGTTTGTGTGTTAACATATTTGTCATCCAAATATAATATGGTTAAACCTTTTATCTTGTCCATTCATATGTTGTTGTAACAATGTTGCCATTTTCATTAACAAGCATTAGTAAGGACAAAACTATGAAATGAAGGCCTAGGTATATCCCTCGAAATACCAATGACTTTCATCTTCTTTTTAAAGCTATATTTGGTGCCAGAAAATGTCATGTTTGAGTCATTTGAGAGTTTCATTCTCCAGCCAAACTCCATATCTAAGTACTGAGGTTAGAAATAATCAACCCTACAACACATGCAAAGACGTGACTCCACTGAAAACCCCAAAACGAGCTTAGTAATCAGGCCGGTTTGATCGGGGCTAGTCTGCTATTGCCATTATTTACAGTGGCTCCACTCTGCTTGAAGGGTGCAAAGTGCTTCTAATAAACGGTTTAGGGTTTCCTAATCTGCTCCCTGCTTGCCAGCCGCCTTACAAAAGACTATCAGAGTACTGACAGTTAAAGGGGGGAGCTGAGCCCTTCACGAAGCAATAGCTGTGCGTTGTGTGGAGGTGGGGAGGCGGGTGGGTAACAGATGCATATACGTAAAGAGAGAGAGACAGTAGTATAAATAACAGACAAGCCATGGCATCCATGAGTGAAACAAGAGAACTATTAGGCCATGTCAAAAGAGCACTTGTGTGGAGATGAGCCAGGCGATAATATTTCACAGGTAAAAAGATGTCCACATGATGATAACACTCACTTGCAGAGAGGATGAGTGAGAGGTCCCAGGCCCTTGGTGGACGCCCCCTCTCACTCACGGCTGAGAGGACATACCACAGGAGCAGGGAGGCTGTTATTCTCCCGTCTATTGTGGTTCATCAGCAGATTGTGATCATGTCTAAATCCTAACTCTATTCAATGATAGTTTTTCTCAAAGATTCTTCAGAATGCATAAACTTTGACCAGAATTGTCAGGTAATCTTGAACTAGTGAGGTTGCTGTGGATGAAGGGAGGGAAGGTGGAGTGTGATCGTTCCTGGCGGAAGAGTGGAAACTTTATATCCTGCAGGCTCTTCACTGTACTCTGATGCGTCTCATATCACAGTCGTCATGCACTACCGTTGTGGTACATTTAGTCAACAAAGAATATGAAATTGAATCGCCTCCTTGGTTTTGTCTTCTGAAAGCACTGGTTGGCTATGGAATTCGATTAATATTATATAGCGCTGGTCTCATCTCCATTCATGTGAACTGTACTCCTATATATTCACAGAACGTGTCCAGCATTCTTAAAATGTGTACCTCCCCATGCCACCAGTGTTCTTATGGTTACATTTTGAAATACCACGCTCATCTCTAAAGGACTAGTTCTCTGGCCAGTTACTTGCTGTTCTCAGGGGGAGGCCAGGGAGGGCAAGTGCCAGCATTATATTAAGTCTGGACCATATTTTAACCCCCCTAACTGTGGCAAATATTTTCGTTTTTTTTATTTTTTTTAAATGAATGAGTTTACTTGAATTTATCTTCATATGAGTAATGTTATCTTGTGAAAACCAAACCAATGAGGCAGGATGTGTTGTGATAAATTGTGCCTGATATATTTTCTTATGCTAAAATAAAATATGGCCCCAGACTTGACCCCCTCATTTAATTGGTTGTGAACGGCCACTATTGCTATTAGCTATGTTTTACTATTCACCACATTTTTTTAAAGATTGTATTACTGTATGGATTGAAAAAGAAAAGATAGGACTTTGTAGTTTATGAACACCATATAAGACACAAAATCGAATTGCAAGTGTTACTTGAATAGGCCTCTAAGTCAAAAGAAAAAAAAAAACATGTTTTATTGTTTGGAAAAGCACACTGTACAGTTTCATTTTGGTGATTAAGTGCTGTGTTTAGTGCGAGATGGGGAGGTAACATGTGGGCCGCGGGTTCAGTTTAATTGAGTGAGACGGGATGAGAAGTGCAGCCATCCTCCCTGCTGCCCTCAGAGAAATGGAGAGGGACAAAGTCGCCTATCTGGCTCTGTATTAATCAGCTGCATCTCGCTGGTCAGTGAACTGTAGTTTATTAGTCTGCCTGGAGAAGGAATGAGTGAGCTGACACAAACATAGGGGAGAGCAGAGGATGCAAAATAATATTTTTCTAAATGGTCCCTATGAGTTCCAGCTTACACTAGGGAGAAGTTGAAAAGGTAAAATTCAGACTTGGAACTAAAAATATAAATTCAGTTTGCAGTCCATTTTCCTGACAATACGCAGTTTAGTGAGTTCAGTAACCTAAATGTTGCTAAGCACTGCAAAAATGTATGTATGTAATTATAAGATAACAAAACTAATCTCATCAAAACCTAATTGCTTCTTTTTAACAACTTGTTGTGGGACTAAAATGCCAACATATTGTAAGACATATTTAGAATATATAGAGCAACCTAATTCAGACTGATTGTTTTTTGTTAGGATGTTTCTTACCTGTAGAAGAAGTCAGGATACTTCAATGATGTGGGAGCTTCTGATATACTTACCAAATAATTTACATTGTACAAAAAATGTGTGAAAATCAATCCTCTTATGCGATCGCTCTGAAAAGGGACCACAATAGATAATAGCTGCTGTAGGACTGTTACTGCCCATGGTCTTTCAGCAATGCCAAAGAAAACATAACAGTTAGAAAAAATAAAGGGATTGATATGTCCCACTGATATTAGGACGGTAGGGTAAATGAAGTGCACTATATAATAAAACTGGAGCGATTTAAGAACAACTCTTTCATCTGCATGAAAATATCTGAATGTTTAAAAAGCAGCATGTCACCTCAAAGTATCATTATAGTCAGATATAAAACTTTTGTTCTGCTTTTTATTTTGTTTCAAAAATACATAATCCAACATGAGGTTTAGTAAATGTATTAAGAGGCACATTTCTGTTGTTTCAACAAAATGTGAAGTACTGGGATCAGATCAGAAAACACAAAAAATGTTGATATTAGTCAGTAAATATGAGTGTTAGAATTAAACAAAAATGGATAAAAGGAAGAAGATGTCATAACGAACTGAAATTATTAAAATGTAACACATTTTTGTGCAAAACAGAACATTTGAAATCTTCCATCAATCTTGAAAACTAGATTTCATTGAAAGTATTAAAATATAAACCAGAAGAAAAAACTAAATCCACACTTGAGCCAACTCTTTCACCTAGTTCATCCCTCCATCCTGCCCCCTCCGTGCTCGCAGGAATGTGTAGATATGAGCGATAAAGGAGGCGGCGAGCTGAGCGAGGAGAGGAGGGAGAGCTTAAGCTGCTCCTTGTAATAAGCAGAGCCGTAAAACTGTGTCAGAAAAATGTTGCCCCCTCGTTCTTCTTCTCTCCCCTCCCTTTATTCTTTATGGGTCTGTAACCACATTTGTTAGTCGTTTGATGGGCTGGGGGAGCCGTCCGGGCCCTGGAGTACAAGATATTATTCTTCACTCGCCCCCTCGCCCCCCAGCCCTCCCAAAATAACAGCCTCCAGCCTACTGTTTAAAGTCTCTCACCAGAGGGAGTTAGGGGGAGGAGAGCAGAGGAGCAGAGAGAGGCTGAAAGATGTCTCCATAGCTCTCCTCTGAGGAGATCAAAGTGGACTATTCCTCCAACCCTGTGGCACCATAATGGTTTGGTGGAGTCAGAGTGAGAGCTCTCGCTGCTCAAGATGTTGTAACACGGATGATTAGTGACAGTGTAATACTTTGAACATTCTCTGTACAAAGGGAGAACCCAGCTGAGCGAGAGGCTTTAAACTTTTTTTGGGGGGAGGAGAAAACGGGTTGAGTACGGGGGATCCTCAGCCACCAGAGAGCTTTAAGGACTGAGATGTAAAAAGATATCACATTCATTTTTCCCCTTTTCATACGCCTCGCGGGAATAAAAGACAACAAATGGAGTGTGGGAGGCAGCGTGCATGCCTGTCATTCTTTCCCTTATTAGAAAAGGGAAGTATGGGACATACTTTTCAATGACACATTTGTACAGGGAAGCGGGGAATTTTTATCTGCATCCTTATATTCATCTTATCTTATATAATCTTTAGAAAACATTTGTTAATGCACATTTAAATTGTGATTTGGACTATATATATAACAGCCCAATAGCAATTAAAGGCATGGGGGAAAGAAGGTAGTAAAGCAGTGTTAAGGGGCGACTACAAATATGGATGTGAAACTAATTAAAGACAATCAGGTAAAAGTAATTAAATAAGGTTAAAAAGTCAGTAAACGATGTGTTCTGGGTTAATAAAAACACTTAATTAAAAAAAATGTTAACACATGATTTTTTAACAGTTAAAAGGTTAAGTTACATGTTTTTGTATTTTAAATAGAACATATTCAACAGATAATATCACATTTAAAGCAAATGCAGTATATTGCTCATGGTGTATCTGTAAAAAAGTAAGGGGATGGACTTTTCAATAAAAAAAATACTTTGTTAGAAGGATGGTTCCTTCAGTGTATGAAACATTGTTCATGTAAGTTGTCCAAACCCACCTCAGTTGGACTGTTGATCATTACGGGTTTCAAAGTATTTAATGAATAGGATATAAAGGGAAATATAGAAGCAAACCCAGAATAGCAGTATAACGGAGTGTCTCTGATTGCTCAATCCACCCACGTGTCAGTCCAACTGGTGCCTGCTCTGTGACTTTGTGCAGAGTCTTGTCAAAATCTCCAAATTCCCAGGTTGTGACTAAAGCAGAATGCTTTCTAAATGATTACTCGCTGAGAGCCTTATATAGCGAAAACAACACACTCTGCTCCTGTTTTCTTATGAAGCCACTGCAGGACTGGTTGCCGTGTACAGAGCTAGACAAAATTCCTTGAGATTCCAGAGAAAAAACTAGTTCAGTTTGGGTTTAGAGTTAGAATAGTATTATTTCATTCTGCAGAAGAAGTGGCTGGATTATAAATCATCTGAATATATTTTTTTGTGGTAATTGAAAAATGTCAGTGTGGATGTGAAAGTGATTTTTTGCCTTTTTTCCTGTACTTTCTGAACATGTTTCACTCTCGAAATGTCTTACTTCAACACTTTTATCACATACAGAGAGGTATCAGGGGATTGCAGCTTACTGACAGGATAAATCGAATGGTACTTAGAGAAGCCAAAGCATTCTTCATTATTACGTAACCGTACTTGTGGTAGTGAAAATTATTATTCTGGACAAAGAGTTTGAAGAGGTCACTCAGGCTCCCCCAAAACAAACTTCACTAGTTTCCCTTTTCTTCACCCTCCTCATACCCAGGTGCTGAAATCTCCCTTAAGTTCGGTCTATTTATGCAATCATGTAATAACCTCTTCATTAAAGCTACTCTAGCCCATATTTAAATATTTACTATAGATCAAATTACTATTTTTATTTAACAGGTGTCCTTCAAGGATGAACCCAGATGTATCATCACCAAACGGTACAGGTTTCTTCAGCTCTACGGATTGTTTTAATTAAATCTTTTAGTGTGGTTCTCTCTCACTGCTGTCTTGTCCTGCTGTCCCCAGTTCATGTTCTGCTTAGCACTAAACAGACAGACAAAGTTATTGACTAGCTGGTGAACATAGTGGAATAATAAGACACCAAAAAGCCAGACAAGAGTCAAAACCAGGGCTTAAAGTAAAGGGTATAACGTAGTCATATTTGTCAGGTGACCAAATGTTACTCCAGAGGAATGCGGATTCATTATGCTCTGTATCTGCTGAATATGTTGATAAGCAACTGTGTTAACAACTTCATAAACAGCTTAGTGAGATTCCCCCAAGTTGTCAAAAAATATGTTTAAAATTGACCTAAATGTTTACTGTAAAAATCTGTAAAAACTGCACAATTGTCTTCGCTTGCTACAGTACTTACAACTAATACGTTTTAGTAATCGTTTTAGGGTCATGCATTGCATTTTTATAAAAGTGATTGTGACCACTTCGAGGGAATAATGATGACAGCAATAGTACCATCCATCCCGAAACAAATCGTAAAACTTTTGATAATTTGTTAAAATCCTCTGATGACATGATGCTCTTCTATGCTTTCCTATAATAAGTACAAAAACATGCCCAGTTTGTCTGTGGTGTAGACTGATACGGTCACTGCAAGGCTTAAAATACCGGCTATGTAATCACCTTATCTTAAGTGGGCTACCCGGCCTCACCTGCCTGGCTCTTAAGAAGAACAGGAAAGGGTGAGGGAAGTAAGCGTTCACCTGGCCTCCGGCAGCAATGACAGAATGAACTGCACTCTGCTCCACGGCACATGAAGGGCACATGTTATCACATGTTGGATCACTTCACAGGTGGAGGTGTTTTGGTCGTTGCTTTATGGTTGCAAAGTATAAAGCCGGATGTTGTGATATCGTCTATTACGTGACGGCAGACAGTTGTAATGTGCGTGTGTGTGTTTAAAACATCTGCGCCTACTCGAGCAAACTCCCCCTTTTCAAACCCCGGACACTTTTCATTTAGTCTAAAAATATTCTAAATATTCCTCTCAGAAATAAACAAGTTTAAAATAAGACAAGAAATGAGCCTTTTATGGCTCAGAATAGACTTGTCTCTTTCTGCGTGGCTTTCATGTTAGAGGAAGTGCAAAACAATCATATTGTTACATTGTTACATTTCCTTCTCTTGCTGTGAAAGCCTCACATTGATCTTTATGAGGTCACAGACAGTCCTCTGGGCTCCCTGTAGATTCTGTTAACCCTGTATTTAAAAATAACTATACCTAGTGTGCTATATGGATCCTTTAATACTGTAGTGAGATATACAATTAGAAACAACCCCTCTGTTGTTCTTAAATTTAATTGAAAGACTAATTGATAATGATATATTGCTACAGAATCATTTCATTGCATATTTGATAATGGAGACTCAATCCCTTACAGTATTCAAAGGGTGCATTCAAAATTCATTTTTAGCACATATGTATGTATAGATATTTCACATTAAAATGTGTTCACCATTATGGACACAGTTTAAAAAATAACCACAAACATACCATTGGCATTTCTTTACTGCAACTTATATCATATCATCTGCAAATATACCATTCTTTAAAACTGATAAAAGTCAGTTTCAGCCAGCCAGTGTTAAAATATTCAAAGGAACAACTTTCCTGAAGATTAACAATTATCTATATATATATCTCTAAATCAAAAGAATCGACAAAAACAGACAATGTAAAAGGAGAATATCACAACCCCAACACAATGCTGTCTTCTCCTGTCTTGTCTAGCAATGCACTGTACCTGTGAAGTCCACTCACTAAAGGCACACGTAAGAAACCACATATAAACCTGTTTTCCTTTTTTATTGACTTGTTAAAATCACTGGCCTTTAAACGGCTGTTCTGCAAGACAGTGTAAAACCATATCTAAAAAGCAGAGGGGAGTAAAACCAATGAGACAGAGACAAAAGAGTGAGACACAGGGAGAGATTCATAATTCAAAGATGTCACAATGTTGAGTCAGGTATTTAAACTTGGCAGCTTGTGATGTGCTGAGCTCAGATGAAAAAGTAAATCCTTGATTATCTCTTAACAGTCGCTGGCTCACTCTCACTGTCAGGACCAATCATCCAGGGAGGGAAACACATCAGTCTTCTACCGCAGCTGGGATTAATGAACTGACAAACTCTGTTAGAGGCACATGATGGGGCACCTGTGGAGGGCTACCACAGATAATGTAACAAGAGGAATACAAGGAGGTGTATTAGTCCACTACTCCCATAAGCACAATTAGCACTTGAACTCTTTTGACTTGAACACATAATACGTCCCAGAGATGCTGGAGTAACAAAATACAGGTTGCCAGACGTAACCCCCCGTAAAGGTTACGTCTGGATCATTAGTCGTGGCTGCCCCCGTTGCCATGGTTCCGCCAGACGTCCACGTTATTATTGTTTTTTTACACCTCCTCGATCAATCTTTTCTTAATATACGTTCACATTTTCAAGTTTGGCCTTTGGATTGTCTATGTTGTCATTTTTATTGTCTTTTTAATCTATTCATACCACATCTATTGCACGTCTGTCCATCCTGGGAGAGGGGTCACTCCTCTGTTGCTCTCCATTGGGTTTCTTCCATTTTCCGCATTAATTGTGCAATAGTGCAAGGGTCTAAGGACAGAGAGTGTGGTATATGTACACACTGTAAAGCCCCCACAATTATGTAATTTTTGGCTATATAAATAAATCATTTGATTGAGAATAATTACTCTGGTCCGTCTCGACAAGTAAAGCATGAAGCTGTATCTGACATGTTCTGGTTGCTACATAAAATTGCTCTTTTTGTTCCTTTACCCTCTTTGTAGTGTCCTCCCCCAGCCTCCGACCCTAACACTGTCGAAGGGTCCAGCTGTTGCTGCCAATTGCCCATTTGGTGGTAATCAGGTAGAGGCCAGAAGGCCCACATCCTCTCCCTGATTAACACTTCTCAAATTCTAACACAGCTCTTGACTCCTCCTTTTTTGAATATTCGACCAAAGACTCCAGATTTACTCACCTTCTGAGAGATGAATAGCCCTGTTGTTGACATGGAAAACAGCTCAGTCTTTGCTGCACTAGTCTCGCTCTCTCTCTTTCTCTCTCTCTCTCTCTCTCTCTCTCTCTCTCTCTCTCTCGTTCTCTCTCGCTCTCTCTTTCTTTTCGCCTTTGAAGAGAGAAAATAATGTGCCCTCCAAGTCTAGCCCAAAACTCTATTACAACTGATGGGTTTCAATGCCATACATGTTTATTTTACCAAGCCAACGGTGGAAGTGTTCTCCTTTTTTGTAATCAGCTGAGTTTCTGAAAGGTTCCTGGCCTCGGGTTTTCTACCTGTAGTGGAATCTGGACCATTCGTATGCTCCATTACCCGGGCTGTCAGGCCCAACGAAGTCAAGGCACAACACACAGATTAATCCATGACCGCCTGTTACAGGACATTTGGCGTAGACATTTTTGCCTGGCCAGAGATGTATGAAGAGAGGAGGAAAAAGCTCTCTTGAAGCAACATAGTCCAATTAGATTTTCCCCTCTGATCCCAGGGTAAATTAGGCAGAATATACAAAGCTTCATTTTGGTATATTAAGACATCCAGTGGAGTTTTTTTTCACTTGTATTGCTTGATGATGTCATTTTGATGAGTAAGTCCTCGATTTGTTTTGAGAACAACAAAAATGCTCCCGGTTTGTTCGCTATTCCATTGATTGACAGTTGGTGGCAGTGACAAGTTTACACAACATAGTAATGTGCTAGCAAATGTAAACAGAAAAGTAAACAATGCAGGTTTGAAAATGTCCCAAAAATGTGGCTTTGCAAATATTTTGAGGAAGGAAATGCATTCAGCATGTTTTCCATTCCTCCAGGATACACACAATGATTTAGGTCAGAACACTGAATGCTGTTACAGCACTTATGTACCGTATGTGCAATTATGTCCAGTGGTAATGAAGAACATTTGGATAATATACATACAGAATAGCATAACACTGGTTTTATTATTGCAATTGTATAGTGTTACTTGTATTATTAGAAGTTACTCAATCATTTAAAAATACTTAAATCATTTAATGTAATTTGTTTCAAAGTGCCACTTTGTCACACAATTATTACCCCATACTCCTGGATATCATGTATTATTCCTCTCTTTTGTATTGGCTTCTGTACAAATACTTGTAGACTTACTGTAAATGGTGAGCTGTTTTCTAAATGTAATGTCTGAATAATGTTCTAAAAACATGGTGTATATCATGATCAAAGGCGGTCTATATCTTAAATGGCAATTTTCTTCACATTGTTTGAATCAGACGTGATTCAGTTATTAGGCACGAGGATCTCATTGTGGATCTGTGTGTGAGTGTGAGTGTGTGTTTTGTGTGATTTTGTTATTAGGATGCAGCCTGTTACAGAACCTGAAGTGGGCTTTGTGGTTAAATAATCAAAGACTGCAGGGGTCTCTTTCCTGATCGACTCAGGCTGTGAAGTTTACAACCTTTCCGTCCTCCTTTTATTTATCAGTTATTTTGTTTTGATACATTGAACATGCCTGACCACATTTCCCTCCGGTGACATGCTTCTTTTCATTCAATCCCAAACATGGTCTTTTGTGGCAAGGCACCCCACTGCCAAAAGTACTTAGAAGTTTCTTTGAAGTCTTTTCCCCTCTGTCTTTGCTTTATTAACCTTAGATCTACTCTGACACCAAAGACAATGAGCAGGTTTTTGTTCTGATTTTGTGTGGCACACTTGCATGTGACACTAAATGAATACCCTGATTACAAGGGGATTGTTTGGCTGTAGTTCTATTTCTAGATTGGCATGGCATGAAAAGGAAGTGACCTAAATTCATCTCGAGCTGATTGGCAGATGCATCTGCTTCAACACCATTAATCACAGATGGAGTGAAGGCTCTACTATATCTAACCCTGAGAACTTTATACTTGGGGCAATTGTATAGTGAAATATTGTTTTTCTCTCAATGTAAGAGCATTTATTGTGTTTAGATTATGAAATATGCTTATATTATTATACAAAATACAGTATGAGGAAAAGGTGTGCGTTTGATAAAAATCATTTTTGAGGGAAAAATACTTTAGTTTGTTATATAGTTTAGAATGTTACCTTGACATCTGCTTCCCTTTTGTTAAAGACAGCACCACCCATTGGAAGCCAGGGTAGCTGCCCTTATGAAACTGCATTGTTACTTCAAATACAGGTGATAGCATGAGGTAGAGGTTGGTTACCAACTCCAAAAGTGTGACCACCCGGTACAAATTAGCTCCCCTGAGAGGATTTACAAACCTGAAACCTCTCTCTCTCTGTCTCTACTGCGCTCTCTCGCTCTCTCGCTCTCTCTCTCTAACACCCCCTTTGCCAATTTTAGCTCTTAAATCTCTACTCTGTTGGAGCAAAACACTGCCTGACATTCAGAAATACACACATGACTGCATCCGCATATAAACAAATGCATGCAGACTCCCCAAGCCCTCCTAGAAACAAAAATGTAGGACTGTAAAAGTGACAAACTGGGTGTGAAAGATGAGCTTTGCCATTATTTGTCTAGTGAGGGTAGAGGATGAAATCTGCCAAGATCTTGAATAGCTGCTAAAGTTTCCTGTTCCTCTTCATCATATTTGTCCTCAACATTCTTGCCGAAGCCTGGGATTATAAAAGAAATCAACATAATTGTCTCGGAGTTAGAGGAAGGTCAGAGATCTAGTCTCGCTGAATTTGTATTACATTTCATATTCTGATCATGCATTAACACCAGTGCAAAGAGTGTTAATTGTTTATTATCTTGTTAGAGGAGTCAAGGAGGACAGACACTTGGTAGTGAGTCTTGATGCAATGAAGAGAACCAGCCTTATTCAAATAATAGTTTTTTTAGATTAACATACTGGCCTCTAAATAATTTAATGTACATTATATGCTTGGTGTATTGATGATATAAACGACCCTTGAGGGATAAATATGAGTAATTAGAAGTGAAATAAGAACTGGGAGTCCTTCTTTGTGTGAAGTGAGCCACAGAAAGGCCGAAAAAGAGAAAAGGACAGACTGATTTTTTTACACTTTCTGCACAATTTCCTCTCTATTTCCTCCCCGAAGACCCTTGTCTGCAGAATGTGCAGAGTGTGCTTTCCATGGACAGAGGCTATAGAACCTGCCAGAATAAAAAAAAAAAATCAAAAAGAGAAAGACGCTCCTCCTCCCTCCTGCACTGCAATATAGGAAGATGGAGTTATTACCCAGAAAACCTCACCACCTTATTTTTTTCACTTTTTATCCTGGAGTTCCCGGAACACTGAGCTACTATTACGACCAGAATACTTGGACCGCACACCAGTTACCCGCTCTGACGTTAAGGAGAGAAGAAAAAAAAATGATCCTCATGGCAAAGTGCATCAGCCTTTATTTCTGTCCTACATCACGCCTAATTGGTGTTCATGTGAGACAGCCAATGGCCAACTGGGGCTGAGGCTCGACTGTGGGTAGAAATATTAGACGAGTGGGATAAAGTTCCCAGCCTGCCCCTAACTAAGACTTTCAGCTTGGTTTCAGCCAATGACAGTGAGAAAGCTGTTATTAGATAAGCAATTAGAGCAGGCACTGCGAAAAAATATACACAAATTTAAGTAAGTACTGAGTCCTTAAACGAAGCTCAATCGGTCAGGTATGATTATACAATATGAGGATATGATCATATTCTTAAAATGTCGTACACCTAAAACTTTACAAATGTTCTACAGCTGTATGCAATTTAATGAAATATTATTTAAAATATATACCTTTTTTTTATCCTGCCCATTTAGTGCGACAAACATCCTTACTGTGTACGTTCCACTTTTTGACATATTTGGTCCTTAAACCCTGTTAATTGAATATTTCGCTTTATTCCAACACACAAAGTTGTTTGATTTCTAATTCCTGGTAAAAGATGTTTGCCCTTGTTACAATCAGTGAAATAATATTTACATTCACTTAAATAGCCACATCTAATAATTATTGGTCTTTCTATCAGTAAGGGCAACAAACCATCCCAACAAGGACACAAGTGTTCACTGATTGATGACTTAATGTGAGACTTGTTCTTTAAAGCCATGGCCAATGACAGCCCTCAGCCCCATGTGTCGCAGAACAGGTGGTGAAAACGGCTGCATTTGGTGGCCTTTTGTCCTGAACAAATTAAAGCTGAAGTCCAAGGGCCACTTGAAGCACCTTCTAATACGCAGTAGGAGAACCTGTGAAGCAATGCTTTGCACAATGGGTGTTATAGAGCAGAGGAAGTTGGAGTCAAAGAAGGAAGTATGCTCTCTTAAAAACCAGGAAATGAGACTCCAGGATGCCAACTGCTCACCATCAAGGATCAGGTCACACAGCGAGATATTTACTCACTCTGTGCTGTCTATTTAACCTTCTGGGGTGACAACACGCCTGATTTCAACACAAGTTTGGCTTAGTAAGAAACCCTAGGAAGGCCACATTTAGTCATCAAGGAAAAATAATTTGAAAAGTTAATTAATACTCTATAAATAGACTCCAAAACTGAAAACGTCTGTTCCTATCAAAGAGGTTAGGAAATCTGTGTTTTTATTATTATTGTTTCTGTGACTATTTTTGTCTTCTGTTATCATGAGTCATGAACCGCTGCTGACACTGGCTGTCAATAAAAGATAACTTATTTTGCTGTTGTAAATCACACTTCACTACGCATTGTAAGGTGGCTTAGAACCACAATAGCCTACTCCCATATAGTACAAACACACCACATGTAATGACAGTAATCACCTCTGGGTCTTTTAACAGTGGGAGGATGCAGGAGCAAGGCCAAGGACTGGGAAAAGGGAGAGGAAGGAGAGGGGAGATCGGGAGATAGACGGAGTCATTAAGATAGCTTGGGTGTCAATGTAATTCATCAAGCCTGATAAGGCCATGGCCCACTGCCAAGGAGCAAGGTGTGGCACTTTACCTCACCAATCACTGTCAATGGTAGCGTCCCTCGCAGCCTATTTGTTGTTCTTACTCTTGCTATTGATATCAATATTGATAAAATGGAAATGAGAAGGGACGGCTGGCATAATGGATCATTCACCTTCTGATATAATGTCATATGAAGTTCATTACAGTACTTCTCTTTACACATAAATGTATCATATGAGGTATATACGTACTTAGTACAGTATTCGATTAACCCTCTGGAGTCAAGGTGGAATTTAGTTAACTTTTGCTGCCTTTCTATGCATTGCTTTTTATCATTGTTAGGTGTGTTTTAAACTGTCCTTATCTCCCACATAAACTGAGCCTCAAGCCCGACTTAGCATTTTGTCAATGAGGCAAAATAGCAAGCTGCCAGGAACTCACAATTACAAAAAGTTCATACAGGTGCCAACACAGCTGTACAAATCTTTACTGATAATAACCCATAATATGTTAAAGTCTGGGTAAGGTTGAAAGGGTTAGTAATTTGTAAAATATGCTGTTTATTTATTATGTTTTGTTTTTATAATATGCTGATTTGTTGAAAACTCAAGCATGCACCGATTAATATAACTGTGAAAACAAAGGGGAGTGTAAAGCGACATTTTTTGCTTTCCACTCCTTCCATCTCTAAGGTGGATCTATACACAACCAACACAAAGCAGGAACTGTGCCTCTGCAAGTTAACTCTCATGAATGGTATTTTTTTTTTTTTTAAGTCATTGCACCTGAAGCAAAATCTTAAGTTGCACAATCTGTCAAGTAAACGCATAACTACACATTCTAACCCCACTTAATCATATGCACTGGAACTTCAACGATGGAGCTAAATTACAGGAAGGACTCAAAGTGTTTTTACTCTTTAAATTACACAGAAAATGATGTGTGACCCATCACTTTGTGTACTGTCTCTCCAGGCGTTGATGAATGGATCCATCAGCTGTGTTGTCTCTCGATTAAGTGAGTTTATCTAAACACAACCTCCAATCTACCAACTTGTCTCAGTAGGAAACCACAGCTGATTGATCTCTTCTACAGTATTTTCCCTCTCACCATTCATCCATTTCTTCCTGCTTTTCTCGCTTCAGCTTGTTCCACCTCCTCCCCATCAAGCATCACGTGGCCAAGGTGCACTGCTCCCCCGAGTCGCCTGGCCCCGCAACAGGCTCTGTATAATGAAATGCTCCACAAATGGCCATTCATATCAATCACTAAACACCATCAAACAGGCCTTCTGTTTCCTATGGCATTCAGGCAAACACAGCCAGTCCTGTTCTGAAAATGAAAAGTTGCTTGTGACAAACATTCAAGGGGCTTAAACTGTGTTGAAACTCAAAGGTGAGGAATTTATGAAGCTGGCAAAAGTTAAAACTAAAAAGTGTTTCAATTTTCAACACCATCTCGATAAACATGTTTAAATATTTCTTAGCATCTTTTATGCGTTGATGAAAGCGAGCATTATGCTGATCTCCAGGGGTGTGCTGAAGAGGAAAAATAAATGGAGGAGAAAGCTGAAGGCCTCCTGCTGCATTAAGGAGGTGTGAAGGGCCGTCCAGGTTCCAGTGTTCAGCATCTGTCCACCAGCAACAAGAGAGGCTGTGTAGGGCCAGCTTAACTCGCCACACAAAGGATGTCCTGTATTTAATGCACACACACACACACACACACGCACACACACACACACACACACACACACACACACACACACCTGAAGCTATTCTTTTCGTCACAAGGCACACGTTTCTGAGCCCCAGCTTACAAATACTTGTTTGCTGACAGCCTCCTGGTTTTTCTGAGAAGAGTGAAGAGCTTTAACCCACATCTCTTTCCCTCAGGCTGATAAAGTGCTCTGATAAGCTGCGAGGTGCTGGCGAAAAGTGGCTGGCCCTCAGCCCCCAGGGCTACAATATGAAAGAGTGGCTTGTCTGGAGCAAAGCAGAGCAGATGAGATGATGAGGCCAGAGAAACAAGCATGGAGAAAAAAAAAGTCCAGAAGAAAGGCATTGGATTAATGGTGTGTGTGTGTGTGTGTGTGTGTGTGTGTGTGTGTGTGTGTGTGTGTGTGTGTGTGTGTGTGTGTGTGTGTGTGTGTTTTCGCCACCAGCTGTGGGCGGCAAGAGGGGGGCAGGGTGTGTAGAGATGGGAGGAGCCCTGCCATGTGTTTATGTTGACTAATGAGCTAATTACCCAGCCCCTAATCTACTTCAACTTGTGTCATTTCACAGGAATGCTGCAGCAGTCAAACGCTTGCAGATTATGGGTCATTTCCTGACAGTTAAAGGCAAACTACTACAGCAGTAATACCTCCACACAGCAGGCGTTAAACCACAAGTGATGCTGCTTCTCCATTTGCCTCATGAATTTATTGACTACTGGATTAAAATGTATCATTCAAGGTAACAAGTTGACTTCAACATGTTGTTAGAGGATTTGACGTATGAGCTGCCATCTGTACACGATATTAATTCAATACTGTGTCATAAGCTGTTGATTGGTTCAAACAGCACCATTAATAGCCTAAATGGGAAACTGAAAATAATATACACCTCAAAGTATGTTAACTGGTTTTGAAGAGTACTACTTGTATGTGTGGAAAAAGTTGTATGAAGCCTTTTTTGAGGGAGCTTTAAGAAATATGATAAAATGGATCAAGTTGAAAAGTATGTGTATGTGATGCTCAATGTGTGCATTACTCCTTTAACCCACCTTTAAAGCTATCATCAGAAGACAGTCTAGCAAATGGCTATTTTCAATGCCTCTTTATTGCTTCACTGAATAACTGCCTCTGTCAGGATGCTTAAGTGAAATATGAGGTAGTCGGACATAGCATAAACATGGCAGTGCAACTTGATTGTACATGATGTGATGTACAGTAAGTTTGGGAATTGCTTTCAAATGGGTCAGTTGACTAATACTCAGCACTCATAAAGTACTGCTCGCTTTCATCTACAAAGTATTAAGAAAAAACATGAATAGCCACAACTTTACACTGGAACTGTCCGAAAATTGGAGTAATTCATTGCACAAATGTACTTCTTCTTGAAAGTGCATTCATTTCAACTGAAAGAATGTAGATGAAAGTAAATGATTGAGGAAAAACAGGCAAAAGTTTAAGTACTTTAGAAATATGAATCAATCAAATTGTTAAGCCAGACAGCATGGGAGGTCTCCATCCCCTCCACCCACAGCGAGAGGTGTGATTGGGGATTCAGTGAACTCTCCCCTGCCCCCGAGCACTCCCCGCCCCCCTCTGGTTTATCATCCTCCTCCCCTGGGGTGAGTGCTGTCCCGCTCCCACTCAACAAGCTCCCATCCATCACTCCTAAGATTTCACTTTAATAGGTGGTCCTCTTCCTCCTTTCAAACACCCTTATGGGAAACTTTGGCAAAGGAGAACACAACAGCCAATGGTGAAGAGTAGGAATGCATATTTATTTTAGTTTATGATGCCAATAATGTGCTATTTGGAGACCTGAGTTTCAGAACTGATAATAAAACAATGGATACTTAAAGCACATAGTTCTGCTGCTACTACTTTGTATTGCTCAAAGTTCATTACCTATCTTAACGTTTATCCAGCAGCACTGTAATACTATACGGCAAATTACGTTGTACTACTTTTCTTAGTATTGTTTCTGTAACAGCACTTCATAGCCTTTAGTATACTATTTAAGTAATAATACGTTTTATATAAGTCATATGTAATAACAACAACAAATTGCACCTTGAGGAATAAAAACAAATACCACAAAGAACATATAGTAAAACATACAAACTGTTTTTTACAATTTAAAAGAAGTTGTTAAATATGTTTCTGTTTGATTTGGTCTGATCAACACGTTTTTCATACTACCACAAACTAATACTCTTTGCTATGAACCTATATTTAGTTTGGTAGAGAAGGCAGCATTTGCATTTATTTTTTTCTGTTTCTTGCATAAACAAATACACACAGAATATTCAATTTCACAGTAAATCTGCAGACATTAAATCTACAATGGTTCGTTATGCTATTGTTCCCCACATCCATGGCTCCAATTGCTGAGCACGTACCACCAGCATGCTGGATGAGCCTAGGCCCAGCAGTGCAGTAACTCCTCCATTCAAACAGGAGGTAGGTTGGTTGATATTTAAATGGCCTCTGTTTGTTTTTCTTCTGCTCCTGTGTGTGCTTGTGAGCCCAGTATAAAGGACCGTGTTCGTTTGAAGGGGATAGCACCAGGAAAGTGAGTGGGAAGGAAACTTAGCTTTGGTGTTTTATATATCAACGGAATGACTTCCCTCAAATAAAGACGTGCTCCATTCTGCCGGTCGGGCTGGAACAAGCTGCTCGTTTCCTGTCCTGAAAACTTGCAGTGTGTTGAACAATGCTCCGGGCAAGAAAAGAGGAGATGTCTCGTCTTGAAGATTTGGCGCGGGACTTTTTGTTTGACCCAAAGTTCAGGCTGAATCATATGTTTACAGTATTTGTGACATTTGAATGAACCAACACAATTGTGCCATTTGAATTAATATAAATGCTGAAACAATAAATAGCGGCTTTTGAAGCTGTCATCTGGGACAAAAGGTAAAGATGAAAGTATTTCCTTTAAGGCTGTAAAGTCTCTTTAATCTCCCTTTTAGGCCATAAACAGTAGCCCCGTAATAAATCTGCCAATGGGAGTAAAGACATTTCTGGTAATTATTGAATCCTAGTTGAATTAATCTTCTTTTTTAAATGTTCACATTTCTACACACTGCCATGTCCACACTACAAACAAAGGCTTCTCTTTCCTTCTCTCGCTGGGAGCTCGCCATGCAGAGTTTCTCACTCAAGCTGCCCCCTCATCAAATTACAGCCCTGCTCCCTCCTGTCATGTTGGCAAACAAAGGTCTTAAAGCGCACTCCCAGTGTAATTGCCTCTAATCTCAGACATAATGTGTCCTTTCATGTCAACTGGTCGGAGTGAAAAGGGAGCTGTTGTTCTCTCTGCCTTTTTTTCACCCCTTGTGCTCTCCCACTTTCACTCTGAGTGAAACAGTTTAACTAGCTTAGCCTCTCTGCTTTGTTTTCCATTTTGAGGAAGAAGGAAACTTTTATTGTGACACGGTGCAATCATTTTGACAATGTAGAAGTTTGACTTGAACTCTAAGACATGCATTTCCTTACTACACCTCTGCAGATGAGCAAATGCTTGGTGCTGTGGTTAGAATTAACATCATGAAATGCAGAGAAATGTTTATGGCAGAGCAGTTCTTAGTGAGCTCCTCCACCTTTGGCCTGGATTCTCTCCGTGGTGAGCATCAGGCAGTCTGCAGCTGGAAGTGTTTCTGCGGTTTGGCCAGGTGTCTCCCTGCCCTGCCTGGGACAAGGCCTCAGCGGGGCCTGGGACTGGAGTCTGGGAGCAGGCTGGAGGCGCTGAGCGAGCTGGCTGCCCCTTCGTGATCTAAAATGTCCCGCAGACCCACCTGACTAGTGGTCAGCTGTAATTGATACAACACGATACCAGTGCTAGAGGGGAAAAAGAGAAAATTAAGATGTGTGGGGAAGAGAAAAATAGAGCTGTGGATACAGAAAAAGGGAAGGAGAGAAGGGATAATGGAAATGTTGGACAAATTCTTCAACTGAAGAGGCCTTTGGTTAATAATGGAACGCAGATTTTAATATGGTTTCCAGGGGTTTTGGCAAGCAAAGATGAACATATCAAGTAAAAAACACAGTATCTGATATCTGGGCTAGCTGGGCTACATTTAAGAGCGAGTGGGGAGAGAGTGCAAGGTAAGAGGAGATGTAGTGTTTCCAAAATCATTCAGCTGGCCTTTTTTAAGGGACCCAGCTGTGCGCCCTGGAGGGCCTGAGCTCTGTTGCAGCCCAGTGAGGCCGGGCTGCAGCTTCAGAGCCTGGTTAGCCATGACCTGATGTTCCAGGAGCCTCTGTGAATGGATGGGCCCCAGGAGAGTTGTCATAAGGGCCCATGAACAATCACCCATTCATCCCAGCAGCCACAGCAACAGTGCAAACATTCAAAAATATAAAGAAAGCTCATCTAAATATAGACAATATAGGATTTTTTAAATGGACAGTTAACAACAAAATCAAATTACAATTTTCCTCTTACCTGTAGTGCTATTTTTAAACCAAGATTGTTTTTGAGTAGGTTGCTGAGTATCGGAGTCATCCGCAGCATACATCTACTCATAAACACAACTGAGACCAATGTTGACTCGTAGAAAACCATTTTTTTGAATTTGGGATCACCTGCCCCTTCAAATTTGAGAAATTGAAATACAGTAAGAAAGAAAGATGTGGTAACATTATGTGAAACATACTCCACCACCCACATTGACATCCTTAGGCGGGAAAACTCTATTTTCAAAAGCGATACTTGGAAAAAAATAACCTAAAAAAAGTGCAAATTCCCCCTGTGAATATGGCTGGTATATTTTTGGACCATGTGGCCGAACTGGCTGAAGCCCATCACGCCTCATCCGCCAGGACTACACATTGGTGTTACATAAGACAGATGAGCCAGTCCAGACATCTAGACTGGTCCTTATGTGGACAAAACTGTGTGTGCTGACTGTGTCCCCTCGCCCAAACCCATTTACCATGACTATATCAACCAACTTTTCTCCATAGTTTCAGTCCCGTTCACTCTCAAAGATTAGAGGCCTGGAGGTCAGCTGCACATCAGTTACATTTTTCTGTGCTTCACCGGCCAGTTATTTATAGAGCAAGAACAAATATACAATGGAAGGAGGGTAGTGGTTTGGGTTGGAGGCAGGTTAAGCCCAGGAACATCTGTCCTTTCAAAGGCCTCTCTTCCTTGGTATGCTCAGAATCCACTCCAGGGGTGTCGGCGCTTCACTGGTAGTCAGAGAGATGGCATGCTAGTCAAAACAGAGCTGAAGAGGGGGGAGCGAAGGACCTCATCCAAGCACAATCTCACATATCACTGAGCACAGTACATGTTCCCAAAGTCACCTGACTCCTGACAACATGAGATTGGTCTCACCTTCAGAGCAGGGAAGAAACAGAGGAAAAAGAGCAACATTTCACGGGAGGTGTGACGGTTCAAACCTGGAAAGAAACCTGAATAATTGACTAGACTAGTTACCTGAGGATCTATAGGGTAGAGGGGGTTGTTCACAACAACAACAGAAATAGCCAGCTGAGCCAGTCCAATCATTGGGCTTTATAGAAAAAACCTACTGTAAATTACTTTTTTTCGTCTGTTGTTGATATTTAAGTCTTGATATTTAGTAATATGTGTAATATCGAACATTCAGCTGGGAAAAATGTAACTAATTATATTTATTGATTTTTTTTTCTTTAGACTGTCACATAAAATCTTCTCCAGGCAGGACGGGCCTCAAAAGTGTGTGTGTGTGTTTGTGTGTGTGCGCGCGCATTTGTGTGATGCAGACAGAAACTCTGTTTAGTCTGTCTGAGTCAGAGATGCATCATTACACACTTGTACACACACACACAAACACACACACAAACACAACCACACACGTTCATGAACGCACAACATCTTTGCTCACATTTTATTGTCTCTCCTCAGAAAATGAAATGTTTAAATTACAATAATGAACAGTTGTAGAAAATGTAACAATCTTCCTATCTCACATTAAAATATAATAAAATATCAATCGTGATTTTTTTTGAAAATATCATTAAACAATTTTCACTTTTCAAAATGTTTACTTTTTCTAGTTTTCACGTTCAGACAATGTAAATTAAACTGATATTTAGTTACATAACTCTAAATCATCACTGAATACAATTATTATAATATTGTCTGGTATTTGCTGTTGCTCTTGTTACTTTATTGTGTTAATCAGCAGACAATAAGCAAAACTGAAGAAGAACAAATTGTTTTTTCTTTTCCTGTGGATCTGGTGCGTTTTACTTTCTCAGTCATGCATTGAAGAACAAGTAAGGAAACGTTGAGGATGAACAACAAACTAAATAAACTATGCAGGCAGGAATATCACATAGCCTACTTGCACTGGCTGAGTGATGTCTTGTAGATCTGAAACCTTTCTTGGTTTCTGTGTAAAAACATATTCCTTCTTATTTGCCTCAATGGCCTGTTTTTATCGATATCAAATGTCGTTTTTCATGTTTAATGTGACAGACTGTTGTTTATACTACATATTCCCAAAATATATAACAAATAATTAGCCTTTTCAATCCTTCAATCTTATACATTACAAAGCTACTTGCACAGGACGCATTCTTCAACCAGCGATATTTTATTTACATTTTTAATTAATCCCAAATTTTCAGGCCCAACAGTCGGAGCAGCAGACAAAAAAAGGGGCATTTAAATATAAAACCAAATGGATGTATTCGCAAAAAGAATAGGGTTTCAGCTTTCTCTTTACTTCGTTTTATTTCTGTGACTGATTGTTGATGTTCGTATATAACGTATACAATTATGTTTCGTAATGATCAATATTTTTTATTTTACTATTTACTATTGTCGCCGTAACCACGACTAGGTTACGTCACTTTATTCGGTGTTATGAGTTGTTCCTGTGGGTTGTCCGGTACAGTAACAGATAGAGTTCAGTTGTGTGCACGCGCAGCTCCTGAGGCCCTTTGAACTCGCTCACCTTCATCCTTCTGTTTCTAGCGACAGCTGCAAGGTGAGGGATCGAATACAATTCCAACAGGATAATATCCACATTCAACATTAAAAGAACTGGGGAAAAAAAAAAAACGAAAATGCGGAGCTTAAAAAAAATGAACCAAACGACGTTTTCTTCAAAGATCACTCTTGTTGGATTAGGGAGTTGCATTACAATATTTAAAGTATTCATTAATAACCAAAAATGACAAAAAGTATGACACGTTTAATAAAAAGCACAGAAGGTTTCCTAGGTTAAACCGCTTTGTAGTATTATTTATTATTGTCTACAGAAGAGGAAATTGTTTTTAATTGTTCTTCTACAGTAAACCAACCCCCAGTTTCCTTATAATAATTTTCGTTCTTTCCCATCACAGGCTGATTACACATACAGTACATCCTGTAACTCTTCAGGCCGAAATTATAAAAGGTTTCTGTAGGGTCAGAAATGCATGCTGGGAAGTATACCCTGACACTAAATTATTATTATTTTTTTTTTTTTTAAAGATCAACTTTATTGCACTGTAGTAAGATAGCATTTATTTATAATATAAAAATAATATTTGTATTTGCTTATGTTCTTCATTATAAGAAGCACCTGTATGAACAGCTTATCATTCAACCAGACAAAATGTTAAATATTAGGTTTAACTAGGCAGATATTTACAATATATCATGAATCAGCATATCATGAACAGTTCAACAGAGCTGTCAAACTCCTGTGCAAGAAAGGAATCCCTCTATAATTACATTTTAAGAGCAGAGGAAGCTGAAGGCCTGAACCCCGTCATTTAGTCGGCATTAAATAAACACAAGGCACATCAGCTTTAGATATGCCCTTACACAGTTGCACTGTAAATAATGACTTTCATGGCCGTGAGCAAAAAGAATCTGGGGTCATGATCAGGGTATGTGAAAAACAGTCATGTTATTGAAAGGTGATATATTGAATGTAGGTTAATCGTTAAACCACCCAAGAAAAATCACAAAATGTATCATCAATCCATAATCAACCCTTCTAAAAATATATTTGAACCGTGACACATTATTTAGCATGGGGGAAATATCAGGAAGCAACATGTTGTTACTCGCATAATCATCAGCATAACACAGTTTGAGCAGACTGCGAATAGCAACCGCTTTAATACAACAAATGCTTCACAAATACTAGAGTCCAATGGTGTAACAACATTGTTACTGAAACAAAACAATGGTAGTAATTAGAGTAGAGTAATGTGATGTTCACTGAGAGGTTTGCAGGATTTCCATTGAACTGAAATGTGATATCTAACACATGTCATGGAATTTCTATTCTTCATCTTCCCCGGCTCTCCTTTGATACTGATCCAAAACCTTCTGCGTAATAAACCTCTAAGAGCCTATGAAGATATGCTTTACCCAGGGATTACACTGATTCAATGACAAACAATTATTGGGAGGGAAATTAAGATCAAAAGTTAAAGTTTGCAGTATAAAAAACAACTGTGCCAGACTGTGATTCCTGTCTCAATTTAAGTACACATTATTCATACAAAAATGAATTAAGAGTGGGTAATATATATTCTTATTTATTATTGTTGGACAATTATGAATCAATCTTATTTATTATTTTAATATTATATTTATTATCATTAAATTAAGGTTGAAACATGCGTGTACATTTCCTACTGTAAATTAGTGTGAAAAATGTTGATTCATTCATTCATTTTTTAACTTAAGAACATATTTATATTGTCTGTTTAAAACAGTAAATATATATGTTATGTTTATAACTTTTTCAATCCGCAATTCTGAGTTTACAGCTCAGTCACATAGACATTAAACGCCCCAGTTGAGCTCGGTCCCTCTCCAATCTAAGGTCAACATCAGCATCGGTTTAAGGTGTCCTTGTGTGGGCAAGAAGTGTCGTTGACACAATAAAGCATTTTTAAATTGGTAATAAAAAAGGTAAAACATAAAGAAATACATTTATTAAATTGAGTTACCAAAAAATATTTTTTAAGTACCACTGGCAATTTAGAACCAAAATCCAAATATTAAAGGAACGCCACAACTGTTGTATGGAATTGTTTTAATTACGAATACACAACCGCACCAATAATAACAACAATATTTGTGCATGTTCTAATTCTCCAACCACTAACGTGCCTCCAGAGAGCCCACGGTCTCGACTGTGCAACGTACCAAATATTTAGAGTAATAGCTGGTTACTGTGCTATCTCTACCACTACGAGCTGTCAATCTCTGCCACGGAGCTAATTAAAAAGGCCCCGGCGCTTTATTTGTTTGCACACACTCTGAGGGCAGACTGGAACAGTGAGGCGTGGGGGCATGACAAGCACGCCATGCCCCCTTAAATCACTCCCCTGTTCCAAAATGCTGACACCACATAAGCATCCTGACAAAACATTTCAGTGTGTCCCCATTGTGGGCGAGACGAGAGTAATGAGAGGAAAAATTGTGATGGAGATGATTTATGGGAAATTTACAAGAATTCTGTGTTTCTGTATCTTTCCCCTCAGCTCCAATGTGATCTAGCTTTTTCTTATGAGTGTCACAACCATACTTGTATTCCCTGTTCATAGAAAGTGCAGGACATTTGAACAGTACAATAACATAAAACATGCTTTAATATCTTACCGTATTGTCCCAGGCCTGCATCCCCTCACCACGTCCTTCTCTAACTTTTCATTTCTTTCCCTTTACGTGTCACTGCTGCTGTCCCAGAAGTGGTTTTGCAACCCACTGAAATCTGGATGTCCTGAGAAGTGACAAAAAAATGGAGCTGGCATTGAATAAAAGACACATACATTTTAATTGTGCTGCAGTGGACCCTCGGGCATCAGCTGCTGTGGCCTCATGGCTCTCTGCTGCCACCTGTCTGTCTGAGGAGGAGCACATTAGGACGCTCTCTAAAGATGGTCCTGCAGAATGTGCTGAGTAATGCTTGGGGATCATATACCTTAATGTATATTTATTTTTTTGGTTTCAAATGAATTAAATGTTAGATTGAGCAAGTGAAAAGCAGTCCAAACATGTAAATATTCATCTTCCCATAAAATACCAGCATGACTGTTGAGTGACTAGACTTACTTCAGATAAATAATTTGATTAACTCTCAAGAGGGCAGCAGTAAAATCGTCTCGATCAGATCTCTGCATACCAGTGTTTGGAGAGCGAACCCCTGTTTTGCACGACTTTACGGCTCAACAGGAAGCTGTTGAAACCGTAACATAAATAGCAATCAGGCCACAAGTAAACCAATCAGCAGCTTTGTTTCAAAATATGCACCAATCAATTAGCAAAGGGATTTCCTTCCAAACACGTTACGGACAATCTACAGTTTGTTTTGCTTAATTGATTTGCAGTCTCAACTTTCTGCATTTTTACAGAGGGTTTAATCATTTGAAAGATCATCTGTGTATTCGGTTTAATGAGATTTTTCATGATGCTATGATTTTATGTTTTAACAACTATCACCCATTTAGCTCATTTTGATTTGACATTTTGTCTTTTGGCATTATCGTTTGGGCACTGTTATTTTGGCACCAATAGCCCATTAGCCTCTATAGATTTTAAAAACTTTGCTCTCAAGCTTTTGAAGACAGCCTTTTGGCCTCATATGTTCTCCAGTCCAACTCACACAGCTGCCTCCCAGGCTAAAAACAGAGAGCTCCATCACCTGCATCCAGCTGCAAACCACAAACAGATTGAAGTATTCCCCTGGAGGGAGATTTTGTGCAGTCAGGCCATCATCCGCACGGAAGATGAAGAGGCCAAATATTAAGTACTACTGGCCTCACTGCCCCTCAACAAAGGACAGTTTGCAGCTCTAAGCTTTTTGCCAGTGAGTTCTGATACAGTAGGAGCTAGGAATGTTGTCTGAGCATGTGACAACATTTCCCAGACCACTAAACATTGAAAACAGACCAACAGGCAGCATGTTGCATTGATTTAGTCATTTGACAAATAGCTTCGGAATGAGTATCCCCGTCCAGTCGTCTCTAAATGGTTGCCATATAAGTAGTGGATTAAAGGAAACATGGTATCTTATTTTAAGAACAGGAAATGAGACAATGACAGGAGAAAAACTTATCACATATTGAGACGATTGTGGTGACCATGGTGAAAAATGTTCTCTGGATGGATGATATTGTCTCTCAATGCTGTCCTGATGTGGTCATCCCATTCACAAGATTTTCATTACATCTGGTATCCTGCTGCAGCTCAAATCCAAGTGTTTAGAGTACAGGATCATATTAGTCAATGTATTTCTACCAAGGAATTTTCGAGCAACCTACATAAAGTTAAAAATAGTTTCCTTTTTTGTTTTTCTAACTGTTCTTTGTAACCACAGTTATTTTTAATCTGGAAGGTTGGCTGTATGGTTAGAGAGGGTCAGTTTTTCTGAAGAATCCCTGAGCTCTGAATCCCAGTAGTTGGGAATACTGTGTAGCAAAGCCTGTATATGTCCATGTTGGAAGCAGGCGATGGAGCAGGAATTCCTTTGCATGAATCTCTGTAGTATGCTTTAGCTTTATCTTTTCCAAACAACTGGTCTGATTTGGATATGAATTGTACTTATTGTGTTAGAACTAGTAGCTTTATAACAATATACATTCCTTATTGTATCATGAAATTTGTCATCTGGACAAAACTGTATATTACACCTCACACACTTGCCCTAAATTATGTGTGAACATAAACTTAGCTCTTACGTTATGAGTCCAGGCAATCAGCACTGAACAACCATCGAGGCTCGCAAAGTTTGGCTTGTCAAAACAAAACACAGTGATTGCCCTGCGTTTGATTTTCCTAAACCCAGCAAACTCCAATGTGGAACTTCTGTCGCGAGTGCAGCACGGTTGAAAAAACAGGATTACTGGCTATGACAACACCTGGAAGCAACACGTGTGAGCAGAAGAGAAAAATGATCCTGGTTAACTGCTGCAGATAATGGCTCTGCAATATTTATATTTGTCTTTGGCAAGGAATAACTAATAATAACTAAGCCATACCACTACTAACCACAGCCAGGTTTTTTGTCTACCTGGCTTGTCTAAACAGTGCCAGCATTACTGTTAACTCAGTGTTGGAGTGAAGTGTAACAGAAGAGTTTCCAAATAAATGTAGGGTCGATGGTGTCAAGTGAGTTACAGTCCTCAGAGCTTCTAATTACTGGAAGTAAGAGTTGCAGTATGTCAATGAGTCAGTGCAATAATGTGTTTGACGGATAATGACAATAGAGAGTGTTTCATTATGTAAGTGACAAGGTTATTAGTCCTGGGGTAACACATTAAAGACACGTGTGCCGATTGCACTTCAGCACCTACAAACCACCGTCTTCCTGCTGCAGGTCGCTGTTTAAGTTTTGACCTGACAGACAATAACTTTAGCTTGATTTATAAGGTTCGTCTGATATACTGACGTATTCTTGGTTAAGTATCCAGCTGAACTAAAGCTTAAACGCCAAGACGAAGAGACCATAAAAGGGTTTAAGATCCCCACAACATATACATTCTTCTTAAAAGCACATCTGATCTTTCTTTCTCACTAAAACATACAAAATCTACCAATATCGACTATTTTAAATAAAAAAACACCAACAGGTAAGAAAACACCTTCAACACTCACAGACAAAGATCTCTTCTCTGGGTGTGTTCTGATCAGTACAGTCATTTGATTTGTGTGTCTATATTAAAAACTAAATTCCTATCTAGGCTAGTACTGTGGACAATCTCTGAAGCATCACACATTTCACTGATTTCTCCAGAGGATGAACTTCATGATTTATTCATCACTCCCATCCAGTGCTACTGACAATGCCTGTCTCTACCCTCCCAGGCCCCAGGTCAAATTCAGGTGGGGCTTCTGTTT
Source organism: Eleginops maclovinus (assembly GCF_036324505.1). NCBI lineage: Eukaryota > Metazoa > Chordata > Actinopteri > Perciformes > Eleginopidae > Eleginops > Eleginops maclovinus. The sequence continues at coordinate 15,918,962 of NC_086354.1, forward strand.
GACGCCACAGGGCCATGATCCCAACCTGACAAACCTCACTTTTTTAAATTTTAAATAACTCTGTGACCCTAAGGCCGCAGACATTATGCCGGGCTGTGTACCGGCACTCACTCTACTTTCATAGAAGCTTTTCCGGCCATCACTGTATGCTTTGTGCCAAAAATGATGACAACTATCAAAAGAGACGTAGAGCCTGGGGTGAGAAAGGGCAAAGAGATGTACAAACAAAGGGAGCGAACGACAGATAAGGAGTCAGACAAAGAGACAGTGAGAGCAGTGGAGTAAAAAACTTGTTATCGCCTCGGCCTGTTCGTCACAGACTCAGGTCAGAGGGGTGTGAGACATGAGTTGGCAGAGTTAAGAGCAGGGACTTGTTGGAATATGTGTGGGGCCATAGGAAGTGCTGTTTTGAGAAGATAACAGTGTGTGTGGTTTGTGTGTGTGTGTGTGTGTGTGTCTGTGTTCGATGGAAGGGAGAGGAGGCAGTGGAGGCGAGAGGGGGGGGGTTAAGAGAGTAACAGTGTCCTCAGCCCTGCCCTGCTTTCCTCTATTCACTGCCCGCATCCTGTCTGTGTGCGGCTCCCTAATGACTTTTAATGAGCCACCGGTGAATCCCTCTCCTTCCTGCCTTCACACAACATGCCAGGCGAGAGAGCGAGTGAAAGGAAGAGAGAGAGAGTTTCAATATCAACATCACTGACTCCAGTGGTGGTGGTCACTTGGCTTCTTTTATAGTTCCACAAGGAATTACAACCATTAGATACCGTAAGCCTGAATTAAGAAGTCTCAATGTCCACCCCCAGGTTGACAAGTGAATTTATAAACGATGTGTTTCAACTTTTTTTTCATGATATTCTCCTCTTATGCATGACACCCTGCTATGTTTTGGGACAAAGCATTCCTGAAAAGTGAGCATTTTTAGGTAAAAATCAAATAATCGAAAGCATGTTTTCCAACTGGTCACGTAGTAATACATAATAGGTTGAGAATTCGTAATGTGATGATTGGTTGCTGAGTAATTCCTCAATATGTACCACTTTAGCCCATTAAGAAATATGTAAATATGTAGACTCACAAACATTTAATGAGTAATTATAAAATCTGGAAGTTTAGTAATATGTCATGGGCCATTATACTGACTTACTTATTCAGGGATCCCTTATTATCAATTCCTGATTTTGTCTTGAGTAATTTCTTGGTAAACTCCTCATCAATTTGTCCATTGTATTGCTAAAGATGAATGTTTGACATGCTTGACTGGAGCGAAATCAACATAGAAGACAATGATCAAGACAATGAAATCGTGTGGCTTGGGCCCCCGCACTATAACATACTTGGCCTGACATGCAGAGCTCCGAAGTCATGCTTTCTCTCATTGTGATCCTATTCATTGGTTTATATTTTAACTTTATTTAGGAGTAGTTATCTATAAATACCTGTTCCTAAACCTTTTTTTTGTCATTATTATTGTTGTTTGGGTCGAGTCGAGGTGGGTTGGTGGGAGGGGGGTGTTTTGTGTGTTTTGTGCGTGTTTAAAAAAGACAAAAAGAGGGAAATATCTTATGTAACCTTGCTGATACCTCATTGTCACTACTCTCTATTTTTCAATAAAAAGATTTGAAAAAAAAATGATCAAGACAGATGAACACTGCACAGGTTGAACATGTATAATTGCTCACTCATGTAGTAGGTATGAAACACTACTTAGCACTCCCTTGAATGTCACTCTTTCATTTGCTTCACGGATCAACGTTGTGTCACCTTGTCACGATGGATGACAGGTGAGAGAGTCTCTGATGATCCCTCTGACAATCTGTAATCAAGTAAAGAATGCTGGATCAGAGGCTCCTTCAGAAAAAGACTGAGGTCAGCTCTCTATTCTGTCTGATGCATGGCTTCACAGAGCGAGAAAAGGCCTGACGCTGATTGCAAGAATGTGAATGCATGACAGACAGAGATAGAGGTTAGACAGTTTTAGTGCTTGTAGGGGACATTGTGTGGGGCCTTGAAAGTGCTAACAGCACATACAGTAAGTATTTTAAAGTGGCACTTCTGCTATTCAAAACAAAACCACAAATAACGTCTGAGATTTTACACAGAAGTAAACAAAAGTGAAAAACGATAGAATCACTTCTAACTGATGAATTTTGCTAATCAGACATACATAGATTGGTATTTAAAAGTAGAGCAGATTCACACTGTTCATTCTATTCCTAATAAATTCGCCCTTTTGTTTATGTTAGGTAAAAGTCCATTTAAACTCTTTAAATATTGCGTATCTCTCCTAATAAAGCCTCATACACAATGACATCCAAAGCTTGACGTGCCTAAGGTCCATGGAAACGATTGCTGAACTACACATACCATCGAAACATCTGTATGCTACCCGAACTTCCTGGTCCTTTCTGACCCAATCAAGACGTGGTGAATCTGTTCTGTATGCAGGTCTAGTCCACTCTGAAATAAGCAATAGTAGAAGGAGTTGGGAGAGATTGATGTTTATGTTTTTACCTTTTTTTCTTGACTTTAAACATTCGTCTTGTGTTTCTGTTTCACCATCATTGTTTTGGATATGATGCTTAGCATTTAGGGAGTCTAGAGTTGCAAAATGTGCAGCAGTAATTCATCCTTAACTGCACCGGAAATTCCTCATGTGTTAAGGGTTAACAATCGGGTAGTGACAGCACAAGTCCTCCCAAAAATCCAAACCTTGTCCTCACCATGGGAGGTAGAAAAGCAAAGTATGGCCAAACAGGGTGATGTATGGCGCAATATTTACTGCCCTGGTCGGGTCCACTCACAAACCTGGCAATGCTGGGTGGGCCAAGCCCCCCGCTGAGTTCAAAACGATTACAGCAACATGTACAATTCCTGAAAGCAAAGAAATAAGCAATGCACTGCAGATGACCTGAGCTTTGCAATGCCAGACAGAGCTTTAAGTCATGTCAGTTCAAGTCAATGACAATAAAAATACGGCACACTGCTTGCGTCAGTATAGTAAAATCCATCCTCACAGCTTTTGCTTCCAGGGTTTTTAAACGCAGCTGAGTAATAGAAGGAACAGTTGTCTTTTCATTCCTTAAAAATCACCAATCATTTTTTGAGGAAGAGCTTGAAAAAAGAAACAGAGCGGCTTTCCAGCCAAGACAGTGCTTAAGTCGTGACAGCACCCAACAGATGGTGGTTACGTTAGGATTAGTCATAATAGTCATGATGGCGATGATGTCGACAATAATAGCTCCAGCAGCAGAAGACAACTACAGTTGCAGGTGGAGGATACAAGGAGGAAATGTGTATATGTGTATGTGTGTCCTTGCAAACACCTGAGATTCTTGGCAACCCTGAGAGGAAGGGTCCCGGTCATCGGACATCCCTGTTGCAGGGCCCACTCCCTGCACCAGACCCCCTAATCAGTGGGAACAAAGGGGGGAGGGCGTTCAACAGCTCCAAAATAGCATGAAGAGTAGGAAGAGTGGAAGGATGTAGGGAATCTGATGCAATGCCTCATAGTGCACGTAATAATTAGAGCCAATTAGAGAAACAGTACACCTTGTTAATATCTGTCTTGTGAAAACAAATGCTTCATATAAAGGAAGCCAAGAGAACAGGAACACATAAACTGAGACAGCAGAAAATAGGGGAAGGATTCAAAGTTGTTTACCTTTGCTGTGTTCATCGAGCTGTGATAATGTAAATCTGGCGGATAGCTGTGTGTGTATATGCGCGTGCGTGTGTTTGTATATGACTTCCTCAGATGTTCATTTTGAAGTGACAGTCTGACAAGCTGTGGCTGTAGTGGTTGCTTCGACTTCCTGACCCCACAAGCCACACTGTTTTCCCTGATTGACTTTTCCTCATAGATGCCACACAAGATGGGAAATAGTTTCTGCGAGAATTGCATCATTAAACTTGACACAAAGCTGTTGATACGAATTAACTGTTAATATACAGTAGTTACATATGCACACAGATGCATCTTTGCAATTTGAAGTATTTTCATGCACTGTTTCAAGAAGGATACCATCAGATGTTCACAGAAATCCAGTTTGATGACAGGTCAACACACACTTGTACATTTCTTTATGCAGCACCAGCGGTCTCTGATGGCTCTTTTTCATGATAAGTCCCCGTCCATATGTTAAAAGGCGCATCAAAAGCAAGGGATGATAAAATGGACAATAAGCGGGGGCCACCAGGTCCCCCTCCTCTTGGGGCCACAGATTAGGCCTCCTGCACTTCCTTTGGAAAACAGGCACCGGACCCAGAGGAAGCTCCTGTCAGCTGTGCTCTCTCACCTCCCTGGCCTCTCTCGCTCTCACTCCCTCTCCCCACCACTCTCTATCTCACTCTTTCTCTCTCTCTGTCGCTCCTATTCTCTCTGTCTAGCAGATGAAAAACAGGCCTTTCCATCCACAACTTGCCACCGTACTCCACCCGGATACCGCAGGCCAAGCCTCATCAGGCTACTGCAGCATGTCACACTTACACTCTGCTGTCTTGCAATATGCTATTGTGACTGAATTTAGAAAAAAAAATGTCTTGTGGATAGCCTTCATCAGTACATTACGGTTGTTAGAAAGGATCACAAATATGTGTTTAGTTAAGTGATGCTCCTGCTGAAAATATCATGCATTCTGCCGCCAGAGTCAGGCAGTGGAAGGTGGAGTGGTTGTCCAGTTGCGGGGTCAAGTGGTCAATGGTGATTGAGTATGGACACTCCCTTTGACTGCAGAGCCAAATCACGGTTTGAGTCATCAGACAGTTGGTCCTGTGTTGCCTTCACCCTTCTACTGTCTGGAAGATGACCCAGACAATTATGTAAGGACTAGGTGGTTTTTGATCTTTAACATCACAGTTCTATCATAGCTGTAGCATAATTGTTGCAATCAGAATTTGATTTGATTTATACTTTTGCACTTCCTTCAACAAAAAGTTTAATTCGTAAACCATACATCCTACCCTTACTTCATTCAACACACTGTGGGGTTTTTGCACAACAGCCTTGATGGAAAATGTTTTATATATTTGAAGTTTTAAGGGCAATGTTTATTCAAAGATAAGTTCCTCTTTATTAGTGAAACCACCCCTTGCCACAGAATAATTTGTCCTCATCAGAAGTTAATTTGGCCGCTGGACCTGTCGGAATAATAAGTAGCACATCAGTGACAAAGAAAAATCAATGCAGTGACTTCAACATATTTAGATGTTCAAGTTAATGCAGTAAAAGTATAAAGTAATGGATGACAGAAATAACCAAATGGAATTGCCCCAAAACGTCACTTAAGTTTAGAATTTGACTAATTGTACTTAGTTACCGTCCACCACTGCCTTTAGTGAGTAATGCTATTGTAACTGATTGAGGCGTTGGGCCGATGATACACAAATAAAACCTGAATTGAAGTATTTAACATGCTATTGAACAGACTTTCACTGACTGTATTTCAGTCTGTATCCTGTCTGGCACACACAATGCCAACAATCCTGCTGAAGTCACAAACCCTAATGATTGACATGTTTAGTGTCACATGTGTGGTTATTATTCCATCCAGGGGTTCAGTTCTGGTCTTTGTAGACATGACAGGCAATTCAGAAGACTGCAGCTCTGTAGGTTCTATTGCCAGGAGAACCGCCACCAGCAATTTGGATCTCCTGCTGGCCCAGTAGAGCGCCTGGTGTGGGCGCCCATGGAAAGCCTAAGTAGGTAACCCTGTCAGGCTTCCCTTCAGGCCAGTGGCCACTGAAGGCTGGCACATAGTGCCCTCTTCCCCACAAACACTGCCACAGGTAATGTTTTCCTGAAGTCATGCCAGGGCTTTAAGAATTTCCACGCATTGAGGAAAAAGACCCAGGCCTAACACAAGCAGTCTTTTCAGCCAAATACGGCACTAATGTAGTCTGCCTTCACAGACAGCGAGCAGACTAAAGCTCTCTTGTCCTGGAACCAAAGAGGCAAGAGGATTAGGGCTTGCCACAACATTTAACGACACCAAACCTTGTTTGATTCAATCAAGGGTGGTAAAAGGCAGGCACGGATGCCTCTGAACTAAACCTCCTGTTGTTGATCCTGTCATGCGACTTGTGCTTGTCTACATGTGTAAAGGCTCCTGTGAGTGTGTGCGTATGTTTGCTGAGTGAGAGACTAGTTCTGGCGCTTCGCCAGTCCATCAGCGAGCAGAGAGGACAGATTGATCTTAAGGCAAATGTCATCATGTTTTCCCCTGACAAATTTGACAAATTCACAGGAAAGTCCCATCATTTGTAATCAACATGCATCTCTGCTGAGATTAAAGGTGAAACACTGGTCCTTTCAGAAAAGCAATTACTTAATGTCTGAATGCTGACCAGCCCTATACCAACATACACATTAGTCATTTTTAAATGTGTACTGCTTAGTGTGTCAAAGCTATAAATGCTAGATCACCATTTATTAAAACTAAACTGTTTTCTCACTCTTTCCTTCAAATGCATACTCCCTGTAAGATCTTTGCCAACTAAGTGCTCTTTCTGCATTTGAATAGTGATTATGAATAATCAAATATAATAGAAAAATGGCCCTCTATCATCAAAAAAAGCATATATAATTTGAGTGAAAGCTCAACTCCTGACTGAGATGTGCCTGTCTGTGTGGCTATAATTCCTTCCATTCAAATGAGCCAAAAGCCAGACCCCAGCCAGACACCAATACACCCTATCCCTCTAGAGACAGGTTCCGTGATTTGACAGGGTCTGGGCCTCAATCTGGTCGGGCCGGAGCGGAGCGAGCCGCAGAGGAACGACATGTGATAAATGGGTCTTATCTGGAGGTTGTGGCGTTGGGAAGCTGACTCTGTTTCCCTCTGATTACATTAGCAGGCAGGAAAATGGGACGTGAGGGGAATGGCTGGAATTCCAAAGAACGAGGGGCAGACGCTCGTTTTCACTTGTTTGCCGACTGATAAAGAGACAGAGAGGAGGTGTGAGGGGTCTGGGTACATGTGAAATATAAGTTTTATTTGCAATGACAGTGTTTTTATCTGACACTATTGTGGCAAGGGGTAAACTCAATGAGTTCTACTATAGTTTATCTGAGAGTTCATTTATCCTGTTAATGAAAGGGTGACACATATCTGCTGCTCTCTGCTGCCCTTACCTGATGAAATAAAAACAGTTTACAGCCAATATCCTGATAACTGCATAATTCATGGATGTTTAATTATTAGATACCAAAGTGAAACCTGCACTCGACTGGATTGTATCTTAGACTTTCGCAGCAGTTTGGTCTAACACAGTGTCAGCAGGTCTCGATTCATTAAGGATTTATAAAGATAAAATAAAAAAATGAAATACATATTTACCAAATTGTCTATTAAGTACTGCATGTTAGACTCATTTTAATTAAAAAATGTACGGTTTAAAAAGATTTGCCTGAAATTGGTGTGTTTCCTGGATAGTGTGCTGAGAACCTAAAAGTCCTGTACCTTCAAAGTTTTGATCACCAAACATCATAACCTTCTGTAGGTCATGATTTACAGAACATTAAGCACAACAACCTGCACTATAATGCACTTGGCTTGGCAACCGGAAGGCCACCTGTTCAAGTCGTGAAAGACCAAGTGCTACCGAGGTGTCCCTGAGCAAGGCTCCATTTCCCACACTGCTCCCAAGGCACCATACATAATGGAAGCCCTCTGCTCCTTACACTAGGATGGGTTAAATGCAGAATGTAAATTTCCCCTCTGTGGGAAAATTAAGGGTATATTATTCTTCTTATTTCTCCTTCATCTATGTCAGAAATCATTAAGCTGGTGAGGTTTATACATTAACATATAACCAAGTTCAAATAAGTTTGATAAACCTATATGAACATCCATTTGATGTTTACTCTAAACAATTGGCTTAATCTGGCCATTATAATTAAACCATGGATATAGTAATATACATAATAAATATTGTCTCTGTTAGTGGCTATACTGCTGAATACATATTGTCTATTACTTCATGTATACATGTCAGGATTTCAGAAGAAAGCGGGGACTCAGGAAGATTTCTTTTTTTGTCCAACTTTTTTTTTCTGCCTCTCTGAAAAGAAATAACATTGTTTCAAGATTCTGATAGATAGAAAACATATAGATATAGTATGATATGGAGGGGGAAAAAGGAAGAGAGAAGGATTGTGATAAGAAGTATGCAGCAGCCCAGACAAACATGGCGTGGCCCTTCCTCACTGACATCCTGAGGAGGAAGCTGTGGTGCTCTGGCCTCTCTGCTCCAGTCCCTTAGAGACAAGCTCCTCCAACGGGTCATCCAAGTGAGCCAGGATCAACGCTTGCTAACGCTTTCTCTTCCTCTTCTTCTTCTCTTTCTGACTCACTCTTTTACACATGTTTCTATTGAGCTCAAAGTGTACGTGCTGCATGCCTATTTGTCCGTTTAGATATCTCGCTGTCCATAACAGTATGCTGAGTTCTTGCTTTCTTTTTCTGCTCCCACCATTGTCTGTTTTCTACAATATCTCTCTTTTTCCATCATTTCAATCAACTTCCCCTCATTCCCTTCCTTTCCACTCACCACATCACTTATTTTCCACACATGCTTGTCATCGTTATGAATGTACATCATCTACCAAAAAACTGCAGATATCAAGCAGACAAGTAGGAGAGCTAGCACGGGGAAAATCATACCATAAGCTTCATAAATCACCATTTGGACAATCAAGGTAATTACTGCTCCATTGGCTGCTAAGGAAGTTCTAATTGAACAAGGTGGCTGGTGCATTTTAGCAGTGCAGCATGCTTAGCTCTGGAAAGGATATATTGGAGAGTGTGTTTTTAAGCGAGGCAGGCCTGCTGGCACCAGAGACATAGTGGTAAACGGCTCAGTTTAGCATTACAGTGGTGGCTCCCAATGGGCCTGTCTTCCACTGTTGTAGCAACCTGAGGAATTGCAGGCACTCTGAGAAAAGGCTGGAAAATAAAGAGTGAGACCAGAAGAGAACCAGGTTGTGCCAGTAAAATATGTACGCTGCAAACAACCACGAGCCATTTACTACATACAATCTTACACAAACATTTTGGTTGCAAAATACAAATGTGCATGTGCATTTGGACTACTAAATATTTATAGATTTCTTTGAATTACATTTTAGTTTTCAAAGAAATGTGCTCTCAGCTTTACAATACTGAATAGTTGATGACATGTTTTGAACAAGGCGTCACTAGTCCAAAAAAACATGGGGGCAAAACATTGCTCAACGTGTTAAGTAGATATTACTGACCTTTGTTGTTATTCTTACTTTATTTTGTTCTCACATCTATTCATCCTCTGCCTTGGTTATCTACCCTCTGCATGCCTGTCCAGCACAGCAGGGGTCCCCCGGGAGAACAAACCCACACCGGTGGGTATGAAGCAGTCCCACAATCCCCCTCTCCTCCCCTTCCCTCTCCGGCTCGGTTTGCCTCCTCCTGTCCCACCGTGTCCCTGCCTTTATGCCCCGCCAGTCTGCCGTATGACCTGGCTGCTGATAAGACCAGAGGCCCCGCCGTGCCCAGTGCCTGGTGCCAGCCCTTCGTGTTGTGTCACAGATGGGATAGTTGATCAAAAACAGCAGCCCAGTGCAAAAAAAAAGAGCAAAAAAATATTAGACATTATGGCTCCATGACATGGCCGTGTGACCCTTATAACCCGTGCGGAGCTTTTTTCTCACCATTACAGACAGCAGGTTAGTGAGAGGGATGGCGATGCTGGTGTATTGATCAGCAACTATGTTAATATACTAATGTTTTCCATCATACCCTTATTAGTTTCAGGATTTTGATAAGATTACCATCACCTTTTTTACTTGTTGGCATTGTGTTTGTTTTAAATTGTAATCTTGATGTTAACCTGTGTATATTTCTGCCATTGTTCATTCTTTCCTGCTTTATATCGTAACTGCTGCACAATAGTTTTTCTTTGGACAAATTATGTCAGGGGTATCTTCTTTCTTTATCCTTATCTTATCTGTCTTTGTACACTTGGGGGGCAACTAAAATAAATGTAAGCAAACAATTACTTAATAAAAATCCAACAGTGTACTTGTGTTATTATTTCATTATGAAACATATTTCTGGCCACCCAGTCCAATACTCACTTTTTGTTGCTTACGTATTTCTTGAGTATAACATTTGGCCAGGGGATAGCGTTGACATTTAAAAAAATAAATGATTGTAACCAAATTAACATCAGCATGTTAGTAGTGGCATTGTAAGCCTTTTGGCGTTAGCATTTGGCTCACATATCCTCACAATGACGCCTGAACTCTCTCAGTTTTGCTGTTGCCTCACTTTAACACCTATACAAGAAGGAACACATCCTGAAACACTCTCCCCGCAGATACATCTTTACCCACAACCCTTTCCTCATTCCCTCACTCAATCACATATAATTAACTAGAAAGCACACTTATTAAGAGAAAGAAAGTGTGTGTTTTGTCTGACATGGCTGAGTTTAGTTTCTATTTGTCTGGACACATATAACAAGGATCATCAATCTTCTTCAGGGACTGTTCAGAGTTTGGATTAAAAACACCTGGGCCTCCGCAGGCTGACTCATGAGGTGGAAACACGCTCCTACCCTGTCAGAACAACGAAGAGCGGTCAGTCTAACACAACCTCAGACAGATAGAGAAGGAGACCTGGGCAGGGTACAGAACCAGGCTGGCGCGGCGGTGCTCTGGGAGCTGTCTGTAATATTACCCCTTCCTTTAGAGCACCCCTGGAAAGAAAAGGACAGCTTAGCATATGAACCTCTTCATTCAAACCCATAATAAATCTGTTGGAAAAGATTAGAGTAAGAAGGAAGCAATAATTGTGCAAGTAAAAAAATTCACTTATTGAGGATAAAGCTGTAACTTGCCTACAATGTACCTCCTACTGGTCGACGATTGAAGCAAAACATTGAAAAGTCCCAGCATTGAGAAGGATGTCGGCTTCCTTTGTGGTCTATTTGCCTTCCTGAGCTGTTCCTGGCTCTCACAAAGATTAAGTCAACTACAGAAACAAGAAAGGTGAGAGCTGAGGTAGACTTAAAAGTGTGCCCATGTTGAAAGGTTGGTTTAATCCCCAGAGGAAATAAGAACAGGCAACCTGGGGGTGTATCATAAATACATTCCTGAGCCACACTGAAGCAGTGCAGATAATCAAACTAGCCTGAAGGGAAAGATGGAATAGTGTATGTAGTGTATGTATCTGTCTGCATTTTGAGCCTGTGTGTGTGTGTGTGTGTGTGTGTGTGTGTGTGTGTGTGTGTGTGTGTGTGTGTGTGTGTGTGTGTGTGTGTGTGTGTGTGTGTGTGTGTGTGTGTGTGTGTGTGTGTGTGTGTGTGTGTGTGTGTGTGTGTGTGTGTGTGTGTGTGTGTGTGTGTGTGTGTGAGTGAGGTGCTTTGACCCCGGTCAAGTCACTTGACTTCTCGGCACCTTTGCCTACCCCAGCTGTATCAACACGTCCCGCTCTACCCAGGCAGGCAGTAGGCCGGCGGTGTGTCAGGAGCCTGGCTTCAACCCACCACACAGAGACTGACTTGGTGTTTGTGTGAGTATGGGTGGAGGGGATAGATGGTGGTGGAAAAGAGACCTGCACCCCTCACCACAACTCAGCTCAATGGAATTCAAGTGATTCCTCTCCACCCCCACTGGCAACCATGCCCTGAGTAAACAAGCAGCTGGGGTCAGGGGCAAAGCAATCAGCACCACCGGGTAGCTCTTAATGGATTGCTGTGTTTGCTGACAGGTGGCTTGGTGGTGCCTCCAAAACAATATGGAATGAGTAGATTCCCCTTTTATGGCATGTTGTAACCGAAAACAATGATTTTACATTGTTCTACAAACACCTTTGATTTCAGCTTTAGAAACCTATTTCAATGTTAGAATTTCTAAATACATTTTTCACTATGATTCAAGATTCAAGAAGCTTTATTTATCCCGAGGGAAATTGCAGTGAAACAGTTGCAGTACAAAAGTGGGAAAGTAATACAAAGTGAGAGGTAAAATCAAACTAACTACAATAAAACAAGCAAACAGCAAATAAAGCAGATTTGGGACACAGCCTTAGACATAAACACCTCACAATCCTCCCATTACCTACCTGAGGTCTCAGCAGTTTATAGCGGTCTTCGTATCATGCTTCACTCACTACGGTCGTGAGCCGGAAGAGGATGTGGATATGGGTGGAGGAAAAGAGTGTAAGAATGTTTGTCTAGACATATAATATGAACACCAGAAATACGTTGTTTAACAGTGTATGTCTGCAGGAGAGAGTGAGAAGAGACACACTTTTAAATTGTTTTAGGACATAACTTCATTTTTAAAAGAACTTAAGCCTTTTAACAATCTCACTACCTCACTTGACCTTAGTTAAAAACAAACTTATTTTCCATTTTTAAGAACTGATTTGATGAAAAAGACCTTGCTTTCATTTTTGGGGGTGACACAAATGTCACACCACAGGCAGCTCTCCATGAGCAGCTGTTGAAGATAAGATGAATGTTGGATTTCTATCCACCGGGTGCTGTTTCAAAAGGATATTGGGATGTTGGATGCCCTCAGCAGGGACATATAAAGAAAAAAGTCTGCTACTTTGCTAATCCTTTCTCAACCTCTAATATCATTACTGCAGGAAATTCATCTTGGGGGAGGAGGAATGAATGGGCCTCTTTGTTTTATTATTATTATTTCTGGCACGGAGAACCACACACACGTCTGTGCAGAGCTGACCGAAGGTCTTTACCTAGATGGCAATGGTGCTACAACTTATTGTACAACAAACACATCTTTCAGGCTTTCCAGCCAGCACTGGCCTAATATGGGCTGGGACAGGAGCCAAACAATGCATTACCTCTCACCGCCTAACCTCCATTGCTTCCATCTCACATAGTTAACTGTCCTATGAGCGGGAGCATCCCAATCCCCAGGGTGATTTACTGTCTGAGGGATGCTATGGGTTTCCTGCTCCAGAGTACACAGAAGCCACATTAGGAAATATCCTTCGTGGAGAAAGGGGAACATTCAAACTTTTTATTGCTTATCAAATATTGTATGCTTGCCATTGAATGACAAATGACTACATGGAGTTGAAAGTGTTCGTGGGGCCTTGAGTGCTTGGGTGTGCGGTTCTGTACAGTCTGTGTTCTGACAGCTGGCAGAGGAAAAAAATAACCTGGCAGAAACCTACCCTCCACAAAAAAAGCAGTCAATAACAGGAACTCAATCAAACTGCCCTGGTTTCCGGTAAGCTATGCACTCTGGACTGCCTGGTCTGACAGAGGCTGGCTCGCTGAAAGACTGGTTGGCTGCAGGTCGGCCCCCACCGCAGCACGGACAACTCTCAGTTGGCTCCGTTGTACCACACTCATTTGTACCTCGTCTGAATGGGGTTTCGACTTTTATTCAGCTGGGTTTAAAAATGTGCCTGCACACTGCAATAGTTTGCCAAAGAATATACTGAGCCCCAGCCTCAAGTCAGGTTAATGCAACATACGGATTTGGGTTATCCTGTGCTTGCTTTTCAAGACACATGAAGTAATATAAAATACAACATGTATGGAAACAGACACTAAATATTTAATAAAAATCTAAATATTGATAAACAGCAGTTTTTTAAATGATATTCCACTTAAATGTATCTACGAATAGTATGTTCTGTAATGCATCTTCTACGGTCAAATGGTGAAGCTGACCTGCTCTGTCCTGGCTTGAACTCCTAGAAATTACTTTTCCACACATTGGTTAAGTCAATTGCGTTTTGATGGGAAAAGCAATTTCGGCCCAGATACATTCAGTCAGCATTTTCAGCCATAGTTGCTCCTTTTTTTGTATGTAAACAGTTGCAGGGAGAAATCTGAGGTTGATAGTATGTGTAAATTATGCAGAATGTTAACACCAAATACCAGCATGCTCATCACGAGTCGAGCAGGTGGTTCGTTTCAGGCAACAACGGTTGAAAGATTGTGTTTGTGGTTGAAAATCAAACCAACATGTTCTAATGTCAGGTCACTTACTTTCCTTAATCTTTAATATTTCCATAAACTTAATCAAGGGCTGTGAATGCGTGGACATAACTATAAGTCTATGATTGAAGCTACAAAGTACATAGCAGTAAGGCTTAAACTCAGTGGTCTCATCCAGCAGAAACAGGGCAGCATCAACTGATGATTGTAAGTCCGATATACACTCATGCTTATATACATGCTTTTTTGTGAAACTGTGTTTGCGTTTTGGTACAATTGCCCAGGTAAATTAAGGCTTGGTTTACTGCAGTGCATCAAACATTGCACAACAAAATAAATAATTAAGTGCTTTTGTTCTCTCCAGTAACTATCGATAGCTATCCCTAGGTAGTGGAAATGGTGGACCAGATCAAATGTGGGAATGTTATCCAACAAAAAAAAAAAAGAGCTGTGTTGACTGAGGACACAAAGAAGGCTTAGAGAGAAAATAGTTAAAAACAATGAGGTAAACAAATGCAGGGTGTCCTGTGTTTTTCGTTGCTTGTTGCTAACCTCTGAGGAAAACTGAAGCAAAGCATTTTTGGTACAGGTTGGATGTCTGCATGGAGCTCTGCAAACTGATACCGACAGTAACAAGTACGATGGTGTTCATCGTGCTTGAGGTGGATGTAGTGACACGTGGCACCTGATGTCATAGCCAGGAAACCTCCGGAGGGGCAAGCAGTGCAGTGCTGAGCTCTCCTTGGATTCCACAGCTCCTGTCTTCACCTCTACCTTGTTTAGTCTAAGTGTCACTGTCTATCAGCTCAAAGTTTCAACGAAATATTCCTCTTTTTTCCTTGCAGAGAAAGGTGAACAAGAAAAGTTAGAAAATCGAATCCAGAACTGAGAAATTAGAGATGTTTATAGAACAATTAAACGTAATCTTTTCAGAAATGTGCACTGAAAAATATTCTTTCTTTTCAGTTTGTGAATTTTTTAATGATAAAACAAATAAACCAAAAAAGGGGACTCAAGGAGCCATATACACACCCTTATCTTCTCCATTCAGCATTAGATTCTTTTCAATTCAATAAGCCATTCAGGTCTGCAGAGGCTAATATAAGTTAAAATATATTTCCTTTCTAGTATATTGGTTTTTGATTATTACCATCCAACCTTCTGTCAGATGGTGCTCACATGTTGTAAAGAGGACAGTTGTTTGATGACACATGATTTATTAAGGCTTAGCCTACAGGTGGTAATTTCTCTACTGTTTAAACCGGCTGTTACAAATGATCTTAGCTTCAGCTGTGACTCGTTTCAACCGCCAATTCACCTCCCAGAATCCAATGCATCCGTGGATTAAAAGCTTAATACATTTTATCTGTAATGACCAACATTTGAACATTTGATAACTTGGCACTTTCTATCAGCACTAAAATGTTATAGCCCTTAAGCATCTTTACTATAGGGATAAGCACAAAGATTGAAATATAAATGGAGCTATAGATGAAGTGTGAATTTGTTCAAAAAAGTGAACTGATACCAAGTTCCAAAGAAGTGGTTTGTATTGTTGTTTTTAGTAATATTGTAAGGATAACCTGTGCAGTGACATAAAATGTTACTAATACACTTTTAAATGATGGCCACAATTTAAAAAGTATAAAAAATCACTCTTCCAGCTCTTAATCCCTGAATAATAACAAATCCTCACACTGTGTGACTGAAATCATTCTATACGCAATACATTTGGATAGATTCACGATTGCATGGCAAAAAAAAAGTTAAACCACATTTTATTTAAATTTCTTTTGTTTTTTTCTGTGCCAAGTCCATTCATTTACATTTCATTTGTGTGGGCCCACATAGAGTTACACAGAAAGGCTTTAGGAACAAAAGTGTTAGAAAGTTCAAATTGGGCAACTAATATAATGAGTATTATAAATGCATTTAAACAAACTGTTTGCCTTTGATTTGGATTTATTTACATAACGTGACTAAACTTGAATCAACAAATAGTTGTATCCTGTAAACTGCATTGTGTAATATTTTGCTGCATATCAACTGCCTTTATCAAGTTTCAATATAATTTTAAAATATGCGTTTTCTTCCATTTGTGTGTGAAAAAAACCCCGAATGATGCCGCTTTTAATGGAAGTTAAATTCAAATTGACTTCAGGTAACTGAATAGCTGCTTTAAGGTGTGCAGCTTGGGCTTCAGGCTTAGTGATGACCCCTCTGGAATCTCTTTTCCCTTTTATTAAACTCCCAAAGATATTAACACCTACTTATGAGATGTCATATAGGCGCCACCCTCTGGTGGAACACCTGAACTACACCTGGCATCAAATTCATATAACAAAATAGTTTTCAGTCTTTCCTTAACTTTTTATTTATCCCTGCATAATGAAAGAATGGGTGTCTAAATGTTTCATACAAACTGATGCAGCTCCACCGGCGGCCCCCCACATCACCTCCCACACACAAGCACAGACCACCATCCTCTATCTCAACATTTTCTCACACTCCTTCTTGCCCTACCATGTTTAGAGCCATGGCTTGGGACTAATTGAATAAGCAGCGACCCTGTGGACAGCCTCTCTGAGGGATTAGGATATGATCTCAAAAGAGCGCTCCTCTGAGGGCAAACACTGCCAATTTAAAGCCATTTCATGCTCTGCGCTCCAGCACACAAGAGGCCGGCATGAAGGCCACACACACAAACACACACACACACACACACACACACACACACACACACACACACACACACACACACACACACACACACACACACACACACACACACACACACACACACACACACACACACACACACACACACACACACACACACACACACACACACACAGAAAAAAGCAATTCATGGGCTCTCAAATCAAGCATGCTTTAAATTCTGTTCTTTCTCTTATGAAACACAGCTGTTTCTTTCCTTTTTTTTGTATCCCCAAAAACTGCATAGACAGTTAATTATCAAAAACTACCCAGCCATGCGAGACACCTGAATTCCCCATGTTCGCACAACAGCAGTTTAATTAATTATAAATCTCATTTTAGTTTTTAATGACTAAAATAATATTAATAAAAAGTGAGACAGTGTTTGGATCCACTATCTTTGTAAAAAAATACTACAATATAGGAGGCTGGCAGAATGATTGTCAAGCTTCCTTGCTTATTCTATAAGGCATTAGGATTTATTTATAAAAATATGCAAAAATATCATTACACAATATATTTTTTAAATGTTAATTGCTAGAAACTCCACTCCTCAGTATTTCATTATCGCAATGATGCTTAAATGCAGTTATTAATTCCTAACTTTATTAAAAAAGCAGTTACAGTGAGAAAAGTTATATAACCCTTTCACACAGTGTTTTAGTTTTTTTAAGTTGCCTGCTTTGGCGTTTCATTCCCTCTCTTAAATATCAATTTCATAAAAATTCACCTCATTTCAAACACCATTTTTAGGAGCTCTAGTGTTCATAGGAAGCAACTCAAACAGTGTGTGTTTTATTATATGCCTCAGTAATCCAGGAAAGGGGAAGCACATGTCTCGGTGAAATACGATCGAATTCAGATTATCTGTGGATATTTTGCCCCATTTTAACCTCTCACATAAAATGAATCATATAAAAGTCTGTCCTAATTCAGTATATGTTTTGTGGAGAGTCTTCTGATTCTGAGAGCAGCCAGGGCAGTATTTTATGTATGCCTCTCTTTTTCCAGCTGCCTATTAGGATTGTGGCTTCCCCTGTGGCGGTGTATGTCTCCCCCCTGGCAGAAGAAAATGTATGCCATTAGTTCACCAGACCTGCTGTTGCTGTCAAAATACGAGAGGGGAGGAGATCTATTAGATACCTATATTTCCTGGTAGGACAGAATCCATCTGTGCCTTCCCCCTTGGCACATTACATAGGGAGACAAAACCCAGATGACTGGTTCTGAATCTATGAAAACATGGGCTAAGTACACTGCTTTGGATGTGGATTCTAAAAGAAAATAATGAAAAAGCCACTAGCGGAAAAAATTGTTTCTCAGAGGACATTTCAATTGAGAAGACACAGTTTGCTGTCATGGTTAGCTACTATGCCAACTGCAGATTTGTGTTTTCTTTTTCACTTTTCCTGTTAATTTTATTAGATATTTATATTTATCAGAGGAGTTTAAAGAGATAATTAAACTTAATTCTTTCCCACAAACAAAGTAAATCATTTTGTAGTGACCGTGCCAGTCCCAAATCCTCCGTGCGACCTCACCTCATCTATCTTTATCATGAGAGTCAAAAACAGTTGGAAGCCATCTATGGTATTTAGTACTGGGTTTCAGCTCACAATGAAGTGAGCCTGATTCCTTAAGTAGCAGAGGGAATGGTGCAAGAAAGATTTGTAATAAAAGCCCGCTCAGGTAAATCACTTTTCAACCTGTCATCACCCGCAAGGGTAATATTATTGGAAACAGGCGGTGTGTATAACATGTGGATATTGGCTACTCCTTTCATGGTCCCATATGACTTGGGCACCGGTGAATTCCACACTTCTTTATGAATTATCTTTTAACCTCAATTTGGCTGACATTTTGATGTCTTTTTTCCACTGCCAATTAATTGATAGCTCGGTCTTTTATGCATACACTTTCCACTGTTATTTTAATTTGTCCATGGTCAGTGTTGGAATAAGTATTCAGATGTATTTAAAGTAAAGTTACACCACATAAAAAAAAAATGAAAATAATAATCCATTCTAATTAAATGCTGTAGCGAAATGTTACTTGAGGACACGTTTCAGTAAAATGTGATGGTTAAAGTGAAGATGTTTCAGTTCCGTTTGTCCATAAAATTGAGTAAGCTTCGGTTATAAAGCACAGATGCAAAGCAAAGTTAACTTAATCTAACTTGGCGCAGTGTTGTTGTTTTTTAATATTATTTGTGAATTATTTATCCAAACTTAAACATTGAAAAGAGCTCAAGTGTAATTGTATTGTACAAACCAATTTGGATATGACAATTAAAATTGCAAAAAGATACACATTAACAATCAGTAAACAATGGTTAGAGGTACATTTAAAAGAGCCGGGTTGGAGAAAATAACTTTAGAGTTACTGTTTAAAAGAGAATTACACTAACACTGGGCCATAATATTCATTGTTTTGGATAGTTTTCTTATCGTTGCGTTAGCACTTTTGACACAATTTGGGTAACATTTTATAAATGTGTTTAAATATGTTAAAATAGTACTTGAATTTTGCACATCCTTATATTTAAAATTGTTATCTGTAAAGAAACATTTATATTACAAATGTATACTCAATAACACTACTTGAGTAGATGTACTCTCCTCCACAGTTTAAACAGACCAAATAACAAATAAAAGATTAACACATTTTGTAGCTGACATCAAATAAATTAAAACAAACAAAAAATTGTTTTCGCAAGTAAAAAAATCACATCTAAGTAATTGGCTTCTGGTGGAAAAAGTCACGTTTGTGCTCTCAGGAAAGTTAATTCAGCAGTTATTTGACTACCCCCTCTGTCTGGCCAAAGCCTTATCCACCAAGCGGAGTCTCAGGGCGGTCCGCTGTTTGTGTGAGCTCTGAATCTTCAGGCTTTACAGGCTTTCCTCTTCCTCAGGCAGGGCGGAGAGGCTGCTGACTCCACATTCTCATCCCTCTGTCCCTCTTCCTCCATCCCTCCATCCCCCAGTGTCCTGTTTACTTTCTGCAGGCCTGCGGCCGTGCCACCTCAGAGACACTACAGACCACCAAGGTCCTGGCGGACGCTTAGGATTGACCAGGGACGGCCCTCGCCATGGGAACAACTGGGGGAGATGGTGGGGGAGTGGTGCTGACAGTGGTTTAGTGGTGGGGATTTTTTTATGCTGTGGATCGGGCAGGAGGGTGAAGGTATGATTATATGTGGCAAGACCTTGACATTTAAAATATATAGGGAAGCTGTTGTATTGTGTGGCCATGTGACCTCTCATAGGGTTCCTCCGTGAAAAACCAAAACTATGAAAGCATTCTGAAAAAGACTTGTGAAAAAAGCGTAAGATATAGCACCTCTCAATTACACAGACATTGAATAAGAACAGTTTTTTCTTGCAGATTCTACCGTTACATTTTGTCTCAGCTCTGGTTGGCAGGAGGTCTTCATACCATCCTACTTAAATGTCCTCTATAGCCATGAATGTAATGGGAGATGTTATTTTTGACACTGAGAAAACGGGAGGGAGGTCATGATGGCCTAATAATGTTCGGAGATTATTTCCAGAGTTTTGGCCGCCCTCTGCTGGTTAAACCGGCACTGATCTCCTTTCTCCAGTCAGCAATAATCTGATGTGTTTAGCACAGAAGTACAGCATACCACAATACCAACCGCAGCAGGCTCCGTCATGACATTTATTTGTGCATGGGTGGTCCCCTTTACATTGTTGAACTCAGTGACAGCAAGCTCTTGTGAATGTGAGGCAGCACTGTGCCAATTTTGAGCAGTAAAAGGAGTTCTGCTCAGGCCAGTCTGTCAGCGACCCGTCAAAGCAAACATCATGGACAAGAAGTACATGCAGCTATTCAAGATTTTTCTCAAGACACTCACTGGCAGCACATTGTATTCAGTGTAAGAATGCTGCCATTGTGAAATTATGAAAGGAATATTAGTTTCTGTTTTGGACAAGAGGTGTTCAAAACTGCTTTTCAGGGGCACACAACGAGGCTTTTAGTGAGACTGCAGGAGAGAGGGAGACTGGGAGGGCAAGAGAAGGGGGGATACAGGTGTTTATGCATTACCCTCAACATGGAGCTACTCTGCACTTATTTTCTGCTGAGTTTTTGGAAAGTGGGTCAACGTTCCGAGTAAATCAGAGGTGTTTTCCCCATGCTGATGTGAGCTGTGTGGGCCCGCAGGTTGTGATGACATCTTTCTTTAGACAGCAGGGGAGTCTGCTAAGGACAGCAAAAATTAGGAACGGGTGAGGCTCGTAAAGACCAACCATCAAGCAAATCATGTTGTAGTTTAATTAAGGGTTTAGTACCCAACTAAGAGCTTTCTAAAGAGGTATTAATGTATTAATCACTGCATTTAAATCGGTTTCTTGAGTATATTCTGCTCAAATCCCTCATTCCCCACTGAGTTATCCTGACTTAGCTTCCCAACTGAGGCGTCAAACAACCTTTTAGTTTAGATTTCTATACTAAGACAGGGAAACTAGACAAAAACAAGTTCTATACACATTTCAGTAGAAAAACAAAACAAAAATCAGAGACAGCTTTCAAGTCTCTAAAAAAGTCAAACTTTAAACAAAAGCTGGAACACAGAGGGAAAAGGGGGTATTGTGAGCGCTGACTCCAAAGTGCTTGAGTCGGGTCTTCTAGATTTTGACAGCTACAGGATATGTGTGGGCCATTGTTAGTCACTCTGAGTGCTACCTCAGTGGTACAATTTCCTCCTTTTCCACCACAATCCATGTTCTCTCACACACACACACACACACACACACACACACACACACACACACACACACACACACACACACACACACACACACACACACACACACACACACACACACACACACACACACACACTTTTTATGTGAGTATATCTAATGTGTTGTGTGCTGCCTTTACATTTATTGCATTCATAAAAAGTCAACTCATTTGCAAAATAAACAGGTAAAGAGAATGCTGATGTTTTATAATAGTGCCACAATACTGTCTCCATATTAAATATGTTTAAAGAATGCATTAAAGTCACGTCATTACTAATTATTTTCTAACTTGAAACTTGAGTGAAACCGAGTTATAATTCATAATATATTCATATTCATCATACATAATAGCATGTCTTGAAAAGTTTTATATACAGCCGCGGAAAAAAAGAGGAGCAAGCCTAATCTTTACTTCCACAATTTATTTTCAAACCACTTCTATACTTCTATATATAAATATAGCCTGTCCTAATGTGTAAAATATGCTGCTAAAATTGACTTTGATAATGATTTGCTAAAGCTATACATGAGATCTGTGTAAAATACCACTTTATTATTTGAGTATTGAGGAATTGGAACTTAGTTTGTAATCATAAAGATAATTGTATCTCAGTATTTTAGAATATATAAGTCCTAAAATATAAATGTCACAACTTGATATTTCCAACTGCAATAAATCCTCAGCCTCTGCCAGTAAGAGCATGTTCATCATCCAAAACGCCCCTGAATAGACACAGACACAGTAAATCTTTTTCGCCTGCGTTGCCTGCCACACAACACATAAAATGTCTCCCTCAAAAAATGGGCTCTTTGTGTGGTCAAATGAATATGGCCTGAAGAATGAACCGCAGCACTGTGACTCTTTTCCTGTTTCCCCTGTCTAAAAGCAGACTGGACTGAAGTGAAGGCAGGCCCCCAAAAAATCCCAAACCAAGAAAAAAAAAACAGCAATACATTTTTAGTTTAAATATGGTAAGATACCAGTGATCCCCCCTCAAGGTTTGTTAAACCCCACAGGATGAAAACCCAAAAGGAAGATAATGTTACTGGACAATAATACCAATGCGGTTATTTGACTGCTGGTTGTATGATGTTTCCCCAAATATGCAGTGTTGCAAAACTAATTTTTCTTACCCTTCTGTACTTTAACAAGATACAAACTGTCATGACAGAAATTATTCCATATCTGTATCACCTCAGTCTGACCCTCGTCTCTCAGTTTCACACTTTTGTCATCCATCATGTACTCCTCTCATGGCTCGAGCTCTATCATGGGAAACATTTCACACTACAATAGCAGCAGCCATACGGGTTGCCATTTGGATGTCTTGTGTGGTGTTTTTGTTGGCCATTGGAGCTGTTTTTGGGAGTAAGATAGAGAACAGGCTAAGGGGTCTTTTCCCCTCATTACAGTCCCTGCAGCAGGAAGAATAGGGTTAGCTCATCGATCACCATGCACTACGAGGGCGGACAGACGCTGTGGCTGGGAATAGAGAACATAACAGAGAGATGTACAATATGGATTTATATGAAGCTAATATCTAGTATTTGCTAACATATTTGTGTGTGTGTGAGCGAGTGGTCTAAATAAGGGAGATCAAATAAAACATGACAGGGGTATGTTGTCATACAAAATGCCTGTCAATAGGGCAGGATAAGAAGATGTCTGCTCAGGTTAGGGTCAAGGAGGAGTTAATTTGTCTGGCGTGAAAGGTCTGAAGTGATTAAACATAAGCAGCACACAAGCAGCGTGTTCATACACCCACACAAGCTTGTATTAACACACTAACCTCGGACACAGAAAACATGCTCCTTCAGTCTGTTTGAATAAGTCGCTTGGCTCCATTTAGTTCCTTCAGAAAAGACTCCTCAGCAAGAGCTAAAGCATAAAAAAGCAAAGCACATGCACACACAGAGGCCTGATGGATTATGGCTCTCTCGGCCACAGAGCCTTCTCAGCAGGGCTGGCAGACGGAACAGAGACCCCGTGCAGGCTGAGGGGTGAGCCAGAGGGACGAGTAAATACAAGGCTGATGGAAAAGGCCCCATTGTGGGACCGCCTGACCGGCAGTAGGGCCCAGCCTGGAGGTGATGTGGAGCCAAGCAGATGACCCGACAGCGGGGAGCCTCCAAGATCATTAAAGGCTTCAGCCTGGCCATTTGATCAGTGTTGAAACCACCGACTGAAAACACCTGACACAGCAAGCTGCTGGGTTTCCCCCTCGTCTTGAAATCTATCTGTGTGGGTGGGAGAGGGCTGTTTTCATTTCTAAAGTCATGTTGTACTTACTGAAACATGGGTCGCAGGATAAAAGTATGGAGTACATCTACATCTTACTCCCGAAACTAATGTGACCTTTTACATAATATAATGCATCATTAAATCCAGAGAATCCAGAGAATCAGAATCAGTTGTTGGGGCCCTTGGGGGCAGCAGAAACATGAAACATTGTTGACATATTATCACCTTTTATGTTTCTATGAGATTCTTAGCAACATTAGCATTAATTTACCATCATTTTGTACGATATGTAAATATAGATACAAGTTGTTTTGTTTTGGTCTTTAGTTACTCCTGAGGTAAATGTATATATGTGTAGCTGCTAAATGCTCCACTATTGTATATTTCCAAACTCGTAGCTAACGTTATCTCTCCTGAGCAGTAAACAGAGAGTGAACATTAACTAACATTAGCTGATCACATCAGACCAAATATAACTGCTAGAACTTGTACAAAACGGTTGGTGAATAGAATTGAGCATGGGTGCCTTAAACTGTATTTCTTATGAATTGCTTTTTTTTATAAATTGAAGAGAATTGGACATGGTGCTGTTATTGGTGGCAAACCTCAGCGGTGTTAAAAGCAGATCACTCACCCAGCATGTTCCCACCACTGAACTTGACGACACGTGTACTGCCATTAACTGAACATAAACGTGGTCTGTTTGCCCCCCCCCCTTCACAAATCAGAACCACCTGCCCATGGTTCCTGAGAACTGGTCCTCTCTGGACCTCCTTGGAGAGACAGAGAGCGGCTCTTGTTTGGACAAACGTCAGGGCCACCTCCGGGGCTCTTACTTGAAACGAAGAGTGGAGAAGGGAATCCTACCATTCACATAGCCTCCTACAACCCCAGGTCCCGTCCCCTCCCTTTTGAGCAGGGCCCAATATTTTTTAATTATGTTCAGGAAACTCCTGTTACAAAGGACACTCTCTTAGTCAATCTGCAGGGAGGCTATGAGGAGTTCTGGGGTCAACCTCCTCTCTCTCTCTCTCTTCTCTCTCTCTTTCTCTCTCTCTCTCTCTCTCTCTCTCTCTCTCTCTCTCTCTCTCTCTCTCTCTCTCTCTCTCTCTCTCTCTCTCTCTCTCTCTCTCTCTCTCTGTCTGTCTGTCCGTCCTTTCTTACTAAGTGTGTCTGGGCGGTAGGTGTATCGACTAACAAACTGGAGAGCATGCCACCCAATGATTCAGGTCACTGCTGACAGCCTACCTCCCAACACCAAGATGGCACCTGGTCTGTGAATGCAAATCCTTCATAACACAAATACACACAAAAACTATAAAGGCAGCCTCTCCACCTCAGTGCAAACAAACCAGTTTTAATATTACATTTTCTTCAACATTTACTAATGTAATATAATACCTGCCAATTTTGATTATATTTCATATATCAAGACAAAGAGGTAGACATGTCAGTAAGCTTTCTTTCACGCTCAGCTTCTTATGCTCCGGTGGTCTCTAACTGACAGGAACTCAGGCACTATTTGTTATCTTTAGGCCCAATAAGTCCATCTGGTTTTGGTTTGGCTCCTCGAGCTCGCCCCTGGAGATGTGGATGGAGGGGACTTAGGGGTGAGAAGGGGTGGTGGAGGAGCAGTTTGAGGAGGCTTTTTCTCCTCTCTAATTGAATTTCTCACCATTCCAACCTGGGCCTCGGACCAGGGATAGAGCGAGAGGTTGCATTCGGCTTCCAACCCTCAGGCTCCTGAAAAGCTTTGCAAAAAATTAAGAAAAAGGGGAAGAAATCAGTATCACCTGTTTTGCCAAATGGCCTGCATGTTCCCATTAATGTCTATTTACTCAGACAAACTCTGCCTGTGAATGTAATGGAGCAATGTATGAACTTTCTCTGAACCAGTCCTGACCTGAAACATTTTGTGTCCAATGAAATGGTGTGTGAAAATAAACAAATAGCAGACTAAACAGAGTGGTCAGTCATTGATAGGAAAGTATTTAAAACTCATGTTTAGGGTGTTAATGTAATAAAAGGAAAAATGTCTAAATAAAGCTTACGTCCGCAGCAAAGTGTTGATATTGTCACATGTACAGTAGCCAGACAAAAATGATCTACAGCTAGCTGGATGTTTGTGTCTCCTTAGAGCAGCTTTTTTGTCTATCATTTTAAATGTATGTCCATAATGAAATCTCATTTGAAATGTTTCCTATTTCTTCTGTTAATTTAATTTAGTTAAATGCTTTGAGAAAAAGCAAATTTGTTGTGGTTACCTGACAAATGTTTCCATGTTACATTTTGGTGTTGGCTTTGATATCTGATTTGTATCTGTAAATATTCCTAAGCGGTTTTTCCTTATTTAGGTACACTTCACTCTTTTTCTCCACAAAATTAGATTGTGCTTGAGTCAATTTCAGGTTTTCCTTCTGTTGGAAGACAATCTGTCTCTATCATCATCTTTCTTGTCACTGTCTGGTGCACGTTTTCTAAATCCAAACTGAATAAAAATTAAAATAACTCAAAACTGTGAATTATTTTGTCGGCCCTTACAATTTTATGGCCGTGACAGTCTTAAACTACTGGATGTAAAAGTGGTCAACTACTGGGTTTCTATGCTTTTTGGTGGTACAGTTTGCTTTTCTGGTATTTCTGTACAATTAAATACATGTTTCCCATGGTATTCCCCATAAAGTCTGCACTTATCCTTGACTAACCCTGTGGGTTTTGTAAAATAAGACCTTACTATCTTTTAAAGGATAGAGCAGGCTGAAAGTGAAGGTATACTTTGTGGAAATGTAGCTTGAAATGTATACATGCTCTTCGAAACTCAGGTTTCCTAACTGTCATCCTTCATTTTTGGTGTCTCAACCCTTCCAATGACCTTTGGGAAGAAAATACAATAAAAACTGCTGATAACCTTTTTTTCTTACCCCAATGTGTCTCAATGAAAGCCCCATTCCCCGACATCATCATTATCCCACACACTCAGTTTATTTTTTCAGGTGAGCAAACGGCATTGCACACACTGGCTCCCTCAGATGCTCTTTATTAGGCTCCTGGAATCAGCTGCACATCTTCAGAAGAAGTGTGTTTGTGTGTTTTAGGATTAAATAGACCTGGGATGAGATTTAAGAAGTTCTCACCAAAAATAGTTCACTTTAGATATGAATAATGTTTCCTAAAGAGAGAGTTCCCAGAGTTTAAAGATGTTAAAACTAAATATGCCCAAGAAAGAACATGAAATCCTACTGAAAATGTATTGGATTTCAGACTATTTGTTTTGAAAAGAGAGTAACATCACCTACAATGTAATCTAATTGTAATTTACCATAAAATATTCACTACTTTCATTTATTCATATTATTACTTTAATCATGATACTGTAATCAAACCTGAAAAATACATGGCGTTAACATGATTTTCCTACCTTTTAATATGCAAGCAACTTGTTCATGAATATAAATGCTCAAACAATATGATATACCATACACTCAGTATGCTATTGACCTGAACTTCAAACAATAGTGAAAAAAAAGAATCTGATTCAAGACTCGATTTCAGTTTAATGGATGTGTTAACACTTCACAAATACATGCTGAATTTGAAATTGTTAACACTGGGTGAGACAACTTGTTTTACTAGCACTCTGTGTTCAACAGCAATTAAAGTCACATTCATAATGAAGTTAAATTGAAACCCAAGTATAGGTCTAACCACATTTTATCATAGTAGGCAATGTTAGGTAGTAGTGTATTACTTTCAGTTAGGGAACCTTCACAGAAGGCATTTAATTATAACTTTGTTTTATGTGAAAAAGCATCTACAGTAATATGAATATGCAGCTAAAGTGAAAAAAAAGTTTATAAAAGATATTTCTATGTGTATCTAGTTTAACCTTCAATGGATAAATATACATAAAAAACATGCACAAATAATTCAATAATACAGTAGGGTGGTAAGACATAAACTGTGTTGGTTTGATATAACGTAAAAATGTTCTTTATTACACCCAGACAAAGTAGGATATGAGTACATCTGACCACACAAACCTTTTCAATGAAACTATGTAGCTTTACGTATAATCTATGTTTAAATAAATAACGTTATAAAGTGCACATACTACAGCTCATGACACCGATCACACAAGTCTCATTCTGTCCATACGTACAGTACACATCCAGCAATTTAATGGAGACCATCTTCAAGATATTACAACATTTAAATGTAAGTCTACCGATGAGCAATTATTTACAGCATGACAAATATATTTGATATTATTAGTGACTGAGAGGGAGAAATGCAACTTATATTTTTAGATTCAGCTAATACAAATCATAATGTAGCCTTGATACAAAAGCAGCGAACACTAACAGCACAGTGTATTTTGTTAGAGAAAAGTGAGAGTACCTCACTGGATGGATATTTGAAATTGAAAGTACATAGAGTACATTCAACTTTTAAGGCAAAGATGCCACACACAATCACGCTCTTATATTACATGAACAAAGTAGGTTAAGATTATGACGTGAGAATTGTTTTGAAACGCTACAGTATATACGATAAACCAAAACAGTTGTGGTGCCATTTGATGTTATAGGATGTTGTTCTTTTTTTGTTTCCCTTGCATTAGAATCATAAATGACACATTCATACAGTCTAATGCAGGATGATCCAGTTATAAATCCTAAATACACAACATAATTTTTCCTGTGCCTGTACCTTTTTTGTATATTGGCATTAGCACAACATCATTGGATCACATGTAGGGTAACCTGAATTTCAGCCCACGTCAGGGCGCATGGACTGAAAGTAAAAGGTAATTTACATGGACAGGAGGGTTGGTCCAAGTGGCCGCAGCTGAAGCCATCACATCACTGTAGCCCTAAGAAAGAAGCAACATTTAAACGGGGTGACTCTCGGAAGGTCACAGTTTTATATTCAGTAACAGGAAGGTATGCAGACTCTTGCTTCTGCCGTGCTACCGTGCACAAAATCTGAGACATGCTTCCCCCTTGTGGATGATATAAAAGCATTCCTGTGGTCTGCAACTACTTTAAGTGAGGTTTTTTCAAGATTCAAGTTCAAAACACTTTATATAATCAAATACAATATAATATATACAGTATATAGTAACCATTCAATCATGGGCTCGCAAACAACCTAAAAATAAAACGTAGCTAAAAAATTATAAAAAATAATGAAGAAAAAAAGACCAACCTCAGCTGTCATTTTGGGGCACACACGATGATCTCCGAGATCTGCACATAGTTTTCTGTGAAATAAACCAGTCAAAAATTGATGACCATAAATGATATATTAGAATAAATGTAAAGCACAGCGTCACAAAACAAAGGTTTCCCTATTCTTTAAACATGATTTTATACATAAATTGTTATCTCATTGTATTTTTATTTCACGTTCTATCATGTTTTTTATCATTTTATCTATATTTCCCACTTTGGTTTGACACTTAATATTATTATATAATGAAATGCAAACATTTTTTAACTGATCCAGTATAAGCTTAAAAAAGGTATGCAAACTTTGTTATTGTTTCAATATTATTTTGGAATATACAGCCCTTTTTAAGATCAGCAACCTTGTGTTGTTTGTTTATGATAAAAGTAGGCAAGGAGAGTGAGTTCTACCTTTGTATGAAGGCGATGATGAAGGACGGGGTCAGATAACCAAGGATGTCTCAAGGCCTCAGCAGCCCCTATCCTCCAACTGAAAACAAACACATCGAGACGTATACAGTATATTCTGTGAAAAATGACCAGACGCACATACAGTTAGGTCCATAAATATTTGGACAGAGACAAAGTTTTTCTAATTTTGGTTCTGTACATTACCACAATGAAATTTAAATGAAACAATTCAGATGCAGTTGAAGTGCAGACTTTCAGCTTTAATTCAGTGGGTTGAACACAATCCCTTCATTTCAGGGGCTCAAAAGTAATTGGACAAATTAAATAACTGAAAATAAAATGTTCATTTCTAATACTTGGTTGAAAACCCTTTGCTGGCAATGCAAATGTTTTCAGTTGCTGTTTGTTTGTGGGCCTTTCGGTCAGAAGTTTAGTCTTTAACAGTGAAATGTATGCTCAATTGGGTTGAGATCAGGTGACTGACTTGGCCATTCAAGAATATTCCACTTCTTTGCTTTAATAAACTCCTGGGTTGCTTTGGCTGTACGTTTTGGGTCATTGTCCATCTGTATTATGAAATGCCACCCAATCAATTTGGCTGCATTTGGCTCGATTTGAGCAGACAGTATGTCTCTGAACACCTCAGAATTCATCCGGCTGCTTCTGTCCTGTGTCACATCATCAATAAACACTAGTGACCCAGTGCCACTGGCAGCCATGCATGCCAAAGCCATTACACTGCCTCTGCCGTGTTTTACAGATGATGTGGTATGCTTTGGATCATGAGCTGTACCACGCCTTCTCCATACTTTTTTCTTGCCATCACTCTGGTAGAGGTTGATCTTGGTTTCATCTGTCCAAAGAATGTTCTTCCAGAACTGTGCTGGCTTTTTTAGATGTTTTTTAGCAAAGTCCAATCTAGCCTTTCTATTCTTGAGGCTTATGAGTGGCTTGCACCGTGCAGTGAACCCTTTGTATTTACTTTCATGCGGTCTTCTCTTTATGGTAGACTTGGACATTGAGACTCCTACCTCCTGGAGAGTGTCTTTCACTTGGTTGGCTGTTGTGAAGGGGGTTTCTCTTCACCATGGAAATGATTCTGCAATCATCCACCACTGTTGTCTTCCGTGGACGTCCATGTCTTTTCTGCGTTGCTGAGTTCACCAGTGCTTTCTTTCTTTCTCAGGATGTACCAAACTGTAGATTTTGCCACTCCTTATATTGTAGCAATTTCTCGGATGGGTTTTTTCTGTTTTCGCAGCTTACGGATGGCTTGTTTCACCTGCATGGAGAGCTCCTTTGACCCCATGTTGTCTTCACAGCAAAATCTTCCAAATGCAAGCGCCACACCTCAAATCAACTCCAGGCGTTTTATCTGCTTAATTGATAATGACATAACGAAGGAATTGCCAGCACCTGCCCATGAAATAGCCTTTGAGTCAATTGTCCAATTACTTTTGGTCCCTTTTAAAAGAGGGTGGCACATGTTAAGGAGCTGAAACTCCTAAACCCTTGATCCAATTTGAATGTGGATACCCTCATATGAAAGCTGAGAGTCTGCACTTTATGTCCATGTCCATTGTATAACTATAATTGGATTATGTTTCAGTAAACAGGTTAAAAAAACAAAACTTGTGTCAGTGTCCAAATGTATATGGACCTAACTGCACATGGAAGAGCAGTTAAACCGATATAGGGTTGCTTACCTTTTATTCACAATGAGGAGTTTAGAGATGAAGTCCTTGGCTTCTTCACTTGTATCTACAAACTCTTGTTCGTTAAAGTTCCACTTACAGGCCAAGATGTTGTTCAGAGTCTCATTGTCATCGTCGCCGAGGAAGGGACAGAGCCCGCTCAGACTACAAGAAAGAAACAGTGATTAGCATTCGTTAAAAAGTGTGTGTGTGTGTGTGTGTGTGTGTGTGTGTGTGTGTGTGTGTGTGTGTGTGTGTGTGTGTGTGTGTGTGTGTGTGTGTGTGTGTGTGTGTGTGTGTGTGTGTGTGTGTGTGTGTGTGTGTTTACTCACAGCATGTAGGTAATGACCCCGAGGCTCCACATGTCCGTATTGAACGAAACAAAGTCGTAGTTGATGACTTCAGGAGCGAGGAACTCCGGAGTGCCAAAATTCACTCTCAGTTTTTCACGTGGTTTGTATCTATGTAAAGAAAATTATTTTATTTTTAATTTTGTATGATTACAATGGTCAAAGAAACTATCAAATAAAAGGTAAGGGCTTGTACTTACATCCTAGCAAGGCCAAAGTCGATTATTTTGACCTTATTCGTGATTCTGCTCACACACAGAATGTTTTCGGGCTGAAATGTAAAGTACTTCTTTAGATAAACTTCAATGAATTAAGTCTGTTTTTTTAAATGTTAAATTACTATAGGTTACTTTATCACCTTTAAGTCCAAGTGTAGGATGTACATTTTGTGCATGTGCTGCAGTCCTTCACAAATCTGCCTGATGAACAGCACAGCGTCCAGCTCCATCAAAGTGTAGTTTTCGTCAATGATCCTGTCAAACAGCTCCCCTCCACCAACACTAAGGGTAAAGAACAATGCATAAAAACACTGTAAGACACCAATCAACAACACTAGAGCAATTCAAATCTAACGTTTTATATTAGCAGATGTATCAACCAGGAATCAAACACATTTATAAAACAAGTTAAATCAAAAAGCTACTTAACATACAGTATATAAAGAAGTCAAATTCTTGGTAGTTACTGTTTTAAAAAGAAAGAAATAATAAACATTTGTGCTGAAAATATAAAAGAGGGAGCATACTATTCAAGTACAAGGATGATGTCATTCCTTGACTCATAAGCTGCATAGAGCTGGATCAGGCTGGCATGGTCCAGATTATTCATGACCTGGATCTCATTCTTCACCACCTCCTACCAAAAACACAGGCGCAGACAGACAGACAGACAGACAGACAGACAAACAGACAAGGATGCAGACATACACACAAACGAGCGTGCACACACACACATGGTCACGATGAGATGTATCAGCTGTTCTCTGCTATGAGACAATGCATCTTCTCTTCTAGGTCAAATATTTATCACCTAGGTGAGAAGTATTCCCTATGCTTCTGTTCCAAGCGGCTTTGTAGTGCAGTAGTATGTACTGAAAGTTGTAACTAAGCCTGTTGCTTTTTATATCAGGTGGTGTGGGTCTTGCTGTGGTATTAAAATAATGCTAATTTATCATGATTGCACTGAACATTAGTTGCTGTACCTTTTCCTTGAGGCTCCTGGCTTTGATGACCTTGGCTGCCAAAGTGAGACCAGAGGAGTTTTCAACACATTTGTGCACCTGGCCAAAACGACCCCTTGAAGACAGGGAGGAAAAAAACAAAGGTTTAGAGTTGCATGGTAACAGTTGTGAAACATCACTGATGCTGTGTGTTTTATGTTTCCATGACCAATCAAGAACTGATCTGCTGTCAAACGGACAGGTTTTTAGTTCAGGGAAGAGCTCAATCTGGTATTTCATTAAATCTGAGCTGGCCAGTGTCTCCGCTTTGAAGACGTGGATTAACACTTAGTGATTAGCTACCAGCTGGCACCAGGGATACTGTTTCACATACCACCCAGTCCTAAAGTAAAAATAACTGCCGTGACTCTGGAGTTATGAACCAGGGGAAAAGAGAAGAGAGGGGGTGGGTTACGCAATTAGGCTTTGTGGGAAACTCTTTCACACTGCCTTTGATCTGTGGTAGATCAAATGGTCGTCGATAGCTTTCATTTTTTTTACATGACACAGAGGTTTGAAAAGTATGGTTTGCTCACCCGCCCAGGACCTCCTGCCAGTTGATGCTGTAGAAGTTGATGATCTGGTTGGGCTTGGCAGAGACAATGCGGTGATTAAAAGGGGCCATTGGAGGAAGACTGGTGTCTAAAGTAGGATGGAGGATCAGAGAAAATATATAATCTGTTTTAATGAGTTACGAGGAACGTGAGAACATAGGAGCTTCGTTGTTAATTAACTACAGTGATGATTTCGAAAGGCTGCTTTAATCAAGTTAGCACATGGTGCATCGCTGTGCTATGATAAACATCAACTAGAGGCACAGTTGCAGAGGAGTAACCACACTTTAACACAACACATCTTTTAGTCAAAGTGCCAGACTCCTTTAAGGGTTTTATTCTGATACCTACTACTGTACTGTACCAATTTAGAATAGACCCTTCACATATTATGGAAGAGTCAAGCATTGATATATGATATATAACCAGAGTAAAGACCAATACTAGACTTCTGAGGCTGATAATGATATTGACATTTAGGGTTTAAAAGAAAATCAAAAGACCATATATCAGCTGATTCAACATTTTTCTAACAGTATTTATGTTTCCAAACACAAATATAGCAACTATAGACTTCTATATATTACCTTTATTATTTAAACTACTATATGAATGGCTCACACATAGCGTTTAACAGACTCCAACATGTCGATTTTAAAATGTATTCACTGCTTTGCCCCACCTTACATAACATTTAAACTGGGCTAAAACTGACTAGATTGAGTTTAGTTAAACAAACTTTAAACTTCCCACCATTTTTAGTGCCGGGGAACCCTGACTTACCAATGAAGTACCGCTCTACATCTTCATCATCTTCCTCGTCTTCCTCATTTTCCTCTCTCTCTCTCTCCACCCTTTGTTTTAGGTTTAATTGGAAATCAATGCCATCTGCCGTAAAGACGGCCCAGCCCTCAGACTCGAGGCTCTGTTCCTCCTCTTCGTCGTGCACCTTCGTCTCGGTGTGTTCCTCCACTATGAAGTGTTCCTCGGTCACACACAACATGGTACTTATGCTGACTTCTGATATCTGGTCCTGCTCAGCCTCTGGAGATGTGGAGGCATCTTTGTGGTCATCACTGCTGGGAAAAAATATTTTTTTTATTCGTTTTTTTCTTCATCAAATGTTTCTCTTGTTTAGCCCAAAATCCAAAATCTTCAATTTACTAAAACATAAAACATAGAAAGTTCTCCAATTCTCCAATTGAATTTTGAAACTAAATGATTAAATCAAAATAGTTGCAGACTATTTTTTTGTAAATTATTTATGGATCCATTGATTTAGTGATAAATCATTGCGTCTCTTATGGGGTGAAATTCTAACTACCTTGAAGCAGTCTGCTCTTCTTCATCAGATGCAACCTCTTCCTTCTTTTCTTCTGGGAGCTTTTCTTCCTCTTTCGCCACATCCTGCACATCCAACTTTGGTTCTTCCTCGTCAACCTCGTGTTCGTCACCCACATCTGTTTGGGAATCTTCACGCAGGAGGTCAACCAGGTTGCAAGCAGGCGAGTCAGATTGTTGATTTTTAGGGGACACTCCGGCTTCCAGATCCAGATATCCAGTGGTTGTCTTGTGACCTGACTTCTGTGCATTCTCCCTGTTGAGTTTCTGCACCTCTTGGAAAAGCAACACCTGCTTCTTAAGGGAGATCATTTCTACAACAAGAAAGCCAAACAGGATCTGGATTTAATCTCTACAAACCACAGTTAAATACTTTGAAAGGTTATGGTACATCATGAGGCTGCCCAATATTTCCCCTTGACCTTCTGTGCTTGGTTTCTGTGGCACGATGTAAATGCCATTCGGCCACAGCTGTACATGTAATAGAATATCACTCGAACACAACAAGATGTTACACTCATGCAATCTCTTAGGGAAAATCTATGTTTAATTTTGCTGCTGATGTGTCTTACCAACAGTCATGTTTCTGCAAAAATAAAATAAAAGTACCTGTTGTGTCTGGAGGCTTCATCTTCTTCTGAGCCTTCTGACCCTTAGGGCTCAAAGAGGGTTTATCGGTCCCATCTTTAGCTTTGTGGTCCTTTAACTGTGGAATAAAAATAGTCATAAAATAAAATCAGTCGGTTTTAAAGAAAATGTCTCAGTTAAAATGTTATTCTAAAAGATATTTTGTGCAGAACTTAGTTTTAATACTCCTTATACCTTAACATTTTAATAAAACTCACTAGATCACACTAGTACTATTTACTGTCACAAAGCTAAAATTAAAGGTAGCAATGTTATTTTTTCTTTAGCAAATGTCAAGCATTGCTCCTTTTTGTCAATATGATCAAAACACTAATATTAATACTATGGAGCCTGTAAAACATGAAAAAGCACATATTGAGTTAAACAGCCCTGGAAAAATTAAGCATAATCAGTTTCTCTTGTTTTAATATTTATAGGTATGTCTTTGAGTTAAATGATTATCTTTTTTATTGTATTCTATATACTACTGTGCTGAAATTCAATATACACTGAAATGGCTGCCATACATGTAGAGCTGTATATATAAAGAGGGATTGCAGGATGCATAAAATGCATAAGCACTATGAACCTACAAAGTTTCCACATTTGCGAGAGGCGAGGAAATGCTTTGGTCCATGGAGTCTTATCTTGTGAGAAGTCTGTAGAGAACTGGGCTCACATGCAGGAATTATCTCTTGTTTCCCTTTATTGGCTTTATTAGAGGTAGGTTTCTAGTGAAAAGACAAGATGACAAGGCTTAGTAGGGTTATGAATGCACATGAAATGGAAAAAACATCAAATGTTAGGAATGACTGTCAATATGAGGGACATGAGGTTAATATGAAAACGTTTTGGTCACATTAAATGCACACAACATGAATCAAAAATATAATGTATAATTCAATGAAATGAAGCTTTGATTTGATAAACTTAGGACCACATGAAAAACACAACACAAGAAATAAATCAAACAACAAATTAATGTCAAAAGACGGTACATAAAAAAATGACAAAAGGCCAAATATAAGCAACATTACCTATTTGTTTTACATCATGTCTCCATGCGCAGACTCTCTTGTAAAATGGCATGCCTTTGATTATTCATAGCAAATGGATAGACAGCAGCAGGGCAGTGAATTTATAGCTTATCACTTGTCGCTCTCAGCGACGGAATGCAATGCTGACCCTGAGCGGAAAATATTACAAGCTACCATGGGCTGTTGTTCAAATTTCTCAGCTGAGGAAACTCACTAAACACTCTCCGATCAGGTTAGCATGGAAAAAGCTGTCTCAAACCCAGGGGTGTCTCACATTTGTTCTCTGAATGCTGTCGCAAGGTAAACATCAGAGGGTATATTTCTAGTGCAGTGACAGCAGTGTTTTCTGGAATGTAAAACTCTGATAGGGAGACAGTAGGAAGGAGGCCATAGTAACAGCAGTTACTCGTAAGATATCTCACACCTATGGAGGTGGATGATGATGGAGCAACCATCTGACAAGGGCTCTGACGATCACAGAAATTCCCTGAAATGTGAGTCACATGAAAGCCATCAGATTGGTATCTGGTCATTAATCCTCAGGGTATAATATGCCATTACATTTTGACCGAGACTTTGCATTGGCTTGAACTAATATCTTAACACTAGGATGAGTAATGTATAACAAAAGAAACCTCTGTCATATTTGTAAAAATATTCTTTATGTCCTGTTGCAATCATCAATCAAATGCTCTGTAAAAATTTTTTAAAAAGTGCAATTTGGGATATTTTGTAATTTGTTCATAATTCAAAAAGATAAGTAAACCAATCTGCCTTTCTAACAACCTGGCACAACCAGCAAACACTTAGTCAGAGCACTCCTTGCACATTACCAGAGTCTTCCACAAGCTGCTAGCTTGACAGCTGTGAGTGCTAACAACAGCTATGTTTGATATCAGGTTCATTATCTTATGTTTAAGTTCATAATGATTGTGATGAGAGTGGCTTTGGAGGGAGACCTGAAAGTTGTTGGTATTTCCAACTTGTTGACTTTTTTGGCGACTTTTAGCTAGCTAGTTTAATTGGAAAAGAGTTGGCAACACAGGGTTGGGTTTTTTGTTGAATAATTGTTTGATACAATTTTTGGATAACATTTACAGTCTGGTTGCTGGTTCCTCCAATGTGACCTAACAAAGCTGTGATTACTACAAATATGAATTCAAAATCCTGACTGCATCGTGAACTATTACATTAATATTTTAAGTAGGAGCTAACTTGAAGTCACAGCCACTCAGGTGAGTTTGATCTTTGCATGCAGATCATAGTGGAAAGAGATATGACTCTAATGTGTGAACCTACGCAAGTGATAGGAATGTGTTGATAAATTGCTTTAGCGAGTCTGTAAGTACAGCTCATACTGTTGATGCCAAGCAGCACTTAGTGAACTTTATATAGGGTCATGATTGACCAACATGTCAACATGTAAAATAAAGATTAAAACTGTTAGAGTTTAGAGATTACTTCAGTGTCACACTATTTGAAAGGGTTTAAATCTGCTAATCTACATCTGAATCCAACAACGTTAAATTAAGCGCATAATTTAATTAATATATTTAGATTAGTACACGTTTACTTTTTGACTTTTCTGAACCTGTACTGGCAATTCCAGGAACACTACATGCAGTGTTAAATACAGACATCTAATGAAAGCTCTAAATCAAAGGTGCTTTGACCGAACTATCAGCAGGACTCCCAATTAAATTTAGTGCAACTCAGGAACTAATTTTCAAGGAATCCCATGGCATTGAATTTAGGCAATACCCACACTTACCCTACTAGAAACTGGTTGTGTGAAAAAGTGTAACATATAATGTCGTATTGGCTATTAGCATTGAATTGGACACAACCAAGACCAACAGTGTACGATACAAACACATGTCTCTTGTTTATGTCAATAAAAGAAATGAAAAAGGGGAAAAAGACTGACTCATCACAATTTGTTGACACCTGACTCCTGGTGAGTTGAAGGGGTTAAAGCCCTTTTAGACCACAAACACTGCAGCCCTGATCCAAAAACAGCATTTCCAATCCGAGCCACTCACATTTCATCCCTAGTCTCACCTCTCGTGCCCTGCAAGGGGGTCCCAGAGTGAGCCTCACGCCAAGGAGGCCATGTTGTAACCAGCATTGGTAGAGATCCAACAAGTATAAATGTGAGTTAAATTGGGGTTTCATAGAAACTATGAGGGACATATTTATTACCCAGGAGCTTAAATAACCCTATAATACCTTAAATCAGCAGTTGGCAAGTGTCAACATGGCAATTTCTAGACCATATCTTTTTAAACCAGCCCCATTATATTGGGTATAACACACAAGCCAAATCACATTCCCAGACAATGCTATGCTGCTATGATCATTTTCACATGTTCTGCCAAGAACAACCAAAAGATCTTTGTGAGATCTAATAAATCAAGAAGTCCCATAGAAAAATAAGTAGCATCCTTTGAAACACCACAAGACTAGATGTCCTGGGCTACAATACCTAGCAATACAAACCAAAAACATCTAAATTGACAAAAATATTAAACATTAGTTCATATGAAAAATTCAGTAATATTTTCTTCAAAGCGTATTTTTTGCAAAACCAACATAATGCAGCATTTTTTCACATGTTCTAAAAGGTACAAGCAAAATCTTTTTAGTCTCACCTGGTCAAGCTTCTTGTTTATCGTGTCAGAGGATTTCCTTTTATTGGCTTGCTTGGCTTTGTCTTTGGATTTAGCACCCTTCCGAGTTGCAGGGCCTTTGAACATCAGCTTCATAACCCTAGAACTTTTCACTGTCTCCCCAATAAAGCTGATCACTTGCTGCATGTTGAGGACCAGCTTTTCCATCCCTTCAAGCTTATGAGCCTGCTGCTCAGATCGCTGGTTCACCACCAACATTATGGTGCTCATCTCCTGGCATATCTCCCTCACTTCTCTGCCCATGACCTGGGTCTGGTTCATCATCTTGGCTGGGAGATGGATCTCCTCCTGGTCAACTTTCAGATTTTCCATATCCTTTTCAATGCCGTCAATGTCCTGAGACATCCCATCTAGTCGGTTGAGGACCTTTTCTTGAATGTTGATGAGCTTGTCCATTTTGCTGCTGAGTGATTCAATCCGGTTCTGGATGAGGTCAAAGCTGCCGTTACCATCTCCTACTGTGTTCATTACCAAGGTACTCATGGCTTGCGGTGTTGTAGGAATCACGTTAAGACACCAACTTGAGACAAAAATAGGACCAAAATAGTCCTTGAAACAGACGAAAATACTTTTTCAAAAATCGTAGCCAGCTCTGCCCTTCAGTGCTCCCCGTTGGTGTGCACACTTAATAAATAAATAAAAGTGAAACAGAAGTGATTCAAGAGTTTTTAAATCCCCAACACCATTTCTCCCTGGTGCCTGCTTCCCTCCACACAAGAAGTGGTATTAGGAATGGAGTGAGCCGGTGTCCCTTAATGTAAAGGGACAGCCTACGTCAGCAGGGGTCAAGTGTTTGGGGTGGAGGCTTGGCAAAGCTTGGACTATGAGACATTTGAGAGCCTTTAAGTGTTAAGCCCACGACCGTCACTCCCCTGCTAGGTGTCAAAATGCTCACTGACACAGAACTTTTTCAGTGTTTAAGACACGTGCGACAATGCTCATAATTTTTTACCTTTTTTTTTTTCAAATGGCATTGGCATTAACATTCCCTCATAGTGACAGATGGTCTGTCAGTCTTGAGTGAACTTCACAGGTGTAAAACAAAGGAGAAGAGGATCATAGGTATGAGTGGGGGGAGTTCAGAGTAAAAGAAGAGATTTTATTGTTTATTATTGATTTCTCTAGTATTTAACTAAAGTTCATGGCATTGAAAAGTCTGTAATGCTGTAGGTTAGTTGGTACAGCTGTATGTGATTCTGCAACCAAATACCCTCCTTATCTCATGAATGCCTGTAACTTGCACTCAGTGTTCGGGGAAACGTGAAGAAGCATGTGGCTTCTGGTTAAGGGGAACTACAGTAAGATGTTTAAACCCCTTCTACTGAAAGAAGAGATGGGTGACACAAATGATTTATATGTAGCCTACTCACTGACAAAAACATCCACCAATAACCTTCCATTAGAGAGGAAGGGATCCATTTTAACTTAGCTCATGTAATATGACCGTAAACCATGTTCCCTATAAATCAAAATATGTATGATTCATTTGAGTAACAACATGTGTTGTCAAAACACAGGGTATATAGTGTATTGAAACACCTAAACACTTGAACTACATGCTCTAGTCACAATGATTTTTAAAAGTATGGTTGTTTAGTCAAACAATTTACTGACAATTTTGTCAAACTTATTGGACTCATCTCCGTAAATTTAAGGCTGAGTTTAGATGGAATCCAGCTTTGCTCAAGCCACCATGAAATACTTTGACCACAGGGGCGCAGACTGCAAACTGAGCAACAGTGACCCTAGCCAAACTCCCCCTCACTCACAAAAAAAAAGTGGGGGGGGTTGTGAACTTGGCAGATAAAACAGAAACCAGTGGGGTAAGGTGAGAAAAAAAGAGGTTTACCTGTCACTTTGAGTGTAGACAAGTTACTGCACCAGCTTGCAAATGACTCTCTCAGCGGAAAAAACAAATGGCAGAGACAGATGGGAGTAAAATCATGCATCAATCACTCAGAGAGAGAAAGAGACGCTCACACCTGTCCTTGCATGCCAACAGATGACAGACAACGTAGGTCATTTGCAGCATGTTGGGTCAGCTTCTTATGCTAGGGTGTGCATGGATCAGACAGACACAAGCAACAAGAAGAATGTAAGGTAGATTTGACTTTTCATGAAAAATAACAAAAATAAACATGGATTCTGCCACAGAGCATTGTTATTCTGCTGCATGTTACAGGTTAGCATGCTGACTGCAATGTCTTTCATTGCTCAGAGGTAGCGGGTACTTAAGGTTATTAAACCCTGCAGGGGATATAAACAGACCCCTTGGCCTCTGAGACCTATTAGAAAAAGTAAATATCATATTTATATCACTTACACTTTACAGTGAAACGAACGCCAAAGAAAGTAACAGCATCATCAGCGGTGCTTAAAGTTCTTTCTCACTGTTTTTGCCAAGCACAAGTATTTGTACACACTGACTGAGCACACAGGTGAGAAATCACTGCCCAGTCAACTGGTGCATGATGAAAATGTTATTTAGTTAATGTGACAGCTAAATTAGTAGGATGTTTGGAGCCATTGCTGAATGCATGAATGTTCAGAAAGCCTTTGTAATAAGTAAAAAACAACTTCATGTTTGTGTGTGCAGAGTTTGACCTTGCAGTTTAATCATCTACTGACTAACAGACGTCAAGAGTGGAAAACATGTTAAGGTAAAATGATATGAAGCGGAGGCTTAGCTTCTTTAAATAGTTCAAGTCTAACATGCATCCTGTGTTATGAAACCTTTATCCATTTATTATCAGTGTCATAGTATATTTTGGTTATCTATTAATGTTCTTATTATTTACTTGATAAATTGTTTGATTTATATACAGTAACATTGAAAAAAACAAATCCATTTCCAAGAGCCCAGGCTGACAACTTAAACATTTTTGTCTGACCAATCCCAAAACTCAAAGAAATATTCAATCTATGATAAATTACAGAATTAAAAAAGCTTATTGCAGCTGTAATACATTGTTGATTGTTATAGGTCAATAGGGCACCTATTATAACATGTGTTTTTTTCAAAATAACATTTCATAGACCAAATAAAGTAGTTTTGGCAGATCATATTGTCTCTATATTAACTCCTGTTAGTCAAAAGGAAAGAAATGCACATATAAATGTAAAACAAGTCAGTATTTGTGAGGGGTTATTCTCAGGTTAAATAATGTGACCTGCATGGCCCCTGTATTAGGCTATTTGTTTGGCAGCAGGACAAGGTTAACTGTTAAAAATGGAGCACCACCTCAATGAGAACACAATGTACTGACAGATGGGGGCTGTGCTCTGTGGCTAACGTCCAATCACCTCACAAGTCTCCACTCACACATCACACAGTGTGCCAGCTCTGGCTATACTTTCTCTCGGAAACTTGTTGGCTTAAATGTGTGTGGCAGCCGTGAAACTCAAATCCTTGTGCTAATGTCTAAGACGTCTCTTCTGTTCCTTCCCTCTCATGTTTTCTTTAGGCATGTAAAGACATTCTGCTGCTGCACTTTGACATACTTTTTGGATTTGTTATACAAGTTATAAACATACATCCCCACATGCATATGTGACTGTTTGTATTGTGAAATGTGA
This sequence comes from Eleginops maclovinus, assembly GCF_036324505.1. Taxonomy (NCBI): domain Eukaryota; kingdom Metazoa; phylum Chordata; class Actinopteri; order Perciformes; family Eleginopidae; genus Eleginops; species Eleginops maclovinus. Next base: position 15,961,374 of record NC_086354.1, read on the forward strand.
TGAATGTACATTTTATCGTATCCAAGCTTAAGTATCTGAATAATGACAGATCTCATGGGATATGCACTGATGCCTTTTATTGGACACGGTCAGAAAAACAAAATTATGTGAAACTGTATGTGCCTGCTCCAATTACTCACTAACTCAGCTTTTATTTTGAACAGCAGGTGGCATTGTTCATCCATGTAAAGCATGAACAGTGAGACTGCAGTGCTCAAAAATCTGATTTAAGTTTATACTTCCCCCTACATCCAGCATTTTGAGTTTTGATACGTGTGTCTGCTCGTGAGTTTCAGGATGAGCACTGTGACAGTGATAGGGTTTTATGCATACTAGCATACATCTGAAAAGTAGAGAAAAGTATTATGAGGTAGACGTGGTACTAACCTTTGGTGAATTACAGATGCAAATACAAGATTATCTTTATTATTGCCCCAACCATTTGGCAAGAGTCAAAGTTAGCATTTTTAAATTGCAGTTTTTTAAGTACCCAGTGTTTAACCTCAAAGAAGTTTGAATAGCAATTTCGCATAGTGTTCCCAATGTTAGCCTAATTAATTAATCATCCAATTGTTTCAGTAACATTACCTAGTATTACAAAGATTAAGTCTACTCATTTTAAGTAGGGATGACACACTCATCTTACTAAGCACTCTGAGTGTAATATCAGAAAGAGTCTACTGTCTTACTTTAATTTCTGTTTAATTTGGATCCAGTACAGTGACTATATGAGGAAGATAATCCTAGAAGCACTATTATTACATTGTAGAAACATAAGAAGAGCTTTACAGTACATTGAGGATGTCATAAATGTTATTGACAGAATGCAAAGAAGGCTTAGTCACATACTTAGAGGTGCACAACTGTAAATGTCACCGTGGATCTCCTAAATGCCAAAAGAGGAATGGAAACAAGAGAGGGTGAGAGGGCTCCAGCTTTTCTCCGAGGTGTACTATCACGACATTAAGACGTAGTATACATGTGTATGTGCATTTAGAAGTGTGATGTATATTTGTACTGTGGCAGAAGTCTCTCAGCATTAAAAAGGCATTCTATAATGTAAAACAGGAAAGTGAGACTGAGCCATATCTAATGGTTTGGACAGAAAAAAATAACAGGATTATAAAATTAAACAGATAAGCTAAAGTAAATATCATCCTATAACGAGCACCAGATATTAAAGGGTAAGAACATGTTGAACATTATTCAGCAGGAAAGCTCTCATGCAATGACACCATTGTAGCCTACTAATGAAGCAATGCAACATCACAGAAAGAGTGTGTAAAACACTAGATGGCAGCAAAAGCAGGATGTCAGGCCTGTGTTTTCTCCCTGTGAATCACAGCAATGTTGAAGTCAAGATCCACCGCTAGGGCTCACTGTACCTTCAAAGCAGATTCTCCAAACTCTACACCTATAAACTCATAAACACCAACAACTCCTTATCTCATGTTTTATCCCTCCTGCTGCTGTATTTCACATAGCATAACACGCATGTATCATATTTACCATGTTTCACCTTTCACTCAGATACTGAGCATCACATTACTGCGGGAAAGGATTACCCACCATATGTTGAGCTAACTAATTAAATTAGATGTGACATTTAGCTGGAGAATAACTAGGGAAAGTGAGTGCAAAAGTAAGCACTTATTGACAGTTGATATACAAATAAAATGTACTTTAAAGTCAACACAAGCATGGCATGATATTCACATAATATGAGTGATTGCAAATGGCAACAACGCAAACTGAAATAATTACATAAATACTATAAGTAGACAAGGAATAAATAATATACATGTCGATTATATAAAAATATCAATACAACACAACCTGTCAATAGACCTAACGTACTAATATTCAGAGCTACTTAAATAAAACCATAAATGTCATAAATATCTGTATGACATTTACCAAGCATGCATCTGCAGTGCTTGTCTGTCTGACATTATATTAATTATAGGACTATTATAAAAAGACATCAGTTCCTAAGTGTCTGAGATTTTGCTCTGCATGAAATCTGATGCTACAACACCGCAGCACCATGCCTCTGCTGTCTGCTTATGTTTAATACAACTTGTTTCAGAGAATAACCAAATGAAAATAAATTACGAGATTTCACACTATATCCCTTTTTGTCAGGTGCTTACGCTGTAAAAATGGCGATATGTCACAAATATGTTTTTTTTTTCCTCTTAAGACTTCAACTTTTTAAAGCAGCATAAAAAAATATATACCTAGCATGAGTCAAAGAAAAGTTGTGATAAAAACTGAGCTTTTGTTCTGCCTTCGCTCCGTAGGTGTTTAAGGAAAAACTTCCAAGCAAAAACATACGATACATATTTACTGTACTCCGAATCGTCAACAACAACACTGACAATATGAAATATACTTAAGCAATTCTTGGTCCATACAATATGAAAGTACCGCTATATTGAAAAGAAAAATATTGGCCGATTGCTACAAGAGTTCATTTTCAAGTTATGTTCCTTTAAGAAAGCAAAACAGTATCAGCATTTCTCTAGCTAATTTTCAAGCGTTATTGAACAAGTCAAAAAGCCTTGTATATACCTGAATGGCAGGTGGAGCGGATGCTCTGTGTCTCCTCCTGTAGCAGAGTAAACCGCACAGCCTGCTCCAGACGTAGGAGGCCAGCAGACACATACTGTTGACTACCCGAATGTCCCAGCTTGTGACAAAGCTCTCCATGGCTTTAACTTCACTCTTCATCCTTCTTCTATAACCTTGCTTTTCCTATCTTTAACTACAAAGGACCTCTTGGAGCTTAGGGAGAAGAGTCTCAAGTGGAGAGTAAAGAAGAGATGACAGCTCCTTCTCTTCGTATGGACCGCCCAAACATTAATGCTACACTAACCTCAACAGCCACTGTTAATTCAGTCAACACCGCTCGCCCATCAGCACTAAGAGCCAGAGGACGGCAGTTTGTCCTCATGACAAAAGAGTGACAGGTGCCAGCAAAGAGACAAGCTGACCCAGACACCCTCACCCTCACATAATAATCCTTCCATCTTCACTATGAAACAGGCCATTAATTTTCTTCTTAGATCCCCAAAAACTATAAAACACAGTCTACCCAAAGCAAAATTAATCTTCAACACGGTACTGACATTAAAACGTGTGAGAATTGTGATAGGGGATATAGTGTCCCTGTCAACACACACACTCGTAAGTGGTGTAAATAAATAGCCTGTGCTATTGGATTGCATTCCAAATGTCACAGAGATCACATGGGGCTGTACTGACAGTCTCTGCTGAGGAAGATGTATATGAATGTATATAGTTGTATTCCTAAATTGTTATGTAAATGCAAATATATCAACAATATTAAATGCTACTCTTAATTTTAGAAAATAAGTCGTAGATTGTTAAAAACAAATTGGGATCTATGAGAACTTGTAAACGCAACAATATAATCTGTATTGTGCAACAACGACACTTATGGCCTACGTCCGAAAATGCACGATTTAGCGTTCAGTGGCCAATAACAGCTATGTACGGTATTCCTGGAAACACTCCCAGGCCTCATCTGGCTTCACCTCCAGCTCTGCCAAAGACAATAATGAGTTCATTTCAGGATGATTGCTGTACTCTCACTGCTCAAATTATTTTCTTGGCTGCCATGGAGAGGAAAGAAATGTTCTTTGATTACTCACAATGTCTCAGTTTGCTTTATAGTTGATTACTTAAGTTACAACTGCAGCAAGTGGTTAGTTGAAACCTAGGCTACATGTTTTACACTATTTATGGCACTTGTGATCACATTATTTGGCCAATTACCCTGGGTACCATGGATGTATTCAAAGCTATCAAATTTATCACAGTACTTAATGAGTAGGCTTTTAACTTATTGTTGTCATTATTAGCCACTTTGATAAAGCCGTTGTTGGTCGTTTTTGACTGTTTCAGTAAAACATTATTTCAAAATGCCTTAATATTAATATAGAAATGATGTTGCTTCCTGCCTACAAATGAATTAGATTTCAAAATTGTCACCACATAAATGTGTCTTTTATCGCCCTCTGCTGGTATGACTGCATACCTAAAAGGCTGATTCCAAAGAACAAAATATATCACCATTTCTTTACATATTCTAGGTATCTTTCATTTGGAATTCATGAGATGCATGGATACCTTTGGTTCAAGTTTCGTCTCCCAGAAGCGGCAGATGGTTTTTCACCTTCTCTAAGTAGGGGAAGAAGGCCAGCTCGGTCATGTTTCTGCTGTTGGCACACTGATGAACTGGCTTCAGCTTGGCCATACTGAGGGGGACACTTGGCAGCCAGCCCTCTCGTTCTGAGCTCTCTATCCCTCTTCGTGGCCAGGTTGACCTCTCTCACGTGTTTCTGTTGCCTGCATCTTATATCTGAGCAGAGGAAGCAAGAAATACAGTCAAAGGCATTAGCAGTATAAACTATATTAAGTTTTTTCTTTTCAATTTTAAACTCTTTTTACTTTCCTTCAATTACTAAAAATACATGAAGTACCACCATAGTGAATATAGGTAGACTTTATAGCATGGAAAACTTTAAGTTCTTGCATTTAAAAGCAAAGTTAACAGAGTTTTACCCATAGCTAATATTAAATGTAATGTTATTTAATCTAAAATAATTGTAATGTAAATCGTAAATGGCCTTTGAAACAGTGCAAGGCTGGTGGGGCAAATTTACATGCCTCAGATAGATCCCACAAATGATAATAGATTTTTTTAAATAATAAAGTTAATGGCAAATCAGATTTGAAACAGATAAATGTATGGATGTATTGTGATTTTATCAATGATTGTGTCTTAACATCATATTTACACATCAATTTTTAAGTTTAAGTTTTACATTTCTTTTTTCATCGTTCAAAGACCAAGGATGAATTTGACCCACTTGCCTATTTACCTCTGTACCCAACACACTGTGTTGCAGTACCTTACACTCCTAGAGAAAGTGTACATTTTTTGACCTAGGTTAGTGATGCAGTCATTTGGTTAGACGTTTATGTAGGATTTTTGGACAAAACTGACACAACTAATGTCTACAACTGTACACAGGGCCCTCTTCATAATGAGCCTTGTGATAAGTTAATAAAGGAGCATCCATATTAATACCTTATCATTTACAAATCCCATTATGAAATCATTTAAAGTTAGCACACACCAGCTGGTACACTGTAAGCGCGGAGCGTTGGGACACAGTTGCTCACTTTTCCCAAATGGCATCAGTTTTGGGGCATTTTAATCAATTATTACTTTGTCTTTTTGCAAGAAACACGAAGCTGCGTTCACGTGCTATAGCCTATAGGAAATAACCAGTATCCATTGAAAAAAAGAAAGTCCCAGTCACATCTAATGTGTGATTTTTGCTAGACCAACCATGCCAACGAAAAATTAAACACAAACCCAATACGGATTTACAATGTCGGATGTCCATATTTGTACAAAGCAAAGCGTGTGTCTGGAACATAAACGAGTCAGAAATCTCCTGATGACCTACGGTCCCATCAGAACTTGAATACACATGGATGTAAATACGGAAATGAAAATGAGGTTAGTCGACTTAAATTAACATTCCCTCATACTAAACGTCAGAATAAGATATTGACAATGGGAATACAATTTTGGATTCAACGTTAAGGCAAAAACAGCTTTGCTACGTTAAGATTTATGTTTGGTCACGTGATTGGGGTCAAAAGTTTCGCGGGAAACAACATGGCGAGCGAGATGTCATCCCCTACCCTGGACGCTGTGCAATGTCCCGTCTGTTTGAAAGACTTTAAACCTGGCACAATTAACAGACACCTCGACGTGTGTCTGCTGAAAAGCGTTGCTGGCAGCAGTCCATCGACAACAGAAGAAAGCGAGCCTCCTTTGAAGAAATCTCGCATTAGTGCAGAGGCTGAGCCACCCAGCAGCACTGTGTCCAGCCCTACCTCCATGGCTAGTGTGACTTCATCTGTGTTTTCTCTCTTTCAGACCAACAAGAGTAAAGTTTTAGCCCCAGGTGAACGGAACGGGTTATTATCAAGTAAACAATCTCCTGCCAGTGCTGTCAACAAGGGGGTTAAACGTAGTTTGCTGGGCGAGGCAGAACCAGGACCAGCAGCAGGTACAGAGATTATGAAATCCTCTGGATTAAACGGACATGCTTCGAAGACATCCACTGATTTGTCACCACGGAAACTGTTCACGATTAACAAGCCTCTGGCAGAGATACTGAGACCAAACACACTGGAGGAATACTTCGGTCAGAGTAAAGTTGTGGGCCAGCAAACACTACTCCGCTCACTGCTGGACTCCCAGGAAATCCCGTCACTGATCCTCTGGGGACCACCGGGATGCGGAAAGGTGGGCCTATTCATCTAATCTAAATACATGTATTTCCCTTCTACAATGCATGACTTTAGCTTTCTTTCAAGATTTAAAATAAAGTGACCATGTTAAACATTATTTAAGTACATCTACCTTTTTCCCTCATAACGAAATAAGATCAAGAATCTATTTACCAATGTTTCTGTCATTCAACTACAAGACACAACATATCTTCACTGAAAGGGAATTCTCAGAGCACTTCAGTTTTAACCTTAATCACATTTGTTTTAGCTCATCTGCCTAATAATATTAAAACACTGCTTCAACAAGCACTACAGTGCAGCACAATATGTATGAACCAGTGAAAGTCATTTTGTCTTGATAAATTGCTCTCGATCACAATAACATGCACTTTATACATTAATCAATATCTAAAACTAGCATTAGATATCATGCTACAGCCAGTGCCAATAATAATAGCATCAATTTAGAGAGAGAGAGAGAGAGAGAGAGAGAGAGAGAGAGAGAGAGAGAGAGAGAGAGAGAGAGAGAGAGAGAGAGAGAGAGAGAGAGAGAGAGAGAGACTTTTTACAGCCTGTTAAAAAAGTTATTCTGTCTCTGGCTGCTAGGTTGGTACTTGCAAGTGTTACTTGTCAAAGCCAAATACAGTATGTAATGAGTGAGGTATGCCCAGCTACTGGTGGGGGGGGGGGGGGATTTCCACACAGCAGCTTCCCATACTTACAAGCATGCTTCATGCTTCAGTAACACTTTACAGTTCCAGCTCTCTGGTTTCCAAATTGAAAGGTTATTTTTGGAACTTGTTATTAGCATGTAGAGTAAAGACAACATATTTACGAGGCCCTTTAAGAAAGATGCGTTATAGGACCTGAAAAATGTGCTCTTAACTGGAGATGCTGTATGGATGCTTATAATTGATTCCATTTATATTGTTTCAAAAAAGGGCATATCATGTGTTCAAATCTGTTGACTTTGAATGTAATTTGTTGTCTTTCAGACCACTCTGGCTCACATAATTGCCAGCGGCAGTAAAAAGAAGGGAACAGCTCGCTTTGTCACTCTGTCTGCCACCAGCACGTCCACCAATGAAGTCCGAGAGGTGATAAAGCAGGCGCAGAATGAGCTACGGCTGTGCAAGAGGAAGACCATACTGTTCATTGATGAAATTCACCGCTTCAACAAATCACAACAGGTGGAGTATTGAACCAGAAAAAAAAAAATCTTCCCAAAATCCAGCCTGTGTTGGTATTTGTTTTTCAGTTTTTGATTGAAATGGGTAAAAAGGAATGTAAATCATGAATTGCATTTATAACATTTTCCTTTATTAACAGCATTTTATAATAGGTTTGGTTCAGCTCAGAGCGTTTTTCTGTGAAATTGCCACTGTTGACTGTATTTATTTAACCTTTGTTTGGACAGGTTATCTCATTGCGACACAGGGTCTCTTTCTCAAAAAAGCCCTGATAGAAAGCAATCTTCAGATTTGGTTTAGTTTTGCTTCGTGACTTTATATCTCTATGTCAGCTACCAAGGAGGCTCAACTAATAATATAGTGTAACAAACACTTTTGATATCTTGTTGTTTCAGAAGTAGTGATTATTATCCCTTTCTTTTCCTCCCATGGTGTATTTTCTCTTTTTCTCTGTTTTCATTTTGTGTGTGTGTATCTGTAGGACACCTTCCTTCCTCATGTGGAGTGCGGGACGCTGACTCTGATCGGGGCCACCACAGAAAACCCGTCCTTCCAGGTGAACGCTGCCCTGCTGAGCAGGTGCAGGGTGCTGGTTCTGGAGAAACTCTCTGTGGAGGCAATGGGCTCCATTCTGGACAGGGCTGTGGCCACATTAGGGATTAAAGTCCTGTCAGAAGATCAGGCAATTCCCCAAGATCAGCACCAATCAGATGAGTAAGTGCTGCCCTGGTTACCAAATCCTTAGTGACACACACACATCATGACGGGGTGTCAGCAAACAACTCAAAATCATTTGGTTAGGCCTGTTGTCCTTGTCTGTACCTGGTTTAGTGGATTAATTTAGATAAACAATTGGAGGAGTCTAATTTAAATGTTTGGAGCCAGATTAGTCCCCTCAGCTCAGCTCGGGTCTGGTCTGAGCTGATGTGATGACAGAAAATAATCCGCATGTGAGATATCATCAAATATCTTCATCAGATGTTTCTTTGTTTTGGGTGCACTGAAATCTGGGCTCATATAACATTTGGAAGATAACCCTAACCCTAACTCAGAGTTTAAACCACAATGAAGTGGCTCACTTTTTTCTGGGATAGACTGTCAGGGTAGCTTATAATACAAGTACCAAATCCTCTCAGGTACAATTTTATTAGCTAGAGCTAGATGCAACTAATGATAATACAACATAGAATACAACAGTCCTACATTACATGCTTCCTTGTGAAGGTTATCATGTAAGAACTTGACTCAACCTTTAGTTCATTTTAAAGGCGGACATCTGTGTTGGTTCTTTTAAATTGTAATGCAATATACTAACATCTATTCTTTTAATCGCCCAATTTATCAATTAGGTAGAGTAAATGACAGACACATTTGTCTTTATTAACCAATAGAAAAACTTCCATCTTAGTTTATGTTGTTATACTTTTTTTTATACCTTTATCATTTTAACTAAGGATTTCTGTACAACTAATACTGTATATTTCATGCCTAAATTACCTTTTCCTACGAACTAATAGCTTTGTTGTTTTTTACTGCACTTGAAGCTTCCCTACAAAATAGAATATCATTTATAGTATTGAAACTGATGCAGTAAATGTGATATATATTATTGTTTTCCCAGGCCAAAGATTTTCATCGAACAAAAGGCTCTGGACACAGTCGCCTACCTTTGTGACGGAGACGCAAGAGCAGGACTCAACGGTCTTCAGCTGGCTGTTCAGGCTCGGGTGAGCTCAGCCCGGCCCGACCCATCAGGACAGGACCATTCTCAGGAATACTGGTCAAGGAGGAGCACATCAAGGAGGGTCTTCAGAGGTCCCATATTCTCTATGATAGAGCTGGTAAGCTTATATGTACTTAATTACTCTGAGAAATGCAGTGTGCAAACTAAGCGCACAATAGATTCACAAAAGAAACAGTAAAATAGTAGAGTGCTCCTACACAGTTTTTGTTATTTTTATTAAGGATTATCAATATTGGCTTAAACTCTGAGCATTTTCTGATAAAAAGGGTTCAATTATTACATTTTGTATTTGTTTAAAAAATGCTATTGCCATTTTGCCACTAGCAAGTTAAACATATTATGTGTATCAAAATGTGTTGCTCAAAAACATACTTTCCTTTAAATGTGATATAGCTTTTATGCCACAGTTATTTAAAAATAGGTTGTTATTTTTCAACAAAGATATTTCTGAAAAATGTTTAAAATACACTGAAATAGAAATATCAAATTTCAGTGATTTGGAAAATGTGTTCCTGATTAGAGGACATGCGTCTAATTTTAAAACCCTGACACTGCCATTTAAAAAGGATTCCTTATGTAATAGACAGCTGGGACAAAGCATGTTTTGGGATTATACAAGGGGGCGGGGGCTGTCACACAGTCAACAAAATCACTTAGGCACATTAACACATTGCTACATATTTCACAAATCTACATATTTAAACCCTCTCACCAGTTTCAGTATAACACCTGATGTCAATATCTTCAATTTAAATAACAACTAAATAATTTGAGGTTTTGAGCTCAACAGCCGTATCGTATTGCTTTCCAAAAGTCCTCCTGTCACAGGGATTTCATATCAAATTCACTGAATGATAAGAGATAAAGAACCATGCTTATCCCTAGGGGGTGTCTACAGCTGGGCTCAAGGTTGCTTAGGAGTCTCACACATGTTACAAAGTACACACATTTAATTGAACACCCAGCGTGCTTACAAAGTGATATATAAAACGAAAAATGTCTCGGATTATAGTAGACTGTATTTTCAGCCTCTCCAATCATTTACACTCACTCCCACCCTGATCCAACCCACTCAATCTATGATGCTCTGACCATCCACGCTGTCCTGTTACACAACCCGTCAGCTGTCCCAAAAGATCAAGATGTACTGTCCCGTGCTTCAAAGGGTGATGGAAATGTCCGGCAGCATGACTACTGACCTTCAAGGAGAAAGTATTCTTGCTTTTGTTTTGTTTTTAAATAGTTTGATCAGTCTTAAACCTTTTGTTTCTTTTGGTGTTTCTTCTCTTCAGACTTGCAGGACATTTTGAAAATGTTTTGATGAAATGCCTGTGTGTGTGTGTGTGTGTGTGTGTGTGTGTGTGTGTGTGTGTGTGTGTGTGTGTGTGTGTGTGTGTGTGTGTGTGTGTGTGTGTGTGTGTGTGTGTGTGTGTGTGTGTGTGTGTGTGTGTGTGTGTGTGTGTGTGTGTGTGTGTGTGTGTGTGTGTGTGTGTGTGTGTGTGTGTGTGTGTGTGTGTGTGTGTGTGACACACAAAGGTGAGGAGCATTACAACTGCATCTCAGCGTTACATAAGTCTATGAGAGGCTCCGATGAGAACGCAGCTCTGTACTGGCTGGGCCGCATGCTGGAGGGCGGAGAGGATCCTCTCTACGTGGCCCGCAGACTGGTCCGCTTTGCCAGCGAGGACGTGGGTAAGGCGTCATGGAAATTATTATTTTTATCATCTCTGCATTTAGTTATTTTTGAAAATTGAACAAACAACTGCAAACCAAAAATAAGACCTAAACGCTGGTTTGCTAATCGTGTTACTTTGCATGGCTGTGCCCCTGCACACATTAGACATTAGATTGTAGCTACAATGAAGACTGCTTGCTTCTTACATCCCAAATTGCAGCCTGTTAGTCTGTTGCTTCTTTCAAATCTTATCATTTCATTCTCGCTGTTGTCATGTAGGTGTGTGAATTTTTATTATGCGTAATCAATATTTTCAAGTTATATATTTTGCATTTATTGTACTAATTCAAAAATGTTTACAGTAAGATTGCAATATTGTTTTGAATATTAAAATGGATAACAGGTTACATTTACTTGTAAACGTTTTGTTATTAATCTACATAACTCCTGACAAAACTGTACTTAACCTTTTGGGTACGGTACCTGTAGACTTCAAATATTATCTGTCCAAATGCTTATTAAAATGACCATTACCATTAAATATCAGGAGTAGGGCAACACAGACAAATTGCGCGATTTTATTACAGGAAAGGAAAAAACATAATGAACTAAATGCTTACAGAATTTTTTTGCCATATCTTCGTCAGGTATGGCAGACCCCGCTGCTCTTCCTCAGCAGTGTCAGTCTTTCAAGCCTGTCACTTTATCGGGATGCCTGAATGTGAGGTAGGCTTACCTGACCAATCAGTGATGGGTTTGAGTCACATCAATCCGATTTTCAGTCAGTCTTTACCTCTGTTCTGCTCAACAGGTGATCATGGCTCAGTGTGTAATCTATCTGGCACGAGCACCCAAGTCTGTTGATGTCTACAAGGCCTATGCTAATGTAAAAGCTTGTTTGAGGAACCACAAAGGGCCCCTGCCTTCTGTCCCCCTGCATCTTCGCAACGCCCCAACCAGACTGATGAAACAACTGGGCTACGCTAAAGGCTACAAGTATAACCCATCCTTCAGCGGCCCTGTGGAGCAGAAGTACTTACCTGACGAGCTGCAGGGAATCAACTTCTTCACCTGGACGCCTTCAGACCTGTGAAGCTCTGCTGCTACAGTGTGATGTGAAAGAAAAAAAAAATCTGCTGAATGAAAACAATCCCATCAAATAATCACTTGTTGGGATATCATTGTTATGTTATTACTAATTCAAAGATAAGGTAGGGACTCTTAAAGTGTTTTTTTTTGTTGGTTATTTGCAAATTTAAAGAATACTTTACCATCAATCAGTCAGTTAACCGTCATGTTGTATTTCAGTTCCTGTTCATGTTATCTACATTATTACGTAAACCCTAACCATACTAATTGACTTACTTAGTCCTTAGTATGTTAAAATAAATACAAATAACATACACAGTGTTTTTTTCCCCCATAATCAAATGTTTGCTTTGGTCTATATGTGTGTTAGTTAATCTTCATCCTGTTTTTGTGGCACTAAAACAAAGTGTTAATCCGATGTTCATGTAGGTTATCTTTATGGCATGAATATATATTTGTTTATAATCTGTATATATTTTGATAAAAAACAAGACAAATACAATATTAAAATTTCAAAGTATAGTTTATTGCCCATTCACTTCTTCAGTCATTGAACATTTCTTCAGTTTTGGGCCATGGTCTAAAGGGAGAAACACAAGATGAGGTTAGTAAATTACACAATTTGCATATTTGTATTAAATGGTTGCTTAATGACATTTATTTGGCTTTCCTCACCTCACTGATCCAGGGGATGAAAGAGGCCACACGGGTAAAGACTGTGGGCTTCTGAGGGGTATTACAGCCCCGTCCATCCACAAAACTCGTCACTCCTTGCACATACCACTTACATCGCTGCCCTTGCAGTTCAGAGGGCCTCCAGAGTCACCCTGAATGTAATAGCAGATATTAGAGCTATTGAAAAGCTTACTGTGTGTTGCACTTAAAGCATGAATTAGTGGTTCTTCCTTACATGGCATGCTGACTTGCTCTCTCCTCCTGCACAGACCATGGTTGTCTTTGCTGAGCTGCCCCACCAGTCACTTTGACTACAGATATCGTGATCCACCACAGGAAGAAGGGCCTGCTGTAGTGTAGTCGCAGAAGGACCACCAGCTAAAGAGAAAATAACATAATAGCATTTGAAAAACGTTTTTTTAATTGCATTTTTCTACAAGCCACTATCAAATGCATGGGAAAGTATTACTTGAGAAAAGTAGATCCTGCAAACTGCTTTTGATTAGCATCACAGTTTATGAATAGATTACAGAGTGCAAGATCTCCTTTTCTCAAGATTCGATTTACACATGGAACACTAGACCCCACATGATCTTGTTAAGCAGAATTTGCATCAGGTCTTACAGTAGAGACGACCCCAGCCTGTGACGTAGCAGGGTTGGTTGTGGGCAAGAGTAGCACCATGTTGTGGCAGGCAAGCCAGCTGAACCTTGTCATTGATAACAGCACTTTTCTCCAGCTTAAGCAGGGCAATGTCGTTACTACAAAACAGGATTAAAAATGCAAAACTAAACATGTCAGAAGTACATTTCTTTTAACCTCTCAAAGTATATTTTAATGTGTAGAGAGCTTTTTTGCTACAGGTGAAGTTTTTTTCATCTAAAAAACTTCTATTTACTCAGCTGCGGCTCCGTCAAAACTCTCATGGTAGGCACCTTTTTTTTTGTTTGTTTTCTGTGTATCCTAATAATCCAGCAAGGATCTGGAAAAATAAATATGTTGATGATCATTACCTACCCACAAGATGCACAGTTTTTGTTCCATTTAGGATGGATGAACATTCTTGCCACCATAATGGACTGTTCACATCCCTCCTCTGTGGTCATGTCATGCTCAGCCAAAACGACCCTGTATGTGTGGAATCTGGATCGGAAAATAGGGAAGCTTAATATCTTGTTTATTAGATTGAAAATTAACTGAATTAAATCACTGACAAAAGAGGTTGCATGGTCACTCCTTGATTTATGTGGGAACACTGTTAATACATCATCAGTTTTGAAACAATTTAAGTTGAAATGAAGTTCTCCTCACGTAATGCAATGTGCAGCAGTCAAAACCCAGTTGGGAGCAATGAGTGTTGCTCCACAAGTAGGGAAAAAAGACTCCAAAGAAACCTGCCATGGCCAACTGTATGGACGGGCTTCTTCCCCATTCACCACACGGCTGGTGTTTGGCTGGTAGCTGGGCACACCACACCCAAACACTTTAACAAAAGGAGAGACAGAAAAAAGTAGTATTGATTCACTTTCACGTTATATATCTATTCCAGTGAAAGATTTAGTTTAATGTGAGCTTACCTGTTGTTACAACCAGGAGGAGGACAAGTACTCGTTTCATCCTTATTTGTCCAACTGGGTTATCAGAGCTATTTATGTGACCCAGCCAAGATGCTGCCTTGGAGTTTTTCCCTGACATTTCCAGATGTCACAACAGCTGCGAACCAACTAAGACTCACATAGTCGCTGAGAATACCACTGTTTAATGTGAATGAAGATTGACAAATCTAATCTACAACTATTGAAAGCTGGTCCATATCTTAGTGGACCCACGGCTGTTGAAGCCCTGCCAAACATGTTATGCTGTGTTACCTCTGGATTTCAGGGTTACTTTAAGGAAAGTGGAAAGTATTAATGATATATTTATAAATCATAACTATATAATATAGGTTAAAAGAGGACTCAAACTGATCATGTTGACAAATATTTCAAATTAATTGGTAAATATAGAGTAATTTTCTAAAGGCTTCTCCTCAAGATCTTTTTAACTACTTAAGAGCCTTTAATGTGTTTATGTAGAAGATTTCAATGAGGTTAGGTTTTTACCTTTGACAACTTGATGAATATGTAAATAAAATGTATGTCTCTTATAAAATCTACTAAACTTGATCAATTATGTTTTTGGAAAATATGTGTTTAAGAGTTTTAGTTTTTTGTTGTTCTTAATGACAGTTATTTTAAGGGGTTAGTTTCAATTGTGCTTGGTACACCTGAAAATATGTTTATGAATAAATAAAACAATTGACACTCCTCATCACGATGTATGTGGGCCCTACTTGGGGGAAAAAAACTGTGTTAACTGTGTGGTTAAATATAATTAATTTAATTGATTTAATAATTTAATAAATTAAATAATAATTAATACAGTGTTAGAAAAACTACTCAGATGCTTTACTTGAGTAAAAGTACCAATACATTATTGTCAACATATTCCATTAGATATAAAATATAATAATATCTATATATGTGACATTTTCTAGATAATATTGCTGCACCAAGCAGAATTTTACTGTTGTAGACAAAGATAATTTCTGATTGACCTTTTGTAAAATATTTAAATAATTTGACTTAAACATTTAGTCCACTAGTGACGTTTTTAGAGATGCCTTCTGTAGTGGAGTAAAATTGCATTATTTCCCTTTTTAAATGTAGTGAAGTAAAAGTACAAAGTAGCTTAAATGGAAATAGCCAAGCAAGGTAAAGTAGCCTACTTGGATAAATGTACTTCCCTTCTCTGACAGAATATCATATTGCATTGCACCATGAAGGAAAAACAACGACACACTCTGATTGATAGTTCAAGTAGCATAGAGAGACTCTTTACTAGTTACTATCGGTGTACACCATGAATGTATTATACACCTTAAAATTGTTCTTGATAAACCAAGAAGATGAAGATAACACTCCTCGCCAGTGGGTGTCGCTGTGAACCTCGTGATCGCCGGTGTTTTCTTCACAACCACAGATGAAAATATTGTAGTTTCAAAGATGGCGCTGCCCGGTGGTGTACTCATGAGGCTTAGAGCTCTGTGTAATTTGCCAAAATGTTTTCAAACAGGAGGCAGAACGCCGTCCAACTGGGGCAGAGAACTGCGGTGGTACAGTACAACAGCCCGAGTGTTTCAGGACGACGGGACATCATCGGCAGAGACTAAACGAGGTGAGGAAAGAGTTAGCAGTTAGCATAATTGGGTAACCGGTGACAGCAGCAGTGTTTCATCTCAAGGGCATCCATCATGTAAAAACAAACAATGCCACTTGTATTCTGGGTCTTCTCCTTTAAGTTTACCTGAGTTAAGAGTGCAAATAAGATATATTTGACCTTGCTGTGTGTGTGACCTTTGGTTTTTACTCTTTAGATGACGTGAGTCCGAACCTCTTGAGGGAGTTTCCAGATCCTAAAGGTCTCCTGAATAACACCATCGCCCGTTCACTGGGAGTCAACGACCTGTCCCATCTCATCCAGTATAGCTGCACGGAAAATGCAGGAATCAAGGTCAGAACACAATTCCTAATGGGATGGAGGGGGGCTCCTGAACATATCATGTCCATTAAGGGCTAATGATTTCGAAATTCGTCTTTATATTGTAACTTTGTTGCTGCAGAAAGCCACAGTTACCCTGCTGTGGCCCTGCAGGATTGAAGAGGAGGGTTTTGCCTCCAAGAAGGTCGACGCCGAACGATTTGCTGCAGCGGCTGCTTGTTTCAAGCTCAAAGTAAGTTTCCTTGACCTCAGTCTTGTATCAAGTAGACATCATTTTGTCTTGCAATCTGTAGTAACATGTCATCACTTACTTTATTTTGTTTGTGTGTGCAGGAAATGGGTGTCATTGGTCCAAATAATCAGCTCCCTGGGAAGAAATCTGGCAAAAGAGGACGAGGGTTACAATCACAACTACATAACGAGGAGGAAGACTTACGGACAACAGATTTGTTTGTGCCTACAACTAAAGCGGTGGCAAAAAATAATTGGCCTTCCGAAGAAACTCCCGACATCTCTGAAGCTCTTTCCATCTTTCCACAACCTAAAAGCGTCCTCGCCAGGGTTATCCAGTTGGCCACGTCATCCAACAGAATAAGCGTTCGTACCATTTTATCCACTGAACAATTATAGCTAAGCTAAGATAACATCATTATGTATTATAAACTGCCTGTGGTGCTCCATTTTTACAGGAAAATATGCAGTTCAGAACAACAGGAGGGAAGCTTAAGACATGCGACCTGACGCTGCGCTGGCCAGAGGAAATGAAGTTCTCCGCCACAGCAAACAGACGAGTGAAAGCAGAAAGGATGGCTGCAGCACTCGCCTGCATGAAATTGAAGGTAAGGATAATTTTGTAAAACCTACTAAAACTTTAAGCTAAATGTATAGAGCTGTGTTAAACCCTAATCATGTCACCTGGTCCAGGAGCTGGAACTGATCGATAAAAACAACAGCCCGCTGACTCATGCAAAGTACAATCGAGAGAAGGTGAAGAAGGCTGGAGAGCGGGACAGACGCCCCCATCCCATCGAAGTCCCCGAATACCTGGAGGAGCACATGAAGAAGTACTTTGCAGAGGTTAGTCTTCCTCTCATATGATACAAAAAAAACGTAAGAGATTTACTTGTCAGGACTTTTTGTCTTTTTAAAAATTGAACGATTTCATTTATCAAGTGGGCTGCATTGGTGGGTGCCTATTGCTTCAGGTATCAGGTGAGACATAATTTGAGTAACTGATCCATGATCTTAAAGGCAAATCATAGGCAAAATAATTGAAAAACAGTTCGCAACACTGTTAAAGCAGCAACAATTATTGGGAAATGTTCAGTCTATTGCTAGCCTAACATGTCGTGTATGGTTCTTTACAAAACTAACCTTCACAAGCTCTATAGGATTGTTAGTTCAGCTGTCTTTTTGTTTTTACTACTGAGATAACAGATTTGAGTTGTTTCTGTAGATTTCAATGCCTTTCAATGTGCTTTTAACCAGAAAAAAAACAAATGTAACATCATTACCTCAGCCTAATGTTGCTGTATCTGAATGGGAGCTGATCCACGCAGCCACGGTTCAAACAGTTTTAATTATTTGTTAGTGTTTAACGTGGTGTCGAGGCTGGTATGGAGCATATTTTAAATCCCTACAGATGTCTGCATTCTTATGTGGTTGTACTTTTTGAGGGATTCATATACTTTTGTATAAGGTGTCCTAATGCCTAATTCTTTCACAGTACCCAGTGGAATCAGAAGTGCAGAAGCTTTGGGAGGAGGAAGAAGCTGGACGAGAGCAGATGCTGAGCCATGAGGAGGAAGGGGAGGAGTTCTTGACAGACGCCATCACAGGCAGGCCGTACAGACATCTGTCTGAAGACACGGTCAGGCAGCTCAACACCCGCCTGCAGAGGGACTGGGAGAGGGTAAACCCTGAACTGATTGCGGCGCTCCCAGTCGATGCCCACCGTGAGAAGGTGATCTCAGCAGTGCGCTCGTCCAGGGTCGTTGTGATTGACGGAGAAACAGGATGCGGGAAAACGACACGGATCCCTCGCTTCCTGCTGGAGGATTGTGTCAGGGGTGGTGAGGGAGCGAATTGCAACATCATTGTGACCCAGCCTCGCAGAATCAGCGCTGTGTCCGTGGCCCAACGTGTTGCTCAAGAGATGGGTCCAGCTCTGAAAAACTCTGTGGGATACCAGGTAGATACGCAATTACAAAATACTGTATTTACTGCATGTTTGCAATTTGTCAATTCATATTTTTATTACAAAGATAAGCTATAGACCGCTTCTATTCTGTACTGGGAAAGCAGAATGGAAAATATCAAAACAATTTCTTAAAAGGAATGATACATTATCCAAATAAATTAATTTGGTTGTCTTTACAATGAAATAGTAGTCCAAAAAAATCAAAAAACTAAATAAGATTAATTGTATGCTTTTTGTCCAAACTAGCAAGACATAGTTTAACGATTACCGTGAAAATGTTTTGCAATATAAATAAATAACATGTTAATTGTATTGCTTCCAATTCAGATGTATTTAATTGGTAGCATGAAATAGATTTATAGTTTTTATCAAAGGTAATTCAGTAATCATACTGAAAGGGATTCATATCTACACTTCAAGTATTCTGTGTGTAATGGAGATGCTATACTCTCTGTAATGGCAAGCACTGACACATATTTTTACATATTTAATTATATTTTAACTAAACTATGTTTTTGCTGAAAATAAAATGTGTACTCCAAGAAGACAGGAAGCCAAGCATCCTAAGAAAATGTAGGACAAGTATTCACATTGTTGGATTGTGTATTTCGGTGCAAAAAGTAAGTTGTTAGTTTCTGTGTGCAGGTGAGACTCGAGAGTCGGCCACCAGAGCAGAGCGGAGGAGCGTTACTCTTCCTCACAGTGGGGGTCCTGCTGAGGAAGCTGCAGTCCAACTCGTCCCTGAAGGGAATCAGCCACGTGGTGGTGGATGAGGTTCACGAGAGGGACATCAACACGGACCTGCTGCTGGCTCTGCTGCGCTCGACCTTAGAGGACAACCCTGACCTACGCGTGGTGCTTATGAGCGCTACTGGGGACAAGCAGAGACTGTCCGATTACTTCGGGGGCTGCCCAATCGTTAAAGTTCCTGGATTCATGCATCCAGTGAAGGACAGATACCTAGAAGATGTGCTAAAGGAGATGAGAATCCCACCGCCATTCCAAAAGAGAACAGAGACAGACAAGCAGGTGAGACTTATGTGTACTTTAGTAAAACCCCTGCTTAAGTGTCTTTCCTCTTGTCTTGTGTCTCATTTATTTATATTTCATCTTGTTTAAGGGGGGAAGAGAGGAAGTCGCACCGAATGTAGATTTAATAGCTGATGTTATCGAGCACATCGACAAACATGGACAGCCAGGTAACTAAGGTCTTTCACATTTTTACTTTTAAATAATGCTTTTATACCAGTGTTTAAGATGATGGATCCTTCCTTCTCATGTTTCAGGTGCAGTGTTGTGTTTCCTCCCCGGGTGGCAGGACATCAAGGCTGTTCAAGAGAAACTGGAGCAGAAGCGCCACTTTTCCTCAGGCTCACAGATGATCTTGCCATGTAAGTGTGAGACAGATTTACAAATATTTGCCTTAGTCCTCCAAAGTGTAGAGAAGATTTCTAATCTTCTTTTACCTTTTTCTTTTAGTGCACTCTAGTTTATCAGTAGCGGACCAGCAGGCAGTGTTCCGGCGCCCCCCAGAGGGCAAGAGGAAGATCGTCCTCACCACTAACATCGCTGAGACCTCAATCACCATCGATGACATCGTCCATGTGGTGGATACAGGAACTCACAAAGAACAGAACTATGACTCAAAGACCAAGGTTAGCTTCACCGTGTCAGTTCTGATAAAACAAACCTTGTGACTTGTTGTATTTTCTGACAATGATTCCTTTTGGTTTTCCAGGTCTCCTGTCTGGACACAGTTTGGATATCTCATTCCAACGTCACTCAGAGAAAGGGGAGAGCAGGGCGATGTCAGCCAGGACAGTCGTACCATCTGTTCCCACGGCAGCAGCTCGAATCCATGACTCCCTTCCCCATCCCTGAGATCCTGCGCACCCCGCTGGAGAATTTAGTTCTTCAAGCTAAAATCCACAGTCCTGACTGCAAGGTATTTAAAGGGAACAAAAGGCTTTGGTGTATTTTTGTTTTTACGTGTCACTTTTTTGTGTATTTCTGCCATCTAAATAACATTATTTCTGTGTGTGTTTTTGTGGAGGCTGTAGATTTCTTATCCAAAGTGTTGGACAGTCCAGAGCAAGCAGCTGTGAGAGATGCTGTCCGAAATCTACAAGACATTGGTGAGTGATTTAATGGATTCTGTGGTGAGATTTGAGCCATTGTCTTGTGTGTGAATCTTGTTTGTATGATACCTGTTTATCATATCGTGTTTTGCATGATATTGTATCCTCCAAAACACTTATATGTACGTACATATGGATACCTGGATAGACTAACAACCCAAAGAACTGTTAAATAACACAACCCAGTCAGTTGCTTATTCAGAAATACCGTTCACATGTGAAACACTCTCACACACACAACTGAAACCAAAATTATTTACAAACATATGTAAAAATCTCTCATAAACACACACACACACACACACACACACAACGAAATGCGATTTCAGTATGTTATGTGAGAGGGATTTCAGTATGTTGTGTGAGAGGGATTTCAGTATGTTGTGTGAGGGATTTCAGTTGAAACGGAAGGCATTTTAAAAAAACAGCAAAGAACCGTGATAACAATATTGTCCGTCTGTCCGTTTGCTTGTTCCTTCATGTCTGCTCAGCAGCCTGCACAAAGCCTAACGGAGGCAGCAGCGTTGTTAAATAATACAGCTTCCCTGAGAGACTGTGCACCCCGATATCAACCACAACACTGCTTTAGCACATGGACAGTAGTGGGCCGTTACCTGCCGCGGGACGGGAAGAGGGACGATAGCTGACCGTCCAGGGTGTCCCCACTTGCAGTTCCAACAGTCGGTTGCGGCCCGGTTGTGGCCAAGTTCGATAGCGTTCTAATAGTCTCCGCTAAGGCCAGGATATTATTTGACAATGCTGCTGCCTCCATTAAGCTTTGTGCAGGCTGCTGAGCAGACATGATGGAACAAGCAAACGGACAGACGGACAATATTGTTATCACGGTTCTTTGCTGTTTTTTTAAAATGACTTCCGTTTCAACTGAAATCCCTCTCACACAACATACTGAAATCGCCTTTGGTGTGTGTGTGTGTGTATGTGAGAGCATTTCACATGTGTGTGTGAACGGTATTTCTGAATAATGTCCCTATCGGTCCCTCATAAACTGAGCTTAATATCTCCTGTCTTCTTTTGTAGGCGTTCTGGACAAGACAGAAACCCTGACTCCTTTAGGGGAGCGTGTTTCCTGCATGTCGTGTGACCCTCGTCTGGGCAAAGTGCTGGTCCTGAGTGCCATGTTCAGATGTGTCCTGCCCATGCTGTCTGTAGCTGCCTGCCTGACCAGAGACCCTTTTTACAACAGCATGCAGAACAGAGCTCGTGTTGTCAAGGTAACATCCACCTGTGGATCCACAAGGTTTTACGATATCCTATCTGAATTTGTAAAATAGCAGAATGTAAAGTCAGGGAGGAATTAGTTAACATTCGGTCGTCTGTGATGTGTTTGTCCAGGTGAAAGAGGCTCTGAACAAATCCAGCTACAGCGACTATCTGGTGTTAATCCGAGCTGTGTTGGGCTGGAGGAGACTTCAGCATGAAGGGGACAGAGAGGACCGGGATGAATATCTGGACAGACATTCTCTGTCCAGGTTCAGTCTTCGATTTATCAACGGTTAGTAGATGCACACACACATTGTGTCAGCACATTGTTTGCATTTCAATTTACCGTTTATTTTACTTGAAATCATTCTGTTCTTGTCACTTCACGCTGCAGGTCTCATCTCTCAGTTCGGAGAGAACCTTCATGAAGCCCAGCTGGTTACTCGTGCAGAGGAATGCCAGCGTCAAACTTCACTCTACAACCAGAACAGCAACCAGGACGAGCTGCTTAAAGCTGTGCTGCTGGCCGGACTCTATCCCAACCTCATTCAGGTACATGGCAACAAAGGAGTCTATTATACTTATTATTTTGCTGCTCTTCTCCATTAAAGGTTAAAGCCAGAATTGTGAGACTTAGCTCTTACTGTGGTAGGAAAGGTTATAGTCTGTTCTAGCGGTGACGTTTCTAAAGTGCCAGTATAATTATAATTACTATAATTATTCTAAAGCTTACTTACAACTCTTACATTTTTCTCAGATGAAGAAAGGTGTTGTGACCAAAGGAGGGCGCTTTCGCCCAAACAGTATGGTTTTCCGCACACAAAGTGGGCCGGTACATCTTCACCGCTCCTCAGTGAACAGGTTTGAACAAACTCCAAAATTCAGCTACACTATGTTTTTACTTTTGAATTGCATATGTAAACATTTGGCTGCCCTTTTGTTGCAGGGGGAAAGATGAGCTCCCTAGTCGCTGGTTGACCTTCTTCAGTGCTATCCAGTCAAACGGGACCGTCTTCATCAGAGACTCTTCTACAGTCCACCCCCTCGCCTTGCTGCTGCTCACAGACTGCGATATCACAGAAACAGGTAGGACATGTACCGCCCTCCAGAAAGAGGATTTTAAAAACTAAGGCACTGTGGTTTTAGGTCGTTGGGAAAATTATTTTAGGCCAAAAAAAAAACGATAATCTTGCTGAAAACAGATTTAATGTCATTCAATTATTTAATCCAACATTTCGTTCATTTGAGCCGAGAAAACACATCCAACTGAATGCTAATGTTGCTCTGTAACTGCTAAACTGTTTCTTATCATGTTTGTAGCATCAAATATAAAGGTGATATGTCAGAGTTGTTTCTTCTTCCAGTGGTAGACAAAACATTTGTTAGTGCAGGTTTAACTTGTAAATATTGACATTCTTTTTTAGCCGATACATTTTTCGAGGCCTTGACCGCCCTTGTTCTCTAATTTCTGTTGTTAGACTTACTTAATTTATCTGTTCCACACTCTATGTGCCCATAGACATGTTCACCATGTTTTTAATAACACGTCATTTCATTTTATTTTGAACTTTGGCTCAACACAATAACTGCAAACTGTTATGTAGATATGCATAATATATCAGAAGCAATTACATATGATCACCTTCTTAGATTCACAGGCAGTCATTTCTCTCTTCTTAAATAACCCAGTCTTTTCCTTCCTGTCTCAGTTAACGGAGACAGAGTGGAGGTCTCATTTCCTGGACGCTCTCTGGTGCGCTGCGAGTTGCCTGTTGACACCTGGGAGCTGCTGTGGCAGCTACGCACCGCCATTCAGACCATGATGTTCCGCAACCTCAACAACCCAAGCAACGCAATCATCAACTCTTCCCAAGACGGAAAGCTCATCTCCTTACTCGTAGAGCTGCTCAACAATACAGACTCAACAACTTCCGCTCAGTCCAACCACAGTGACAGTGAGGTGGATTGATGACATCCAGGACATTCAACGCGACTGTGGAAAAATCTGCTGGCTGGTACAGAGGAAGCAAAGAGGACAGTGGTATCTTGTGAATGTTTTTTATTAGAAGAAAGTTATTTGGACTCTTGGACAGCTGAGCCCCACAGTGGGCTGCGTTATACTGCTGGTATTGTTGAGGTAAATGATGAACCTCCATGTGGTGTGAGGAAATCCATTGGTTTAGATTTTGGACTGTGTTCAATTATTTGTGGATATTTGCTATCTGGAAATCAGAAATTGAATTTGACCTGGACAAAGGTCATTAAAACAATAATTAATGTCATATTTATTGCAAAAGAAATGCTCAAATGCCGACATGTGGTGAATGATCAGACCATCTTTGTTGTTTGAACTGCATATAGATAAGAAAATAAAACAATTATAATTCCTGACTTTTTTTTGTGTGCCTTGATTCAAGAAAAGTCTTTCATAAACTGTGTGTGAAAGCTGCTCAGGCGGCTCAGTACTTCTTCCATAGTGTCCTCAGAGGTCATAATGCAAAATCTGCACAAAGAAAGAGATATGAAAGGTTTAAAAAATCCACTTATCCTAAACAAACATGTCTGAATTATACATATCCGTAATGCGGAACAAGCACATTCATAACACATGATAATGTGTTTATAATGCCATGCCAAAGTGACATTGTATGAAAAACTAATCCACCTCTAACACAACACAAAAGTTATTTAGCCAGACCGGATCTATGTAGCTGTAACAGGACTTGAGCTTAAAGCTAAAAGTAAAATAACTAAAAAAGGGTTATTAGCAGTTGTGTGATACTGAAACACAATTACGAGGACTTATGAGTAGTGTTCGCTTGCTACAAGTGTAATACAAAACGCGCAACATCAGACCAACAGTGTCCCATGGTACGAGATTGCATAATATTAGACCATCTCCCTGGACTGCTGTAAATGTGCAACAAAGAGTGAAGCAGGACATTGCTGCAGAAACATAAACTCAGCTGACCTACACTGAGTGAATGTTAGGATGGGTTGCAAATATGTACCTAGCTTTGCAACAATGATATTGTATATCAACAAATTGCCTCATGTCCTTTAACAGATGACCAATTAGCTGAAATCTGTGATCCCTTTGGCATTGAAGTATAAAGCCTTATAATTGCTGAAACTATACTCGGATATGTCCGCCAGTTATTATACTCTTGAGTTGTCGTGCATTATTATAAATATGTAAATATAGTTACAAAGCATAAACACATTGTACTGCATTATGGACTTGCTTATAATGCATTATGGACTGGTTATTCTTTGGTTATTTTTTAACTGGATAACATACTCTTTTGCTTAGTAAAGGCAGTTAAATATTTTACCTGATGTGGTGTGTCCCCTCCTTTTGTCCGTACTCCCACCCAGGTTTGACTAACACACCAGCCTCCTCCAGGAGTCTGATACAGTAGAACATATCTGGTTCCACTTCCATTTCCTAAAATAAGCAAGAACATAACCAAATGATTTATCGGATTTCCACTTATGTTACATTTTTATTTATTGTTCATGATATTACTATGTGTACTTTGTTCAATGAGATAGTTTTATAACCTTGGCTTTCTGAATGGCTTTAGGTGGAAGATACAGTCTGGGGAATGCGAAAGCACCTCCTTCCAACGGCTGGCAGGAGAAACCCAGCAGACTGTTTAATACCTCAAAGACTCTCTTTACATTATGAGCCATCATAGTCTTGATGTGTTGTATCTCCTGCAGTGAATGGCAAGAACAAAAAATGTAAAAACAAGGTTGGGGATTTCCTATTTTAACACTGCTTGAGGAAAAAAAAAGAAGATATTATGCATCTTGCAAAATAGAAATCTGAAGTTCTTATCTCTGATCTCACCTTACTATAAAGTGGGTACGAGGGATCTCCTGGTTGTGGAGGGTTCGTCATCAGATCCAGAGCAAACTGGCTCAATACAGGTGCACAGCTGTCTATGGTGAACAGTTTGTGGATGCATTTCATAACATCAGGGTCCAGATTTACCAGCTCCACATATCCACCACGCAGACCACACCTGGGGGGAGAGGGAAAAAGGAAGAGTCCCTAAGTAGTAGATTGATATCGAGCTAGATCTTCAGAAGTCAAAGAAACTTTGGTATTCCATTGTATTGTTCTGAGCACTTCTAGGACTTATTATCTAATCTTCCTAAATCAAGGTTATCTTTCTTTCCTTATGAAATACTTTATTTGTATTTCAATTACTAAGCCTGCAACCCAAACTACAGGATAAAGAATCCAAAACCAAAGAAGGTTTTGCCCACTGTGAGCCTTAAATGTAGGCTACCTTAAACAACAGCACAACAAAACATCAGTTGACTAAAACTAGCTCACTACCTATGTGTCATTTATCCTGTTGTATGTCCAAGTTCCATCCATCCATCTTCTCCCGCTTTTCCGTCAGGGTCGCGGAGGTAACAGCTCCAGCAGAGAGCCCCAAACTTTCCTTTCCCTGGCCACATCAACCAGCTCTGACTGGGGGATTCCAAGGCGCTCCCAGGCCAGAGAAGAGATATAATCCCTCCACCTGGTCCTAGGTCTACCCCTCGGTCTCTTCCCAGCTGAACGTGCCTGGAACACCTCCCTAGGGAGGCGCCCAGGTGGCATCCTCACTAGGTGCCCGAACCACCTCAACTGGCTCCTTTCAACGCGAAGGAGCAGCGGTTCTACTCCGAGTCCCTCCCGGATGACTGAACTTCTCACCTTTTCCCTAAGGGAGATGCCAACCACCCTGCGGAGAAATCCCATTTCGGCCGCTTGTATCCGCGATCTCGTTCTTTCGGTCATGACCCATCCTTCATGACCATAGGTGAGGGTAGGAACGAAGATGGCCCGGTAGACAGAGAGCTTTGCCTTCTGGCTCAGCTCTCTTTTCGTCACAACGGTGCGGCAAAGCGACTGCAGTACCGCTCCCGCTGCTCCGATTCTCCGGCCCATCTCACGCTCCATTGTTCCCTCACTCGAGAACAAGACCCCGAGATACTTGAACTCCTTCACTTGGGGTAAGGCTTCATTCCCTACCTGGAGTGGACAATCCATCGGTTTCCTGCTGAGAACCATGGCCTCAGATTTGGAGGTGCTGATCCTCATCCCAGCCGCTTCACACTCGGCCGCGAACCGATCCAGTGAGTGCTGAAGGTCACAGACCGATGAAGCCATTAGGACCACATCATCTGCAAAAAGCAGTGGTGCAATCCTTAGCCCACCGAACTGCAAACCCCCTCCCCCACGACTACGCCTCGAAATCCTGTCCATGAATATCACAAACAGGATTGGTGACAAAGCGCAGCCCTGGCGGAGGCCAACCCTCACCGGAAAACGGTCCGACGTGCTGCCGAGGACCCGGACACAGCTCTCGCTTTGGGAGTACAGAGATTGGATGGCCCTTGTATGTCCAAGTTTTCGATCTTAAATACTACAAATTTTTTTTGCTCTGGTTCGGGAGGTAGAGAACAGACAGTACAGCCCGAAAAAAATATGAAAAACATAAGGACTGAGAACCTACTCCCCCAGGAAGCCTTTGGATGCTGAGTGGAAGGATGCAAGCTCCACCGTGTCTGAGTGAGGAGGACCCATCTCAGCCAGAACTCTCTTGTAAGAGAGAAACTCACTCTTTTCCCCATGAACACATTCCTGGTAGACCTGTGGAGAAGATCACAGAAAACCCAAGCCTTTATTTACACATTTCTGTCAGTGTTAATGAATTTTCTGGTTAGATGACAATGCTTTAAGACCTCATCAGCCAGGAGGAAGAGCCTCTTCTCTGAAGCAAACCGGATCACGTCTTGCATTGATTTTCTGCTTTGAACATAACCTACAGGAAACATGTCATGGAAACAATCATTTGATACCATATTCTATGATACAAAAATATAATTAGATGATGTCCATTTTGGTGGGATTTGTCGACCTGCAGGATTTCCAGGGTTGATGACATACAGAGCTACAGGGTTGCAGACTCCCCTAGCAGAGTCCAGCGCTCGATGCAGCTCCTCCACCTGCAGCTCCCAGCCCTGCTCCTCGCTGAGGTGGTAGGGGACAGTAACTCCTCCCAACCCTTTTATTGAAAAAGTGGTGAGGGGGTAGCATGGCTCTGGAGTCAGCACACCTGTTCTTGGGGAAGCCTCACTGTTCACCAAGACCTTGAGAATGTTCTAATAAACAGAGGAAAACTTATATTTAACGATGATAAAGAGGATGATAATCCGCAGGTGGAATAGACACAGTTCATAGTATGTATGACAGCAAGTAATCGTGATAGTTACACTGAGTGCCCACTGTGAGCCGGGGCTGATGTAGATGTTTTCAGGCTGAGATGGAGCCCCGCCATCTCGTTTGGTTATGAATTCAGAGATTCTGTAGACTATTTCTGATATGCCCGCTGTAGCAGTATAAGAACCTGAAGGAATAACCAGGAAGGCTTAAAAAAAACGCTGCAGTGCTGTTAGTTAAAATTGTATTTTCATTTGATTTACTTTAATACACTGTTTTATGCTACATTATCATATTTATTTGCTTAATATAAATCACTCAAACAATCAGATTTATTTACATAGGGCTTGAAAACTGCATAAACGCTACATGTATGTATACAGTGGAGGAAATAAGTATTTGATCCCCTGTCAATTTAGTTAGTTTAACCACATACAAAGAAATGAACAGTCTGTAATTTTAATGGTAGAAGATCCAGAAATTTAGATTTTAAAAAAAGATATAAATTTATTTGCATTTAATAGGTGGAAATAAGCATTTGATCCTCTTGCAACCAACACAATTCGGGCTCCCAAGGGCCGGTTAAATAAAACCTCTTGCTTTAAGAAAGTACTCCACATGTCAACTCTTTACCTTGATAAAAGACACCTGTCCACAGTCAATACATCAGATTACAACCTCTCCACAATGGGAAGACCAAAGACATCTTGTGATCCTGGTGGAACTAATGTCTAAGGACATGAGGGACAAGATTGAAGAACGGCACAAGGCTGGAATAGGCTAAAAGACCGTCAGCAAGCAGCTTGGTGAGAAAGAGACAACTGGTTTGATTATTAGAAAATGGAAGAAGCACAAAATGACCATCAATCGCCCTTGGTCTGAGTCTCCACCATCTAAGATCTCACCTCTTGGGGCATCAATGATCATGAGAAAGGTGAGGGGTCAGCCAAGAACTACACTGGAGGGACTTGTTAATGATCTCAAGTCAGCTGGGACCACAATCACCAAGAAAACTATAGGTCACACACTGTGCCGCAATGAAACCAAAATCCTGCAGTGCCCGCAAGGTCCCCCTGCTCAAGAAGGCACATGTACAGGCCATTTGAAGTCTGCCAATGAACCTCTGAATGATTCAGAGAAGGCTTATGAGAAGGTCATGTGGTCAGATGAGACCAAAATCAAGAACTTAGGCATCAACTCGACTTGTCGTGTTTGGAGGAAGAGAAATGCTGACTATTACCCCAAGAACACCATCCCCAGCGTCAAGCATGGAGGTGGAAACATTATGATTTCGGGGGGTTTCTCTGCTAAGGGGACAGGGCGGTTCACCGCATCGAGGGGAGGATGGAGTGGGCCATGTATCGCAGAATATTGGCTGATAACCTCCTTCCCCTAAGGCATGTTTTGCAAGGGGATCAAATACTTATTTCCCCAAATTAAATGCATTTTTTTTTTTTTAAATGTATGTACATTTCTGGATTATTATTTTTTTATATTCTGTCTCTCACTGTTAAAATAAACCTACCATAAAAATTACAGACTTTCAGTTCTTTGTAAGTGGGTAAACTAACCAAATTGGCAGGGGATCAAATACTTACTTCCTCCATTGTATAAAAAACAATATACTTCAGTATCTTTTATGCATATTGTATTTCTTATTACCTACTCTTATATTATGCATAGTACACACATCTCTGACAGTTGCACAATGGGGTATCCGGTTTTCCGTTTACTTAATGTAATCTTAATTCTATTATAATGTACACAGACTTTTAACTCACCAATTTTACTAACGACTTATAGTGCTGCAAATAATGGATTATTCTATGAAATGTCAGTCAACAATGAACAATTGCAGATCATGGTATCGTAGAGCAAAAGTTCACATGTTTAAATAGCTTGTTTTGTCTGACCCAAACAAGTATCATATAATCCATAAACTTAAAATATCTTAGTTTATATGAAAAAGTAATGATAAAAACATTATGTTAATGGATGAAATGGTCCAGTAATATTGGAGATAGATATCCTGGACAAATAAAGCCAGAAATAATCTGCTTAAATGAGATACCAATAGACTTCAGTTGAAAAGCAGTTATTAGAGTGAGCTGACTCCCTAACATTTCATTTAAATAATACCACATGCACGTATCTTACCTACACTGCCTCCAGCACATTCCCCAAGCAGCCTCTGAGCCCTCTGTCTGATGTCCAGTGGAAGCGTGTTGCTGTTCATAAGATCAGGGTAAAGACATGCTGCAAGAACCTGCAAAATATGAGGACACACAGTAGTAGTAGTAGTAGTAGTAGTAGTAGTAGTAGTAGTAGTAGTAGTAGTAGTAGTAAGATGTATGAACTTGCATATTAATTTGAATACACTCTAAAGATAAGTGGTCTTTGAATGTTACAGATTACCTGTCGGACAAATGACAGAGGCTTCACACCCGCACTCTGTGGGTCGCCCCAGGACACGTCTATCACTTGCTTGTGATTTCTCATCCTCTGCAGACAAGGAATTTAAAGCACAACAACAGTATGGAAACCTGGCTGAAAGAAACCATTTAGCAAATGTGTCAATACCCACTTTCTTTACCTGTCTGAGCTCTTCCTTGATCTGGCTTGCTCGTCTTGCTAGGACTAACTTCTCCATGTTCTTCAGATTTGGACTGGAGCTTTTAGCGCTTGTGTAATGATATGAGAGGAGGAGCAATACAGGTATTACATAATTGTACTGCCCTCGCAGTGCATGTGCCGATGCAAGGCTAGACAGTCAGATAACGGTTAGCTAGAAGCCCTCCAAAAAACCACAAGGCTTGACTTTTCTTGTCCTTTAATGAAGTCTTCTTTTTTCCAACATCACCGTAAAACTGCAGATTACAGAAATAAACACATTTTACTTACTTAAAACACAGTGTGAGTTGGCATAGAATGAGTACATTTCAATTAGCCTCCACAAATGAACAAACTGAAAAGAGTTAGCATGTTAACACAAAATAGCATCTCAGCATGAGCTAACGTTAGCGGAGTAGGCTATACTCATAAAAACACAACAAGTAGGTCTTGATATAAAATACACATTTGACCACTTATAATACTTACAGACAAATATTCTCCAAGGCAAAAGCGTTTGTAACCTTTGACAATATGATTTTAACAGTCTGCTTATCTGTCTGTGCGTGCCTCAGCTCTCCTGAGCATGTAATGAGGAGAACAACCGCGCTGGTTACATAGCTGCTGCTAACGCACTGAGCGCTCACTACGATGCGGTTTCTCGAGACCAAAGAAAAGACCACTCACTCTGACGCAGTTTCTTACAACCAAGAACATACACTTTTTAAATCTACGTATGAACTGATGAATTTTAACTTAACTTATTACTTTTAACTTTTTCATCTGCAAAGGCAGAACACTCCCCGCTTGATATGATTACATTATATCACTCCAGATACACACAAATTTTAAAGCGGAATGCTTTCTGAAAACAACACACATTAAGTCTCTGAAAGAAGGACTACAATCTCCGAGACCGGCCTTAAGAACACCTTATTTGTCCCATCTTTCACAATCCGCACTTCGACTTTGCGGACTCTGTTATCACTGCTTGGCAAAGTCTTCACGACTAGACCCATAGGCCATTCGTTCCTGCTGACTTGGCTGTCTTTCAGCAAGACGACATCTCCTTCTTTCACATTTGGTTTGTCCTCTGTCCACTTCCTGCGGCTCTGTAGCGTAGACAGATACTCTCCCTTCCATCTCTTCCAAAACGTGTCAGCAAGACACTGAACGTGTTTCCACTGCTTGCTGTACAACTGAGCTGTGTCGAAGTTTCCACTGGGGGCTGAAACTGCACTCATCTTTTGAGTAAGGAGTGTCGCTGGGGTGAGCACCATAGGCATATCCGGGTCTGTGGATATGGCAACAAGAGGTCTCGCGTTCATGATTGCCATGACTTCTGCCATGAAAGTACTCAGGACTTCATGAGTGAGACGTGTTGGTCCTGCCTGAAGCAACATCGCATCCAGGATACGCCTGGCAACCCCGATGAGCCTTTCCCAGGAGCCGCCCATGTGGGAAGCATGAGGGGGATTAAACACCCAGGAGCAGCCTTTCTCCTGGAGGTACTTCTTGATTGTTGTGTCTTCTGTGCTTATACCCAGTTCTCCACAAGCTCCCACAAAATTGGTCCCTCTGTCTGACCGCAGATGTTTTGCTGGACCTCGAACCGCAAAAAACCTCCGGAGAGCGTTGATAAAGCTGTCGGTTGACATGGTTTCGATTAGCTCGATATGTACTGCTCTGGTCGACATGCATGTAAACAACACAGCCCAGCGTTTGCTGTCTGCCGATCCTCCTCTTGTCCGACGTGTCATGACGGACCACGGACCAAAGACATCGAGGCCAACTGTGGTGAATGGGGGCTCAGGAGTAAGTCGGTCGGCAGGCAGATCAGCCATCTTCTGATTCTCCAACCTTCCTCGTAGCCTGCGACAGGTAACGCACTTGTAAATGACAGAAGACACTAGACGCTTGCTCCCAATTATCCAGTATCCAGCCGATCTTATGGCTCCTTCTGTAATGTGTCTTCCTTGATGAGCTACTTGTTCGTGGAAGTGTCTCACAAGAAGTGTAGCGATGTGATGCGTGTGTGGAATAATCAATGGATGTTTTTCTTTCTTTGAGAGATCAGCATGAGAAAGACGACCTCCAACACGAAGCATACCATCTTCGTCCACGACTGGATTGAGTCTTTTGAGTGCGCTCTGCTTGGGGTGGGTCTGTTCGCTTTCAAGACACTTGAATTCCTCTTTAAAGGCACTGTGCTGAACAGAGCGGATGATCACAGCTTTGGCTTGTAGAAGCTCACTCATGCTGGATGCGTCTCCGAAACACTTCCATCCTTTCTTTTCATCCTTGTCTGACTTTCCTTTGAAGGATGCTGCAACGTGAATAAGTCTGGCTACGGTGTGATAGAGTGTTCTCCAGCTTGAACATCTCTCAAAGTGTTGAGAGCCCAACTGAGACTCTGATGCCTTGGTTGCCAGAACTGTAGCCTCCGGACGAATCTCCTCATCCACTTCAGGCTCAATGAGGGCGAAGACACTAGAATCGGATATCTCCGCTGCTTTGTTTTGATAGAGAAAAGCTGGACCTGACAGCCAGCTGCTCTGCTGGAGTTGGCGTGCTGGCATGAACCTTGTCGCATGATCAGCGGGATTCAGATCCGTCGGCACATAGTGCCACTGACTGGGGTGTGTAGATCGTCTGATCCGAGTTACCCGGTTGGAGACATAGAGGTAAAATCTTCTTGTACAGTTATGAATGTAGCCAAGAACGATCTTACTGTCCGTGAAGAACTTGACAGTGTCCACTTCCACGTCCATCTCATCACTGATCAGCTCGTACAGCTCAACAGCCAGCACAGCTGCGCAGAGCTCCAAACGTGGAATGGTGTGAGCGGGCCGAGGAGCTAACTTTGATTTCCCCATGACAAACCCAACGTGATACTGTCCCTCGGCGTCTGTAGCTCTCATGTAAGTCACTGCTCCTATGGCTACTGTGGAAGCGTCTGAGAAGATACACAGTTCTTTTGTCTGTGTTGAAGACAGCGAAACTGGTATGTAGCATCTCCTTATGTGCAGGTCTTCCAGAGCTTTCAAAGAGTCTCTCCACGAGTTCCACTCTGCCTCCATTTGTGGAGGGAGAGGAGCATCCCACTCACTCTGCTGAGATGACAACTCCCGGAGAAGCGCTTTTCCTTGCATGGCAATAGGAGCTACGAAGCCCAAGGGGTCATACAGACTGTTGACCGTAGACAACACACCTCTTCGCGTGTATGGCTTTTCTTCGCGTGACACCAAGTAAGTGAAGCTGTCTGATTCCAAGTTCCAGGAGAGGCCTAGACTCCTCTGAAGAGGGAGGGGATCCACTCCGAGATCCAGATCCTTGAGATCTTTGGCTCGGTCCTCGACCGGAAACGCTTCCATCACCTGGCTACTGTTCGACGCCAGCTTGTGCAGTCGCAGGTTGGATTCTGCCAACATTTCTCTGGTTCGTGTGAGGAGATCTATCGCCTCTTCTGGTGTGGCTAAAGACATGAGACCATCATCGACGTAAAACTGCCTCTCAACGAACTGTCTTGCGTCAGAACCATGTTCTTGTTCACCTTTCTGCGCTGCTCGTCTCATGCAGTATATGGCCACCGCAGGTGAAGGGCTGTTTCCAAAAACATGGACCTTCATCCTGTACTCGGTCACATTCTTGTCAATGTCATTGTCTTCATACCAGAGGTACCGTAGATAGTCTCTGTCCTCTTCTCGGACGACGAAACAATAAAACATTTGTTCCACGTCTGCTGTAAGAGCCACGCGTTCTTTACGGAACCGCAGAAGAACTCCTAGCAGAGTGTTATTCAAATCCGGTCCACTCAGGAGGACGTTGTTGAGTGAGGTTCCATCACACTCGGCGCTTGAGTCGAAAACTACACGTATCTGGGTAGGTTTCTTCGGGTGATACACACCAAAGGTTGGTAAACACCAGTGTTCTTTCTCTTTGTCCAGAGCTGGAGCAAGCTCGGCTTGGTCACTGTCCAGCATTTTCTGCATAAACTTGATGTAATGCTCTCTTGTTTCCGGCTTTTTCTCCAGGGTTCGCCGAAGTGAGCAGAGGCGTTTCAAGGCTTGCTGCCTGTTGCTTGGAAGGCGTCGCCTGGGAGCCCGGAATGGTAAAGGAGCCACCCAGCTATTTTCTTCATTTTGATAGACGTCTGTGTCCATGATAGCTAGGAAGGCTTTGTCTTCTATGGACAGCGCTAGCTTGTTGTCATCCTTGGACCTGTCGAACACAGAAGACCCCAAGTTGTCTGTGTCCACATGGAGACTTGTGTTTACGTCACCTGCTGGTAAGGTCGTGCTGTGATGAGGAGCCATACCACCGTAGTCTTCCTTCACGTGGATACTGTTTGGACATGGCTGTAGGTAGGACGTGCGGCCGTTGTTCAATACGTTTGTTCTGTAGACGTTCACTTTTGATGGCTTATGAACTGAGCCCAAGCACACTTCTCCCACAATGACCCAGCCTAGGTCTAACCTCTGAGCGTAAGGTGCGTCCTGGGGCCCGTTGATTTGCTCACGTACCTTGTGTACGCTTAGGATTAGGGATCGACCGATATGCTTTTTTCAGGGCCGATACCGATATCAATTATTACCAAAAAAGGAGTCCGATAACCGATATGTAAAACCGATATTAAATTTATTTTTTTTTTAAAACCAATGTCAGTTGTCAAAAAAAAGGCGATATGCAGCAGAAATGTAATTCAAAAGTATTTAATAGTTCTTATTTTGTAACACAAAGTGTAGGGAGCTGCCTGCAGCATTTAAAAAAAAATATGCATATAATGTAAAATCATAGAAAAATAGAAAAAGTAAATCATATCACTCCCTGATGTTTAATGAACTGAAAATGACAAACTAATGAATTAATTGAATAAATAAAATCACTCCCTGTAGATTAATGAACCAAAAAATGGCAAAAAAAACCACTTTGGTTTACTCAAGTCTAGTATTCCCAATTTAGCAAGAGTAGGTTATGGTGGAGGAAGCAGAGCTTTTCTGCATTTTCTCCAGTGAGGCGGCTTCTGGTTTTTTCATATATAGCAGAGACCTCACTGAACACACGCTCACTTGGCACAGAAGAGGGTGGGGCACACAGGAACTTCCTTGCCTTTGGAGCAAGAAGCTTGAAACGGGTCTCATGTTGGCATATCATATCAACATCTCAGGTGATTGAGGTGTTTGTTTTAACTTCTTATTTGTGCAGTTAGCAAAGCACGTCATATGACAGGCCTACTGAGGTGACTTGCGCCACCAGTCATCCATTCACTCGCAGCGATGCAGATTGCAGACAAACGGACGGTCATAACTCGTAACAATAATGGGCCCAAGCCCGTATGACAGTCAAGTTTTTGACCGAAAAATGTCACGTTTATCTTGCTGTATCCACCCGTTGACCAATAAAAGTTTAAACAAATCTGATTTATCGTCAGTCAATTGCGACCAGGTAAGATAAACAGCTAGCTAGCCCTCTCCATAACACTGCCTGAAACATGTTATAAGTTAGCTCGAATAGCTAAACCTATCGTCTATCGTCTGTGACTGTCAGGCACTGATGAAAACTGAGGTTTAGATTGGTGTAGGCCTATTTATTAAAAATGCTTAGGGAAAGTGAGTAAAATGTAACAAATGATATCGCTGGTGTTTCACAGAATTTTAGCTGGGACAGAAAACTTTTACTGGATAGGTAGATTTAAAATGACGAGTGACATCAGGCGAACCACGCTCCCTCCGTTGCGGACACTGATGTAACTCATAAGAAAACGAAATTATTCCAAATTAGTTCAATACAAATATAAGGTCTATAGACTACAGCTATATGAACTACCAAATTGTGAGACATTTAAACGTAACGTTACGTTTTGTAAATGGCTAGCTAGTTTGGATTATGTTTCAGTAGTTAGACTGACATCTATTAAGGCTCTATTGGCGAACTAGTAAACTAACGTGCATCAATCGGGAATTAGCTAAATGGAGGAAATGGGCGCTTTGCTTATGGGTCCGGAATGAAAGAGAATAGCTTACAAAGTGGTGTTATTGCAACTTCAGTGTAGTGGATTGTGATTCATTGCAACTTCAGCAATGAATGTACGTTACCTTACCTTTGAAAAATTAGCTCCGTACCGTTGAAGCCCAGTCTGCTACTGCCTCGCTGAGAAGCCAAACTGTTCTGAGCATTCAGTCCTCCATCCTGATTGGCTGGATCCGTGCTCACTAACAAATCAGATGGTGTAGTGGGTGGGACAATGCTATCGACCACAGAGTGGCAAACGCAGGGAGTGAGAGACGCTTTACAGACAAAGTAGCGCGTTCCATTCTTTATCCATTTCAATATCGGCTTATCGGTGGAAAAAATGACCGATACCGATTATTATAAAAATGCTAAATATCGGCCATAATAATTGGCCCGGCCGATAATTGGTCGATCCCTACTTAGGATGTCCCTCCCTAAGAGCAAGAGGATAGGTGCGTTGTGGTCCACAGGCGTGATTTTACCAGCCACTGACCGTAGATGGGGGTGATAGTGTGCGTCCTCTGGGGACGGGATTTCTGTCCTGTCGTCAGGCACCATGTCACACTCTATTAAGGGAGGTAGGGCAAGCTTTACTTTTCCGTCCATGGACTCAATGACGAAGTTAGTAGCTCTCCTGCCAGACGTCTCTAACTTCCCAGCACAGGTTTTGAGAGTGTAAGGGGCAGAGCTAGTTTTTACTCTGAAGAGACTGAAGAACTCTGTCTTGGCTAGGGACTTATTGCTTTGTTCGTCTAGCACTGCATACATGTTGATTGATTCCTCCTTTCTCCCTTCAGGATATGCTTTCACCAAGCAGATCTTTGAACAAGAGCGTGCACCGTCTGCATTCCCACAAACCTCTGTACATTTTGAGTTGACAGAAGAAGGTCGGCTTTCGCTCTGCTCCCCGCTTTCGTTTCTGTCGTCAGCTGCACTCTGCATGGTCAGAAGAGGAGGACCGGGGTGCAGAGCTGTGATGTGTTTGTCACTGCTACACTCAGAACACTTGACAGTCATTTTACAGTCTTTGGCCATGTGTTGAGTAGACCCACAACATCTGTAGCAGATGTAATTCTCTCTGAGGTATGACTTGCGCTCTTCTAGAGTTTTGTTTCTAAAGAGCTTACACTTTTTCAGTGGATGGGGCTTTTTATGTATCGGACACTGACGATCAGGTTCTTCCATTTTCTTCTGAAAAGGACTGGCTTGGTAACCTGATGACTCTGCAGGGATGTCAGTTTTATGTACAGCTACAGGCCCCCTACCACTGTACTTTGTAGGCCTTTCTGTTCTGGGAGTGACGTGACTGCTGATGGGGGTTATAGCGAAGCTTGGATCGTTTTTTATCTTTGCTTGCTGTTCTACGAACCTCGAGAAGACAGAGAAGGGAGGAAAAGCCACTCTGTAATCCTCCTTGTACTTGCTTCCGAAGCTGGTCCATTTCTCTTGGAGGTTATACGGGAGTTTCTCCACTATTTGTTTCACACCACGTGCTGTATCCAAATATGAGAGCCCTGGGAGTGCACCGTCTTGCTTAGCACCCTCCAGTTCACAGAGAATGTCACTTAGCTCTCTCAGCTTAACAGTGTCTTTATTGGTCAGCCTTGGGAAGTTCTCAATCTTTTTAAGCAGCGCGTCCTCGATGACCTCAGGAGTCCCATAACACTCTTCGAGACGTCGCCAGACCATCGCAACACCTGCGGCGGGATTGAGGACGTGCACTGCGCGAACTCTCTTGGCCTGCTCCGACGATTCAGCTCCCAGCCATTTTGTTAACAGGTCCAGTTCTTCTCTGGCTGAAAGATTGAAGTCTCTTGTGGAGCTTAGAAAGGAAGCCTTCCATGACCAATAATTTTCTGGTTTGTCATCATATTGCAGAAGGCCAGCACTAACCATTTCTTTTCTGATGAGATATCTTGCGAAGTCTTGTGCGCCGTTAGTCTCATGTGCGTACTGTCTTGTATGGTTAGCTGTGTACTGTGCACCGTAAGGTTGAGTGTCACTCAGTGTCCTTGCTGGTTCTTTTTTCACGTCTTCGTAAACGTGCTGTGTGTTTCTCTGAATGTCATGAGAAACTCTGGGCTTAGTGTCAGGTGTTTCCTGTTCATCTAGTTTTATTCTATGTGTCCCCACGACGACAGGTTCGTAAGGCAGTTCCTGTATGAACATGTCTGAGTGTCGACGTACGTACTCACTAGTACGTTGAACTGCACTGAAGGGCTCTTCTTCGACAGCTGGCTGAGCTTCCCGCTTTCGACCTCTGCCTCCAGAAAGGCTGAAGCCTCCGCTTCAGCTGCAGCCACAGTTTTTTGACTCTGGAGGAGATGGAGATCAGCGTCAAAGCCAGCTTTTTGCTTCAGCAGGTTTGCTTCAAGTTCAGCTTTCTGCTTCATGACGTTAGCCTCTTTTTCAGCGAAGGCTAACGCAGCCTTTGCAGCTTTCGCCTTAGCGTAGGCCTTTGTAGCTGAAGACGTTGTTGATGTGTAACTACCAGATGCTCTAGATGACCGAGACTTAACATCTCGTGCTTGATGAGTCTCTTTTTTCTTGGTAGCTTGATCTACAGTCTCTGTTAGCTGCTCTTCACCAGCTGCTTCTTGCTGTGTAGTGGTACAGTCTTTAAGATAGTTTCTTCCTGAGCGCAGACTCATGTTGCTGAATATTGTGTTTACTGCTTGAGCCCGCCGTGTGATGTCTTTTTACTGTACTGCCCTCGCAGTGCATGTGCCGATGCAAGGCTAGACAGTCAGATAACGGTTAGCTAGAAGCCCTCCAAAAAACCACAATGCTTGACTTTTCTTGTCCTTTAATGAAGTCTTCTTTTTTCCAACATCACCGTAAAACTGCAGATTACAGAAATAAACACATTTTACTTACTTAAAACACAGTGTGAGTTGGCATAGAATGAGTACATTTCAATTAGCCTCCACAAATGAACAAACTGAAAAGAGTTAGCATGTTAACACAAAATAGCATCTCAGCATGAGCTAACGTTAGCGGAGTAGGCTATACTCATAAAAACACAACAAGTAGGTCTTGATATAAAATACACATTTGACCACTTATAATACTTACAGACAAATATTCTCCAAGGCAAAAGCGTTTGTAACCTTTGACAATATGATTTTAACAGTCTGCTTATCTGTCTGTGCGTGCCTCAGCTCTCCTGAGCATGTAATGAGGAGAACAACCGCGCTGGTTACATAGCTGCTGCTAACGCACTGAGCGCTCACTACGATGCGGTTTCTCGAGACCAAAGAAAAGACCACTCACTCTGACGCAGTTTCTTACAACCAAGAACATACACTTTTTAAATCTACGTATGAACTGATGAATTTTAACTTAACTTATTACTTTTAACTTTTTCATCTGCAAAGGCAGAACAATAATTGTAGTTACAGCCAGGGGTGTAGTGGGCGTTGGACGCGGGGGTACGCCGTCCACCCACTTCTCCCGACGTGATATATAAAAAAATAATAAATATAAAATAGCTTAGGCTACAACAAAAATTTTTTTTTTTAAAAATAGCTTACAACTCAAATGTAAATCCGGAGATATTGGCAATGGTGAGAACAACCTACATAGGCTACATAAGACATCCCCAGTATGCCGTGACCTATATTGGCTACGACATGAACATAACATGAACATTCGATAATCGTCATCAACCTGACACTTAAAACAAGACAAAAAAAAAACAACGAGAACGTGGATGTGATGAAGCTGAATATATGTATGGCTTTTTGGGTGGGAGTGTGTGTGTGTGTGTGTGTGTGTGTGTGTGTGTGTGTGTTTGGGGGGTGACGTCACAAATAGCGTACCCTCACTTAAAAAATCCCCACTACACCACTGGTTACAGCAAATGTCACCCTCTATTCCTGCGGTCTGGCTTTCTGATCCTACTTATCTTATTGATACTTTAATGTGTCTACAAAGCTGGTGTAGGAAATGTTCATGTATTCGAAGCCCAGGAGTCGATTCAAAAGAAACGAAGTGAAGCCCCTCTTATACGTTTTAAAAGGAGTATTTAATAAAAGGATGCAGCAGTAGGTTTTACAAAAGTTTCACAGCTGTGGCTCAATAGCCCGGTACACCTGCCACAGGCCGCTGACTGAGTGGAGCTCATCAGTAGTTACTGTCTGGTGGTCCGGAACAAAAGAGAGCTTCGATTTCAAAATACAAACATGTTTTATAGAACCACCCCTTTCCGGCCATAAAATAAACAACTTCGAAATAAGACGTGCTCCGCTCTCGTGCTCTCATTGGTTGGTAGCGGGGGGGGCTGGATCCTGTTGGCCGCTTGTCACATGGGGTTCTCCGGATTCTTCTATAGGCTCAAGTTGTCGGGGGCGGGACCTCCTATGACATCACCGTCGCCATCTTGTTAGTGACTTCCTGAAGCGCTCACCTACGATATTCTATTATGCAATCCTTCTGAGGTTTATCAGTTATTAAACACGCGACAGTATCATTGCAGCATCAATGAGTGAGAGGTAGTGTGTTTAGTATGTAACTCCACGCGTCCTTCTCCCTCTACTCATATATACAATACAATATTAGCTATATGCTATCTGAGGCTAAAAACAACATCCGGTAATACTACCGGAATTGGACAAATATGATTCGTCCAGAAACAGTGAATTATCTTTTAATGTTCCGCTCCAATATATTGATTATTTATAACACTGGTAAAGGTGCTGCTAGTTTTAATTGCTCTGCATGCTAGGGTAGATTTTGAATTTACTACAGGTTTAACTCAATTATTATTCAAATGTTGAAAATATTTTACATCATGTATCAAAATCTGCAAAGTAAAGGTATTAAATAAATGTAGTGGAGTAAAAGTACATGATTCACCTCTGAGTTGTAGTGGAGTAGAAGTGCAAAAAAACTGAAACACTCAAGTAAACTACCAGTCTCTCAAAATACTTCTTTAGTACTTGAGTAAATATACTTAAATATACTTGGAAAAAGCATAAATTTAATTAGTTTGTTCTATCGCCTTTTTGGTAGGGACAGTACATTATTTTAATATCACTTTATTTCGCTTTATCTACAGTTAAAAATACGATTAAATGTATGTAAATATATATAATATCTTCTACCACTTTTAGCTGTGGTGTGATTTTCATTCATTCAAAAGCTTTATTATTGAACAACCGGTTGTTCCATACACACGTTTCTCTACGGACATAAATAAAAGACGTACCTTTCTACTTCCTGTTTTGTTTTTTCTTTTACCCCTCTGCTCGGGTCGGGTAGACATGGAAGAATTCGCGGGGCGAGAAGTCAACCACAGTCTTCCCGTGAAGAAACGC
The DNA here is from genome assembly GCF_036324505.1 of Eleginops maclovinus. Classification (NCBI taxonomy): domain Eukaryota; kingdom Metazoa; phylum Chordata; class Actinopteri; order Perciformes; family Eleginopidae; genus Eleginops; species Eleginops maclovinus. The sequence goes on from NC_086354.1 coordinate 16,003,354, forward strand.
GCTGTTTCCAGACACCGGTGGACCTACTAAACCCAACGGAATCAGCGGGCAGCAGTTGGACCTGCCGCGGGGCTTCGACACCCTCTCTCCGCCTTGAAGTGTCCGCGACATGGCACTCAGCTCGGGCGGCTGGGCTCCTCCAGCCCCGGTCCCTGCCTCGTCCCAGCAGGCTGCGTGCAGCGGGCCTGCGTTTACTCCCTGCTGCAGCACTGTGTTAATGTCAGTCCGGGTTTCCGTGTGTCATTCTGGGATCCGGCCCCTGTGCCTCCCCGGTACAGGCAGCGAGGCTCTGCGGCTGCAGCTCAGCATGGACCCGAGCCGGGCCGGAGAGTTCCGACTGGCGCTGAGAGATACCAGCGGAAACCGCAGTGTGGTAAGATGCACAAATACACCTGTTTGTGTTGGAAGATGTAAACGTAACCTGCTCCATATGTACCACCTTAATGAATCCTTTAAAATTGTAAACCAGTAAAGGCCTGTACAGGCCATTTTACGCAGCACCACAATACAGCCCCACAGCTGCAGATTTTGGGATACAATAACATCAGATTGTATTGTATGCTTGTGTATCTAAAGCTTTAACACCACCCAATAATGTCCTTGATGTTTTATAATGATATACTGTATGATATAGAAGAGGGAGAAGTTAGCTACCTGTTAATGAGATTTGCAGTTTCACTTTCATTTTCAAATTTCCCGAAACAAAACTTTTTTTATTACAATGATAACATCATCAGGGGGAAATCTTACAGTGCAGGAAGGTTGTCCTGGTAAGGTGGGGATTTCCAACTAGAATACAGCCTTGATTTTGTCATCTGTAGCATGACAACCTTATAATACAGTTACCCTTGTCATACTGTGTATTCCTTCCTTCAAATTAGGGAATTGACGATTCAATGAGGCTGAGCAGAGGAATTTATTGCCCCCAGAAACTCTCATCATTCTCCTTATCAGATAAAGAGAGTATTGAACCTGAGTAACTAAGACTAGGACAATTGTGCATTTTCTTATTACATAATGGCAATTATTTTGTGCATAGTGTTTGTTTAACCTAAGGATTCACAGCTTCACTCTGATCTGAAATGGCGAACTCACAGACACCTAGTGTGTTTGTTAGCAATGCTAAAAGCATCAGTACATTACAGTGGTAAAGATCCAAAATTAGCAATGTTTTGATTTGTTTTTCCTTCTCCCAACTGCTTTGTTTGGCAGTGTGTACTCTCGTTATAGCCTTGGAAAGCTACCAGTGTCTTTTTCAAACTTCAATAGTTTTTTTAAAGTGGTGTCAACAGGAGCAGCAGAGGCCGAAGTGTTCTAACATTCAGTTGCCAATAAGCCTTGAGTCTTACAATATATATATTTATATGAAAAAAAAGTACACAATACAATTCCTATAATACAACCAAACACATGTATTATTAGACCCCCTCTCCTTATCTCTGGTAAAGGCTGTCATCGCTCACACCCAAACTTCATTATCAGACTTTCTTTCAAACTGTTAGTCAATCCAAGTTTATATTCTCACACATATTATTCAACAGTTTTTTTAGGTTACTCTTCCCTGTAACACGGTTTACATAATCTCAACCATAAAATTGGCAGAGGATAACCCTGAGAACATCTCTGTAAAAGCAGGCATTCTTCTTCTCCTTTACTCTAACACAGTTGCGAAGTGTTATGAAGTTGAACTCAATTTGATTTCTGCCTGTCTCACCAAACTTTGCTCTAAAATCTGTACTTTTGACAAGTTATCTGCGTTCTGTTATCCTAAAAAAGATCTGACAGGCTCAGTTTCGGCTTTTCATCTTGGTGAATTCTCGAAGCCATACAGATTTCCCTCTGGCAATTGAGATGCTTCTTGATTTGCATACTTTTACTTTGATGCCAGCTTCCTTTAACTTTTCAGTCTGAGCTGGCAGACTCTTACAGAATCATATCAGAGTATAAATACACTCTCTGGCAGGAGGAAAATCCCTATCTGTTTTTTGTTTTCTACCTACAACAAACAGACTACAATGATGCTGCAGTGAACATTAGAGATTGTCTAATCTCATTTGCTTTCAGCCGAGTTCAGGCAGGCTTTCCTCTTATTAATATATTGCAAAGGGTATTGCATTTTGTATTTATTCATGTTCATCACAAATGTAATGGCGGAGAAGAATTAAGGAAAGGTTTTCATCATCAGCACTTTATATGAAGTACCAAACATTTGCTAGTTCCAGATATAGAAAGGGAAGATTTAAGAGTACATTGGACTTCCCTTGGACTGTTGATCAGACAAAACAATTCATCTTAAAACATGGACTTGGGCTCTGAGACATTGTAATTTTTATTCTTCATAACCAAACCGTAATCAATTAATTGAGGAAATGCGTCCTGCAATGCTGCCTGAACTAGAAATAAAACAATTTGAATGATTTTTGTTAAATTGAATGAAACTGGATTTATTGACTTGTTTATTTAAGGTCATTTCCTTAAAACTGTCCCTGCAAAATAAAGAGCCGTTTGAGATGAACTTGTATCCCCCCCCAGTTTATCGCAGAGTTTGATCTCCGGTCAGTGCAGTACGAGGTGAAATGCGCCCGCAGCCATGAGATGCGTCTGGTCGCTCCGCCCCACGACTGCATCCGCTTTAACTTCCGCTGCGACCGCGAGGCCGAGGAGTGGGCCACGGTGGTGATGTCATCACTCAGAGAGGCACATAGAGGTTTGGCATCTATTTTATACCTCAAACTTACACGTTACAATTTCCGTATTTTAGATCCATGTTTTAGGGTATTCATAACTGTCTCTTAAATATTTTGGTGCAGGAGTTTGTTGCAACAGCTTTCTGTTGATAGATGTTTGTAGTGACAACCTTATGCATTAAGCACTTTTGTAACACAGTTTCGACTGTCTCCCCTGACAGTTGCGAATATTAAAACATGTGAATCAGATGGCAGACACAACGACAGCACAGCAGCAACAGAGCAGTGGAGCTCAGCCTCGTTGCCGCTCGCTGGTGGGTACCTCTGTTTACCAATGTGTGTTCTCTCGTTCTCTGCTCAGAACATGCTCTAAAAATGTCACTTTTGATTGCTATGTCTTTTGTTTTTTAGAGGAGCTCTGTCTGGAGCTCGCTCGGGCGATTGAAGCGGGTGATACTCAAGCCGCTTCGCAGCACGCGTCCACTCTGGCTCGGCAAAAAGCAGTGCTGACGATCCAGCTGTCTGAAAAGAACTACGCAGAGGGAGAAATCGGGTAAGAAAATAAACATTTTGAAGTGAGGAATGAGGATATATTGCTTCGAGGTTATTTGTTTTTGCACTTTATAAAGCTGTAACGTGTGACGTGTGTTTCAGTTTATCCGTGGTAGTGGAGGACGTTTCGTCGTCCTGTTGTGTCACAGTGAAGGTTTTTCCTTACATGACTGTGGCTGCACTCAAGCAACAGGTTAGAAAACGGTCAATTACCCAATCAAATAGGTATTGAAGGTTTTCTTTCACTTACTGCCAACACTCTGGTTCTTCAGGTGTTTCTCGAGTACGGTTTCCACCCTCGCGTGCAGCGCTGGGTGATTGGTCAGTGCCTGTGCACCGAGCCGAGGTCGCTGGCCTCCTACGGGGTGCAGAAGGACGGAGACACGGCATACCTCTACCTTATCTCCGCCCGGCAAGCCCGCATCACCCGCCAGCTGTTCCAGCAGGACCTGGAGAGCGCCCTCCTCGCCCCACCTCTCCCCCCAGGCAACGGCCCCACCTCCCAGGACTGGAGGGGTTACAGCACTCTGCCCTCAAGGCTTCCCCACAACAACCAGGGTAACTTCAACAAACTTAATGTCACAGTTAAGGCAGAAGGAATTAAAGCAGTGATATATTTTTATATTTATTTTCAGTTATATGTTAGCTTTAATGGCTTGCAATTGAGCTTAGGTTGTTTGAGTGTTTTGCTATCCATATTGGATAAACAGTGTAGGACTCGTAGTCCCCGATGCCCCACAATACTGCAGCACAGTGATGATAAACATAAAGCCTCAGTCCATCTAATCATGTATTCAACTTCCTGAAACAAGAAACAAGGCCGATGCCCAAGATTTTATTTTGGCTTGTTATGTCATTTATTACCCAGGACCAAAAAATGTATTTGGTCATTCACTTCTCTAATATTTAAAAGTTAATGTTAAAGTTGTACAATACATCATTCTGTTAAGTTATTGGTTCAGAAAGGATTTTATAGTAAATCTTGAAACTCTATAAAATGTCATTCAATACGTCCTTCCTACAAGGGAGATCAGATGGGGATGTTAACACTATTTCCTGGCTGATTTGAAAGATTACATTAACTCTAAAGAAAGTGCAGCTCTATTGACTTATTTATTTGTTTCTGTTTTTGGGGGGGGCACAGGAGGAGGAAGCGACAGACCTGGTGATATCAAAGATCTACTGGACATAGATAGCCTGCAGCTGAATGATCACACCAACAAAGCGAGTAAAACACAGGTATGCAAGCAGTCGGTGAAGCAGTACACACAATAAGATGTAATATTTAAAAATAAAAATGATTTTAGTGGGAATTTATTTAACTTTCAATGGCATGCCGACTCAAAAATTGCTAGGCTTTGTCGCTATAGGTTAAGAAATGTTATCTATGAGATAAATATTTAAAATTTGATAACAAGCCTGTTTTTTTCCTTATTGAATCTGTTTTATCTCCCCTCCTCTCAGCAGACAGAGTGGGCTTGTCCCTCATGCACTTTCATCAACAAGCCGTCCCGTCCGGGCTGCGAAATCTGTGCTACAGCCAGACCTGACACACACATCCAGCAGGTACTGCATCATCACCAATGAGCAATACCTCTGTGTTCCACTAGTCACGTTTTAAGTGACGGTCGCCTCTTTTCATGTTTACCATTCTCTCACAAAGGAGAAAGGAAGAAGAGAGGATCGAGGAGAGTCCGGTTTAAGCAGCAGCTGACTGCCCATCACCAGCTTGCCATGTGTCACTGACTTACACACACACACACACACACACACACACACACACACAGTGAGGACGCTCAACAACAAAATACTCCCATAAAGACTGTGTAGTGCACTGAGAGTCCTCTGAAGCACTGTAGCATGACACAGAGCTGCACTGGCGAGGCTCGGACTATGAACTGCAGACTGGGGCGTCAGCTTTGACCTGATATCTTGACATACATCTTTCGGCAAGAACTCTTCATTATTTATTTTACAGGGTGTGCGTGACACGATCAACACAAACGGTCTGATATTTATTTTAGGTGAGGGAAACGTGACAGAAGTTTTTTGCATCTGATCTCGGCTGAAGTTGAGGGGAATTTTAAACTTTGGCCAACTGTGAAGCGAGAGAAGAAAGGAGAAGAAAGAAGAAGAAAGCTTTGTGCTGTTTGTTCAAGTGTTCTCAACCAAATGATGTTGGTCGTTTTTAAAAGAAAAAAAAGAAGCCATGGCTGATAGGAGAAGGGGTTTTGCGTTTACAGGGTTGTCAAGTGCTTTTATTTTTTTATAACATTGTAATGAGTGTATTGTTTTTAACAAGCTGCATTGAGTAATTGATGTACATTTTATCTGTTGATCTAATTTTACTCAATTCCCCGTGAGCTGTGACAGCAATGGAATGATCTGTTTTCAGTACATTATACTGTAAAAACGTGCATTACCTGAATAAACATAGTGGAAATTTAACAAATCCCATTTGATTATTGATCATTCTCCTGAGGGGTGTCCACATACACGAAGGGCTGGGCCCCTCACTAGAGGTGCGGTATAATGCCTCATTAGTTAATCTATACCTTAGCAAAAGTCCTCCAAATGTTGGTCAATTATGCTTGATACTTGAATATGCTTTAAGAAGAAAGCCTACATCACAGCTCTCCAAAGGGTTTCATTTATTTTGTTTAGCCTGAAAACAGAAGCCTCAGATTGCTTATAATATGGGGAAATATGGAGGGTCTGTTTCGAAGCTTGTTATGTGTATTTTTTTTTACCATCTTATTGACTGGATGTATTTGATGAGTGGGCTTATTAACACATGGATACTACTGTTTAATATATATTTCCATATATATTTAGGAAGTACAATATTAGACAAGCACAAGTTCCAGGTGGGGGCCATTTTCCATTATACTTTTAGAATTTGTGGATGGTCGACTCAAAATGGACAAACGCCCGCAGTTTGCCCCCGGGCCATAGTTTGGACACCCCTGATGTATGTATGAACTAGGTTAAAATGAAAATGTGGATGTTGAAGAGGTGTTGTATGGGTTACTTCTTCATAGTCAGTGTATTTGGATCATACTCGCGTGAATGATCGCAAGTGGAAAACAGTGAAGGCTTTCTGATGTTGTGAGGGACAGATTAATACCGTGTAATGCTTAAAACAAAGGTCCATTTTTTTCAATCTTTTATTTTGGCATTTATAAATAGGAAATAAACATGTTTCACTTAAAGTTATCAAAAAATATAAAAATACAAGACAGACATCTTAAAGGATGCAGATGTCCAACTAACCAGGTCGTTTCTTCCATTCCAATAGCCGCTCCCTGTTAATGTTTACCTTCATGCATTAACCATCCTGCCTTATTATAAAGAGCTAAAAAGAAAAATCAATTCATTCATTATGTATCCCAAACAAAATAATCCCCCAAAAGTGTTTAGCTAAGCAAAATGTAACCATGTGCAGCTACTTATAAAAAGATCATCCCTTCTTCCAATCAACTATAAACAGTCCGTTCTGCTTAGTTTATAAAGAATTTTCCGCACTGTTTTAGGAGTGAAACACCAACAAAATGTCCAGACAAAGGCAGTCACTGCAATGTACCGAAGCCACATCCTCTTCTTTTCAAATCTCTCCAGTGGGTTTAACTGTCATTCACATTTCTTCCAGTGAAGACAAAACTGAGACCACCTCAGAGGGTTTTTAATCATCACATTAAAAGCTTTCAGTAGTCCTGTGTGATGTAGCGTTTACTTCCAGAAGAGGATGTTCCAGAAAATCAGCCAGCAGGGGTAGACCAGCAAGGCAATGAGCGGGTACACCAGAGAGCCGTACAGGCAGTGGTCCAGGATGCCCTGAGAGATGACTGACAGGTACAGCATCCAACCGTCGAGGAAGCTGATCGGCATTTCCTGCAGCTCTTGGAAGAAGAAGACAGAGAAGAGGAGGGTGCAGGCTGGGCTGAGGATCACCATGACAAAGGCTGATAGGAACCTAAAGGGAGGAATGCAAAGTGTTACTTCCGCCTAGCGAACATATGGCTGAACAAAGACCAAAGAGTCTGTGCATGTGTATTACTTTGGTACGTGGGGTGTGACGAAGGCAGCCACAGGCACCAGGGTGAGAGCCAGGATGAAGCCCAGGGAGAAGTTGATGAGGGCGGTGCAACCCAGCAGCACGGCCAGGTACAGCACCGCCACCAGCTTCAGCACCTTCCAGCCCTGCTCCGTCCCCCCATCCGACAGGAACCTACAACAGACAGCAGGTCAAACAAAGGTAGTACAAGTGTTCCTCCAAACTGGCTCTGTTCTAGGTCTGGGTTAACTTCCGTACATGTCATAGAAAGCAGAACTTGTGGCTTAATAGACCTTAAGGGTTAAACATTTTGAACTTTTGGCATGATGATCAGAAAAGATTTTAAAGCCTTCAGTTGTTCATCACATTTAATAAAGCTTTAAAAAATCCTAAATGGTAACTGTGAAAAAGGAATTTGTAGCTGATATTAAAAAAATGGTGTCCACAAATCATATAAACAATGAGGTCCCTCAGACCAAATTTCGTACTTGCATAGATGTATTTATAAGTACTTCACAGTCTTTCAGTTTGGAACTTTAAGAATACTTTTCGGTTTTAAATCTTATTTCTTCAGATAATAATTCGACGTTAAAAAGCATATAAAATTAAGAAATGTAAGCCAGAAATCTGAATCAGAGTGTTGCAGGTGTAAGAAGCTACCTGTTAGTGTTATGAGGCAAAGCCAGGCCTGCTGTGTACACAGCTATAGCTGTCAGGACCACAGCCTCGGTCTCAGAGACCGGGAAGTGCTCCACAGCCATCTCCTGGAAGCGGATAGGCAGCGTGTACAGAGCGACTCCGGTCAGATGGCTGATCACCAGAGGAGTCAGCACTGACAGCACTCCTGGACTGGACATCTGGGAGGAAGCAGATTCAATTTTTGAAGGAACTGATTGAATAGACTTGAGATATGAGTTTCGACCTGTCTGTATCTATGTCGTACCTGCTCAGGGTCAACGACTCCATCTTCTGTTCTCAGTGGTGGAGCTGCAAGTTGCACCCACAAATCCAAAGCCTGTATCATAGTCAAGGGCAAATCTGACATCAAACACATACATAATATTACTTTTAAATGTAATACTGTAAATGTTTAATCAGTAACCTGTGCTAAAATCAGGGCAAATCAATTTCAATAATTGTGAAAGGATACACGAAGCAGCAGGATGACGGCGAGGAGGCCGAAGGCGGGCATGTAGTAACCAATGGAGACGAAGTGAGAGAGGGACGGCATGAGGTAGAAGAAGTAGGACTGATGAAGGCGCTCTAGTAAATTATTCAGCTTACGATACATTCCTTCCATGAGCCTATAAATTAGGACGAGAAACAATAAAAAAAGAAACTAGGTGTCAGTTTATGAAGGTCACTTTTATAAACAAAAGAAAGTAGAAGCTTAACTACAAATGTTGATCCTGACCTGCCAATGGTGGTGATGTCAGTCTTGTACTGACGGAAACTGTTGATGCCCTTGATGGTGGCAGCTCGATGTGGTACCGCAGGAAAAGGCCGTGATCCCCCCAGGATCGCCCGCTGGCCTGCTTCATCACCATGAGCATCATGGTCTGAACTGCGTGGCTGTAGCCCGACACACTGTCCCAGTCATTCCTCTGCAGCTATAGAAACATCCACAGGACAAGCTCATTAAAACCCTGGATATTTTAACCACTCTGCTCACCAAAATCAGAAAACTGTGGCAGGTTTAAACCTCATCACAAGCTTACCTTCCCCTGGGTGGTGCAAAGTACTCCAATCTTCTGACAGAAGGCGTAGAACAGGTTGGCTAAATCCAGGTTGGGGAGCTGCCCATTGAGGCCTTCCAGTACCAGGTCCAAGCTGGTGATGACATCACTGCTGAGCTCCAGAGACAGAGCGGCTTGGATTGAACCACCGCGGCCTTGAAGTGGAGACCAGTCCATACCTAGAAGCACCGTTACAGAAGAAAAGTGCACTGAGGAGGCAGTCTTGCATGGGGAGGATAAAATACTTATAAAGATATTTATTAATAGTGAGCGGATTGATAAAAGAAGAGAGCCAGTTTATACACTTTGGATTTCTGGAATGTCGCCAATAAAAGTCGTTTTTGTGACAGGTTTGTTGTGTTTGTGTCTGTGTGCTGGTGGTTACCTGTAGTGTTGGTGTGATGGTAGCCTTCTAGCCAGGCCTGCATACCGATCAGATCATGCTCATTCACCAGGAAGATGATGTCCTTGGCCCAGAAAACCTGATCTATTGAGGAACACAGCAGCCATTAAAAGAAAAAAAAAAGATTGCCAGTCGAATGTTGGAGAGGGCCATGAGTTCTGTACTTACTCCTGAAGTACTGTGCCAAGCCCAGCAGCAGCCCCACTGCCTGGTTGTTGTTATCACCGGGGGTGCAGGGGGCACTCAGAACCAGGGCTTCAGTACGGGAAGCTCTAGGGGCCCGAGGATCCCGTATACATTTGTGCCTTTTACCATCTGAGAAGAGGAGGGAGGTGAAGAGGAAACAAGGAATATGCTTAGATATAAATGACAAAAACATGTGAGCAATAATGTTTACTTCATACTTAGATCCATGACGTACATATCTCTCTTTGTTTTCATCGGGAAAGGGCAGTGTGCGTGAGAACCTCTGGGTAAACACCTCCAGCCCTCGAGACTGCATGGTCTTCACCAGCCAGTCCACCGGCATCCCACTGCAAAGAAACAGCTCGCTAAATTACGCCAACAGATCCAGTCTATAGAATACATTTTGTCCAGGATCTCTTCAGCACAACATAACCTAAATCCGAATAATATTTTGAGACGTATTTCGCTTTAACACTTCCTACAAATAGGATATATTATTGTACATTGTCATTTTGATCTACTCCTAATTGTTAAACCCTAGCACAGACATACTTTTTCTAGAATTTAACCCAGCAGTCTAATCTATGTTATGAAATGTTACTTTTTAACTGATGTTGTATCTTCCTTCTTTGTGTTGTCCTTACCCCGCTTTCTTCTTGTGTGCTGCAAACTCTCTGCCTGTGGCCAGCGCCCTTTCGCCTGCTGGAAAGTGCTCCTCCACCATGGTAGACCCCATGGCGTTCTCCGACATGTATGTCCGCAGAGTGAACGGCTCAAATGCCAACCCCATGAACCAGGCCACACCTGCCATGTAGCACACCACACTGAAGTGGATAGAATATAAAGACAGAAATCATATAAGTGAGAGAGTATCATCTCATATTCAAGGAGGCCCTATAGATCAGACAACTTTCAAAATGTTAAGATGCACACAAATACATATTAAAACGACACTGGTAGACAAACTGCTTAGTTGAAAATGCACACATTAAATGCAATAAATGTATTTAAATGAGAAAATAAAAATGATCTGAATCAGTGGAAAGAGGTAAAGATCTCAATGTGATAAATCATGTTTCAATCAAAGGAGATTTTGAAATAAAGTACACTTGCATTGATTTTGACTAATGCATTTGAGATTTCATGTGCATTCACTTCTCAGTGACTAAAGACTCACCAGATTGGGGCATTGAGGCGGGTTAGCAGGCTGATCAAAGCCCGTCTCCTGTTTGGGTCAGACAGCAGTCCCATGTTGTTGTCCGTTGTAAGGAAATGCCTTGATACACTGGACCCTGAAGACAGCACACACATTGTTACACTAGATATCACCTACAAATTGGCAAGTTATGACGACCCAAAATACAGATGAGAGATATTCCCATTCAGTTTAAGGTTGGAAATCGTTTCCTGCCACCCATTGTCATCCACTGACAGCTGTGGTTAGCTTGCTGCTAGCTAGCTGAATGGCTTCGCCAAAGGGTACACCGTATTTTAATGTTTTCCTCTACGAAGGTGCTTATCAGCAATAGTAAAGTGGTTCATGTGTAAATATATTTCATCATTATATATATGAAGACAAACCTCTTACCAGTGTAAAGCCGGTAGCATCCACCTGCAGAGGTGGGGCTTTTTCACTGCAACCGCTGCTAAATATTTTCAATTTCCTTGTTCCTGCGGAAACATTAGTGCGGCGTACCCACTTCCGGTGTGAAATGGGAAATTAAGAAAAAAAAACAAAACATCATGCATTTTCTTCTAACAATGCAGCATTGAATTGACCCAGAGATATAAACACATCGATAAATACATTGATTCAAAACGTCTAAAACCATTATGGTCGTAAAGGCCACATTTGTGCTTTAAAAAATAATGTAAACTTACATTTTATTTGTAAAAAGATTTATGGTTGAGTCTAAAACACTAACAACTATTGTATCTGAGGTTATTTGTCCATGGTGGTTACCATTATGTTTGATTTAGGGACGAGGATTGTACCTTTAAATACTTTTTTAAAGCTTAAATTAAACTTTAAAATGTTCCCGGTGGTTGCCTGGACTTTGAATGAAGGACAAGACTTTAGTAATGAGATGATCAGACATTAAAATAAAGTAAGGTTTATATTTTTATTAATAGCTTCACCACACATATATTGTACAAAAGTATAAATGTCATGGATACATAAAAAACATTTAGTCTACATTTACTTCCCATCATGCCTCTCTCCATTCAGTCCCAGATGACTTTCAGTCTGAAACCAAATCCACTGTCTAGATGTTCATTCCTTTTTCTGCATCACTCTGCAGAAGCCACAGAAGCTTCTTGGAGATGTTGCCGCACCACCTGATCCAGCACCTTGCTCACACCTTTACAAGCTGTCATGGCAGCTTCGATCAGAGCCTCTAAGTGATCCTGATGAAGTCTGGCGTCCATCTGCAGAAGAGCGATCTGTCCTCCCCGAGGCAGCAGCGCTAAGGCCAGAGAGCTCACTCCTCCACTTTCCTCTGCATAGCAAAGGTCAGCGAGAGGCGTCTCATCCACAAACCCGACTGTGCAGGCACACACATAGTCCCGCATGGGGATGCCTGCGTCAATCACCGCCAGAGTTGCGGCATTCACACACACGCTGTAGTTTCCGCCGTCTGACTGCAGAATCTGTTTGGAAAGAAAAATTCTGGTTTCAGCACAAAATGTAAAATTCCAGCATTTAAAAAAAAACGTTCTTGCTCATCATTAACCTTGACATAGATGTCTATTTGAGAGCGTGGGTATAGCTGGGTCATCACAGCAGCTTCAAATGTCTGCTTGAGGTGGAGGCTCATCTCAGTGGACTTGCGGTCCCCGTGTGGTCTCCTCTTCCTCTCCGCCGTGCTGAAGGTGGCCATGCTGTACTGACAGTTGATAACAGCTCGATCATGACGAATCCGGCTGCGTGCGCCTCTTACCTAAGGGTTGACAAACACATCATCAACACTTCTGGCCTTCTCTATTCCACGTTCAATGATTATAAACAGCACTTGATCAGGTACACCTGTCAAATGTAAAGCAATCCAATATAAAGTTAAGCTACACATTTTTCATAAACAAAAATGATTATATTCAAGTTCACACTGTCGCTATTAAGTAAACAGTACGTTTATTATTACGGTTCAAATATGCAGCAATATTAAACTGGACGACTTAATGGGATTTTATACAAAGAATACTTGCATGAGGGAAACACATTTCAAAGGTCGTCCACTTCAACACCATTATTTATTAGAGCCTCAGTGATGAACATTTTTTAAATAAAATCTCTTAGAAAGGTGTAACAAACACTGGTCGTTACAAGATTCACAGAAGAAGAGTTTGGCAGAGTTGTTGTACTGGACTCCATTCAATTGACAGTAACAAGTATGTACCTCATAAGATGCATCGAATATGCAAAAACATATTTTTGTTATTTCGATTTAAACCGTATTGTCCAGCCCTTATAAATAAAATGTGGCTGGCGGAAAGATAATTTGAGTATAATTTGAACTGTGATAATTTATGGTGGGCATCAGCCGAAGTGTTAATTTTCAAAACACACTCAACTGTCCAACGACAAATCCTTGTATTGCTGTGAATGCCATTTTCTCTTGACACATGCAAATACAAAACCTCTTTTTCTAATACACGAACGTTTAGAGTATATTAACCCACTTCTGGCTGATTAAACCGGTCACTCATTACCGCTTTTATACATTCTTGCTGTTATTGTTGGCTAACCCTCTCCATCAACAGCTACTTACTTCATGAGGACCGTACACCACAGCCAGAGCCTTGGTGTTTCCCTGCTCTAAATACGCCGAGCCATCCGCCTGAGCAAACACACCCATGCGGGCCTGAACCTTCCGCAGCTCGGTGGCTTTCCTTCCATCTAAACGGTATCCCTGGTCCGACAGCAGCTCCAGACCCGCCATCTTTCTGAAAACTTAGAAACGCAACGCCCCACGTGTCTGACAATGTACTACATTACCCATAGACCAACGCAATGGAAGGACTACGGCAAAACAAAAGGCCCAAATTCCCAATGTTCTTCTCGCCATTAATAACCATACCTATCATATTAAAAACATAAATACATTACACTAATTTTGAACAATACAAATTCAACGTTTGTATACTTTAGTTTAATCTAGCATCAATACTGCATTATTTAGATATTGTACCAATAGTTTTAATTATACTATTCTTGCCTTTCAACCATAGACTGTATAACACACTTAACCCTCCCAGCATTATTACACGTGTTATGGTAGTATACATGTTTTAATTGATCTATTTTTACGAAATTCATTGTTATGTGTTAGCATAATAAATATATTTTAATATTGATTTTATTGACTTAATCTTCAATATCTACATTCTCAGTTTCTTGCCAGATGTTTGTGTACATTTCTACAGTTTGTTTTCTGCATAAATAAATATCTAGACAAGGGGGGTGCATCCCTTACATTTTCTGCATTCATTGTTTTACAAATATTGGAAAAACCTATTTTTTAGTAGCTGCTGTATACTGAAATAATCTATTTTCCCTCTTAATAAGTTGCTACCAAATTGCGAATATATGCACTGTGATGTGACTTTATTTCCAGGTATGCAAATGAAAAGTTGGTGTTTGCTCTCATTGGCTGACTCAAAATAAATGCTTATTGTTCCAGGGACCTACTATGTCTGGATATTGTGGTTGAATTGAGACATGGAAATACAATTTCTATGCAAGTGTTCAAGCAGATTGAATGACATCAGGGTCATTCTGACAATGCATGGGAGAGTATCACAACATCAACACTTTTAAAAATAAAATTTATTAGCATCTCTAATGTGTATAAATAAAAACATATATGAAACAATGTATATACGTATGATGTAATGAGATTAACAATAACAGGGTTACATGTGATACGAAGGAGCAGTCTTTATTTTAGCCAGTGTATTGTGAGGAAAACTGTACCTTGAAATCAAGCCTTCAAATATGCATACCTATAAGTTGCAAATCTACATTCTTTGATAAGAATGAAACAGAAATCTCTCCGGGGTTGTAACAGGGGAATATGGTGAATATGCAGTTTTGCATTTGTTTCTTAAGATTTTAAAACATCTTTGATTTAATACATTACAAATTCTGTACTTTTTTAAGGTTTCACTGACAATGTTGAGGCACAAAACCTCAACACTATTCACACCGACGCTCTCAACTTAACATTACACTCAATAAAAATCCTCAAAAGGATTTTACTTCACTCTTTTCCGTTTACCGAAGCCACATTGTTCCACAGACTCGTAACAAAGGTCTTTATACGCAGACCTGAAATCTAGGGACAATATGACTATAATGTTAGACACAGCGACAAAAGAATAGTTAAATACCAAATTACAAATCTTACATGTGACTAACAGATCCAAAAGGATCAAACAAACAACTGGACTTGCATTTGACCAATGTAACAAGGTTTGTCATTTCTGCGATGGCTTGCTGTGCCTGGGTCAGAATACCAAGAAGACAGTGAATGGATTCTTTCGTGGGAGCCTCAGGACTTGGCTCTCTAGGCAAAAAGCAAAGAAAGGAAAGGACCTCTCTTCTTGTCTCACCCAAAGTTGTCTATTTGGTCATGCTTTTAACACTCAACGTGTTCAAATGTCTTACAAAACTGACAGATATGCACATAGGACGAATGCTACCTCTGAAAGCTGGCCAGAATTTTATATGTGATTAGTAATAAACCATCAAACACACACCTCTGACAACTGGAGGGATAGCCTACAACCCAACTGTCACCATGTCAGTTACAATGTGTGGACTATTATTGGCCATTGTCTCGGGTTTTCCTCAAATTGAAGATCACATTTTAAAAGGAGATAACATCTTAACTGACTAACTGCTTCAAAGTAAAAAACAAAAATTGGTGGATAGGTACAAAAAAAAGAAAAGAAAAAGTGGTGTGTCTGCTTTAATACGCAGGTGTGTGTGACAGTGAGAGGTTATCGGCACCCAAGGATGATGGCGACCTCATTCAGCCATATGGAATGAAGGGACTATGTAGTAGATCTCAAAAACGATGGTCTCTGCTCCATCCCAAGTCTTTAGAAGAGTGCAAAGATCCCCTTATTTCCCTGATATATCCATGGTAATGCATCCTAAAACTCTGCAAACTCCTTCCCACATTTTTCCGTTACAGAAACGCGGATTTCCTCCTCCTCGTAGTCGTCGAAGTTGCTGGTGTCCCCTGGGCCTCTGCACTTTGGTATGAATGGAGCTTCCACCTGCGAGAACAAGAGCAATACATTTTAATAGCCAGAGGAAACGAGATCATTTATTTCTTAGAGGAAGGAGAGACTATCTTCCAAAGAAATCGTCAAAAATGTAAAGGAACATATCTTAAAACAATGAACCTTGTAGCATCAAACAGGCATCATTGAATGAAGTTAAAATACACCAAATTAAAGATTTAAGGGCTCTGTGTTCTTAAAAAAAAGCTTTTGTGAGAGAGTGAAACCTTCTTCCTTTACACTTCTACAGGGAAAGGATTAGGGAGAACTGGTCCAATATTTTTTTTACTTTCCAAAGGCACCATATTAGACCTACGTTCAGCCAGCGAACACAATATGCATGATTTGAGCTTTCCTCTTAAGTTATTTAAGTGAATAAAATAAAGCTTGAGTAACACCATATATTCCTTCAAAAGAGAAAGTCTCAATGTGTGCACCTACATTTCTAAATGATCGGGTCATCCCCTCTTGAGAGCAGGTTATTTTCCCACCTTTAAGTGTTGTCAGTTCACATGGTTATAAAACACTTCTGCCTTTGGATATGGTCAGAACACGCTTTTGTACAAAGTGGTTCATCTGAAGAATACCTCAGTTTTAGCAGGGAATAGATACAATCAAAGATTTGGTTTTGTATATGTCAGTAACCATTGACTTGATTGAAAACTATTACGTGATGTGTTTTTTCACCATGATTAACCATCAAAAGTAGATTTCTACCACCATTTCCACTGTTTATTGTTGTTTAGCTTCAGATATGTCCTTAAAACATTTCAACATATTTGTAAATTCACCAACACCTGATATAATCTCATTGCTTGACATTTGATCAATTGAAGTCCTTGCAGAGTATATGAAACAACATCAAGGCCTTACTGGGTGCAATTCTGTTCTACAATATACCATTTCATCAGCCTTTTCTCAGGTTAACCTCTTTAACCAATAACAGTAAAGTGCATATTCTTTGAGGCTAAAGCTGGACATGCCACAAACAAGGATCTTCAGTCAACTGTTTCTGAAAAGCAGTAAGTCCACCTCCATCGACTCCGTATTTACTAAACAGCAAGTGTTTGGCTGTCTGCGAATAGTCAATGAAGGTGGAAAGATACAGGAAGACTTGGCTTTAGCTGGGATTCAAAACGCAGATGGATGTGTTTGTGAGCAGGCCAAGCCACCTGAGGTCCTTTGCAAAGTGCAGGACTATAGAATGTTTTTGAAGCTCGGAATAACTCCAAATGTGTCATTACTAACCCTTAAACGTAACTTCATGGAGACATGAATTTAAATAATTATTTCTTGATAAATGTGCAGGTAACTAAATAAAAGAAAATGAATCTGATCACTTAATCGGTACAGATGTGACAATGTGAGCATTACTCATCTTTCTTTCATTAAAAAAAAAAAATGTACTGAGGGAAAAAAAGAGGAGTCCATGTCTTCCATTTCAGTAAATTAAATATTTTTGGTACCTATCTAGACTGAGTAATTATCAATCATCACATTGTGAAAACAAAAAAGTGAAAAGTGAAAACGGGCTTCAAAAAAAGCCTGCCATTGATACAGCAATATTTAGGATGCCAAATCTACCAAATAGTGGCTGTAAACATACATGACAGCTCAAGGTTAAATAAATGCTTTCCCGCCGCCACTAACTATTGTAAAGCACGGTGTAGTCACTAAACAGAGGGAAAGCATTAATAGTTTAAGCAGAAAAGTAGTATGACTGTATAATGAGTTAAGGTTAAACAGAATCAACAGATCCATTTAGTTCAGGCCTGAGCTTAATATCTACTTTGATTAATCAAAGAGCTCCATTATCATTGTCACCCTGCAAAATGCCATGTAGCTCACAGCCAGCAGAGTCACTTCCAAGTAAAAGAACAACAGCACTGGATTGATGAACTGTCCTCAGATAACTTCCCAGAAACAAAATGGTATAAAACAATAAAGTTGGAGCATTGTGGCAGGGAATTTTTGAACGAGCTAAAAAAAAAATCACTATCAACAAATCAATACCTAATTAACTTGTTTTTTTTTATAGAAGGACCAGTGTTTGGTGTGACCACAAAGTGTTTTTTGCTTCTTGCCTTTCTCTCGTAGATTGCGATCCAGTCTGTTGTGGCAAACCATTTGTGGCCTTTGATGTCGTTCACTCCGTTCTTCAGGTTGCCGTAGCGTTTGGTCAGATCCACCTGCAGCAGGTTTCTCAACAGGTCCTTCAAGTCGGAGCTGAAGTGGGATGGGAATCGTACCTAGAGAGAAGACGAAGAACGTTTTTTAAAACGTGTTTTTAACAGTTAAAAACAGAGATGGTTGA
Organism: Eleginops maclovinus; assembly: GCF_036324505.1. Lineage (NCBI taxonomy): Eukaryota > Metazoa > Chordata > Actinopteri > Perciformes > Eleginopidae > Eleginops > Eleginops maclovinus. The sequence continues at coordinate 16,021,577 of NC_086354.1, forward strand.
AACCAGACGGTTGTCAGATCATCAGTCTTGCCAGTCAAATCAACAGACATAATGTTTCTACCATGCATTCACAGAACCAGAGTGAGGTCCCAGACATACACACGCAACATGACGTCCCAGTGGAGGTTTATCAGGCATAAAGCTTGCAAAAAGTAACAACTGCAAGTCCAAAATAAGCCACAAAAACAAGGTTTTCACAAAAGGTCCTGATATTGGCGCAGTTTTTAAGAAAATGTAAATTATGTAATAACCAATGTTTTATTGTTAAACCTAGAGAACATCCAAATATAATATAAACATTCTCTTTAATAAAAATTACAAAATGTTTGTGTATGCTGTCAATTACAGTTTCTAGAAAGTCAGAAATCCAATTCAACGGGTTGGAAAATTGCACTTATCTCTAGAGGAAATCTGGGTTTTGTACATGAAATACAAACACCCGCTTACCTTTCCAGACACGATCTTCTCATAGATCTGAATAGGCTGATCTGCAAAGAATGGAGGGTATCCAGCTGCCATTTCATAGATGAGGACTCCGAGGGCCCACCAGTCCACGGCTTTGTTATAGCCCTAACAAGATGAGAGACAGATGTTGCTGTTACCTTATTGTGTGGAGAGCCTACATTGTTGGATCCGTCCATTTAAGATATCTGTAAAACTGTCTTTATATTTATACTCCATACTTTGCTGAGAATGATTTCTGGTGCCAGGTACTCTGGTGTCCCACACAACGTCCAGGTCCTGCCTTTTACCCGCTTGGCAAATCCAAAGTCTGTCACCTTCAAGGAGCATATAAACAATGCATGGGTAAAGTGTCAGCTTATAAGACCGAGCAGCTTTATGTTTTGATTTGTTGTTGTTGCTGTTGTTGTTGTTGTTGTTGTTGTTGTTGTTGTAGCTCACCTGAATGTAGCCGTGGTGGTCAATGAGAAGGTTCTCAGGTTTCAGATCTCTGTATATGAGATCTAGTGAATGGAGGTACTCAAATGTCAGCACTATCTGGGCGGCATAAAATCGAGCATGTGGTTCACTGCAGAGGAGGAGGAGAGAGGAGTGGTCACTTCTCGGTAGCAATCTCAAGAACTAATCAATGTACGTTATGACACACAGCAGAAAATAAAAGATGATATCAATGGTAAATTCAATTTTGTGACACTGTGTATTTATATTTAATGAGTTGATGACTGAAGAACACTCACCTGAACCTTCCGATTCGTCTCAGGTGTGAGAACATCTCGCCTCCGGGAACGTACTCCATCACCATGTACAAGTTGGAGTTGTCCTAAAACAAATAAAGAATACACTTGTGCCAGAACTACATAAGGAATTTCCGTTACTATAATAAATGAATATAAAAAACAAACTGTACCTTAAACGCATAATCGAGTCTGACGAGAAAGGGGAAGCTCACTGCCTGTAATATCCTCTTCTCGTTTAGTGTGTGTTCTATTTGCTTGAGTTTCACCACCTGACAGATAACAAGAGATAAGATGACCTTGTCGGGCAAAACTCACTTACACTAGCAAATAGCATGCAGTGAAAGCAGCTTTTAGTTTTCTATTTATTTATTTTACTTGTGTCCCTTACAAATCAACAAGAACACATTTCAATGTTATTTTAGGGTGATAAGAAGGTTTGTGTATTAAGTGTAAACTGCAAATGTAAACACGTTTATCTCGTGGAAAATGTTCCATGAGGCCTAACTCTTGCTTCCTCTGACCTTTTGCTTGTCCAGTATTTTCATGGCAAAGTATTGCTCTGTGCCTTTGTGTTTCACCAGCATGACTCTTCCAAATGAGCCAGTACCCAGGGTCTTTAATCTCTCAAAGTCATCTAGGCACGTTGTGCTCTGCGGGAATAAAGCAGTGTGTTAGCCTGTATGAACGCAGCTCAACAAAATGTTTGTTTAAATGTTTTTTCATTATTCTCACCTGTGCTGGGCATTCCCATTTCCGTAAGAAATCTTCTTTGGCTTTGGCTAGAAACTCTTTTACTACAAAATGAAATAGCACAGACAGATACAGTTAGCATACACTCGTCTAGTGAAACAAGCTGGATTATTGGCATCAAAACAAATTTGAGTTCAAGATTTAACTGGCAAAAATACCAAATGCTATCATACTAATAGGGGAAAGTAAAAACATGTCGGAAATGAAATTTAAACTGTAAATTAATGGAGAGAAACATGGGCAACGTCAACTCTCATCTGGATATACATTAGATGGGATGCTCAACACTTTGCTCTAAAGAGATATGACAAGACATAAACACAAGACAACAACATTCAAGACAAGTGATGCATGCCGAGACACTCAGTATATTCTGTTATTTAGTAGCCTTATTCTCAAGAGGAAGGGGGGAAAACAACACTTACAATTACAGGGTAAGGTTCTCTGAGCATCTTGTGAATAGATACATATTACAGTCTCGGGAAAGGCTATTAAACACAGCAAAAGAAATGGTAGGCAAAGACAAACCAATGTATGGAAAATCCAGATTGAGAGAATGAGGATAACAAAAACAAGGACTTATTATCAAAGCACACAATAAAAGCAAGCACAACTAGCAAGTAGTCAGAATGAAATGAAAGTCATTCTGCCATACTGGTCATCTTTGGGAGGAATGAGCATACCAAATGTCTCTATTGATCACCAAGGTTTTGCAGGAACAACCACCCACATGGATGAGATGATACGGAAGAGAAGACAGAGAGAAATATAGAGTTCATGTACACAACAACAAGTATAACACATCACCAAAACTGAAGATATGTAGTGAATAAAAGAGACAGGAATGAAAACAGAGTTGACAATCACCTGAGGAATTTAAACATAGACTGACAGTCTACTGCGGTATTTGAGGAACAGGTGTAACAAAATGGCATGAAGCTGAGACTCAGTCGTGCATATTAGTTCAGATGGACAAGATAACGCTGCATGCTAGAGAACAAACTACTGAAAACATAGATTAAGAAACAAAGATTTAAAAAGATTTCTGAAGTTTATAATGAGAGGTTTTATTCCGCTGCTTAATCTGACTAATTCTCTCCCGATAATCGTTTTTAAACTATGATGAATGCTTGGTGAAAAATAGAGTTGAATCAACAATATAGTTGAGATAAAAATGATCTGCAAATATTCTGGTGATAGATTACATTTTAAATAAAAAGAGAAAAACATTTCCTAGTTTTGTAGATAGTGAGGATCTGCTGCGTTTGTGTTTATGTAGAAATGAAACTACTATCAATACCACTGTACTATTATGCTATACTATTACTATACCATTAATACACAAACCTCATACTATCTATAAAAGGCAAAGATGATGTCCGACCAACCGTCCTCAAACCTCAAGATATTCTATGAATAATGATGTAAATCAGAGAAAAGCAGCAAATATTCACATTAAAGATGCTGTAAACATACATTTTTGGCATTTTGCATGAAACAGTTAATTAATTAAGTTAATTTATAAAAAACTACCCTGACTACAAACCTTTAACATGGTAGCTTTGGTTTAAACTGAAAGATTAAAGAAAATAACCTGAAGATTGCTTGAAATTGCAATGCAACAAAACAACATTCATGATGACTAAATATCCCCTATCCACTCACAGAAACTTTGAACAGTTTAATAATATAAGGGTATTTTTGTCCCAACAAACGTCTCTCCAACATTTAGTACCAAGGGAGACAAAATGGTCCGAAGCCAGCACAGTTGGCCATTGCTTCTTGACAGCAATGCCAAAATCCAGACAAGCATAACATGGTTCAGTTATGTCGGCCTGTTCTGTTACACAACAGAGTGAAACACAATACACGGGCACAGTGAAATAAAATAGGTGTCATGATGGCAGCTGTTTAATCTCCCTGTGCAAGCGTGACTGCCTTGGTGCTGCTCCAACTACTGGCAGCTATATACAGTAAACACAGGTACTCCAGTGTATATATACAACTCTGTAGGCACCCAGGTCGTCCTGTCAGAGCGACTACGCACCAGACAAATCTGCAGCTCAGGGCACACTGTCAGCTTAAACGGGTTTAACAGTTAGCCCCAGCGCAGGATCTAGGGATCATAGTTACACTCAAAAGATATGCGTGGCACAATGAGAACTATTGCTGATCTGATCATCTCTTGTGTGCATGTCTCTGGCTGGCACTGTTCACCGTGCCTGCCTGTTCTTTCTCAACAGGTCAATAAATCTCAGGGAAGGTATTTCACTGCATCATAAAGTGACGCTACTTTAAACAAACTAATCGTGTAACTGAACAGACAGTACTCTGCATGGATTTCAGATAATACATTTAAATGAAAGTAGTTTCATTGTGACTGATTTCACCCACAGCTTTTATTTCACAGCCAGGTATAGGGAAACATTTGTGATTTATCAATGATGACCAGCTGCACACATCAAAGTATACCAGCACAAAGTAACACTGTTCCTAGGCCCAGTTACGTCAAACCTTTCAAAGCTTGTAATACCCCTTATCCTCTGACGAAGGTCTGATGACAAGCCGCTCCAGTCAATGACGAGCTCAATGAGAGAAGTCAGCCTTGATGGACCTCTACCACGGCAAGATTAGAAAAGGGGCTCTAAATAATCACAAGTGCCACAATACAAGTGTTTTTGTCTGAGCGGGTGTGCATATGCTGGGAAGACACTAGTTGGTCCCAGTTTTATGAATGGAAAGAGCACATTTGTCATTTCTTCACCATATTTGGTCAGGGTGCTGTGCAGTAAGAAAGCTTTGTTTATGTAGCCAAGAATAAGATGTGGCAGAGAAGACAGAGGCAAAAACAATCCCACACTGCCTTTAAGTGAAATGTATTGGTTATTTATAACAATAAGTCCTTTGTGGTTAAATGCTGCAGATTTAACACCATCTGTGCAAAGTTTCTGTCTGATACAGCTAGCTTTGCTCACAAAAGCTGCACCTAAACATACAGTAAGACTCACATACTGATTTGTATTAAGTTAAAGAGGGGATGATGAGATGTTGCTAATTTAGAGACGTTTAGTCAAAGGATTTAGACAGTAAGAGACAAAACACGCCACGGCTAACTGTGTATGTGTGCAGGCCTGAACAGCTACGACCATCAAGAGGCAATGAAATGACAGGGGCCTTCTGAGGGCTAATCCCCCTCCTCACAGCTAAAGTTAGCAGGCTAGCTGGTCATCAAACTGGATTTTTCTTGTGCTCCAGTTGGCATGCAAACAACCTTTTTAACGCGTGAAATCATCAATAAGGGGAATCTATCGATAAGCATTACTTTCACGGCTCTGTCACAGGCTTTAATGGGATGTTAACACTGTCAACGCTCCCTGTGCTTCCCCACCCCCTTGCAGCCAAGAAAAACCACAACATCCACGGGGTCTTAATGCTAACAGCTAACTCAGCTAGGGCCTTTTTTACTCATGTAACGTGCAAAAATCACACACAAAAATGCCCTGCTTTGACAATTATCGACACGTAAAAAGGGCGAGTGTTTTGCAGCGCTGGTGGGATAACAGTGCGGGGGATGACCGACGCACGGCCCTCCCCTGCTTTTAACGTTACTGTACCACAGTTTCAGTGTAATAACAGGCTAGCTAACGTTATTGAGGAATGTTCATAAATGTAACATACAACACAGTTAAAGCCTATAAACTCACCGCTCTCCAGCTCGTTGCCCTTCTTGGCGGTGGCAGCGTTCCCCATGGTGTGGAAGACACGGCGGTCGCTCCGACTGAGAGGAGATGGCGGTGGCTAGCTAACCCTTCTTCCCTACAGTTGATATCCCCCTTTAAAAAAATAGGGGGAAAACCCAAACCGATGTAAATGTTAAGTAGGTTCAAACGTAAGGAAATACAGTTTAGTATCCTTTCCAGCGACCCCCCCTCTGTCTCTCCCTCTCCTTCTTCCCTTGGACAGATTTCTGCTCTTGCAGGTTCAGGAGTGTGGTTGACATGAAGCTAGCGGTCACTTGTGTCTCTCAGCTGCTCCCCCCCTAACCCGCAACACTCAGCTGCATTCACGGTACACTGAGAGATGTATGTGTCAAGATACCAAAACTTGTCTTGCTTCCGCAGTTTTGGGGCATCATGATTGCATTTACTGATATGAATGGTGAGTTACACCTTTGCGTGACTTCCCTACAGGGTAATTATTACTTAGACGGTTACTTTTTTTAATTTGAATTGTTTAGGCTTATCCAGCTGTTAATGATTCAAAGGCTCCTTCAGTAGTGTTCATAGGGGAACAATAGACTGTGACTAAAAGCTATGCAGTGGTTAAAGAAGTTAATCAGCTTTGATAACACTTCAATGCATCAATAATTATAATCAAAACACAAAATATATATTATTTTGGAATTGACCAATCTGCAGAGTGAGTTCTTCTACTGTTGGTACTTAGTATATTTTGATGCTAATACTTTTGTACTTTTACTTGAGTAACATTTTAATTGCAGGACATCTACTTGTATCAGAGTATTCCGACACTCAAGATCTGAGTACTTCTCATGCCTCTGAAAATAGCAGTAGTGTATGTGCATTTACTCAAGAGTTAAGTAAAATTTTGAGATACTTTTACTCCACTATATTAATTTATTACCTTTAGTTACTTATCAAATTTTGATTAATGAATTGGAAATATATTCAACACTTACATAAAACTTTGGTCTTACCTGTAGTAACATTCACAAGCTACCATGCAGCATACAAAGCAATTAAAACATAGCTGCACCTTTACCAGCTTAGATAAAGATATTAATCCATCAATAATATTATTTTCATTGCAGGACTTTTACTTGTATTGGAGTATTTGGTATTGCTACTGTTATCTAGTCCTGTCATCATCAAGACATCATAATCTTCCTCATTTAGAAGTACAAAAGAATAAGTGTCAAAATATGCTTTAATTGAGTAACCGTATATATTGTATTATTTGATTATTATAGGTGAGGTGTTCATAGGTTCATCACTTTAATGGTGCATTTGCTAGAATTGAAGCTCAGTTTGTACATTCTGTATTAATACACTTACACTTCATATGTCAATAGTAAGTAAAGTTATCAATAACATTTAGTTTAGTATGAAGTACTTTATTTCCCTCCAAAATGTAGTCAAGAAAAATAAGTTTAAAGTATTATAATATATAATAATATTTTAGTATTGTTGAGGCATGTCGTTTTATATTTTTCCTTCAAACTTTAATCCCATTAAAAGAACACTTTTCTATTAGCTGCACATATACTTTGATTATGTGCATTACTGAGTTGCAATTTTATTTATTTATATCTGAAAGCAAGAAGGACTTAAAATATAAATAGAATTTATTTTAAGAGAACCTATTAAAACTAAATAAATAATAAACCCCGGCACAAATTTAAATGTACGGCCAGGAACAGTGAGGGAAGAAGTCAAATCAATTTGATTTAAATAGCCCAAAAATATAAATCAGATGTGCACAGATTATAAAAGTAAAAGTAAACCGACAACAAAACCCAAACTCCATTTCAAGGAAAACTTCTGCACAAAAGTGTAACATGATTAATTTGATTTTTGTGGTAAAGTTTCAGTCTGAAGTTTTTGTAGAAAAAAATAATGTTTAATGCTAAACACTCTTACACTTCTCTTTGAAAAAACAAAAAATATTTAGATAAATAGTATTTTAAAACAATCCAAGACAAAAAATAGGCCATATTTTATGGAGAATAAATTCAATCAATTGTATTATATCCCAAAATAACTACTTACAAATCTGCTTTTGAAAGAAAAGAAAATAGCCCTTCCTATAGTAAAACTAATAACACAACATTGTAAAACCTTTTCAAATAAAAGCTATAAAATGTGTGAATGGGCCAAAGGCAAATATTGTGTTTTCATTTTCAAGGTAAATGGCAAGAATCTTAGCCGCATGATCAAAATGTTCTTCATTGATAGGCACAGTTACAACACTCCTCCTTTCACTAGTATTAGCTTTCTCAGGGTATGAACTTATTTAAATGCATGCATCCAAAATTACCTAACTGCATTTGCAACATAATGTAATTACTTGAACCTGCAGCAGACTAAATGGCAGCAATAAACAGACAACAATGAGCATTTCAGGTAAAGCTGTTGTTTTGAAGTGGTTACCAATGTAATGCAATTTTAAAGCATTTGTTCTTTCATTTAATTTTTGCATTTTATGCTACTTCTTCTGCCCTTATGATGCATGAAGTATCACAGCTATGCTGCAAGCTAAACCCATTAAAGATTTAAGGCAGCAGTTGGCAGCATCTTATGAAAGTATTGGATAAAAAACATGAAATTCAAAGATAATTATAACAAATCAGAGACCAGCGATATAAAATAAATGCAATAGTTAGTCCGAAGTGAATACATTATATAGACAAAAGAATTTGGACACTTACAAATTACAACCAAATGCCAAATTCTTAGGCATTATGAAGTTGGTCCCCCCTTTGCAGCTGTAAAAGCTTCCACTCTTCTGGGAAAGCTTTCTACAAGATTTTGGAGTGGGTCTGTGGGAATTTTTGCCCATTCATCCAGAAGAGAATTTGTGAGGTCAGACACTGATGTTGGACGAGAGGGCCTGGCTCGCAATCTCTGTTCTAGTTCATCCCAAAGGTGTTCAATGGGGTTGAGGGCCAGTCAAGTTTTTCCACACAAAACTCATCCAACCATGCCTTTATGGAGCTTGCTTTGTGCAACGGGGCATAGTCATACTCGAACAGAAAGGGCCTTCCTGATATACATGAGTACAGAATAGTAATTAAAAAGAGTAAAATAGCAACATAACATAATCATGACCGACAGGAACAGTTAGTAGAACGATGTTGCTAATTTTACAGATCGAAGTCCTATGTTGCCAAGCTTATTATTCTCTTATCACAATCCATTCAGAGCACTTTTCAAAGTATTTTCTGTTCTCAGCACCATCTGTTTACTCGTGTGGTTCCCTGGGTCAATATGTTGGAATCACCCACCTACAGCTTGCATCTTATTGATGTTATACTTCCTGAGACCTAAATGTTCCAATTTGCAGGCAAGACAGTTGTTAAACATTTATATCCCCACTTTGGCTGAACTGATTTAAATGACTAAATAAGACTAGACCAACTCAAGCAGAAGAGCAACAGAACAGCTTTCAGAGGACAGAGATAAACAGTGATAAATGATAGTTTAACATTCTGAAATGGGTCATTCTGCCTGAGAAGTATTTATAATTTTGATGCATTTAGTAAACGTTCATAACATTATTTATATACTTCTACTTGTGCACATATTTGAATGCACAACTTTTATTTTAGTATTTTAAAGACCACTGGAGTTTTCGTTACTGCTTCATTATTTCAGCCCAGTGTGGTTAAGACCAACAGCAAGTCTATAAATGCTAGGATAACCAGGGGGTATAGGCTTAAGTGCTCAGGAGACACAGGGTAATATAGGGTGAAGGTTACTATAGCGTTGGTGGTTTGCATTGAAACTGTCTCTGCTCAGCCCTACACAGATACCATACGTCTAATCATCATCAGCATGTGGGATGGGATACACACGCAGCCAGCTGTCATATTTTGATAAGGTGTCTGAAGATGTGTGTTTCCTGTTTGTTTGCAGGCTTGCATAGGGTGATCAGTCATTACACTGTTCCTCAGGATTATTTGTTCAACCAACAAGCAAACCTTAATAGATTTACAATAATATAGAGCAGAAAGTCCTATTATTACTACTATTGCTAAAAGATGAGATAAATTAGTAAATGATTATCAAAATAGCTGCAGATCAACTATTATAATAAGCTCTATAGTTTTTGATAGGTTTAATCTTTAGATATGTTGCCCCACAAACCAAATTGATGGTGTTATATGTTTATTTTAAAAAAGTTTCTCTAACAAATATATATTCCAAACACTCCAACTAATGTCATTTATGTGGTGTCTATTTATAATAGAACAACAATTACTCTTACTCCACTTAACTTTTGACTCCATTACAGCTAGTTATTGGTTGTATAGATTAAGACTCTACATGTAATGACTTATACATTGAATTGTTACAGATACAATTAATTTATACACTTCCAAGCAAAATAAACTCATTGGAATAGTAGGAGTGGTATTTTACTTTATATGTAACAGGATCTGAGTTCTTTCACCACTGGAGATGGTTTCTGGGTCGAACAGTCTGCTCTCTTAAATTGTGTCGAAATTCTACATTTGTACACCAGAGGGCAGCAGAACTCTGTTACATAATCTGTGACGAAAGCCTGTGCCAGTTTTGTGCTCGGTGATGTTTTTGCCTTGACCACAGTCACAGGGCTTGATTCAATTACTTGGTTTAAATTAATTGTGGTCACTGTTTCATTCTGTGTTCCCTAATTATATTGCAATGGGCTGATGCAAGTCTGCTGGTTGTCTACTGTGTGAATGAGTGACTTAGATCTACGCACGGGGCTTTCCGTTTTGAGAGAAACATGTGAGGGTAATAAACATGTGGTAGCCTATGTCTCATAGTTTAAAAAAAAATGAAGGTTTTTTATGTATCTATTGTTTCCAGAGTTTTTCCAACTCATCAAAAAGTACAGTGCTTCATGTTGTTTCTCACAGGAAACGTGCTTTACTGTAAATAGAATGGTTATTGAATGTGACGCTCATCTGTTTTCACTCTTTTATCTCCTCGTTTATCCTTTCTTTCCCTTTTCTTCCCAAACAAACAGCATGTCATATTCATCCCAACTGACCAGCTGCTCTCCATATTGGCTTTCTCATGTTCTTTGCAAACATACTCGGCCGAGCTTCAAAGGGAATGACTTATGCCTTAAATGAATGAATGAAAAGCCATATATTTCCTGTTTGGAGCTTTCCTGTCTGTTTATAGCTTTACCGTGCAGTGTTATTTCAGCTTGACATGTACATCTAGTTTTAACAACACAAACAAAATTAATTATGTCTCTGTTTTGCTGTTACCAAACATCTATGTCCTCTTGTTTACAAAGATGGTTTGGGAAAACAGATCATAACTCAAACACTATTATAAGCCTCTATTTGTCCATGCAATTGAAATATTGGGTACAGTGGTGTATTTCAGACACACCCTGCTACACATTCACACAGGAGCAGCCTAGTGCAACCACAGATTTCCTCTGCTGGCTACAGACCAACTCCACTCCAGTGGTTGGGGCTTGAGTGCCTTCATCCACAGCACATCAACTGAATTTATAGGTAGTGGGGTGTGTGATATTTGCAGCTCTCCAGCTTCTGGTTGTCACATGATCCCTACATTTCCTTCCTCTTGCTGGGATTTAAACCAACAACATTGCAGTGGCAAGCTTACTTCTATCATTTTAAGATTACCAAGACCTGGAGAGTACAATTATTTGACTCATTCTGCTTTATGATATGTCATTTTCTGGCATATGGGGGGATGTGCGATGTATGGTGGTGTTGACACTGCATGTTTGAAGACGTTAATTGCTAAATATGATTTATTGAAGCTGTGTCGAAAAAAGAGAAAACTATGTCTTAATTAGTGTTGCATCTAATGAGTATGTTCATTATCGACTAATATGCCAATTAAATGTCTGGATCTACCAAGGAATCGTTTGGTCTATAACATGCTGAAAAACAGGGAAAAAATCTATTATAGTTTCTCAAAGTGCAAGGTGATGTTTTAATGATTTAAATGTCCAAAGAAAATCCAAAGATATTCAGTTTTAATAAACTGAAAAAATCAGGGCATTTTCATATTAAAAACTGAATTTCCTGACATTTTTGCATAAAAAAAGTGTGTGGTTATTTAAAAATGACTTATCGTTGCAGCTCTAGTGTAGTTCTAGTTTATAAGCTAAAGAAAGGTTACAGGCAGAGATGAGCTGGTTATCTCCTCCTTATCAGTCACCAGCTCCCATTAGGATGTTGCATGTGGTTCCAGGACATTACCCATTTCCTCCTCTGTATATCAAAGCCTCTAGGTCCCCTCCCCTCCCACAGCCTAATTCACTCCAGATGAGCACAATGGGACATTTGATTTAGTGTGCAAAGACACATGTATACAGCTGTGTCAGCATGCCTCAAACAGCTGGCGTAGAGCTAAAGCACAACTTTTAATCATGCATTTGTTTATGTAATTAAGCACCAAGGACTGTGGTTGTGTTGTCCTCAGCTGCAGACCGATCAGATATTTCAGTGTGATGTAGGTCCTGTCTTTGTTGTAATGCATACCGCTAGTGAATGTTCATGGTTTAATGACATGCAGGTGATACAAATCATGTGCAAACTGCAGAAGGTCTTCCAAGTGTGTGTCAAAATGCATGACGGCTCTCACAGTGAATACATTTCTACTGAATATGTACATTGGATCCCAGACAAGAGGCTCAAATGACCTGCTGCAAAGGCCTGAGTCTGAATTTGTAACTAACATGTAGTAAATGTTTTATTGGCTTTATTATGATGTTCAAAACTGGAGACAGCAAAGGGAATAAAACATGAGCTACAAGTATAAAGAACATGTCTTATTCCCACTTCCTATTTTTCTTATACAGCCATCAAGTATTGATGCTTGTATTTGCAGCTCAGTGCCCCCTTCCTGTGGCAGCTCCAAGCAGGGTGAGCTCTGGGCATCAAAAGGTATCATATATGTCCAGTAAGCCTGTCTGGGAATGTTGATCTGAAAACCATAAGATGTCTCTAGTCACTGAACAAGTTCTGTTTTATAGTTTCATGAGGGCAATATCTACGTTTTTATTCTTTGGCATCCTCAGCGATGTACTACAACATACATGTATGTAATTTCACAACCACAAGATAATGTATTCTTACCGGCAGAGGATGGTCTCAAAGTGCTCAGACAGTAAAACAGGATGCTAATTTGGGATAGAAGCACAATATCCCTTTGAAGTTTTGCTTTAGTGTTAGTGCTCAGAAATTCTGCTGCCTAAAAAACTGCACATAGCAGCTTCTCTCTAGTACACTGTTTAGTTGCTGAAGGGTAGGTAATGTAGCATTTGATTAAGAGTGAGGCTGATTCATTAACCAAGCAGGCCATGCTTGAGGAGTCTAAGTGCAAAGTAAAAAAGTGGCCCAAGTCACTTTGCCAGAGTCATACTTGTATTTCCCATTTCAAAGAAATGTATTGTTGACTTCCTCGACAGACTGAATCATGTGTTTTTTACGGCGTATGTGGGTTCCTTCAGAACATTTCTCTCCAGTTTTTATACAAAGATAAGGTGACTCATGTTTTCTGAAAAGGGGTGAAAATCTTGGCCAGGGCAGTGCAGTAACAGAGAAACCCAGTCAGTGTCTTTTCCACTGCAGTGTTTCAGAGATGGCAGAGATTATGGGAGGATAACACTGCACAACATGGCCGCCCCAAACCAGATCAAAGCAAAGACAATCAAAGCCAGAGTGAAAGCTACAGCAGTAAGCTCTTTTAAATGTCTGTCTCCCCCGCCCCAACTGAGCAAGAGAGTTACCCTCAACTCAACTGTTTCCATTCCCAATCTTTCCACTTCTGGGATCGACATAAGCCCATACTGCGGATACTGGACAGTGAGAAGGCCAGACATAAATCCTTCAAAGCAATGTAAACAGCAAAGTAAATGACCTATGATAATATTAAACCTGAACCGTCTTGCTATAAAGCCTGTGTAATGCTAGCGCTGATAAGACATGACACTGGTCATAATCATTTATGGCGCTGGGTTGAGGCTATATAATATCATCATGACAAACGACTTGTCATGATTAATGGTTAGTTTTACATGAAAGGGTGTAACCACAGGCAAAGCATACTCAAAGTTTCGACCCACTTTCTCACATAGATTATAATGCAGACTGTGGAAATCGAATGACACCTCCCAATACATCTCAGGAGTCAAGCCTCCTTGACTTTTCAGCCTTTGACCTTTGACCCCCTTGACTAGTGCCCACATGTTTTTAGATTGATGAATGCATTTTTTCTACCTCCCAGACAGCTTCTGGTTTCAGTTCACTTTGTATGGTATGAAAATCCGCATCAGAGACTTGCTAGAAAAAGGTAATCCATCATAATGGACGTGTTGTCATATTCATACTTAGTCAAGGTTATGTTAATGACTGCATGGTAATGCACTTGGCTTGGATTATTTTCAGAATGTTTTCAGGTGCTGAGAAAGTCAAGAATTGCTTGAACGTTGTAATGCACAAACCTACCAAATTCATATTGAAATGAATTAAGCTTACTTTAAACTTGTTTACATTTTGAGCATGTAAGCAGGGGTTCTCCAACCGGTGTCCTTGGACCTTTTGGGGGTTTTTGGGCGCATTTATGTTTGGGCCACTGACTAGACCTTTTTGCATGATCAGTTCCAAAAACCAATGTTTGTTTTCAAAAAATTTAAATAACGGGGCATGATAATGCAACACATTTGAGAATACTTACATATCGTAAAATATGATTGAAAAAAAACAGACTTAAGGAAAAAAATTCAAAGCTGCTCCGAATGTGCTGGAAGCCATCCCTTGTCTATGGTGACCGTGATTCGCTAATGGAAATTGAGTTGAGTAACAACTTACCTCACTTATAATTCATTTCGAACACTCTTTGCTGGTCAAATTGACCAATTTTTTTAAGGAATTTCACTCCATAGTGAGTTTTTGAGATTGGTTGTTTTTACAGCAAAAATTTGTTGACATAAGTAAATAGTTTGTATATATCTAGGGTTCATTGGTCTTTTGTAGTTGAGTAAAATATTGTAGAAGTGGAGACAGCTCCAAGACAAATCAGGCTTTCTAAGGACAGAGGGACATAGCAAATTTGCTTAGCTTGACAGGTCCGCCCAGCACTTGAATGACCACAAAAATAAATCAAGAGGAATCACCTATGTTTTTGTATGGATTCAAGTGACACAACAATTCAGGAGAATGGTAAAAACTGTGTTTGTATTGCTCAACAATTCTCTGTAATGAAGTTAAACGTCGAAATCATTAGGCGGGGGCTTTGAACGCATTCATGTTACTTGAAAGGCCAAACCCGTTGAGTAACACTGCAACAGTTGTTGCGTTGATTTCAAGAGAGGACAGGCAGGCACCCCCAGGGAAGGTTACAAAAATAAATGTTCAAAACGCGACGGAAAACCTGTATCTTAGCTCTCATGATTGCAAAAACAACAAGCGCCCATACCATTCAGACAGCTTTTTGTGGGAGCAGCCATAAATATGTGAGAGCGATGGAAGGGGAAGAACTGTCCATAACACCATTATTAAAACAAATGTTTTGTTGTTTGACAATACTCCGCTATCTTGGGGTAATGGCAAATAATGTCAAGCCCGCTGATGGCAAATACTTTGACAGTTTGTTATTCCTTCAAGTCACATATGAAGATGTTACTTTAAAATGAACCAACTGCTTTTTGTCGTCCGAAGTATTTAGACTTGTGAAAAGGAAATTTCATTTTGTGAAGATCCCCTCCGGGCGGATTCCTATTTTTTTGTTCCCTTTTTAAAGCCCTCTTGGACATAGTTTTTTCCTAGCCAATTTTCTTTTAGCAATGATTAAATGCGACGCATTATGCTCGATGGTGTCCCGAGAAATTTTGGAGCACAGGTATGGGTCTGTTTGACGCATGAAAAGGAGGGTGGCCTTCGGGGGTTTAAATTTGGGAACAGTTTGATTCATTAGAACTCTTGCTCTCCAGTAGTTTCAGTGTTGATCATGGTGGTTTTGTCGTTGTCAGACGGTTTCATAAACAACGCATTGAACACGCTGTTTTTCATCCTATGCCATGACTTGGGAAGTGAACACAGCTCTCTCCTTTATCATTCAGAGGTGCGTTGGCTGTCTCGCGGCGCTGTGCTCGCCCGTGTGTTTGAACTACGCGGAGCTATCTACGAGTTCTTGTGCGAGAAGCATTCTGATCTGGCTTCCAATTTCAACGATAGTTACTGGTTAACTAAGCTGGCGTAGGCCTACCTCACAGATGTTTTTGCAGAGCTGAACAAGTTGAACAGCTCCATGCAAGGGAGAGATGCAAACGTCATGCAGCTCTACGAGAAGCTCGACGCATTTGTGAAAAAAATGTCAAAGTGGATCGAACGAGTGGAGAGCAATAACTTGGCGATGTTTCCTTCAGTTGAGGAATACCCTGACAGCACTGACATCAACGACACTATATGTGAGCATTTGAGGAAGCTTGTGCGTCAATTCGCAAAGTACTTCACTGATTCGGAAGAGTGGCGCCGTGACAGCAAGTGGATCCTGCTCCCATTCAGTGACGATGCATCAGTAGGGTCAAGTCTGACGGCTGTGGAAGAGGATAAGCTGATTGAGATGTCCACAGACTCTGTCAGGAGGCATATGTACGACACACAGCCCCTTGTTAAATTCTGGATAAGTTGCCAGACAGAATTTCCACAGCTTGCTGCAAAAGCAATGAGGTGTCTTTTGCCCTTTCCAACCACATACCTGTGTGAGAGTGGTTTTTCTACACTGGCGTACTTAAAGAATAAGTACAGGGCTAGGCTTGATCCAGAGAATGACATGAGACTGTCTCTGTCTACCATTTCGCCACGAATAGACAGGCTGTGTGGACTTCACCACGCCCAGATATCACACTGACAGGTAGGCCTAATTCTCCCATGTTTTCACTGTTACGACCCTGGCGGGTTTAGGCCCCGCCCTGTGTTAATGGTAAGCCTGTTCTCTCTCCCTGCTTTTCTCAATCTCTCTCTGCTTTTCTCAATCTCTCTGTCTCTACAGCAGGTGATTGGTGACAGGTCTGTCCTGGCTGGGTTATAAAAGCCCTGACCAGCCAGCAGTTGAGGCTGCCTTGGTCTTCATTTGTTGGATTTTGGTTCTCCGGTGTTGTTGGATTTTTGTTCTCCGTTGTTGTTTTGTCACACACCTAGACTGACTTTGCATGACATTTTTAGTTACTTTTCCCAATACTGAATTGCACAACACTTTATTATTCTTTATTCTTTCTTTAAAATAATCTTTAATTTAATTTAATTTAATAAATCTACTTTTATTATTATAAAATCTGCGTGGCCTCTCTTTCATGTTTCATGCATTGAGCTATGCATGTAACACCAAATACACACGCGCACGCGCAGGCACATCAGTGGGCCGCGGATTGCTTTCTAGTCCGAATGGTGGTCCCTGGGACAAAACCAGTTGAAAACCCCTGATGTAAGGTGTACAATCCAACTCTAAAGCTTGTAACTTGTAGACATTTTTGGTGCATTGTTTTGGATAGTCAGTATTAATTGTTGAGTCTCACTGCCCTTATGTACTCTGTACTCAATAGCAGCTGTTTACAGCTAAAACACAAAAACACTTGAGTGATTTCAAAATTAAATAACAGGGACATGATGAAATGGAAAAGCAATTTGAGAACCTATTAATCTACAAATCAAAATATGAACTGTGAAAAAAACAGAGCTTAGAGGCCATTAAAAAATTGAACTCAAATGTTTCTCGTCTCTCGAAACTGCTGTTGGAAGCCATCATTGCTCTGTGGTGACATGATTTATAAGTGGGAAATTGTTTGAGTAACAACATTACAAACAAACTGGTATAATCTCAATACTGAACACCTACTGTATCTGTCCCCTGGTCATACATTAACCAAGGTTTTTTATATTTTCAGGATAAATTACACTCCATATGTGCATGTCCACTGGTTTTTTGAGACGTTGCAAAAAATGTTGTTTGTACAGTTAAAAAGTTTCGATAGTGTAAAACCACTACAAAGCTAATTAAGTAGTTTATTGATCCCCTCAGGGTTATTTGTCTTTTGTATTGTAGTTATACTAACTATTTAGTAGAAGTGTGTAGCCACAGCTCCAAGGAACTAAATAACTTACTAAGGACTGAGTGTGTTTATATTAGCAACTTTTTTGTCTTTTATGCTTGAATCAGAAAGTCCCCCCAGCACTTGAATGCACCACCCAAAGTAAACTTCAGAGGAATCAATAATTTTAGTTGTATCGCGCAGCAAGGTTACCCTTAACTCAATAATTCATGATGAATGTGTAAAAAAAACATGGGGTGTAATAAAAGAACTATCTGAGGGCCTCAGACTGAGGCACGTTTCAAATCTCTGCAAATGAATTTAAAATCGAATTGATCAATCTAAAAAGGCTGAGGTGTGCTTTGACAAATGTTTGGCAATATAAACAATTTATACTAAATGGGAAAAGGTGGAAAAACACAGGTACGTTTCCGCAGTAACATCTGCAGAGTCTGCCTCTAACTGCTTGTGTGATCTAGCTTCAAAGATGGAGGTGACAGAGGGACCGAGGCACCTCCCAGGGACAGGTCTACATCAGGGAGCATGGATCAAATGTTCCAACAGGACCTGCGGCGTTCGGGGACAAACCTGTATCAATTAAAAGCATCGTAATGATTACGACCGAGATCAAACAACCAACCTGTCACCGCTTCTCAATTCTAACGACAGCTGCTTGTGGAGTGCCTATAAAGTCTGTGAGACCCGCGATGAGGCGAAGCAAACAATCACGTCCAGGAATTGTTTTACCTTGCATTATTGTAAAACAAATCTTTGATAGTTTTGACATTATGTACTGCCTTGCTATCTGTGCTAATGTAGCTAAAGCTAATGTTAACGCAGCTAACAAGCATTATGCTTTTGGATGTTTGTATGACTTCCATTCATGTCAACATTTTGAAGTTTTTTGTACTTAATATGAACCACTAACTGCTTTGTAACGTCCTGATAGCACTTGTATTTATAAAGTTGTATTGTAAAAAAGGGAAATGTATCTCATTTTGATAATGTTTTATCAATCTGGGCGGAGTTCCTTTTATTTTTTTGTTCCCTCCCTTTGGTTTACAAAAGCTTTCAGTCTTGGTGACTCATCACAGTATTTTTCCTATCCTAGGATATCTTTTACCAAATTGAATTAAAAATAGCTGACAGCACTTCATGTTGATGGTGTCACTAGAAATTCTATGGTATCACAGGTTAAGTGGTTTGTTGGCTGGTTTGTGTTAAAGTTTACAGAGATATGTTACATTGAAAATGACTGAATGGAAGATAGACTCTTATCAGGTTAATCTTGGGAACGTTTTTGACTCACTTATAACTCTGTGTTCTCAGTAGTTTCAGATGCTGCTTGTTATCTTCATCATGGCTTTTGTATTACTTCAACTATAAGTTTAATCAATAATGTTTCTGCATTTGTGACAGTTTAGTTTATAACTTTTGCATTGTATTGTTTTCCCATGTCTTTTTGGCATCGGCACAGCACAATAGGGTTGTGTGTTTCAAGAAAATAAAACGACTGCTGCCCCTGCTCTAAATATTTAGGCTTCGCAAAACTGCAGTTCCTGCACTGTGTCTACTTTAATACGATGTGACTGTGTCTGGATTTAAACTTCATTCACATTATTACAGTTTTTAAATACCTCATTTTGCCTTGGACATGAGTGGCAGTTTTGGCCCTAGGTAGCAGTGTTCAGAAGGGAATGAGGTTGTTAAATAGCTAAAAATCAGAGCTAAGGAGTCCTCTCAGGATTCTCACATATGCTGCTCAAGACATTGTCGATTCCAGGAGCACTTTCTGATCTTTCCGTATTCACTTTGACTCCAACTTTCCCTTTATACATCTACAGCAGAGGAGGGGTATTTTCAGCTCATCTTGCTTTTTTGTATCTCTCTTAACGGCCCTGCTTCCTATGTTCAACATGTTTTCGTAGCCCAGGTCTGTCTCGTATCATTGTAATTAAGACCAAGAATTAGCAGACTGGAATCGGATGAAAGGCTCATAAAGCAGCGCTGAATTCACTATTCGATATGCCAGAGGCCAGCTCAGTTACAGACCTAATTCATGTTCCCTTTGTTCCTCTCCAATCTCACAGAGGGCTCGAGGCAGCTGAAGTACTAGTGACAATATAACAGGTATTAAATAGACCATTTCCAGTGTCACCATGTGGTAACTGAAGGCTTCAAAGAGCCAACAATTTGCTATGAAATTAAACCAGGGATCAGTCTGGACCACATGATAAAAGTATATCTTCAGCACTGCTATGTGAAATGTTATGATGGAGACATTTGAAATGGCCACAACAGAGACCCCTTAACAATGTTATTTCCCCACAGATATTAGTCCACTGTGGCACTCGTGAAGAGTTATGTTTAGTTTAACTGTATATAAATCAAGATGTGATTTTCTGTGGCATGGACCGGAGTGTGCTATATCATCCATTTCTCCCTTTTTTGGCTCAAACCCTCTAATAGGTTGTTTCAAGTCTATTTCTGTAAACATGGCAGAAATTATGCTATCTAACTTTGCAAGTGAAACGATTCTGTTAGTAAAGCCTGTTTGGTATTCCAGTCATTCCCAGCTGAACCATCTGGTGGCGGTCTTTGCTCTCTCCCAGTGGAACATTACTCTTTGTGATCTTGTTGTCCTATCAACTTGCTACCTCATTCAAATGAGTGATGATAATAAATCCCAAAGGCCACGTGCAATGAAATCATATTGATCTTCAAACACACAAGCAGATGCAAACCCGACCATCATACTCACATATATCAATCCAAGAAAAAAACCCTGCATAAGCAGTAAGAACTCTACTCTCTGCTCTGCTGTTCAAATATTTCATTTCAAATCCCTTTTCACAGCCCTGTAGGTGCTCAGTACATCCACACTATAGACACATTCTGAAGGTTTTCAGAATACAGACCAGAGAGGAATGTTTAATCATCCAAGGTCAGTGAATGTTGCCATGCACTGTTGTTGCGGGAGGCTGGCGGAGAATAGAGGGACCATCTCTCATCTGTATTCTGTTCAGATGGCTAGGATCATGCAGATATGGGATTTTTCTCAGAATTAAAACCCAGATGTCATCAACAAGAGACACACATATCCTCACCACAGTAAAATATTATTTATGGCTCTGCAGTCAGCATAACTAATGCCCCATACTCAGCAATCACTCACTGTGGACATAGCAAAAAATTCTCCTCAATTTGAGCTTGTTGGCAATGATCCATTTCGACCCTCTAGGTCTACAAATTATTTCACAGAAAGCAAACATATGTGTTTTTTTCTTGATTTTAATCTCACTATGGACTCTGCTATTACTGGATGTAAGAGTGAATGTAAAAAAAACAAAACACAGAGTAAAGGGACTTCAACAGAACACTGCATAAATACAATAGCTCTAAAAAGCCTACACTTTAAAGATCCTATTACCATGAATGTTGAAAGCACAGAACACACTGCTATCACATTTCAATGTTTTATGTAATGTTGGACGTGAAAGGTCTCCAGATAATTAATAATTCCTTACCAAGGTGAAAAATGAACACCCTGCATTCACATCATATATGCAATATGAAATTGCCTTTTCACTTTAGGGAAACACAAACACACACACACACACACACACACACACACACACACACACACACACACACACACACACACACACACACACACACACACACACACACACACACACACACACACACACACACACACACACACAGATAAGATGACAGGTCACATATCAAAAGCTGTTCTCACAAAGACATTTTTAATGCATTTCTCTTCATTTAATGTAGTTATGATGAATTCACATGTGCAGAGCATTAATGTATCTGCAGATGAATTTCACAATATGACATGTTCATACATTTTGTTGTGTTGCATAAATCCCTGATCCATCCTGAAGTGGCAATTGACTGAGCTACAGATACGGGGCTGCCGAGAGCCTTTGCAAGAAAACAGAGGCTTTGATGTCCCCCAATAAATTGTGCTGCAATAACTGTGTATCTACCAAAGAGATAACATTAACACACTGCAGGTAGGCTACAAGGAATGTAACAATATGACAACTATATTCATGCAATATTTGATTATGCTAATGCAACAAATAAGGCCAAGGCATGAATATAGACACCAAAGAGCTGTTTATTAAGTCTGTCCTCCTGCTTCTAAGAAAAGAAGCCAAATTAATTATTTTTATGATTTCTAGCTTACAAAAGAGAACAGATATCCAGACTTTTTGCCTTATAAACCCCCAACTTCTTATGAAACCCCTGATGGGATAGAACAAGCTGTACTATGAGCTATTCAGCCCTAAGGCAGAGTGTGGCGCCTGCATGAGCAGTGAATTTGAGAAAAAAGGATTTAATGTTTTCAGGCTTTGGAACAAACTAAAAACATTTATCCTAGAAAGGTTGTTAAGCTTTCCTTTTATATCTACTAAGGCTTTATTTAAAATTGATGGCTTATAACCAACATCATTAAAAAAATTCAGATGCTGCAATTGTATTCGAACAAAGCTATTTCCATAGTTTTGTTGTCCATTTTAATAGCTTGTTTTTTTTGCAGCTGTATTCACTTTGTTTATTTTATTTTTTAAATTTAAATATAGTAAAGCAGAACCGAAGTGATTAAAAAGTCTGACTCAGTTCAGTTCTTAACTGAATTTTTATTAAAATACTAATGAAAAATATGCAAGTCTTCATCCATTAATGTTTGACACACAGTTCTTTGGGGAACCTTTGAGTGAAACCTTTTTGAGCCTGTGCCCATATTGCATTCTCTGTCCTCTGTCATTATAATTCCACACAACGGAAAAGCAGCCTTAGCTCGTGCCAGCCAACTATACTTAAAGCGGAAGACATTAAATGGAGACATACCTGAAGTGACACAAACTTGGCAGGGCCGAAATAGTTTCCAGATAGTTAATTAAGTTCAGTGACTGGTACAGCATTCATGTGTGGCTGGTCAGTTGCAACGTGTGCAAGGATAAATACAACCAGTCATGTTGACATGTCACAGTACATACATGTCATGTGTGTACTGCCAGCTTCAACACTTTGTTTAGAGCTGAGTTGCCGCTGTGTTTTCATCAAGAAGCGGAAAACTAGGCAGAGACGTAACGCTGTGCAAACATACCAGAAGTCTCTCTGGCCATAATTACCTCAGGTACTTTGTGAAATTATATTTATGTAGACTGGTCAAACTATGTTTTCTGGTAATTTTTTAAAATCATAACAAATGTATATTATCTATACCTTAAGGTTCAGCTCACAATATGACAGAAAAGGTTTTACATACTGTAATAGACAGACATCAAGTTTGAATTCTTAACCACCAAAAACACACAAGTGTAGCTTCATATCACCAAAAGCAGGGCTGTGTGGCTACCTATTGTTTATTTTGTGATAAAGGCAACACATTTGTATATTTAGATTAATACATTTAGAAAGAAATATTGACATCAGGCCACTGCAGATCATTACTCTGATGACAAGCGGCAGCAGTTTTCCCAAAAACGACTGCATGCAGTTGTAGTTTTGTTACAACCAAGCTTCTGGTTCAATGTTTTCAGCCACCAGAAATATCAATAACATACAAGTGACAGTAAAAAATGTATTCTATTATAGTGTAAGGCAATAAAGCAATAATAATTCAACCCCCTGCCAATAGGCGGCTGTATTAACAGGCAAAAGTTTAACCAAAAGTTGATGACACTTTTTGCACAACATTAAAAATGATTATGATGTCACCCCACTTTAAAGTGCATCAGTTTTTATTTGGGTAACTTGCACATTCAAAAACCCAAATTACATCATACCAGTTTAGAAAGATAAGTCAGTCCACAGAGTTAATCTTCAACTATTTAGATCAATCATTAATTAATTATTGAGAAATACTTTTCAGGCTCTAGCTGGTTGAATATAAACATTAAATGTTCTTTCTGAGATAGCAAACTGAATATCTTTTGTTTTTGGTCTATTAGTCGGGCCAAAAATGATATTTAAAATGAGTCAACTTGGGAACACTTTTTTACTATCTTCTGACATTTTGAAGACCAAATAATTATACTTTAATATAAAAACAACTTTCAAATGGCTAATGATAAAATAAATCTAGTTGCAGTCTTGTTTAGATCACTTAACGATGGTGAGTGAGTGAATACATTATTGCATTACTCTGTTGGAGAGCAGTTTAAGTGCCGATAGGTATTGAAAACCACGCTGACATTTGAAGTATTACAGTGGTTTTGCTGCATGAAGTCCAGATGTCACTCTGCTGTGATTTTATGGGGAAAAAATGTCAAGCTAGAAGGTGGCAGCCCGAAGTAACTATTAAGTCCACAGCGCGACACAGACATTTATGAGAATATCTCTCCTGGTTTGGACCATTTCCATGTTTCTCACAACCATCAAATATAGTTACATTTCGACAAGATAAAAGCTAGTCTCCAACCGTTTCTATAAATGGACTAAGAGTAAACATCTGGCGGGTAACACACCTCACAAATTCTGGGGAAAGAAAAAAAGTCATCAGATTTGTTGAAAGATATTGCATGTGTCAGAAAAAATTGATAGAAAGTTGCTCTAATGAACCCTGAAATGAAATGATGATACTTGCATGGCTATGATTAGACAAATGAATAGAAAACAGGTGGAATTGGCATGCACCCACGAGAGACACTCAATTTTGCAAGCGCTAATTTTTTCCAGGCAGTTTTTCAGCCAATCCGATTTTGGGGGAATTCAACAAAAAATGCACATACTGTATGCTTCAGCTGCAGAGCCTCTATGTATCTTTCTAACTGTGTGCATGGCAGTTTCTCATACCAGGTTCATCCTCTTAGTTCAAACGATGGGGATTGAGACTTACACCTGGAACAAGGCCAACTACATCAGAGGAAAGTTCAGCATATGACTCAGTTTAATCCCGAAACAGTTGCCTTAAGACTTTTGTCCAGACAAACAAAATCAAAGTATTATTTTGCAGCAATTTGTTAAGCAAACCTAGTCAGCTTGTTTGAAAAGATATATTAGCATGATATTGATGTCAAAAACAATCATGGCTCAAATGTTGGAGATCCCAACTTCTTTCCTATGAAAGCTCTACCGACGTCATACCCCCACATCCATTGCCTGGTGTACCCCTGTCAAATTGCACCCTGATATTTTGTTTTAGCAGGGCTGAGGTGATTTAAGAAATGCTAACAGAAGAAGACATGCGGTTTGTATTCTCATGGCTGTCTCAGCTTAAACGGCTCCAGATTCTTTATGTAAGGGATTGTACGGGGTGATTTGCTGACGTTATTTACATGGAGAAGGGTTTGCAACCTCCCTGTTGGCCAGAACATCAGGATTTTGGAATTTCTTGGCAGTGACCTACATCTGGATTTCTGCACTAGAGGGTGCCCCACCCCCTGTCAGCCTCACATAGAGCCACAAGCGTGATTTCTCCCTCTTTCTTCGAGTTACACCGCCAGCCACAGCATTCTGAATGTTACCCTTCAATGTTGCCTGTCACACCTATCAGAGCAGCAGACCTAAAACAAAGTCCTCGATGGATCTCTGTTACAAATGTGAAGCTAAAGTGAAAAAGAGACAGAAAATGTCCTTCTGAACCTTTTTTTTCGTTCATGCTGTATGTGGAACAGTATGTGGAGCACCAAATCTGGTTTTCATCCTCGTTGCCCCACCCTGGCTGAAATACGATGGATTGGGAGCAGGCCTGTGACTTTTAACTCACTCTGCAGATTCCACGCTCTGCCGCCAGTCTGGCCAATCTGCAGCCTAGAGAATTCCCTTGATGTGTTGGCCAAAGCAGCTTTGAATCTAATCATAAGGCCATAGGTTTCCTTGTATAGTACATCCATGTTCTTTCAGTCAGACACAGGGGAATTGCATCTATGGTCAGCAATGTGGAAAAAGACTGATAGATTTTAGCCATGAATCTTAGCTTCCAAATCTATTGCGAGTCACAGGTAGTTTAGTAAACCATCTTTCTCTAGTTAATCAGTGTAATTCTCTTTTCTGTATTCTTTGGCTTGAAAAACAGTTAAAATGTCATTTTTCTTGAGTTGTTGAAATTTTACCATCATTTGAATATAAGATCATAAATAGCCTACTGATTGACATACTGTCCAGGGTGTAATCAAATCTATATTTGTCTTTGTAACTCCAGTCTGTTATTGCAGCACAGTGTTCCACAATAGGAACAAGAATGGACACTTTAATTAAAGAAAGCTGGGATGAATGAGTGACTATGTCAGTCTTTGAAAGCCCAGTTGTTCATCCATCAAACTTTGAACTGCAGTTCTACAGACATTCGTGTCTCCGCAGTGGGTTTTGAATGATTTTCTTGTTGTAGCCACCGTACAAACAAAGGCACCCCTGTAGATTTATGTCTCATCCCTCTCTCTCATATTGGACTCTGAGGGCTTTAAGGCTGTAATTAAATTCCAATCCCCACTCTCACTTCTCCACTGACTGTCCCCGTCTCTGTGGGAGGTTGAGAAGCTGGGTTTACCGCCTGTTGTGGTTTGTTTGAAAGATCCAGACTTCTCTGGAAACCCCAGCCATTACGATAGAATTCACACATGTGGTGCAGAGAGAGAAAAAGAAAAAGGCCTGAGCTCATGCACAGACCAAAGACTGGTGTGACATCCGGTCGGCTCAAGAAGTTGAGACATGTGTGCGTGTTTTCCCTGCATCGCCATCTTTCCCTGTGAACTTCAAGATTTGAGCATTCTCACGTCAAAGTCAGGGATCGTCATTCCAACACGCTGCTATTTCATGCATATGATAGTGCTTTTGGGGTGTTAAGATGCCCATATCAATAACTCCATCATTGTACCTATCAAAGCTTTTGCTTCACCAGGCGGCCACCCACTGCCAAAGCACAGATTGCTGGCATCAGCCCGAAGCAGCGCCAACAAACCGGAATCAGCTGCAGAAGCAGGCTGTCAGTTGGGAATCTTGACAGCGATATGAGGGGCGAGACTGAGCAAGTCCAGTCCGGCGGGGACCAGCGGGAGAGGAAGGATGAGTTCTGCACCACTGATCCAAAGTGACAGTGATGGACAGGTTCAGAGAGGAGAGCTGATGGCCAAGGTTTTTCTCCTGTCTGGACAGTGTTTGAAAAGATGGACATGACGGTCGCAAGGCTTGGAAGTCCAATAGGGCATGTGTGCCTGTGTGTATGTGTGCCCGTGTTTGTGTGTGTGTGTGTGTGTGTGTGTGTGTGTGTGTGTGTGTGTGTGTGTGTGTGTGTGTGTGTGTGTGTGTGTGTGTGTGTGTGTGTGTGTGTGTGTGTGTGTCTGTTCTAGAATGTTGGTGTCTGTCAAACGGTCAAGCAGAGCAATAAATGTGAAAAGTGACACTGAAATATGAGATCAGAAACTTGTTTATTTTCAATTTTAGCTTTAGTTTAGTTTCAGACAGCCATGTGTTGAATGAACATGTGATGTAAAAATACATTACATATACTGTTCAATAAATGTGTCTATAAATCTACTGATTATTTTCAAACTAAGTGGTTAATAATCATTTGGGTGTTAATTGTAAAACAATGTCCAACCAATAGTCCAAAACTTTTGTATTAGAGTAAGATTTTCTTCCATTAAATGAAACACATTTTTTTCAGCCATAAAAAAGCAGAAACATATGTTTGGTTGTTGTCATGACAACAATAGCATTTATTTACTAATTACTGTTCAAGCACACGTAACAGAGGGACATATTTGCTCTTTATAGTGTTGGGAATCAGATCTGTCTTGTAAAAACCAGAATTATTTGTCACTAACCGTGCTCCTCTGCATCTCATGCTTCATAGCGAGTCAGGGTTCCCTTTGACTGGTTATTATGTCAAGAGCAAATGTTCCCAAAGGCACCAATTAATGCTGAACTCATAACACGCAATGATGCCCAAGGGCCTGGATCTAATATGAACGTTGGCACCCCTTGTTGTGCGGTTTACCCCATTGTCTTCTTTCATGACTCACATACTTACACAGTTTTTCTTACTAAGTTGTGTGTGTGTGAGTGTGCTTGTTTTTTTTACATTTGTTCCTGATTTCTACGAACTAAAGTCCTAGAGACATATTATATGTGCTCTCCTACTCATGGACAAGTAGTAGAACTAATTTTTTTTGGACACATTATCGAATTGTACAACTCCAGGACACAACCTGGCAATATATCCCCTTTATGGTGAAATGAATCTCTTTTGACTACTACATCTCCTTCAAGATTTGCTGCTCCTTCGGGATATATATGTCCCGCACATCCAGGAAGGATTCCTTTATCCCCCTCCTGGAAATAAGCTACACAAGCCCCATCCTCCCTCCTTGATGCCTTCAAGGTCTCTCCACTAGGCTATATCTCACACACCGCAGTCCAAATTTGAACGATTTTTATTACAATTCATCCGTGGTCAGGAGGTGCTTTCAAAATCAATACTTGACAGGCTCTGTCAGAGAAAAGAAAGTGAAATGACCATCGCATCTGCCCTACGTGGAAGATTGACATGCAGCATTTAGAGGCTGCAGTTTGAGGGACTGCTTTCCCTTTTCGTGAGGTGGTCACAGACAGCTCTGGGTTTGGGCTTTAGAGGCTTAGCGAGGTTGTTAAAAAATGTTCCTGTTCACTTTTCCAGCTGCAGCCTTTTAACGGTGCATTAAACTACAGTTACCCCCGGAAAAGTCACCAGGGAAAACAAGAAATGCTGTTTGAAAATCAAGGGAGGGTCAAGAACAATCCTTTAGGTCTATTCAATCTTTTCTTCTGGAGTTGATGGGATGTGCAAAGAGAAAAACCCAAACGACTTTTTTGGCCATATAAGTAAGGAAAGATTTGCTTGAACGCTTTCAGCTAAAGACATTTTTCTGTTAGATTTTGCACAGAATAAAATGTATCCTATGATGACATATTAATACAACTGTCTTACTATATTATCTACATGAAAGCTCAATTATATCTACATTATCTACTACATAAGAGAAGGCGTTTAATGTTGATAGACTAGAAACATGCCTGTTTTTTAATATCATCCTTATAAAACTTTCATAGTCTAATGTAAATCTTTTAAATGTACATATTTTAAATAACAGATTAAACAAACATTTTAAAACATTTTTACTTTAAAATTGAGTTTTGAGATTTCATTTTCTACTGTCACCATTCTTTAATGTTCACAATTGTGGCAATACTGATTCCCTGTAATAATTATGAAATAAAAGATAATATGGACACGTGTTTTAAGTACACTTTCAATAAAAACAAAACGATTTGAAAATCAAGCCTGAAGGCTTTTCAGATAAACGTCATTTTGAGAGATTAAGTTACTGAAAGAAACTAATTTTTATTTTTATCATTAACTCACTTTTCTATGAAAACTACGTGTTATTTTGTACAAACTTGAAACTTCAGTTTAATTCAACTTTAAACTAATGTTACGCATTGTCTCTTTCAACTCTGTTTAGACAAAAGTAAGACACAGGTTGGTCAAAAAGTTCACCAAGGTGTAAATGTGAAATGTTTGCATTTTTTTGTTTTCATTAAACATGACAATGTCCTTGTTAATATTTTATTGCAAACGTATGTTTCTTATCTGAAGAAATTAAATGTTGGATATCATCAAACACCAAGAACAGTTTAGCTCTTACAGACATGTTATCAGTTCCAAAAAGTTGTATTATTAATAACATTTTTAGATGTGCTGTATTGTACTGGGGAGAGCGCGGCTGGTATTAGGACTCAGCCTCAAAACCCTCGTCACCTGCGAAGCTACCTGGGTGCCCTAATTAAAATTTTTCATTCATTGTCACAGTCCTAACAGATGCTGTGCTCTGCGCCTTCAGTAAACGCCTCATGAGTCCTTTGCAGACAAAAGGGACACGGCACCCCAGGCAAAAATACCGTTAGTGGAATATGACATACACAGGCTTTAATAAATACTGTAACACACACAGTGTGAACGCATTAGAGGCTAGGGGGGGAATAAATGCTGTTGTTAGTGAGAGGGATGTAAGAAACATGTGTTATTTTCGTTCTGAGTCCTCCTGACACATAAACCTGACGTGCTGCCGTGCTGAAAAACTCTGACATGGTGTTTCAGGGTGTGTTGAAGAACTAAATAATCAGTCAAATAATCATGACCATAACTCATAAAGAGATAACTCAACTTAAGTGAATGTACAGTATTTTCAATGATCTAAACCTGTTTTTCATCACATAACAACAGTATGGCATCCTTACAGGATTTGTGGTAAAGTGTCAGAGAATATCGCCATCTAACTCTTTTGCGGTGGCTCCCATACTGAAATCTGCCGTGAGAGGAAAAGAGAATATAATCCCCAGCAATCAATAATGTTAAGAGAGAAACATATCAACAGGACCTGCAGTTTATGGCTGAACATTTCTACTGAAAAAAGGTCTCAACCTAATCAAGGAAGGATCAGAATGGCCTGGGTGCGCAATTCCCTACTTCCCTTAGGACTTAAACAAAGCGTTCCCTAAATTTAATTGGGAAATCCCAACTATTACTAAAGAAGGAGGTCTGCCAAAGTTAAGCTAACATATTGTTTTCCATGTTCTCTATCTTGAAATAGAGTGTTGGCATGCTAACATTAGCTAATAAACGATAACACAAAGCAGGCCAACAATTTACTTTGTCTGATGGTGGTGCTACTGTAAAACTCAGGGGATATCCAAAGTGAGTATAAGCTAAAAAATCACTTTAATTCATCCAACAGTAAGATTTATAGTGTTAACTAAGATATTTTAGTTAGTTAATAACAAACCTATCTATCCATACAGATCCATGCTATCATCAAAGACTCTGCTTACTCAATTCAATATTTATTGTTGTATTAGCCCAAAAGCTACATTTTGATTGGACATTTCAACAAGAGGTACATTTTTTCTGCCAATTTAAAAAGCCCACACTTACGACCAAATTCTATTCATCATATTTCTTATAAGTATAAACCCAAAAGAGAAACAGCCTTCTGTATTGCCTTCTCGCTTTGTATTTCTCTTATTTCTTTTAGAATGTTTTATTTAAAATCACAATACAGATGACTCACATTCTCAACACTTCCTGACTCAAAATTGTGACAAAGAAAGAAACCGAGGGCACACAATAAAGGCCCCATGTGCAGTGGTGGATTTTCCCTTCTGCATTTACTGAAAATGTTTTCCTCGTTTCCCTAACAAAGCAAACAAGGGCGAACATTGTGTGGGGGATAGGGGATTATGTCAACCCTAATATGTAAAAACATTTAAATGTGTACGCCTTAGTATTACAAAAAATAAATTGAAAACAATATGAACAATTTGAACATTTAGTGTTTAATCAACTCGAAAACTCTGAATGATTACTAAACTCATCTTCTATTTAATGTGAGTGTTCATGCCAACAACAGGGAACACAACAGGCGTGCTGAGTTGATCACCTACAGGTCTGCTGCGAAGTGCGTTTAAACAACAGGTCTCTAATGCAAATGTTAAGCGTGAACCGGTTTGTTACTTGTAAAGCACATGTTATTGGGTGTCAGTGTAACAGGCTGTAGGATGATCGTAATTCATGTCACTTCAGGTCTGTAGTTCTCTAAAATTGTTAGTCACCTCTGATGTCTGAAGTGCTCTCCAGAAACAAAAATCCAAACAACGTCTGTAGGATGGGGGCGAAAACTTAAGACATTGTTGGTAATGCCTCAAGCTTTTATTATTTGATCTCTGTAAGAACCGGGAAAAACAGCGCTGCAGCTTCGAGTACATTGCCACAAAAACTCTTGTTGACTACTGAATTCTTTATCTAACATTGCAACAAAAAAAAAGAAAAAGAAAAGCTCTCTCTCTGAACAGAACAGAAGCAGATATTTGCACTTGGATTTATTATTTATTTCTCCTTCCATCCATCCATCCATCTTCTCCCGCTTTTCCGTCAGGGTCGCGGAGGTAACAGCTCCAGCAGAGAGCCCCAAACTTTCCTTTCCCTGGCCACATCAACCAGCTCTGACTGGGGGATTCCAAGGCGCTCCCAGGCCAGCGAAGAGATATAATCCCTCCACCTGGTCCTAGGTCTACCCCTCGGTCTTTTCCCAGCTGGACGTGCCTGGAACACCTCCCTAGGGAGGCGCCCAGGTGGCATCCTCACTAGGTGCCCGAACCACCTCAACTGGCTCCTTTCAACGCGAAGGAGCAGCGGTTCTACTCCGAGTCCCTCCGGGATGACTGAACTTCTTACCTTATCCCTAAGGGAGATGCCAGCCACCCTGCGGAGAAATCCCATTTCGGCCGCTTGTATCCGCAATCTCGTTCTTTCGGTCATGACCCATCCTTCATGCCCATAGGTGAGGGTAGGAACGCAGATAGCCCGGTAGACAGAGAGCTTTGCCTTCTGGCTCAGCTCTCTTTTCGTCACAACGGTGCGGTAAAGCGACTGCAGTACCGCTCCCGCTGCTCCGATTCTCCGGCCCATCTCACGCTCCATTGTTCCCTCACTCGAGAACAAGACCCCGAGATACTTGAACTCCTTCACTTGGGGTAAGGCTTCATTCCCTACCTGGAGTGGACAGTCCATCAGTTTCCTGCTGAGAACCATGGCCTCAGATTTGGAGGTGCTGATCCTCATCCCAGCCGCTTCACACTCGGATGCAAACCGATCCAGTGAGTGCTGAGGGTCACAGACCGATGAAGCCATTAGGACCGCATCATCTGCAAAAAGCAGTGGTGTAATCCTTAGCCCACCGAACTGCAAACCCCCTCCCCCACGACTACGCCTCGAAATCCTGTCCATGTATATCACAAACAGGATTGGTGACAAAGCGCAGCCCTGGCGGAGGCCAACCCTCACGTGCTGCCGAGGACCCGGACACAGCTCTCGCTTTGAGAGTACAGAGATTGGATGGCCCTGAGCAGAGACCCCCTCACCCCATACTCCCGCAGCACCTCCCACAGTATCTCCCTGGGAACCCGGTCATACGCCTTCTCCAAATCCACAAAGCACATGTAGACCGGATGAGAGTGAAAAG
Organism: Eleginops maclovinus; assembly: GCF_036324505.1. Taxonomy (NCBI): domain Eukaryota; kingdom Metazoa; phylum Chordata; class Actinopteri; order Perciformes; family Eleginopidae; genus Eleginops; species Eleginops maclovinus. Next base: position 16,054,368 of record NC_086354.1, read on the forward strand.
CTGGTCCGTCGTTCCACGACCAGGACGAATACTGCATTGTTCCTCTTCAATCTGAAGTTCGACAATCGGCCGGACCCTCCTTTCCAGCACCTTAGAGTAAACTTTCCCCGGGGAGGCTGAGTAATGTGATGCCTCTGTAATTGGCACACACCCTCTGATCCCCCTTTTTAAAGACAGGAACCACCACCCTGGTCTGCCACTCCTTCGGTACTGTTTCCAACTTCCACGCAATGTTGATGAGACGTGTCAACCATGACAGTCCCTCAACACCCAGAGCCTTCAGCATTTCTGGGTGGATCTCATCCAACCCCGGGGCTTTGCCACTGTGGAGCTGTTTAACTACCTCAGTGACTTCCCCCCGTGAGATTGGAGTTGATCCCCCTTCACACTCCAGCTCCACCTCTAACATAGTGCGGAGTTGTCGGATTCAGGAGTTCCTCAAAGTGTTCCTTCCACCGCCCTAACACACTATCAGTTGAGGTCAACAGCGCCCCATCCTTACTGTACACAGCTTGGATGGTACCCTGCTTCCCCCTCCTGAGGTGTCGGACGGTTTTCCAGAACAACTTTGTTGCCGACCGAAAGTCCTTCTCCATGGCTTCTCCGAACTTCTCCCACACCCGCTGCTTTGCCTCGGCCACGGCTGAGGCTGCTGCCCTTCGGGCCTGTCGATACCTTGCGACTGCGTCAGGAGTACCCAGGGATAACATATCCCGGAAGGCCTCCTTCTTCAGTCGGACGGCTTCCCTGACCACCGGTGTCCACCACGAGGTTCGAGGGTTACCGCCCCTTGAGGCACCTAAGACCTTGTGACCACAGCTCCCTGCCGCAGCTTCGGCAATAGAGGCTTTGAACACCGCCCACTCTGGTTCAATGTCCCCAGCCTCCACAGGGATGCCTGAAAAGCTCCGCCGGAGGTGTGAGTTGAAGGCCTCCTGGACATGGGACTCCTCCAGACGTTCCCAGTTCACCCGCACTACACGTTTGGGCTTAACAGGTCTGTCCAGAGGCTTCCCCCGCCACTCGACCCAACTCACCACTAGATGGTGATCAGTTGACAACTCCGCCCCTCTCTTCACCCGAGTGTCCAAAACATGCGGCCTCAGGTCCGATGATACGATAACAAAATCGATCACGGACCTTCTGCCTACGGTGCTCTGGTACCACGTACACTTATGAGCATCCTTATGTTCGAACATGGTGTTTGTTATGGCCAATCCATGACTAGCATAGAAGTCCAGTAGCAAACCACCACTCCGGTTCAGATCAGGAGGGCCGTTCCTCCCAATCACGCCCTTCCAAGTGTCTCCATCATAGCCCACGTGTGCGTTGAAGTCTCCGAGCAAGACTAAGGCGTCCCCTTCAGGAGCCCCGTACAGGACTTCTTTCAGGGTCTCCAAGAAGGCCAAATTCTCTGAACTGCTGTTTGGTGCATAAGCACACACAACAGTCAGAGTTTTCGCCCCAATGACCCGCAGGTGTAGGGAGGCAACCCTCTCGTCCACTGGGGTAAACTCCAACAAAGCGGCACTCAACCGGGGGCTTGTGAGTATCCCCACACCCGCTCGGTGCCTCACACCATGGGCAACTCCGGAGAAGAATAGAGTCCAACACCTATCCAGAAGTAAGGTTCCAGAGCCGACGCTGTGCGTAGAGGTGAGCCCCACCAGATCCAACTGGTAACGCTCCACCTCCCGCACAAGCTCCGGCTCCTTCCCCCCCAGAGAGGTGACATTCCACGTCCCCAAAGCCAGCTTCTGTCGCCTGAGTCTGGTCCGTCGAGACCCTCTGCTTTCACTGCCACCCTTCTGGCAGCGCCACCCGACCCCATCGTTGTTTCCCGTAGGTGGTGGGCCCGCGGGACAGAGAAGCGGAGGTGTTGCCCACGTTGCTTTTTCGGGCTGTGCCTGGCCGGGCTCCGTGGCTAGCCCGGCCACCAGACGGCGGCTGATGAGTCCTCCTTCTCGGCCTGGCTCCAGAAGGGGACCCCGGGCTTCCTCCGGGCCGGGTATCCTCACTTCCAATTGTGTTATTCATGGAGTCTTTTTGAACCAATCTTAGTCTGGCCCCTTACCTGAGACCAATTTGCCATGGGAGACCCTACCAGGAACACAAGGTTCCAGACAACACAGCCCCCAGGTTCATCGGGGCACACAAACCTCTCCCCCACGATAAGGTGCTGGTTCTCGGAAAGGCTATTTCTCTTCATTACAATTCTTATATTTTATAATCTATTCTATCTAGGACATCTAGCAAGTCTGTGTGAGCATGCTGGCTTTTTATCAGATCTCTGATTTATATTCATACAGTCATTCACAACAAAGAAAATCTATCGAGCAGTTGGAGGAAAGATCAAGATGGTCCAACTGTGAACGCTGCGTCTATGGATTCCAGGACTGTGAGCAAGTAAGTAGAGAGTAGGGTCCCCACAAAATAAGATGCCTCATATCCATTAGCAGTCTTTTTTCAAATGTCTTTATGTGTTTCTTGTATTGGGGTAATAACTAGTGGTAATTCAACATGCAAGGGATTTTTGCTTGTTGGAGAAGATAACATTTAAATAAGCCCTATAAAACGACATGAAATTGATAGTAATAAAATATAACCTGTAGAATAAAACTGAAAACATGACCCTCTTGTGTTGGTCGTGATAATGATTTCAGTTATTGGCATGTTACTAATTTCATACTGCCTTCTAAACATAGACATGATTATTTAAAGCATGCGTTTTTCATACCTTTCTAATATTAAAATGTTAGTTTTTTTTAAAAAATGCTCTTATTTTGAGAAAAAGGGTTTTAAATTAGTTGTAAAATTAGCAGTCATATTCCCTTTTATATTAAAAAAGGACAGAAAGGGAAATTACACATCTTACTTCTAGGGATCCTGCTTTCTTCCCTTGGCTCACAGACTTGGGATCTACAGACGTTAGTTCAGGCCCTTCTTGGAAAGATGCCTTCAGGGAACGCTGATATTGGGAAGTTAAAACGGCTGAGCATATTCACTGAGGTTATGAGTACGAGTTTCTTTATGATATTGTTAGCAAAACCTTTCCAAAACAAATTTCACAATGAAACATTTTGGTTTGTTCCCGTTTGTGTTCAGTTTTTCTATATTTGTGGGTGGTTTGGAGCATGTGTCAGCCTTAACTTCTAAATCAAATATTTCGATGAAATATGAACCGTTGTTGATGTATATGCAGTGAAGTTTCATTTAACAACTACAAGAAAGCAATATTAAACATGTCACAATGTGTAGTGGCTCTGTTCATCATAGTTTCAAGGCCGAAGCTGAACCTTTATTCAACCTTTTTTCTTTTTCTTTTACCCGTCACTTTGATTTTCTAACCAATGGTCCAACAAAAAACATTGCTCTGGGCATCTTTTGAATGCAACTCCAACCATGACATTGATTATCTTAGCTTCATAATTATCTCCACATGCTACTGTAACTGTACCGCTGTATTAAGCAGTCAGACAAGACTCGGTACATCCTAGGTGAGTGATTATATCAACTGTAAGTAAATTAGCTGTGAATAAAAGCCTTTTAATTATGGCAGAGAAGCCCTGCAGTTTAATGCTATGGATTTTCTCAGTGATCCAACTGTGTAGTCAGTGGAAGCAAAAAGAAAGTACTTCTGCGACAAAGCTATTGTAACATTCAACTTTCCATTATAAAACAGAAAAGGAAAACTGAAATCAGCAGTCAAAGCCTCATTTTGATGTTTCATCTAGTTTCTTTTCCTTATTTGGTGATGAATTTGAAATACTAAAGACGTACAGATGTGTTTGTATAGTAGAGGTTTTTCGTGTAGATAATGGCTATACAATTTCATAGATACATGAAAAACATCTGTGAGAATGGTCTGTAATTATCACTCAGAAACCCCAATGAATAAAACATTTATATTATATACTATACAAGTTTCAGCCCAGAAAAGAAAAATATCTTTCTCATTCATCAAAGATGTTTCTGTTCCAGTTGTTTTTGACAACACTTTCTCCCTGAATTGGCATATCAAAAGGAACTTTGAAGTGGGACATGCAGTAAAAATGACCATATTTTATGTTCAAATGTGTTTTTGAAGTCATGTTGGACATGTTGGACTGGAATTTATTTTTACATTAACATTTTTTTCTCTCCCAGTCCTGCGTCTTTAAAATTACAATCATTACGTTTTGTTTCAAATAGCCAAAAATCGGTGGTACCAATTTATTAAATAAGGGAAAATTCCTCTCTAGAGTTTTGAATAATAGCATTCATATGTATGTACCTCTATTATTTTAACAGAGACAACCCAACACTAACACGGGCCTCTGTTGAGTGTTTACTGTATAATGGGTGTGACAGGCTACCTTAGCCCAATTCTGAGGTCACTGCTGGTGTTTCCTACGAGGTATGGCAGTTTTACAGCGGCAGGGGCTCAGACTTGGATAGTTTCTGACATTTCAGACTGCTGCTGCTCTGGGGTCTGTCTCGCAATTTCACCCTTCTCTTTCTCTCGCTTTCTTCATTCCTGCCTCTCCAACTCTCAATATGAAACACTCGCCTTTTATTTCCTGCCTTTATTTTCTCACACACACAGGCAAGAAATGATATCAAGTGGTTCTCAATCGAATTCAAAGAGGACTCTTGAGCATATTTTAAGCCCAAAAGTCTTAATCTCTCATAATGGGCTTCTTCGTGGTTGTCGAGGAGAAAGCCCATATTTCTTTTAAACAGCTCTCTGTTGGTGTTGGAGGGGACTAGATGTGGTTATTTCTAACAAGCACTCAAACAACAAACTAAAAATGCTAGAAGGCTTAATTTATTTTTGGGGGAAACGCTTAATTTGCAGTAATTGCACCAGGAGATTTTGCAGGAGAAAAACAATAGCTTACTCTAAAAGCTCACCGGGATTTTCCCATAGTGTGGTTTCTGTATAAGTATGTGCAGCTTTTCCTCTACACACATGCTCTCACATTTACATCCACCCTATAACACAGGGTATAAGTGCTATTTTATTTATGCACCACAGCAGTAAGAAATGTGAGGGACACTGATTACGGCTTGTTTTGCTGTTTTTGCAGACAGGCATTCTCTGTCTTTGCACAAGCTTTAAATGTGCAGAGAAGCCGAGTCAGCCAAGACGCAGCAGTGTGTTCGGCGGGACAGTGGCAGGAGTGATTCAGATGTTCTTTATCTTCCTGCTGCAGAGTGAAATGTAGAGGAATGTAAGCTGTACATTTACAGAGGCCCTGAGGAAATATAATACTCTTTCTGCATTGTGGCTGTGCTAATGCAATTATGCATTGTTCCCCGCACTAGCTAAAGATTGAAATCCAAGAATATAAACATTGTCTGCAAGAACACCTTTTTCATTTTAATAATATTATTATTATGTCTTTTTTTCTTTTAAAGGGCGATAGCTGGAGCGGGTCAAAAAGCTGATCCTATATGAACATTATTTTCATTCCAGTTTTGAGCAGAGTTTAGTATAGCTATATGAAATCTGCAAACACACACAGACACACATACACACTGGCCCCGGCCCTGTGATCTGATTTTGAATGCAGCATCTTGTTTGATGTCTTTTTGATGATGGACATGAAATAATGTCCAAATCACCAGCGGCTGGAACATCAAAGAGATTCAAATGAAAACACGGTAATGTCTTTTTGGACTGAGCTTTATTGCTCCTTCATTTGCCACTGCCCCATGGAAGCTGGGCTTTGACTACACAGAGATAAAAGATGAGTTGATAAATGAGGCACTTTCATCTCCAGCAAACTTTGACAAGTTTTTCATTTGCAGTGCAAACACTGCATGGCTAATATGCAGCATCATAATATAATCAGATAATCACAGATGGTAATGTCTGAAAGTCAAAAGGTGCGGGGAGCATCTGAAGAGGATGAATGGCTGGTTATCATCACAGCAGGATAAGGAGAGCCCAGGATATGCTGATCTTCGTACCAAAAACCCTTCCAGTGTTATTGGGGAAAGGATGTGATCATTTATATATTGTTCAATTTCAGAATCAGAAGTACTTTAAGATAATAGGGTGAGAGAGCTAATACAGGTGCACAGGTGACTTAGTGATAATGAACCAATATATATGCATCATGCAAAACCGATCCTTATGCTTGACAAAGGGAGCCCAGCACATTCATTCATCACAATTTTGTCTGTTATGAAAACACAGGTGAGAAAACTTTCTCTCCTCGGAGAGACATTACACACCCCCCCGAAGAGATAGTCTCATGTGAAGCGGACAGTGAGTCGCTTTGTCGATTCTACAGTGTTAATAAGAAAGAAGCTTTCACAGACGATGCCTGGCCCAGTCTCCGTGAAGCGTGAGGGGGTCATTGACTTTGCATTATTTCTGATTTATATTTGAGCAGAAGCCAAGTTTCCGAATAATTCAAAGAGCAGTTGGGTGTCTCTCTGGATTTTCTGGACGTCTCTGTGTAAACTGAGAGGCTGATGTTCAAACAAAGAGGCAGAGAGCCATAGTGGACTCAGAGCTTTGCCTTGGCCTCAGCGTCAAGTCTCTTGACAGCAAACTGGCATCAAGCTCCAACTAATAAAGTGCACCACCCATATTCTACAGCGGCTGCATGTACTGTTTGTCTGCTGAGTGTGTGTGTGGTCAGTTGGAGCGGGACACTTGGAAAGAAGAAAGTCACGGATGAAAGACATATCGAGTGCTAAATCTGCTAAATCTATGATGCGAGTCCCATCCACTCTGTCTCCTCTTCAGATGATGTGCTAACTGTTCAGCACATGGAATGATTTAGACGGAGATCAAAAATGATTATTGGAGATCTTGCTCTGCATAATTACTGTCACGGTTTATTCTTACAGTGGCAGTTATACGATGAGTCTATCCTGTATTTTAGTTACTGATGAGATATTGTCACATGCGACACATTTAAGCAAACTTTAACATTTAAAACATTCTTTTTTATAGGTTTATTTAATTCAGTATTGACTTTAAAAGTAATTGAGAAAATATCAATTATCACAGGGTTTCATAAACTGCTTTATAAATGTTTGTCAAGGGACATTTAAAAAAATAATAATTTTACTGCTACATATAAATTACATAAAAGTTAATTAAATTATTAAAGAAAAACTTGATATTTGACTTTATTATTTGGTTTAAATCCCAATGATAGATTACATGAAGAAACACAATTGTAATGTCTATTGTCATATGGACAAATTCAGTACATTTTGAAAAATGTTTGCCGAATAAAAAAATAAAATAAAACATTTGCATGGATATAAAACATATTAAACTGGGCACTTCAAAGATTAAACCAAAGAAAAGTTTCTCTGAAAGAAGCTTGGTCACTTATCACCTTATATAGATTTCTTCAGATTCAAATAACTTCCAAGTATGTGTGTGATTATAAACATGAGAAAATGGGACACAGTCAACAGTCTTTCAGTAATGTGTAAACAAAGATGGAAAAAGTCCTATGTTTTGATTATTATTGATGCATTTAAGTGTTTATCAAAGCTGTAAAAAGTGCAGCTAGTTTGAACTACTTTGTATACTGCAGGGTAGATTGTTCATTTACTCCAGGTGTAACTAAAGTATAATTTAAGTGTTGATTATATTTCACATCATTAATCCTATTCTGTAATCCAAGTAACGAAAGGTAACATGGTAAAGAGTAAAAGTGCAAGATTTACCTCTGAATTTTAGGGAAGTAGGAGGACAAAGTAGCAAAATTGGAAATACTCAAGTAAGGGAGCTCACCTGCCTGTTTCAGTAGAGGTGTAGATCCGGGTTCTGGGTTGGTTCCAGGAGATCAACCTGGGAGCTTAGTCTTTTCAAACCGATGGCTGGGACACACTCACTAACTCCTGGAATCTGTGGATCTCCTCGCTTAATAAAATACTTTTTAAGAATCTGAAGTGGAACTCAATAACATCAAAACTGGCGTCTGTGGCTTCTGCATGATAACCGTTTCCTTCTTACCTGAAAAAGCTCACCTTAAATAATTTTCTTAACTTTGATACTGTTTCTCAATTTCTGTTCATCTGTCAACGCGCACGCAGCTGCTTCAACATTCGGAAAAAAATCGCGATATCGCGGATGATACTGCTGTGTGTCATATAGCCTACCTCGCTACTTGCTTGCAAGCTGCACTGAAGAACTTCCAGTGGATTTTACTAAATGCACTGCAACATTTTTTGTTTATCTAAGTGAAAAAGGGCATGGGTGAAACACAACATTTGATGACGTTAGCACAACTGTGACGTCTAAGAAAATAAATAAAACCAACAACTTAAAACTGAAGTCCACAGTTAAATAATGTATAAATTCTTCTGTTCGGCTGGGTTACAGCAGTAATGCTATTAGTAAAAACATTCAAAACATGAAAAAGGAGCCAGACATCTGCGAACAAGAAAAAATTCACATTTATTTGATATCAAACAGGAGTTGAATTAAATATCAGCTGATGATGGGCTCTTACAAAAGAAATAAAATGAACCTAACCAGTGCTGCAACAACTTTTCACACTTTCCAACCATGTTCTTTTTTTCCTTTTTTTTCTGAATAGTTCAGTTAATAAATTAATTAGTGTCAAAGGATGAAATATGTCCTCAAGAACGGCAATATCGCATTGATGTGAACATAAGTCTTTAAGCTGACAATTTCTTAAAGTAAAATAAATTACACAAGTTTCCAATTCACTCCAAATTTGTGCATGGCCCGGGGTTAACAAATATACTACTGGCAAAACTCATCATTCATGAAAGCAAAAGCACTTCACAAGCAGAGACGTGAGCATGATTTCATATGGACTGATATCTCTCCAAACTTTTTTTTTCATATTCAAACATAATACAATGAGTCAAGTGTGAGAGGAAAAAGTACATTTCCACGACTTTGAGTAATCTTGTCTGAATAATCTTATTGACATTGAAAGGGCATAACTACTGAATGGTTGCCTTTTTTTCTTTTGTTTTTCTTTCTTTCTTTTTTTGACTTTTTACACTAGTGGTACAGCAAAATATAGTTTCTTTAGCTGTTACTTTGACAACAGTTAAATGTGCAATAGAGAAAATAAAGGCCTGAGTCTGAATTAGTGGTTTCTTAACTTTACAGTCTTGACTGTGTAGTGGAGCCACACTAGATCTAGTTCTGTACTTCATGACTAAAAAGACCCTGGTTCTGCAAAGTCCCCAAAGGATATGTCAGGAGTTTCATAGTTCTTTGCTTGGAGTATTTTTTTAATCCCTTATTCTTTGACAGTACAGTACAACAGAAATGCCAGACTTATCTCTGACAGCGTGTTATTCTCTGCACCTCTTTTGTCCAACAGCAGAGCTCTCACAGTCCACATTTGTCTGGCCTCGGATGAATGTGTTTTGTGTGTTAATGGTATCTGTGTGCAAAAGTCATTTCTTCATTCGTTTTCCCACCCAACAACATTTCACTTCCTGTCCTAAGAGAAAGGGCATGTGGAGTGTGTAGCCAGACTTGCCAGCTCTCTTGACATCAACGGAAAGGCAGCCATCTGTTCAAACCTGTGCAAACAAAGAGGGCCGGCTCAGAGGCTAGTAATGAGCTGCATTTGTCCGTCGCTTGGTGCCTCTCCTTCCTGTGCACAGTCTTCATTGTTGGGCGGGATGATGCATCCGTCGCTGGTGCCTCGGTTTATGTGGTAGTAGGACATGGGATGCGGCGCATCACCGAGCTCAGGCATGCTTTTGTGATACGCGTCCTCGCTCTCACTTCGGGGTGAGGGGGAGAGCTCCTCTTCCTCCTCAGGGGGGTACGGCGAAGCTGAGGGCGAGGGTGAGTCTCTCAAGTTTGGCATGCTGGTGTAAAGGGAGTCTCTGTTATTGTTGGGTGAGTTGGAGCCCATGTCCTCCAATGCAGTAACAGTCTCAGAGCCATTGCCGCTCTGACCCTCCAGGCGCCTGGGGGCCTTCTGGGCGCTGTAGAGCAGGGAGTGAGTCCTCTGGGGCAGAAGAGGGGCCTCCAGCACCTCCTTGTGGTGGGGGTGCAGGAGCAGCTCCAGGGTGGCGTGGCCTCCTCGTCCACTTCCTCTCTGGGGGGATGATGCCTCGGCGTGATCCGCCACAATGGCGTCATCCTCGCTGCCGCTGCCACCCCCACCTCGGTCCACTGTGACTCTGGTTTGCGGAGGCAAGGCTCTGTCCTGCTCCCTCGGGGCGTCGCGGCCTTTTGGGGCCCCACGGGGCCTTAGGTTGTTGTGGACAATCTCAGATATAATCATCTTCTCAAAGGCGGCATCATCAAGGTGGAGACCCCCCAGGTCACCCGTGGCTCTGACACCCACGGTCTCATAGTCGTCGTCGCGCAGGGAGTAGCTGTTGTTGAAATTGCCATTGAGGGGGAGGGTGTCCATGGCACTGATGTCCCTGCTGTTGCTCAGAGAGTGCTGCCCTGCAAGTAAAGGCAAAATGAATGTTTGAGATGAGATTTTTGCCTTTTTTGTGTAACAAAACAGTGTCCACTACACAATCCACATACAACTTGATACTGCTCAGGACACTTCGCTCTTTTGCTCTTTGATCTCTGGGTTAATTTCATTTTTATGCAAATATTAAAAGCTTTGAAAATTCAAAGGAGAACCCAATCAGCTCTCCACCATGTCCATCCTCATTATGGCTGAATATCATTAAAGCCAATCTAAGAGATTATCCTGAACAATATTGGAGAAATGAGAACAAAGAGTGAATTAAAACTTTAAAAATATAGTACAGCAACACGCTAAAGAGTAGCACATGACCAGGTTGACAACACAGCAGCGCACAAAAAAAGCAAAATGGATAAAATGAGAGTAAAATAAATAAATGATTTCAAGCTGATGGGGCAGTGTTGTGACATTGACAATGAATAAAACATTCCACCTGTTTAAAAGAAGGCAAGACAAAAGAGTAATGTCGAACACAGATGGCCAGCCACCTCTCCGCACCAGGGCCCCACAAGCACAGCAACAACCCCCAACACACCATGACAGACAGGCACGGTGCAATGACTCACTTTGCCAACACTCACATCAAGTGTGTCTGCTCAGGCTATCTGGCCTAAGAACAGCTGATGTGCAAAAAAAGTAAAACAGATGCTTTTTTTCAATTGCAGCAGAAACAACAGAATCAGTGAAATAAGACCAAAGTGGAAAGCTTGTAACATCCAGCCTGGATTCAGTCAATCCAACACATTGTGTCCTTGCTATTAACTATAATTTAGCTCACATGATGCATAGCTCACATTTTTGAAGGTGGATGTAGAATGACAGCAAAATTGTGTGTTTATCAGTTTGAAAGAGCTAAAGGACAAATCAAGGACAACTGAATCCTGGACTACACAGGTGAGAGGGTTCAGCAGCAAGCACAGCTTTGCTTTAAAGGTCTACAGTGAAAGAAAGAGCATTTCCTGATTTCCTGAAAGTATTTCTTTGAATGCCGCTTTGTTTTCCTTCTTTGAAGTGTACATCAATTTTACGTGAACAAAATACGCGCACACACACACACACACACACACACACACACACACACACACACACACACACACACACACACACACACACACACACACACACACACACACACACACACACACACACACACACACACACACACACACACACACACACACACACACACACACACACACACACACACACAGTAGAGTCCTCTTTCCTGCAGCCCGATGACTAAGCTCAAGTAGCAGGATGACAGTGAGGGAGGGGGTAGTTTGATTTGATATGAGGATTTTTTTTCTATTTACTGGGTAGACCTTGGGACTGTAAGTTAAAGGCTGATATTTTACAGGGTGAGGGCGATGTCGTCACAGGGAGAAAAAAAACATGGGTAAACTGTATAAGCATGATAGCAACTGAGGTAAACACAACAACGACATTTCGAAAAAGAGTGAAACGAGCATAGAGAGCAAAAGGGGAAATTGGAAGGTTATTAGACATCTCTCTCAAAAGATCCGCCTTCAAATTTGCATTTTTTATGTTCAGGCAGTGATGTTATTGCAGACAGGTACTGTCTACCGGGAGAGGGGGGAAATGATGTGAACAGAATTCAACTGGACGCGGCGACAGCTGCACTCTGGGAACGGTTCCAGCAGCGATTCATCCAAGATGTTCTCCTTACTGATTTTACTGCATCGGATGAACATCTGCAGAGCATTACTTAGCATTAATACACTTATAATAGAAGACACGCTCATCCTTTCCAGGAGCCAAATGTAATGGCTATAGCAGGCAACATTTTCAGAAAGCTTATGTTAAACTTGACAGTCTCTCAGCGCTTATTTCATACTTGGTTGGTGATCTTCACACCAGGTTTTGACATTTGCGTGTCATGCTGCTGCCTGCTCTCCTCAAACTAGTTTCCATATGTTATATTGTTTTATCCTGTTTGTCGCTGCTTCCTGACGCTCCTGTGTAAAACACAGCTAAGTGCAGCGGTACGCCTCAGTGGGAGAAGTGGTTTCTACAGGCAGAGGAGATGTTTATTTCTACTGACGTTCAAAATGACGTGCTAATTAAATATCAACACTTTTTATCTGTCTCTGGTGCACCAATGTTAAAATGTAATTACTACAATGATTAAGCAGGTAAACATTTTAGGGCAATAAAGCACAAGCTGTCTGAACACACACAGACTTGTGCATCGAGGCTGCTCGCCTGCTGCTGAGCTCACAGACAGATAAAAAATGGTCTTTGATTTTCTTTGCAGACATTGTTTGGTCCCAACCCTGCTTCATTATCTCCGAGTGAGAAGTGCTCTCGTTGCACTGTAAGCGAGCTTGTAGGTTAAAGCTATACATTATCGCAGTGCCTATACTTACACACTCTGCCATTCTGCTGTTTTTGTATATTCTCTTTTATCATCAAATGCTTGGAATATCTGAGGGCTACGACTCTGCCCGCATTGCGTCATGAGCTTCTGTTTTTTCTTCTTCTTTGATTGGGTTTTTTTTTGCTCTTCCAGTGAAGAACTAGGTCACCATAAACACTGACATGATTTAAATCGATTTAAATCGTAGAAAAACTGAAGACAATCTAAACATATATAAATATAATGTATAAATATCATTCATGCGAAAAGAGTAAAGCCATAAATGATCCAGAGCAACATGTGAAGCTCATATTCAACAGAGAGGAATTCCCACCTGACTGCTCAGCTAAAGAGAAGAGATTGCATTGACGTGAGTTTATCTGCTTCTGTGTTTACAAAGGGGAAACATGCTTAGAAAAGAACTTTTAAAAATTCAGAGGTGTGAATGAAGAACAACAAACAGTGAATCTAGAGTAATTATTCAAAACATTTTAAGTGCAAGCTGTGTCAGAGCCCTCAATATTCTTCATGTTTTTTATAAATCTAACACACTTGAAGGAAGTTCAATGAGAAGACTAATAGCACTGAAGCTACAGCTACAGTGGGGCAAAAAAGTATTTAGTCAGCCACCAATTGTGCAAGTTCTCCCATTTAAAAAGATGAGAGAGGCCTGTAATTTTTATCATAGGTATACCTCAACTATGAGAGACAAAATCAGAAAAAAAAAATCCAGAAAATCACATTGTAGGATTTTTAATGAATTAATTTTCAAATTATTGTGGAAAATAAGTATTTGGTCAATGACAAAAGTTCATCTCAATACTTTGTTATATACCCTTTGTTGGCAATGACAGAGGTCAAACGTTTTCTGTAAGTCTTCACAAGGTTTTCACACACTGTTGCTGGTATTTTGGCCCATTCCTCCATGCAGATCTCCTCTAAAGCAGTGATGTTTTGGGGCTGTCGCTGGGCAACACGGACTTTCAACTCCCTCCAAAGATTTTCTATGGGGTTGAGATCTGGAGACTGGCTAGGCCACTCCAGGACCTTGAAATGCTTCTTACGAAGCCACTCCTTCGTTGCCCTGGCGGTGTGTTGGGATCATTGTCATGCTGAAAGACCCAGCCACACTTCATCTTCAGTGCCCTTGCTGATGGAAGGAGGTTTTCACTCAAAATCTCACGATACATGGCCCCATTCATTCTTTCCTTTACACGGATCAGTCGTCCTGGTCCCTTTGCAGAAAAACAGCCCCAAACCATGATGTTTCCACCCCCATGCTTCACAGTAGGTATGGTGTTCTTTGGATGCAACTCTGCATTCTTTCTCCTCCAAACACGACGAGTTGAGTTTTTACCAAAAAGTTCTATTTTGGTTTCATCTGACCATATGACATTCTCCCAATCCTCTTCTGGATCATCCAAATGCCCTCTAGCAAACTTCAGACGGGCCTGGACATGTACTGGCTTAAGCAGGGGGACAGGTCTGGAACTGCAGGATTTAAGTCCCTGGCGGCGTAGTGTGTTACTGATGGTAGCCTCTGTTACTTTGGTCCCAGCTCTCTGCAGGTCATTCACTAGGTCCCCCCGTGTGGTTCTGGGATTTTTGCTCACCGTTCTTGTGATCATTTTGACCCCACGGGGTGAGATCTTGCGTGGAGCCCCAGATCGAGGGAGATTAGCAGTGGTCTTGTATGTCTTCCATTTTCTAATAATTGCTCCCACAGTTGATTTCTTCACACCAAGCTGCTTACCTATTGCAGATTCAGTTTTCCCAGCCTGGTGCAGGTCTACAATTTTGTCTCTGGTCTCCTTTGACAGCTGTTTGGTCTTGGCCATAGTGGAGTTTGGAGTATGACTGTTTGAGGTTGTGGACAGGTGTCTTTTATACTGATAACGAGTTCAAAAAGGTGCCCTTAATACAGGTAACGAGTGGAGGACAGAGGAGCCTCTTAAAGAAGAAGTTACAGGTCTGTGAGAGCCAGAAATCTTGCTTGTTTGTAGGTGACCAAATACTTATTTTACCGAGGAATTTACCAATGAATTCATTAAAAATCCTACAATGTGATTTCCTGGATTTTTTTTTCTCATTTTGTCTCTCATAGTTGAGGTATACCTATGATAAAAATTACAGGCCTCTCTCATCTTTTTAAATGGGAGAACTTGCACAATTGGTGGCTGACTAAATACTTTTTTGCCCCACTGTACCTGTTAGCTTGCCACAAAGAACGGAAAGGCGAGAAAACCTAGCCTGACTCTTTTTGTTTAATCTACAGAATCTATATTTAATGTACAGAATATTAGGTGTCAATCATAATTTGGGAGATTTACAGGGATTATGTAGTGGACTGTTTTTTTTTTTTTACCAGGACTAGTAATGTTTTTGAGTCTCCACTGGTTTCTTAGCAACTGGTCAGAGCCAATAAATAGTCCAGCACACCCCCTTCATAAACTGGCGAGTTAAATGTTTATATTTTATGCATTAAATCAGCAGTACTCCCACAGAGCTATCAGATGTTGTACTGCTTTATCAACACCAGCTATCAGGTTCAAAATGTGTTCATTGGAATATTTGATCAACTGGATGTTATAAAACACTAATTAACAATTTGTTAAAAGATTTTCTCATACAATTAAATTGCCAATGTTAAGGATGGTTTGGATTTTTAGTACAAGTGGTAAAAGCTAAAGGTTTAGCTATTTTAACGATTTACTTTTAGTTAGCAAACCATTTTTAGCATACTGTTTAGTCTTCTTTGTTCATTTGCCTAATTTTTTCTCCAACCCTTTCAATTGAAACACACTGTGTTCATGTTGCAGCTGACTCCTTATATGGATATAAACTGTATATATTTAATATTATTATATATTTAATTTACTTCTATTGCAGAGGTATAGTTGGTAATTACTGAACTGAACAAAGGAGATATAACCTGTTCATTGTTGAGCTTTACAGGGGCTACTTACAGACGGATATGAAAATGATATTATCTTTTTGTCCCCTAAAAATGAATTTGAAGTGTATTTCCCAAACTGTCAAACTTTTACCTTAAAACAAACACACACACACACACACACACACAAACATCTGCACAAATCAATGTAAGAATAAAGTGGAGGGAGGATGTGCACCTGGGGAGTGAAAGGCCGGTGGAGAGGGGGTGTTGCACACCACCGTTTCTGCCAGCAGGTTGTTATAAGGGTTAGTGTCGTGGGTTCGGAGGAGAGGGTTAGTTAGGAGGTAGTTGCCAGTCATCCCTGAAATAACAGGAGAGAGAGAGAGGGGAAAAAACAGTTGAGGTAAAAGAGCTGGAGGTACTGTACTTCATGGTCTGTGGTGGTGCGCTGCGTAGATGTCGACATAAACAAACACTGACATTTGCTGTCCAAAATCTGACATTGCACAGGATTTATAACCTACAATGTCTGCCTTCTATTTCTGAACACAAAGCAGCCATATAAACATTGCTCATAGCAAGACAATATATAAACAGTCAGCTGATTTAACTGACAAACAATATCATCGACAAGTGTTGACCAAAGCATAGCAACACAATCATCTCCAGTGTTTATGTGACACAAATCTCTCCAAACAAACTTATCCAGTCGAGAAACTAGACAAAACATGTCTGAGGGGCCCACCACAAATAATACAGTGCCTTATCATCCTGAGCATGCCTGTGGAAATCCTCAGAAATGTAATAACTACCCTCAGTTATTTGGATGGATTGCTTAGAAACTTTGTTCTGGCATGTGTTTAAAAAAAAAAAGAAAAAAAGAAATTGAAATGAATTCATAACTACAGCCAAATCTGCAAAGGCACAGTCTGAGAAGCTGGGATCTCTCCCAAAACCTTGTCTGACCTCAGCCTGACTTTGCTCATCTCCCCAACCTCTACCTCTCCCGACAATCACTCAAGTGAAGATGAGTCAGTGAGGATGCTGCTAAGCTATAGTCGCTGAGATTTGAACTCAAGTTCTCATCAGTGTCTCGCAAATATCACGCCTTTTCTGTCTCAGCTCCTCGCCTTTTACGTTATCCAACCGAGCAGGAAAGTGTTGGAAAAATTCTGTGAACTTTAGTACACAGGTAGCATTAAGCGCTGTCTTTAGTTCAGTTGCTAAACATTAAGAGAAATGCAACATTCAATCGGGTCTTATCTACCACTTTTCCCAGGCGCTGCCTCGCCGTGTAAGCTCCATTGAAGTGTTTATTGTGAACTCAGATCACAAAGTGAATGGCAATGTGTCTCTTCTGGTGGCAGTGGAAGAAACGGTTGCTTACCCTGGTTGAGCGTGGAGGTGCTGTTTATGTCTCCTGAGATAAAGGATGACTCCGACTGCTTCCTCACCGTGTCGTTCCACATCCGCCTGATGCGGCTCTGTGAACAGAAAAAAGCAGCCATTGATCAGGGATTCAACATTGTACCGCTGTTATTCAAGGCTTTTGGGGTAGGAATGAGAAGCTACGTGGGTTTCATGCCTCTACACTTGTACATATGATTCAAATAACCCCTGCCTTATGACAAAGTCAAAATAGAAAAGACCAATGTGTCAAATTCAAAGATATTTTCCTATCTTTAAAAAATCCTTTAGGTTTAAGGTTAAAAAGATTTTTTTTTTAATAATTACAACAATGCTGTCCGTCTGCTAGCTTCAATGTAGTGGCAAATATACAAAATAATCTACATTAAAAAACTAAATAATATTATTCGACTGGAAAAGGAAAGACAGTCCATAAATAAAAAAAAACAGATTTGCCTGACGTATAATTAACTAGAATGATTTCACATTAAAACATTTTCACGCATGGTGTTTCTAAAGACTAATCCCCAATTTATCTCATTCCCAGGGGTTTACACGCACCTGTGTTGCAGATGAGTAGCGTGCCGTGGATCGAGACGTGGCGGTCTTGGCTGCACTGTGGGGGCCCTCTGATGGCAGCGCGCCACAGCACTGGGACTGACGGAAACATTTGCTGTACTCTTTGCGGACCTGCAGAGAAGCAAAAGACGGGCACAGACTGAGCACACAGACGGCGAAACAACAATCCCCCTATGGGGGATGCAAATCCCAAATCTTTATCAAATGCCAACCAGCTGACAGCAGTTTAAATGCCATATCTGTAAGGACAGGGATTTCAAACACTGTCATGATGTGTGGAAATGTTGTAGAGAGGAAGCACTGTGATGTAAGGGTTGGAAGTAAGGATGTATAAATATCATGAAAGAAATATTTCAAAATATTGCAAAATAAATATTTAAAGATTCAGACCTGCAGAGCAAGGATTAGAGAGATATGGAAAGTAATTTGCAATTCTTGACGGTTCCATGTTTTACATTTATTACATGAAGGCTTTCAATAAATATAATTTTCATTGTCGATTATTTATTGGTAATTAATAAATAGTTTTGTTTATGAAATGGCAAAAAAGTACCCTGGGCCAAAGATTATCTGAAATCATGAAATGTGATTTATTTAAAAGTTAGCTTTAATGATGAATTGATTATCAAAATAGTGGATTCTGTGTATGGAGTGATTGATTAATCGGCTCCATTATTATGTAGAATAGTCCATATTTGAATTCTTACCTTTTTCTGGAGGAGGCAATGGAAGATGAAGATAAACATCCCTTGCAAAGTGTTGAAGATAGTGAAGAGGTAAGCCATCACAATGGACGATTCATTGAGGAAGAACAAGCCAAAGGACCAGGTGAGGCCCAACAGACAAAGCAGGACAAACGCTCCCAACACCCACGACCTACAAAAAAAAAAGTAGCGAAGTATTAACAACTGAAACTGTAGAGAGTTGCAGAAGTTTTCATGTTAGTTTGACGTTCCTCTACTCCTGGACAGCAGCTTGTTAAAAAAAGAAAGCAGAAGCTATTTTGCTTTTGGGCAAGTTGCTGTAGCGGCGGCATGGTGTGTAAATGCTGATACTAAGTTGTGGAATGAATGTGCATTTCTTATTTGACACTGAGTCAAAAAGTATTTCCTTGGTCTTCCTTGGAGTTGTTGGCTAAAGAGCATGCAAGCACAGCAGGTTCTTCCTCGGAGGCTTCCAGGAAAGCCTAGAGGAAATCAGACAACTTCAGTTTCAATAAAGATGCCTATTCGTTATTGATACACCAGAGAGAAGTGAGCCATGCTGAGAGAGATAAGGTAGAGAGGAAAGAAATGGAACAACAACATGTCACTGAGAGAGGATCCACACAAATAATGAGAGTGACGGCTCATTAGATCTGCTGTCCAGTATTTGGTGCTTTTTAAACAAGAATGAAATAAAAAATACAGAGTTATCAAACCAACCAATGCAACCAATTATTTCCTTCCTTTTTTGCGAGTTACCATATTTGACACAACAAATAAATAAATAGCAGATTTGAGGTAGACCCTAATTAATGAGAGCTAATGAGTTTTGACTTCTTAAGATAATGTGTGATATCCAGCATTCCTAGACGTGGGCTTTCTGTGTGCCAAAAACAAACCTTAAAGCCAATCCAATGCCGCTTTTTGTCTGTTTTGGACCAAAATCAGAGGGGCTGCTAAAAAAAAATCAAGCGCCCACATAACATATGTTGGCCTGCCCTCAAACACATTGTAGAGCAATAATCCAGGCAAACAAACGGACAGGGACCTGTCTTTTTGTCGAGCTAATGCAGCACACTTAAAATGAAAATATGGAGGAGGGAGACTTTAGTTTTTCCAGTTTTTACCATCGTTAAATCTATACCTGGTTCTCTGAATCCGTCTTCGGAGGAATTTGTTATGTATGCCAGTAGAGGAGCAAAAAGGCCAGAAATGTAGAAATGAAGAAATAAAATAAAGGCAATATAACCCTGCATAGTGCAAATAGTAAAATCATAAAATGAGCAAAAAAAGGCAGCCCCTTAAGGGGGGCAAATAAAATCTGAAAGGGAAAAATGTTGGTCCAGTCGGGTTTAGGAGAAAAGGAAATCAGATAAATGTGTTGGTCAAATGTGGCTTTTGAGATTCCAGGCGGGAGGCAAAAGCAGTAATGGTTCATATTACCCCCACTCAACACACACACACACACACACACACACACACACACACACACACACACACACACACACACACACACACACACACACACACACACACACACACACACACACACACACACACACACACACACACACACACACACACACACACACACACACACACACACACACTCTCAGAGCAAGCAAACCACAGTGTGGCCACCTTATCTCCCAGTGGTCAGCCCTCACCTGATACCCCCAAGCCTGGATGAGTCGGGTTTCATGGAGGTGGAGTGCTTCACCATCTTGAACATCGTCACCATCAGGAAGATGACATTGACCTGTCAAAACAGACGCGTATCAGGGTTAACAGACAGCACTTAGAAAGGCATCAGTTTTCTGAAGCTGACAGTGGGTGGAGGAGGTACTCAGGGGTCTTTGACTTAAGTAAAAGCACTAAAATCACACTGAATAAATACTCCTCTACGGGTAAAAGTTGTTCCTTTATCGTTTTTTAACTTAAAGTATGTAAGCATAATCAGTAAATGAACGTCAAGTATTTACAGAAATCAAATACTCAATTAAAAATAATAATCATTGAAAGCACAAGTAGGAAAACGCAATTCAATACACAATCAACTTGTATATTGAGTTGGGTTGTTTAATCAATAACTAAGGATCGTATTCTATAACCTTTTTATGTATGTCCTCAAGTAATATTGGAAAAACAAGTATGATATTCCCTTTTCTGTAAAGGAGCGGAAGTATAAAGTGGTATGGTAAAAAATACTTAAAAACTTAAATATGTAGTACTTATGTGGAATTTTATTTGTTTTGTATTCATCTACAATAGTTGTTTTTGCTCTATTGTTACTGAGCTCCGGAATTCCTTTACAAGGAGGATTAAAAAATGTTTTGCCTCATCGCAGACTATAAACTTTATAGTATAAAGTCTACCGACTTCAAAAGAGAGGAAAACTGTGGGAGTTTGACTTCTTTGGTCTAATTCACAAAGCTCTGCCCTTTAAAATACTCTACATTCAAAATGTTTCTAGACTTGTTTGACAATATATTCAATCCAAAAGTTCAGATCCTTGTCGAATACAAAAATGTATCTCTGAAGGAGTCCATGCAGACCTTAATAGAAAAAAAAAACACAGAAAGGAAAGAATGGAGCAGGGACCTTACGTTCGAATCAATTTTTACAGAAGCCAGGAAAAATATTTAAGTGATTCAAGCCATACGTCCAGAGAGTTTCCATGCTTTCGGTATGACTCTCTAATTACGGGACAGCCCGAAAAGGAGGAGATGTGCTCTTATTTGGCGCCATACCTTTGAAATACAGTTCTTTAAAAGTGCTAAGAAAAACAAGTATATGTGCGAAGCTATTAAAAAATGTTTATCCTCTATTTTGTCTGCATTTCAAAAGTGTGACCGCACATGAAGGAAAATGAACATAAAAGTAGAGTTGGAAAGAAAACAAAGTGTAATGATCTCGGTTTATACTTCATTTTGGATTCTTCATTCACAAATAAGCAAAAAAAGGATCCTGATTGTTTTCCCATATGGATGCATTCTGAAAACTACAAGGCAACAAAAGAAAGGGTCTTAAAATGGAAACAAAGAGAGTGAGTGGAAAGCAGATGGAATCCAACTACAGCAGGGGAGAAGATGGAAGAAAAAAGGAGTGGCTTAGAAGACAGAAAGAGGCTTTTAGATCACAGCTTAGAGTAATGCTGAGTTTTGTCTCCTAGCCACTGGGGCCGATTCTCGTCCGCATGAGTCGAGTGGCTGTAGATGCATTTAACACATCCGCGAGTGATGACACAGATCCGATGAGACAGACAGACGCACGGACAGTCGGGGAGGCACTCTGCAGAAAGCTGAGGCAAACTACATATGGACTCCCCCCACCTCAGTCCCTGTCTCCAAGGGGCTGTCCGCTACAATATTCAGGTCTCTCTCACTTTTCTGCCAAATACAGCGCAAAAAACAGCGCTGCCGACACAGCACTTCTCCCTGTTTCTGCATGTATTTACAGCCTATGGACAGATTTACATGCGTGTTACCATATGCGCTTTATGGAAACGCAATGTTTGTTCAGGGCTTTGTGCATACATTCCTGCATGTGTTGTGTGTGTGTATTGAGAACACCCTGCGCACCACATAAAATATTAAAAGGTGAAGATGGAGATGTCTGTGTGCTGGGATTGGCTGGGGACGTGTCATGATCCTCAGCAGGGCTACGAGCTGTGATAATGGTTGTCTGGCCCACCCACTCATTACTTCCATGTTCACCCCCCCCACCACCATCATCCTTGTTTTCCCACTGAGCAAATGACCTTCATGCCTGAGATGATTTCCCCTCCTGATTGCAGGAGGGGAGTATTCTCTAGATGTACAGCAAGGACCAAACAGCTTTGAGTTGTTGCTGCGTACCAATTCTGATTTCAGAGGATTTCATAGCTGAGTGGACACTGATGTCCTCGTGTCAGCTATAATGGGACCACTTTCCTTTCATGCAAATTGATCTGAGAAAGTAGAGCTAAGAGGCTGTCAGTACAGAGAGAGGGAGAAAATCTATAAACTGTTTTCAAAGATTTTCTTTGGAAGAAGAAAAAAAAAGGGGTTATCACAAAACCTTACAACTCACCACAATTATTACGGTCACAGGTCCAATGAAGCTCCAGATGAAATGGTTATCAACCCTGAGCCAGCATCTATAGGGTGCAAAAGAGGATATTCAGTTCACGAAATTATCTCATTGCCAAAACACAATTGTGTCTCATCGATCAGGGCCCAGCAGAGCCGGCTGGATGATACACCACAGCAACAGAATAGAGACTCCTCTGACCACAGAGAAGAAAACCCAACCTTGAGGGAGCGCTGGCCCCGTGCCATGAGAATCTGCAGTCTAAAAGCCAGCGGTTATTGGACTCATGACTTCACGGCCTATAAATGTGGGATGTCTGACTGTGTGTATACCTTAGAGTCTGAACAGTAAACAATGTATTGTAGACAGTTCGAGAATGAATTGCAGTTGGGTCTGTGTTTATCACCAGGAAACAGAAATGAAGTGAAGACTACAACGATAAAATAGAGTTTGAAAAAACGTTTCCCTAAATTCCATAATTTGGAGGATTGCAGACTTACAAATCATAAAGCTTGCTGCTTGGATGAAGACCAGCAGAGGAAGTGCATAAACTTTTAACTGACAAGGGCGGCAATTATCCACATACAAAGAATAAAAAACCCAGCAGGCTAGTGCAGCTAGCCAGCGCATTCATTAAGGTTGCAGCTTTGCTCACAGCCTGTCAACGCCCTGACAGGGTGTAATTCTACCAAGGGGCAGAGGTTCACCACTCTTTGTGATATTAATATCATTAGCACACACATGCGTACTGATGGGGAGAAGGGAATACTAATGTTCCTCATTTTATCCAACAAAAGAGGAATCCCTACAAAGATGTCACACTTACGCCCGCTGCGTGCCATAGCCTCTGTAGTCGATGGCGGCTGAGATTCCCACAACCAAAGCCGGAATGAGGTACCCAGAGATGTAATAGTACTTCCTGCGTGAGAACTCGCTTTCAAACACCTCAACCAGCATGAGGTACAGCTGCACACCCTCCAGACACATCCAAGCGAACGCAGCCAGGAAGCAGAAGTGGAGAACGCCGGCGATGATGGAGCACACCAGCTGACAGGAACAAACAGGCAGACATTACACTCAAATGTAAGAGGGTGTTCAAAGGGATAGTGGAATCTGTCTTTTCCTAGTTACTTATAACTGTTTGATGCTTTTAGTTTAAGAGATCAATAATTGGTGAAACTAGCCAAAATTAGTAAGATCTGTACAGGATCAATTAGTGGCTGTATTTGAAGCTCACCCTATCAATATTTGTGATTTGATCCAATGAATACATTTATTGTGAAAGGAGTTGCTCAAGGTTTTTAGCATGTTTCAGCTCAATATTTTTCTGCAGCAGCAGGCAGCTGTTTACAGCAAATAACCTTTGATAAACCAACTACGCACAACCTGCCTGGAACACAGACAAACAGCTTTAGCTGCCAAAGAGCCAAATATTTCCCTCAGGAGTTCTTAGAGACAAAATCAGAGCTAAAGAAGAGTGAATATTGGCCTGACATTCATCAGGTGGACACACTGCAGTGCTCTGCTGGATGTGTTGAAATGCTTATACCTTTATAAGCTGATAAAGTGGCAATGTTTAAATGTATTCAATTCACCACTAGTTGTCCCAACAACTCAGAAATGACATTACAGTTTATATGAAAACACAGATTTGGTAACATTTTTATTATTAGACCTTAATGAGCAAATATTCATTTAAGATGGGTATTTAACAATTAAATAAATTAGCTTAGCTACGCTAATAATAATAGTCAAAAACAGTATACATATATATAAAAGTATTAATACAATGCACTGTGCAACAAATCTTTGTTCAAAGCCACATTTTTTTATTTGAAGTTTTACTTAAGATGTAAATGTTTTCAAAGACCTAAATAATGCAGGACAACTGTGTATAAGGTCATGTATGGAATATTTGTAATTGGTAAAATAGTGAAGCTTTAGCAACCCTACACCAAAAGAAAGTATGAACATTTACTCATTTACTCATTACAGCATCATAGATATATATTGAAGTGTTGCCACTATAAAGTTAGATAATCTATATGTATTTAAATATAATGTGTATTTGATGCTAACTTAACAGCCACTGAATGTACCTTTGGTTCTGTCATGTTGATGCCCACAAGGTAGACAAGCTCGCCAATGAACAGGTTAAGGCAGAGGTTTTTGTGGATGGTGTTGCGGTCGCTTTGTAGACCTCTGAAGAAGAAGAATGTGAAGAGGCTAATGGCAAGGCAGACGAGAGACACAGCGATACCCATCCGGGTGATAACGGTGAGCAGAAGATCATGGACGCTCCCTTCCCCCTATAGAGAATGAGACACATAGTCTTAGAACAAAAGCAGAAGCAGGTTTTGCATGCTGTGTTCCTCCTGTTCAAAAAACCCATTAAAAGGCCCCTTTCTCAGAGTTGGTGCAAAATCCAGTTCATTTGAGTTAGACAAAAGACGTAGATTTCTATCAAAGTTAAAGTCTTGCTGTGTGGTAACTGTTTCACTGTTGCAATGGAGGTAGTATACGTTAACAGTGAATTTTTAGAAGATATACAGTTAAATTGAGCAACTCAGACACCGTTTGTGCCTTATATTAGATTCAGAGAACCTAATCCTTTACCCTGATCCTACCTGATTAAATGTGGCACTAAAACACGGAGCATGCTTTGATCGCATGATGGCCATGTGGCAGAAAGCATCAGTTTTAAAAAACGACCACAAAAACCACGTGATTGAACGTCCACATGTTGGTTCTCCTTTTTGAGGTGAAATCAAGCAGTGTTTCAATAAATGTAAAACTTAGCCTGTTTCAAGATGGGCACCATGCAGGCAAATGTGAAAATAGCAGCCCTGACCATACAATTATCACTCAAGGACATGGTGGCCCGAAAGTGAGGCAATTCCTCCTGTGATATTCGTAATTGTATTGAGGGCAGGAGTTGCAGTTGAGGTGATGTGCAGGGAATTGGTGTGAGGCTAAGCCTTTCCTCGGGGCTCTGGTTTCCAGCTGTGGTTAAGGTTGAGGTTAAGACAGATGACAGGGACAGAGTTCATGAAATGGGACGTATTATTAAAAGAACCACAAACTTATCCTTCACATTTATTACTGGCAAGGTCCCCGCTACACATGCTATTCATCATGTAATTGGATTGTAATTGCATTTCTCGACCAAATGGTTCCTACACCACTTCAAGCAGGGTGGAAACACAAGTTAAATTTGAGGTTACACAGTGCCTTATGATTCGCAGGAACATACGCATGGAGGAATAATAGACACGGACCATAGGTAAAATATAATTACCTCTGATAATGGTATGACACCTCCTATCCTGATCCACAATCTCGCTCTTTTAAAGTGACAGCACGCTTCCTATTCGCCACCTCCTCCCCCACCCTTACCTTCTCCTCCAGCAATAATCTAATTATCTCCACTGAAATGCCATTCTTGTTCTTCGCCGTGTGTACACAAATCTGTCAGCGAGACGGAAGAACAACTAACCTGAGACAGAAAATAGACCCTGCAAACCACAAGGAGAGGGCCACTAACCACATTTCCCCGATGAGCCATGAGGATGGCAAAGTTGGTCAAGTGACTGCAGGAGCAAGTGGTGTGGCTCTTGTTGGTGTCCACCAGTTTACAGCCCTGAGTGGACCAGTATCCCATCATGCTCCGCTCTGAGTAATTCCAGAAGGAACAGTTGGGATTGTAGTAGTGCACCTTCTACAACACACAAACAAAGAGAGAGAGAGAGAGAGAGAGAGAAAGAGAGACACACATACGTTAAAACATATATGAACATGCACTGCAATATGCATGACTGTACACAAACACACCTTGTGTATTTCATGTCTCTAGCTGTAAGAAACAGGAAGTCAGTGTTCATGATGTGTAGACTGCGTTTTATGTGCTTTACCCAAAAGCATATATTGTGCTATTAACATTAGACTAAAATACTATGACACTTGAATTTCCCTACAGGGATCACAAGGTGCATCCTATCTTATCTTATCTTAACTACAATCTACGGTTGGAAGAAAAAGATCCAAATAAAGACATACAATGTTAATATGTTGTGATGTGGTACGATATGGCAGCTTCCAAACACAGACGCAGCTTGACTTGGATCTCTATCTCTTCTATTTTCACCACCCATAACACTTGTATAATATAGATGGCTTCTCTTTACTCCAACAGTTTTTCTACAACAATGATCCATCAAAAGGCTTCATTTGCCCTTCACTTCAACAGTTTTTGCAGCTGTTTCAGCTCTACAGTGAGGTGTGGGTGAGTCCCAGGAGAAGGCTTACATCCAGGTGCTCCAGTGTGAAGATCACGGGGTCTGCCACAAACACACGGCTGGATTCCTTGGTTATAGAAGCTGACAGGATGTGGGAGTTGACGGTGAGGGAGAGGTTGCGTTTGCTCAGGTCCCCCATTCCCCTCAGTGTTGCGTTCTCGGTGCTGAGGAACTGACCCAGGTGTTTGTAGAGAACGAATACCAGCTTCGCCACACCTGCAACCGGCAATAAAACAATCATCAGACCTTCATACAGCAGCATAAAAGATATATTTTGTGAAAAGAGATGTTTTAATTCATTGATTTTGTATTCACGGACCACATTTTTAAGAAATACTTCCACATGTTTGGGATCACTTATCATAACAATGAATAAATGTTTTTGCAGCAACTGTATTTCCTCACCATTTTTGCTGTTGACCTTGACCGTGTTGGAGGAAAGCTGAAGAGATGCTCCACCCTTGCTTGTCTGAGGAAACCTGAAGTCTTGCACCTGACCATCGGTGCTTAACACATACACATCCAACACTGAGAGAATGTAGAAGGTGAGAGGAATGAGAAAGAGATAGAAAAAGAGGGATGTATTAGTCATTGGGAATAATCTCAAAAGCAATATGTGGTGTTTAACACAGCTCTACCGCTAATTCTCAGCGGGGTGTGTGTATAGACTCAAGGTTCATTGTACCAGTAACAGAATCTTATGTTATTGGCAAGACCCCGTAGAGTGTCATTTACTTAAAAAAAACATGTCGCTAAGCTGTTAGTTGGCATTGTGAAAGCCTCCGAGGCAGGAGCTAAAAGATAAAATTACAACAAGGGCAGTGATCGAGGATGAGCAAATGCAAGCATGCAGCCTACTGCAGCATGAATGTCAAATATTCATAGGATCAAAAATATCATTGAGCTTTTACTTTTACTTTTTTCTCCCCTGTGGGTTCAGATAACTCTGGGCTCGACAAGCAAATCTCTGAAAATCCTCCAAATTCCAGCTGCCCCTCTCTCCGGTATGGCAGCTGCCGGGTGGTGTTCCCTTTGATGTGTGAAATTACTGAGGGGTCAGGAGGACACACGTATCAGCACACTCCCTCCCATCAGAAACGGCCTCACTTCCTCAGATAGATGGCTTCTGACAGTCGGAGATGAGGAATTGTTTCTGGTTACACCCCTCCTCTGTCTTGTTTCTACTTCTCTTCCCTTCCCCTCGTCCTGGCCTTGATGCAAGCCTCGGGGTGCCATTTCTTTTTTTTTTTCTTCGACAAACTGCTAATTAGCAGCAACAATCATTTTCACATTTTTTTCCCCAACTCTTCAAGGAAGGTTAGGTAAGCTGCTCTCAGAGATTGTATGTTTCTGCAAGTGGCTGTTTTCATGTTTCTCCACTGGAATATTATCTCTAATATGCAGATAAGCAAGAGCTTGACAAGCTCATAGAAACTGCCTGAATGCGCTGATTAAGTGTCCAATATAAAGCATATTACACAATGTATTAATCAGTGCTTTTGGAAGAGACACAGCAACTAGTCCTTATCAGCTTAGCTAACTACCACTTAATGGGAAAGGCTTGGAGAGAACCGATAGAGTGCTGTGTGAATGGAACAATGCTTTTCAAATGGTTTCTTTGTTTCCCCCCAGAGGTCTGGACAGTTCATCTTTCAGCACACATTCAATGAGGTGACTTTACTATGCACAGAAAAAAGATTAAAAATCAATGAGGTATAAGACAAAAGGGGTGAGTAGGAGACCATAACCATAGCAACGAAGAGCTATGAGTAGAAGTATGGCACACAACACAATACAGACTTAAATGAATGAGATCATGTTGCTAATAAACTGCCTGTCAGAGCATATTTCCTTCTTGTGTTGGATAAATCTATCTCTATTTGGATGTCAGTGAGATGTGGCCCTATTAAAAAAATAATTTCTCCTTGGGGAATAGGTAAAAAAAGTGACAATTTTATCACACAGTTTAAAACTCTTTTACAGATATGTTAACAGCTCCAAAAACATAACTACGCATTAGCATCACAACTTGTGACTGACAGAAGTGTTCCTGTTATTTTTGTTTGTTTTTAGAGATGTTGGAGATGGACTTACTGATATTCTCTGCGGGGACTTTGACTATCGCTGGCTCGATCAGGTTTTCGGCAAGGACAAATGCCCCTTCCTCCAGGGTATCCAGTAGCATTGTGGCGGCATGCGATTGTTCCGTGGAATTCATGTCTTTCCAGGATTTCAGAGCTTCCGGCCTCAGGAGGTTGTCAACAGTGTCCACGATTGCCTGTATCCATGGAGACAATGAAATGTCAGCTTGCTGTTTCCACCGATCATAATTTCAGTTTAATAACAAAAAGCGGGATTGGGCAGCAAATAACACAAAGGGCATGCATGGCTAACAGTGACAGCAGCAACAAGGACTGACACTGAAATATCAAGATTGCTCTGACTGAGGGTTCAAGGAAGTCAGGGGTAACTAAAATAATAATGATGATAAAAAATGCAGTATGTTTTATTTAAAATTCTGTTTATGAAAAAAGGCTTAATCAAAGGAGACCTCTTTTGGACCACTTTCTTTATTGAATAATGTAAAAATGCTTCAGGGGACGTAAAATACAAACCAAATGTTTTGTTATTCTCTTAACTGAAGGATGCTGCCTTCTTTCTCAGTCTCTTATTTTAAGCAGCTATTTTCCAAAAGAACAATTACCACCATAAATAACAGTGCTATTTCCCTAACCGGATCTGCACATAATGGCCTTGAACACTATTCTCCTGGAGGAAAGTGGGCATTATCATGTAATCCATGTCCAGAGTGGCAGTTTGAGTCAAGATGGGGGAACATTTCTGCTTGTTTTGAATGGCAATCCTTTCATTTCCTGGTTTCTGATAAGCAGTAAGTTAGCAAAACATTCCACCGAACCCACACAAGTATCATATGTTGATAAAACAGGAGTTTCCTTTGACCCTGGAGGAGTTCATGACTCCTGCCTGACACAACAGCCCCAACCTCAATTTCCAAAATCCCAACAAACACAGACAGTTGTACAAAGATTCAGAATCTAGCTCAACCCCTGGTACAAATCAGAGTGACAATTTAACCATAGGTGCCATTAACCACAGCAAGGCCCACCACAATAACGGTAATTAACCACAACAAGCACTACTCACTGTACCAATTAGTCACAGCTGTGATTATCCAAAACACTAATTGACCACAGACAGGATTATCCGTTTGCCTGAAATAACAAGAAAGGGAATCAACCAAGTCTGCACCACTGTATGATTAACCGCAACATTTACCCACTGAGCTCATATTAAGCACAGCCATGATGACTGTTTCCAGACGCAGGGCTCTCAGCGTGTCTTAATATCTCGTCCAGAGCACAGAAATCAATCTCTATGGCCCTGACCTTGCAGGCCACTGGAAGCCTGTGAGCTGTGACTATGATGGGAGTCAGTGTCCGTGTCCGTATGTGTGTGTGTGTGTGTGTGTGTGTGTGTGTGTGTGTGTGTGTGTGTGTGTGTGGCAGGAGAGAGAACAATGGCTATCATAGGGTAGGAGCCATTACAACGAGACAGACACTAAATGCCCCCCTCCCCCGGAGAGCCATCCTCAAAGGAGCCATGAAATCCAAAGGGGGGGAATAAAATCGTGTCTCTAATTTGTGAAGCACGGGAAGAATCGGTGTATGGACTGACTCCTCTTTAATTCTCGCCTTGGTGGAGGTCACTTTGCAAATCACAGGGGCGCTACCAGAGGAACTACCATAACTTGCTATAGCTAGTGAAAGGAAATGAGCTCGGCTAACAAGCCAGCACTGTCTTGAAGGGCTACAACCGAATAATGAACGATTACACAAAAACTAGCAGATCTTTGAGGCTGTACTTGTATGCTTTTCTTTGCGCTTAATGCTAACATTAGCATTAAAACAGGCTCCCTAATACGATGCAATGTTTGCCAGGTGTAATGGGCAGCGCTTAGTGTGATAGCACGTTAACATTGCTAATTAGCCCTGCACACAAGGTTAAGATGAGGCAGATGGTACCTTTTTGCACTCAAATTCAAATTTAGACCAAATGATGTCACTGGAATGAGAGTTTATGGATCACCGAAATTATGTAGGATGTGAATGTCTGCACTAAATGTTAAGCAAATCCTTCAGATAGCTGTTTAGATTTTTTTCTTACAGGGTAACCTACATATGAAAGTCTGTTTACAGGTTTTGAGATGATGTTTGTGGTTCAGCTGCATTGATTTTAATATATTCTTCAAACTGTCTAGCATAAGTCTGACAATGCATGCAGGAGTCCAATGCTAAACCCCTGTATTTCTTAACCACAAATGCCAACCTCATAGGGCCTCAACTTCAAAAGTGAAGTGATCTACAAAGTCATTAGGATTCATTCTCTGGTCATCATGGATGTCTGTAGAACATTTCCTGGCAATTCATTCTGCTGTTATAGAGATATTTCAGTCTGGATCAAAGTGGTCTAGGCCTAGAGATGGGCTAGACAAGACTTTCCATAAAGATATGCTGCTAGCACTGCTAAATATATATTCTTAGGGAAATGTAACGACTTTTTCTCTCAGTAAAATAAGACCCCAAGAAAAAACAACTCAAACTTTCAGGGGCCCCCATGAGCCACTGAACGAAACAAAATCTGTTCATTTGTATAATGCCATGCAAGGCATCTTCTCCCCAGTGTTTACACCATGCCCTTGTCTACCAGCAGAACCTAACCGAGGAAATATTTCTCAGCACAGCAGAGGAAAAAAAAAAACGTCTGGGGGAAAGATTACAAATTTTGAATTGAACACAAACATATTAATGGGCTCAGAAATTAATCTCACAGATAGCACACCGCTGCAAAGGTAGAGGAGATTTTTTTTTTTATGGGGACAAGGGAGACTAGAAATTGTACATTATAAGCAAGTGAAAATTGAGCACACTGCCACTTTGATCACACTTCTGGCTGACAGGGAGGTGCAATTACGACCGTGGGAAGGCAATTATTCACACAATGTATGAAGAGTCGACAAGAGAGACGGAGAGAGGGAGGAAGAGTGGGGGAGGCAGAAAAGCAGGAGAAATGAAAAAATAATGATAGATTTACAAGTGATAGCACGCAGAGGAGGGGAAACAGGACAAAGACGGAGGGATATTGACAGTGGAGTCCTCAGTTGGACAGAATGAAGGGAGAACACACAGCCGAGTCAGAGGAGGAAGCAGCTACATCTTGTACAAGCAGGTAACCAGGCACATACTGTAACAAGACAATCAAGGACATGGAGACAGACACTGCTGCATGCTGTTGGTATGGCATTAGGGATAGGGTTACAAAAGCAACACGGAAAGCCTGCAGTAGTAGTAGTTATACCTTCATGTACGCCCTGCATGTCTTCTCTCTTTTTTGAAGCTTTTCCACACAACAAGAGGATCAAGCACAAAAGACAGATTGTAGAAAGAGGTGGTAAGAACACAGGAAGCATTAAGTCATGCCACTTACCATAAAATACAGAAGTAATGAAAAGAAGAAAAGGCACAGGTCTATAGACTACAACCATGAAATGCTCCGTCGGCTATAAATGTTTACCGGGGAATTCTAAATATGAATATGTATCACATTAGTGATGGGAAGAGATGAAAAATGAACAGCAATGTATGGTAAATGCTGAGACTAGATTCTGATGCTCCCAATTAGTGATGCTTTAAAATAAATTGAGAGATAAAATATGCGTGATGAGGTCATTTGTATTTCATGGCATGGAGATAGATGAGTTTATATTAAAACCCTTTCTTTCTATCTTGGGATTAAATAAGTCTATCTCCTACCTAATTGAGTCCAACCGAGGCAAATCACATACAGTGGCTCTCACACAGAATTGGAAAACAAAGAGATAACATTTTATTATATATTACAACCTTTACATAATAATAAACGCCTCCTGGAAACACACAGAGGAAAATATTTCTTCAACAAAAACAAGGTTGCTGCCATTTACAACTCCGTTAACCACTAGTTGCTTTGTGGGAATGGACAGCTTGACATAACAGTGTTTAAGCTACTTCAATACTAATCATGAATGTGTGATTTGTAGTTAACCCAACTAAACTTGCTGGTCTCCTTTAACTGTTGTCAGTGTTGCTTTTCATCAGTCAATCACAAGCTTTTTTTTAATGTACACCTCAGTTAGAAACCTGTCCTGATCTTCAAACACCGTAGGTGTGTTGAACATAAAGGCACAAAAATGGGGCATCATTCTGGTGCAAATAACCTTGTTTACAGAGTAACTGATGTCTAGAAAGTCTGAATAACAATGTAATTTTTCAATCTGTCACTCATCTCTCCATGGGACTGCCTGCAGCTGAGAGCTGTAAGTACGTCTTGGGCCTACTCCTTTCCTGAAGAGCGAGGAAGCAGTTCCACACTTGTCAGCATTGAAGAGTTATTCTTTGTGTTGTAAGGGGGCTCATGGCCATTAGCTTCTTTAAGGTAAAACTGCCAGGTGAGCCTGGGTTTCCAAAGCCGGTAATTACTAGGGAACTGTAGAGGAATGAGATCCCCTCAGGGCTAGACCTGCCTCCCTAACCCCCTCACCCGAGACTCTCCGTGTCCATGAATGTGTGTGAGTGCATGCACATGTTTTGTGTGTATTAGTAGGTGTCCTGCTAATGAACGTCCTGAATCACGCTGACAGAGTTTGGAAGGGGGGAAAGAAAAACAGAGTTTTTTGCTAGACATGAATTTCACAGTACCTTGTTGAAGCTGCGCCCAGCTGAGTCTTTCTCGCTGGGTCGGAGCTCCTGCAGCTGAGCATCCAGGATATCCACGAGCTGCTCCATCAGACGCACTGAGGAGCTGACGTCTCCGGCAAACACCGGGCCCTGTGTGTGCCTTGCCAGCTCATTGGCTAAATTAGCTGCATTTTCGCCACTCCGAATCTAAAAACAGCAACGAGGGAAAACATGGGTATGTCAGAGAAGCAGGCCTGAGATTCTTCTGCACGCTGAAGCTAAAATAATCTATCCCGTATACACCCTAAGAGTCATCATCCATTGCTTGTTCAGGAGGAAAGAAAGTAATTGTGTGCAGGCTGAATATGAACACAGGGACGCATGTTTACCACGGAATGTAATGACATGACTGTAAAATAAATAAAAAATCTGAATCAATAAGCTGTCAGTGTTTCCTCGTCAGTGATCAGTGTGTTTACAGCTGTTGTGATAAGTGTTTTTTGGTGCCTTAACTTAGCTGTGACCCAATTCCATACTAAATCTATAGAGGATATACTATATACCTATCTCCAGGCTATAAGATTTTTGCACTTCGTATTCAAGAAATCAATTTACTCTTCCATTTTGTACTGAGAGGAAATGAAGCAATACATGCACGCATCAATCAAAATGTGACTTTGGACTTGCACCGCCAATTAAACTTCACAAGGAGAAAGCTAATGCAGCGTTCATGTCATTTCATACAAGCAACGGTTACGAGTGACTGAGTGGGAGCAACATGCATGCCATTCCGATTCCAAGGTGTCAGAGTCAGATATATCAGTATATCTCCCACTAGGAGAAAACAGTCTGTATAATGGCTACAAACCACCATTATGTGGAATTCCATTTAAATAAAATTCAATGCCATTTCTAATAGAATCAATTCATCCAATCATACACATTATGCATCTGCTTTCACTTGAATATGAACAAATATGTTTTGAAATAATGTCCAAACAAGATTAATATTACTCTCTCTAGTATCACTGCTAGAATAGCAATGTATAAAACCACCTCCAAATATTACTGAGCGTTTCTAAATTGGAATTCATTTCAGGTTTAACATATTCCCAAAACTGACAACAGCATGTTTGCAGTTAATGTGTTTCCAGACCTATCACATTGAATATCATCACCATCCACAATTTATTTGAGTTTTTTTGCATCTGTGAGAAGTTTCAAAAATGGTGTGATGAAACACACTCAAACATTAAACTGATTTCCTGTGGAGACTGCTTGTTTCTTTAGTACACTTTTAAAACCTATAATTATTAATTGTGGCAATGCCAGCGACTTAAAACCCTCTGTGAACCTCCTGCAGGTGCAAAGTGTTTTTCAGGTCAAGGTAAATCTCCTTAGAATTCAATATGTTGTGTGTTTGTGTTGCATTACGGTCTGTTCAGGCTACAGAAATCGTTATCTGTGCGGGTCTTCATTAGATTTCTACCTGCATGACTGTTGAACTTCAAAGCAGACGAGTCAGAAGAGAAAGAAGCTCTGGCTCTTTGATTCTCAGATACTGACTGCAGAACATTGCATTTACTCTTGATAACTCATTTCTTTTTGCCATCACAATTATAAGCTACATTTTTTTTTTTAAAGGGGAAAAAAAGGCTTTTCATGTTATTCACTCCTGGCCAGTTCCCTGCTAGTATACGAAAAATAAAGATAGCAAGCAAAAAGGGCAAAAATTGCCACTAGATGTTTTATTTTTTGGCGTGTAACATGTTTTTTGTTGCTATATTTTGTAACTGACACATTGCTGTTTTACCTTTTGTGCCACTTGAGTCACCCAGTGGGAGGTGCAGTTGCTGAGGTCTGGTCCTTTGGAGCACCAGGCCCCTGCCACAGTGCAGAGGAAGGAGGCGATGCCTGCAGTAACACAGAATAAACACAACAGTTGGAGGGAAGCCAAAACCTTTGCTCAGATGCAGTTCCTCCCGCTGATACCTCATTCATACAGGCTCTCTGGTGCAGGAAACTAACTGTTTAGCAGAAGCAACCACTTCCAAACAATTTGAAAGGGTTGCAGGCTTTGTACGGTCTCCAAAAACAGAAAAAGACGTAGGAGGCATACTAAAACATTATCAGGTTCCTACATAGCTTGGACAAACCTGGCAGAAAACAAAGGTCTGTGATTGACTGTAAACATTTCAGTATTGTAAACACTGTGTATGCCATGCATGTCTAAATAAAAAATATTCCTAATGAACACCACTTCACTGACAACAGAAACAACATACATTATACAAACTAAGACTCGTTCACTGTCACCCCCACAATCAAAACATTGTCTCTTTTTCACTTTCATCCCACAATAGCCCTGCTTTTCATGCTGACAGTCCTGTCAGTCTCTGTGATGAGGTGTTAAGGTAACTTGTGAGAGATTTCTGTGTGAGCATCATTGTAAACTGAACTGCTACAATAGCACAATGATCCCTTCACTGCTGACTTCCTCCACTCGCAGAAGAAATTATAATGTGAGAAATAACTGGGAATACACTGTCTGAATGTAATTAAGACAAAAACAAGACATTGGATTTTGGCGGCGCTTTCTATTTCATAACTTCCCAAATGATATCCATTAACTTCATTAGTTTCTGTGCTCTGTTAGGAGGGAAATGAGGCAGAGTCAGAACAGATAGATCCGCACACCAAATAGCTCCTGTTTGAAGGATTTTGTCACAGTGTTATGGGGAAATGGGCATTTTTCTCTCTCCCTGTGCTCTGATAGGGTTTCAAAATTACACACAAACAGGAGCAGCTTTCCCATTTTTTAGGGAAGAGACAAGGCTCTAATCATGCTATATTATAGTTTAAAATCTGACATGTCCACTGGGTAAAATGTCATAGACTCAGAAGATCGATGCAAATACGGGCATAGCCATATTCTTTAAAGCTTCCTTCCTGATCATTTGTATGCTGAGAATGTGATTCTGACTTTGATTGTTAAGGAAAGAACAGGGGGGAAAAACTATTCCGGTTTGCCTCCTACAGAGTCGTAGTAGCGAATAATCAAGAGTTTTAAAAATAGCTAGACTTGATGAAGATGAAAAACTAGCAAAAACATGTGAACATGATTGTACAATTGACCTTTTGCATTTCCTTATTCTTGTAAAAACCATAACACCATGTAGCTCCATTTTTATGTCTTTGTTCACAATACCATTTCTGAAAATGACGCAACTAGCATCCTGCAGAGAGAACATCGGGGAGTGAAAGAGTTTAGAAAATCTAATCTAACTTTAAATCTAAAGAAACTGTTACATAAAGTTAGACCATCAATATTTATCAAACACTAACACACAGATGGGGGGCCTACCTCTGGTCCCTTTGGGGCAGGGCCTCTCGACAGTGCTCCCAGTGTGGGTCTGGGGCCAGTCGATGGCTCTCCTCCTGGTGGCCTCACAGAAGCGTCTGGGTGTCGGTGGCAGCTCAGGGACGGTGGGTTCTGCTGTACTTGATCCACGATTGTCCTCAAACGGGTCCCTTCCATCTCTTGGATCTGCTCCTGCTGCAGTGGTGTCGCCCTGGCCCTTCATGGTGGACACAGCCGTGGTCGTGATGACTGTGGTCTTGCTTATCGATGGCGAGACAGAGAAATCTTCACTGGTTGGCACTAGAGAGAGGGAAGATTGTAGATGTTAGTCATAAATGTGCTTTTACTTGAGCTGCCATGGTCTCTAGCAATGGGGAACTGCGACTGTTTGGAGTCCTGTGGCTCGTTGGTATTGAGTTACTGCTGCCCATGATTTCTGGAAATAAAAAGCTTCATGCAGCTTTCACCCATAACTCCACCTCTTTTCTGTTCCTTCACTAAACAAAACAAGGCAAACCTGCCAACACTAAACATCTATCTCTTGCTATTTTTAGTTTACTTAAGGCCATACATAAGACAAGCAGTGGTGGTGGGGCATCCTTTGACAAAAGCAGCGATTTCCTTCCAACAGAGTCACTACCTTGGGCTGATTAAATGTCAACAATGAAGATAAAGCCTGTCTGCATTTTGCTTTTTCTGCCTAGTTTATCTCTGTCACTTTAATAAAGCTGCTGTGCTGAAGGAGAACTGCAGTGCTCCAGGCAAAATCATACATCAGCAATAATGTGATTCCTCTATATTCAATCCACGCCCACCCTGCGAAGCAAATCTATATGTGAATGTGCACATGCCAGTGTGCAAGTGCGCTTGTGTTTGCTCCATTGCTCAGGTGTGTTTCTGCTTAAGACCACTGCGTCCGCAACAGATGTATAGCCACTGCAAAGAGCCTGGAGATAACTAGGAAATGAGAGCCGGAATAGGAAATCTATCAATTTTATACAGTATGAATAGCCAATATAAATAAAAAAAGAAAACACGGTGAATGTTTATATGTATGTGGGTCTATAGGATAGTAT
Source organism: Eleginops maclovinus (assembly GCF_036324505.1). Taxonomy (NCBI): domain Eukaryota; kingdom Metazoa; phylum Chordata; class Actinopteri; order Perciformes; family Eleginopidae; genus Eleginops; species Eleginops maclovinus. Next base: position 16,092,316 of record NC_086354.1, read on the forward strand.
CCTCCTATATTAATCATCACACATTTTGACCCCACAACCACCTGATTGTATTTAGAGCTAAAAGCAACTGCTCACAATGAGGTCTGCCATTGTGAAAGGCCCTATAGTGTTGTCTTCACGTTCCCTGGTGCTTCTAGGAAAATGCAATATCATGCTATCAGACACACTCCATCATCAGACAAATATCTCCATTTCCTGAGAGAGAACGGTGACAACGCCCAGATTTCACATTTCACACTAATCAGCAAGTCAGGGGAATCTTTGCTTTTTCATTTCAGTGAAATATCTGAGTTTATTACAAAGCTGATATCTGGCGATGTAGTCAGGGGGCCACGGCAGGGAGGTAGCAGTATTTCTGTGATGCTCACTGTAAGAAAATAAACTGCAAAGCTCCCTACAGTGCCGGCTGAGTTGTGACATTTCACTAAATGACCTTTACTCCTGTCAGGAGCTCCGGCTAATTACCTTACACTCAGTCATTGTGTGTCTGTTATCCACTCGTTCACAGGGCAGCACGGCTACAAAAGTAACAGCTGACGTGCGGTTAACTTCGGCAGACTGTAATGAAGTGTTCAGTTATCACCCAAAGCTTTAAAGGTATCACAATTACTCCCAGGAAACAAGGGAGTAATTAGAAATGTTATATCTCTTAGTGGACACGATCACCATTGTCTTTTTTTCAGAAGTAATATCAAATAAAGATATTTATTTATATTTCAACATAAATTAGTTGAAAGGAATATTCCATATAGAAGTAAACTTAAACACTTTCCCCCCTAAACTGAAAAAAAACTTGCTATTTAAAAAAAAAAAAATGTTTCGAATATATTATGTATAGCCTTTGAAGCTTTTTTATTGACTCAGGAAAAGAGAGATGATTCATGGGCTGACTCTTTTGATTCAATATTCAGGTATAATGCAATACAAGGGCAAGTGTAATTAGGTTTGAGAATATTAAACCTCTCCATACCTGAGCAAACTTCTGCTTTCCACAGGCTGATATGAACCCTAATTTGCATCTGCCTGAAACGACTTGCTTGCGTCAACTGATTAACCTGCTCCTGAAACCATATTGCTCCAACTCATGAGTCCAAAGCCCTCTGCCACCCACACACACCCTTGATCACAAATTATCATACAGCACAGAGACTTTTTTTGTTCAGTGTTTCTTTGTCATTTCTGCAAAAGCTTTTTAATAGCCTTAATTATAATCAGTGATTGAAACAATTTAGAGAAGCAGCAAAAAACTGGGATTATTAAGTGAAATATAAACAAAAATATGTGTCCACATTTACATGTTAGTGCTGCAACAAATTACTACTATCATTTTTAATTAAACATTATTTTCCTTCCTCAGTCTTTTAGTGTCCATAGTTACCATAGCGTCATTTGGGTATTCAGACTGCTCATACAAAGAAAACCTGAAATATAAAAGGAGACAGATCTAGAAAAATAGTTGATGTATTACCTGAGAAGATATTTGGCAGAGTAATCTAAAATGTAAATATTATTTGCAGTCCTAATTCCTTTTATCCCTCGTAAAACCCAAAGGAAATGAAACCCTAAAGAAGATTGTAATTTTGTTTGTATTGGTGTAATTTCATAGATATTAAGTCATTGTCTAATTTTTCACTCTGTGACCAGGGGTTTTCAGATGTACACTGAATCATTTTTATTAAATCAAAGACGAGATACAATCTTCGTGGATATTTACAGTCAGTGTGTCTAGGGTTATCATTGAGTAATTATGAAGGACATCGAGAACATCACATCAAAAAACCTACTCATTTAATATTACATCAAGCAATGCGCTTGTCAGATGTTGAATCATTTGGGGGCTTATTTTGATGTCTCTCCAGCATACGTGCTACAATTTTCTTTGATTGTTGAGAGCACATTCCCCTCCAGTAAGAGCGCTGTGTCCTCTGATAGCACTCAACCAAGAGAGGGCTGCACCAATTAGCTGCCATTTCTCTCAAGAGGCAGTGAAGTCACTCTTTATGGGCAATCTGACACCAGAGGCATACTGTCGCCATATGCTGAATAGTACCTCTTGTAAATAATAGAAGAGTTGGAGATTGAAGATTTGACAAATGGCTGTCACTGAAGTTCAAACCAGAGTGTGTAAATTAAAACAGAGCTTAAAGAAATAAAAACCATTAAGCAAGGTCATAAATCAAGATATCAGAAATGAAGTAGAATTAGTTTCATTACTTTATAGGCCCCTAGAGTAATATAAGTATCTGCGGGGAAGATGACAAAACAATATTAAAAGAGAATCAGATGATCAGAGATGTAGATAATGTATTTTTCCTTGCTTTTCCAGCTTACACTGTAATATTAAATGAGCCTTTTTCTAAAATCACATACAGTCAAAAGCAGTTCAAATTACAAACGGCAGGAAAAATGCATCATAAGCTTTCCTAATACCGGCTATTACGGAAGAACAACGACAAGCTCAAAGCCGAATATTGCTGTTTTTAATTGGTTTAAAATGTTGAAATCAATCACATACAAGGCTTATCCTCCAAGTACAATGACAAATAGACACTTATAGTTGTCAGGAAAAATCAAATAGGCATTGCTCAGTTAAAAGAATATCTCTACAGCAGGGTTTGTTTGCACTGAACAAAAGGCTGAAAGCAATAAATGTGTGCCGCAGTCCTCTTTTCTTGCCCTTGAAAGTTAGCTGTTGTCAAAGTGAGAAGCACCTGATTCAGCTGCATACTTTCTAAACTAAATGAAAAGGTGAGCAAAATGAAAATGAAAAAAAACTAAACAATCAAGAGCAGTGACAGGTTCTTTTCATTTTTCAATGTGTTGTGAACTTGAAATTCAAGAACAAGAAAAAGGAAAGGTAGGCATACAGCACGATACATATAAGGGTGTAGCCAGTTGCTAGCTAGCTTAGCTTAGCAGATGGACTGGAAACAGGAGAGGCAAGATAGGGTTTAAGCACCTCTAAAGCTCAACATTTTTAGAGTAAAAATGTGATTTTTCCCTTTAATGATGGGTTATCTGCCTACACCAAATCACCATGACCTTGTGCTAACAAAAGCAATGTATTCCAGATAGACAGCTATTTCTGTTGTCATTTCAGACGTAACTTTAACGTTTAAAGATTATAGTTAAACATTATGGACCAATCTATCTGACGTTCCTGCCATTCTAAGAGTATGTGCGATGCAGCATTGCAAGCCTAGGAGAAAGGAGGGAATGAACACATACAATCCCAAAATAGCCAAAACTTTTGCTTTAACTAAACCAATAGGAATGTTGCCACTGACAGTCCTTATACACCATGAGTAAGACACGGTGTGCCTCCTGTGTGGGGCTTCATAGGCTATATCTTTATTCATTATGAATTAAAGCTTGACTCAATAACAAGACCGTCTCAGAGGAGAGAAACCGTGTGCGAGCTACAGTTGGTCTTTTTTGTCTCTTTACCTAGAGCCAGTGCTGGTAATTAATGACAGAGAAACAGGTCCCTGAAGACATGAATTTTACATTAGGCTGTTAAATGCACTCATGGTGTTCTGCTTTATCCAACCCTACGTGACAGGAGCATACAGCTTGGCATGGAAGGTAAAAGGCCACAATTCAGCCGTGGTTTCTTACCCAATGCTGTGGAATATGTCTTTATTTCTGCTTAATGGAAAAACTCAAGGCATCGATAAATTGTTTCAGAGCCTCACTGCTTTTTTGACACTTGTTCTTTAAAGAGCACTAGACGGAAAAAGCTCTGCCGGACATATCCTGTGTCTGTGCAGGGTAATTTATGATGCCTGAAACTGAGTACTGGGGAGCAGCAGAAACAGAGCAGTCACAACTACATCGTCTGAGTCAGAGGAAGGCTCACAATAAAGACCCATGCATGCAGACAGGAAGATATATGTGCAGACAGAAATACACTCGGAGCAAAAACACTTCAAACATCCCTGTCGTCTGCACATATATATGACGACTTAAACAATTTTCTGCCATAATCTTGCTGGGGTTGATACAGGCTGAGAATAAGAATAAGTAGAGCTATTGCAAATCTCCTGACTCCCTTACCTTTGCCTTTATTCCTGTTGCTGAACATCATGCTTCAGAGGTGGAACACAGGCTTAGTGCATGAGACATCTATAAATGTCCTCAGTCTTGACGGCCCTAACGGAGGCGTCGTACAGGGATATAAAAGCATTCCAAAGTGCATCAAGATGCTCAGCTGGGTTTACTCACAAAATGGCTGAGCAAAAATAAAAAAAACAGCAGCTTTGTGATGATAGATATCTATCATGTGGCATGCAGGATATGAAATAGTGCTTTTGCTTGACATTTCAATTCAGCTCTGAGCCCACTTGTGCTCACTGCTACCAGATTAAGCTGAGTGGCTAAGCCTTTCGGACAAAGCCATTCATTTTATGCCTCTCGTCTTTAAGGCTTCAGATCAATGCTACCTCAAATACAAATTAATTTTCTCCTCTCTCTCCTTGTTAGTTTGAAATGCTCTCGGCAATTGCCGACTCCCCTGATTGGTTTTTCTGAATTCATTCGACTGAAATCAGTTAATGCTTTCGCACATCAGAGAGAATACATTAACAGTGTCCCTTTCAGTTTTGTAACAGCGCCGCTTTGGTGTGCTTTTTATTGGCATGCACTTCTTTCAGACGGACCTCTGAGAAGGTGGACTCTGTAAGTATTGATCATTGCTGTTTTGTGTTCACAATGAATTAACAGAGGGTAGACATTTTCTTTAAATGTGCGTGAATTGTCTGCAGCAATGAGCCAAAAGATCAATAGGGGGAAAGATCTTGGATAATCACTTCAACCAGGGCCAGAATTAAGAAACCCATAGTTTTACAAACACTCTACACAAGGTAAAGCAAAATGCCGCCAAGTTGCTAGGGTCAACTATTTCTGCTTTGATCACTTTGCTCAAACTATCTTAATATAAACCCCTAATCCTGCCGGCACTTCAGCACCCCTCTAGGATGAGCAATACAGTGAAGGTCGATGCTGCTGACAGAAAAGGACACTGACGCTCATTGTGTTTCATGAGTTGTACAAAGGAGAGAAATACAGCGGGTTTGGTGTTCGAGGTAACTTCTCTCTGTGGTCGATGAATCTTAATGGGCACAATTAATTTTCTTTACGCCTCGAGGGCCCCTCAGTTTCAGAGAGAGAGACATTATTTCAGCACCATTAGATTACTCTGCAGAATAGGTTGTTTAATTCAACACCATATCACGGGTAGCAATAAATCCTAATAGCTACACAGTAAAGAAGTTAAAGGTGTAGATCCAGACAAAAAAAAAAACCCCTAATAAACAAGAACCAATTATTTTGAAGTGCCATTCAAAAAAGTGTGGGTGCTGCCAATGGCTGTGGCACAATGAGATGTCCCCTCTCTCCTTCTTGAGCTTACAACATTTCGAAATGTTTCCATGAAATACACTTAATGATGCACAGTGACAAGTTATGTTGCAAGGACGCATTTCTGATTGGATCCCAATAACAAAACGGCGAAAGGATACGGGTATTTAGAATAATGAGTGTGAAATCAACTACTATGTTCTGTTGGGTTCCTTCATTAAACGCACTGTTCATGAAGCAAGTGGCAACTCTGCGCCTATGTGGCATTTATGTTTACCGAGGCATTACAGTAGCTGAGAGAGCACATTAAACCCTTCATTGAAAATGCTCTGTGATGGCCACTTTCCTCTTCTCCCTGAGCCTCTTTTGAAACAAGGAGGGTAATTATGATAATTCACTTGTTAATTACATTTACATACATCAGGACTTGAACAGTTGAGCAGGCAGTTTGCATGCATGGAGAACTCATTAAACTTTGAGTATTTTCATATCTCCTCAAACATACTCTAAATGGAGGCTTTGGTTGTTCAGCAGAACAGGCGTAAAGTTGTACCCCCACCACCCCCACCTTGTGGGTGTCGAGTTATCTGGGGAGATTCCAGGGAACGGCAGGAATACAAACAGACTTGTTGACAAGAGGCCAGAGTTCAGGAGCACACAGCCGCCATTGAGACATCAACGCTAACCCCCCCTTCAGCAGCTCAGGTCAAGACTCAAATTTCCCCCCGGCAACCCCTCCCGAATATCCAGAAGTTAAAATCATAATTTAATCCAGACCAGTGCTCAGGGGCAACATGAGCTTCTAGCGTAACTAGACTTGGGGTCAAGATCTTGATTTCCCCATTTCACACAGGAGACGTGGCCCGGCTCTATGGGATAAAGCGGCTGCTGTCAGGTAATTAAGCCCATTATAATCCTAATGCAAGGCCTCTGTCTGATGACACATATGTCACCTCTCAGCACTTCACAGATTAATTTAAGCTCTCTAACCGCCTGACAAGATTCTTCACTGTAATTGATCTCTCTTTTTACAGCTACTCTTGCGTGCTGGTTCACCATGTGGTACACAACTCACACACACTTCAGCCTGGTACTTTACAATACCAGGCTACAATAGGATGGCTATTATCTCCTGATCTATTGTAAAAAATAAAAAAAAAGGCTGTGAAGTTGATGAAGTAGCCATGGCTGGCAACACAACTTGAAATCCCAAGGCAATGGGAAGAGGATCACCTTGGTCAGTCTGTGAACAATACTTCTAAAATGTATTCCCGGTATTTCATATTTATATTCACAATGGTTTCGGGTAAAGCCTGAGATTAAAGAATTTGATAAGGTCCAAGCTTCAGCTCGTGTGAGTGCCTCAGCTTGCCTCATGGTAATAAAGAAACGGGTTTCTGAAGAGGCGCAATCCTTCCGGGAGCTATCCCTCATTCCAAGGTGAATGTGTAATTTCTGTCTGCAAATGAGCCCTTTCCCCAGGACTAACACAGCCCTCTTTTCTTGATCACACCTGAATTGCATCCAAAATTAAAAGGCAGCCATCTGTGATAGCTGTAACCAAACAATAGACAAAGGAGAAAACTTAAACAGAAAAATGGAGCAGCTCTCACTTTCAGCAGGATCCGGGGGCCCGAAGTCCAGGTCGTAGCGCAGGATGTAAAAGTTATTCCACACGTATAGCTGGTTGTCCCTGGGGTTGTAATCCACAGCGGTGATGTACTGGTACTGGTTGGGGAAGAGGATGTCGGTGTACTCGCCCTGGCTCATCTTGGTGTTGTAGATGTAATCAATTTGGCTCTTGCTGGCCTCGCTCTCGTTCTCTTCGTAGGTCGAGCGGACCACGTGCAGCACGCCGCACACCATGAAGGCGTTGGAGGCAGAGCGCTTGTCGTATGCCGTGTCCCATGTGGCCTCAAAGCGGAGAGTGTACGGGTTCAGCTGGCTCACCACAATGCGCCCATTGTTCTGCTCTGTGGCGTAGATTACCCATAAACCCCTCTCATCTACTGCCAGGTCAATGTCCGTCTTGCCACCCCAGCGGTAAGGTGAGGTGTCGTGATAGTTTGCATTGTTAACAATAGCCTCGCCGCTTTTGATGCGTGTGCGCAGGTCAAACTTGACAATGTTGCGAGTGCGTTCTTTGTTAAAGAAGATCGCGCCATCATAGGCCACAAAGCCTGTCCCGTCCACACGGTGCGGCAGTTTATAGGTGGTGGTCTGGCGACCGTTTTTGAAGTCTTCAAGAGAGGCATACTCAATGAGGGTGTCAGTGCGGTATGGCGTCCAGGGCATGAAGAAGACTTTATCACCGGCCTGCAGCGGGTCTTTGCACCAAGACCCCGCTTGCTGCTCTGCCTCAAACAGGAAGGTGGCGTCTCCTATACCCTTCAGAGTCCCGGGACAAATGAAAACTAGTGACAGAGAAAAGAGTAAAACAACATACAGTAAGTACAAAGTATTTCAGACATATGTAACACATTTGACACGCATCATTCTTGCTGCTGTACAACTCAAGTGCAGGATAAAAAAGATCAGGGATTGTGTGGGATTTGGAGGAATGCGCTTTTGTACTACTGCTAATGAATGGGGAGAAAAAGAAAATAAATGAATGTGTGCGTTAACGTCAACTTGCATCTCAAGCGTCTGCTGCTACATCCTAACAGGGACAAAACAACATAAAATGTGAACAAAAAGGGTAAAAATCCTGCAAATGAAAGACACGGGAAAGGGAAGAGTAGAGTTCACACTTTTTTTTTCAAATACCAGCCTGTCTCTGACGTCAAATGCACATTAACAGCTGGGTATATGGACACACTGCACATGCATACTAACATGAATGAGGTCATAAACCAAAATGAAAAAGGGAACAGACTTCACATCTTGTGATAAGAGTGAACAAAAGGTTGTCAATGATGGTGGCGGCAGCAAAGCAGAGGTAAAATGAAAGTGGAGGTTGGGAAATAGATCGAACAACAGTGGTAAAGGATTTTCACTACTTCTGTGGCAAAACACAGGAGTAATCACTGATGGGTGAGGGAGGCCATGGCAAGGATCCAGTTGAGACGTTTTTAAATTAAATTGGTTCTGGATAAAGAGGAACAGAGTTGAATTCTTGTTTTCCTTTAAACTTTTATTTTTTCTGTGCCAATCTCACTCAGCCATCATTGCTATTTCACATCACGTGCTATGGGTGCAGCAGAAGTTGGGCCAAGCAGGACTATGCCAAATAAGAATATATAACACAACTACTCATTCTTCAAGGGGTTCACACAGTGCTAGGCAAGAGTCCCTGGAACAAATCAACACCCAACAGTTGGTGTTTTCTTTCATATTGCGAGAAAAAAATCTACTTTCCATGACCGTGGATGTCATATGAAATTCAGTTTGGAAATTCATTTGTACTCCAAGGGTGCAACAAATCCTCCTATGGGTCTAGCATTTGACAGTAGAGGCAATCAGGAGGGGGAGGAGACGTGAGGGGAGCTGTACTCAACACCACAGAACAAGGAGCCAGAGGGGAGGGAGGGGGACCAGACCACTCATTTACCTTTTTGCTCCACTTCTATTTCAGGCATTGGAAAAGAAAGCAAAAAAGAGTGCAAAAGGGAGAGAAAGGTTATCATGAGTCAACTACCAGGTACAAAGAGAAGGTTTAGCTGGAGGATATGATCATGAGATGAACTGCAGGGCTGCTTTGGGAAAAAGAGCTAGGGAAAAAAAAGTGTTTGTTAGTGAAACAGCCTCTCTTCCTAGGATATAAAAACAGACAAGTTATGGCTGGAGACAAGCTATGTGCAAGGATTTCCAGCGCAATACATTTTGCATTCCTTCTGTCTTTAACTGCCAACAAAATACTGCATTGGCCGATGATAAAGCAGAACAAATCCCTCTAAAAATGCTTCTCCTAAGAGGTCATATTTAGATGGATAACATTCTTAGTGAAACATCGCAGGAGTTATCATTGGCATGGATTGGCTGAGGGTGGATTTTGTTCAAACTTTATAAACATAAATTAAAATTTGATTCCAAATGTGCTCGCCCACACGCGTAAAACATGACACGGTGCTAATGTTACAGACCAAACTCTTAAATGAGCCAAGGAGAGCGACAGCACATGAGATGACTGATGAACACTCGGCCTAATATGGAGTTTCTTTACTGGACTGTTGAAACTGCTGGTAGAAGAGGAGAGGCTGGAGACAATATAGTGTGAAAGATTATAAGTTAAAAAAAAAGAGCACAGAGGTTAGTCAGGGGGGGAACGAGACAGGAGGTGAAAGGGAGGTCTGTTTGAAAGAAGAGAAAAAGAGGTGAATATTTCAGAAAATGTTTACAATTCATCAACTTAACTACTAAGTACTTTCACAGGCAGGAGTGACGCCTAAAGCTGCTTTTATAAACTACTCCAAAACACCTTTTTAAAAGGTAGATTAACTCATATCAGATACCATAGATAGAGTTTATAATAGTGTTGGATTTAAATAACTCTGCAGTACATTTAATTATACCATGTTCACAGCGAAACACTTAAGCTGATCAATGACCGAACACAGGAATTTGGTTAAATTTGTAGGATTATTGTCGCTTATGCTGTTTCACTTTAGTGGTTTCTGGAGTACGTTTCCACAGGACATTAAGGAACACAATGTACTTATGTAAGACCTTTAATGTAGCCATTTCTTTGAATAGCCTCCTTTTTCTATTTCAGCTAAAGATACAAAAAAAGGCAGTGTTATTAAAGCAATTTAGAATGTGAAATCACCTTATTTCCTCAGTTCCCTCCTTATGGTATCTCGTCATGCAGATAGTTTTGGCTGTATTTGCCAGGTTTAGAAATACCTTCCACTCAAATGTGAAAGAGTTGAATGGAATTTGGTTGGGAGCTCACAGCACTACTGGGAATATTTATACTTACGACTTCAGTAGAAAGTTGTTTAATCAAAAGTGTTTCATGGATAAACAGCAAAAAATGTTTCTGTTGTTGAAATATTTTTAAATCTAGTTTTAAAAAAACTTAAATTCCATTTACTTTTTTGAGTTGGAAGCAGAAATCTCGCACATTCAGGAATGGGGTTTGTATTCAATCTTATTTAGTATCCTGAATTATTTCAAATTAATAAAGTTTAGCTTCCCCATCTAAAAGTAAACTTCTTTAAAACTAAAATGTGAATTTCCATTCTTAACTGTCACCATTTTCACTTAATTACTATACTTCTAATGTCATTCATAAGGTTTAGAGAATATCTAACTACCTAAAAAGACATGTTAAATGGGTATAACTATATTATAATAACAGTCAGATCCTACTTACTTTTACACCTTATTTTTCACAAGCTGTTTGGCCTAAAAACCAGAGACCCGTCACAGAACTCATGGATTAAATTATTGATATGATATGTTTAGAAGTTGGTCGCGTTGAACGAAAAAAAAACATCCGGTCCACTTGCGAGTCTCCATCACAAACAAACTTGAGTTCAAACACTGGCTTGCAGATAGCACATTAACCAGACAACAAACAGAAGTTTCAGATAAACTATAACTAAATTAACATGAATTAACATAAATAACAAAAGGGTCCAATAACGGAGTCTTTAGCCCTTGAGCTTAACAAATCTGGGTGCTTTGCCAACCGGGAACCAGATTCAAAAAGGAAGTAGCTATCAAAGCCTGAAGACAGAAAACTCAGAACCTGCCAATTTTAAACTGAAACCATCTGCAAGGCTGGATTCCAAAGGAGATAATTGAAAAATATATCTTTTGTTTGTAATTTGAGGGAACTGATCCTTTAAATGACAGCAATACGTCAATACATCAACTTAATTCATCATTGTTAATGCCAGTCGTCCGGTTGAAGTACCATCTGTAAAATAAACATTGTCTTCCAACCATAGAAACTGTAGTTACAGCACATCTGTCTAGTCTACAGAGACACTTTAAACACACAATAAGAGTTCAGTATGAGATTTGGATGGCGATACTTACTATAGGGAACACACTCATACTGGACCTCTAAGTACTTGTAGGTGCCAGGGCATGGATCAGGAAAGACATCAGAGCCAGTGATAACCACACACTGCGTACGGTTGTTGCACCTAGAAAAAGAAAAGATTGACCAGAGATTTCATCATGACTACCCACAGCAAGAGTACTCCGCAATGACAACATTAATAATGCAGAGCGGGGGGAAAGTTCAATGTTACAGCTACAAAGATATTGATGAAATCCCAGCCAGGACTGTCACATATGCATTCAAGATTAAACCTTGGCAAACAGAGAGGAATGAAAGCATTAAAAGGAGAGTAAATGAATGTAAATGGATGTGATAATGAATAAGAGAGTGAGATAGCAGCAGCTAAGGCATGTTAGGAATTAGCAATGGCATTTCCTTTAACAGCGTCTTCATATCGCTATTGAAAGGGAAGACATTCATTAAACACACGGGACAGGTGGCGATGACATGTGAGTGGACTGGAATGGTGGCCTCTGGTGAAACGGTGCCCCTCCTTTGCATGTGCGCAACAAACGCGACTTGAATGTTTCCTTCTATGAGAGGTTATTTGTCCTCCAGTATGAAATAATGCACATCGGTAAATCAACACAGTTGTGTGAATTGCAAAGTTAGTGTGTGTGTTTGTGTGCAGATGTTTCTGGGTGCTTTGAAAGTTCAAGTAAAGACGGAGAGGGGGAAAGAAGAACAGCAGAGGACTGAGTTTGTGTAAATACTGTATAGGGTGAAATTGGCTCCACTTCAATCAAGTTCTCTTGAGGCCGAGGGATTGAGAATATTGTCAACGATTACAGAGGCAAACAAGAAAAAATTGGCACCAAAGTAGGACATTCAACAATTTGCAAGCCTGAGATAAATATTTCAAAAGGTCAGTAGCAGTCATGCAAGCTGGACACACATTTCAACATTGAGCATGACTTTCAAAGAATCATTAGTAATTCAAGAGGCTTTTTGTTGCTGCAAAATGGGTTTGTGCAGCACAACATCCTCACAGGGCCTTGACTGTGCAATTTCAGCTATGCAGGACGTTAAAGTCGCGAATAAAGAGGTAAAAGTATTTACATGAACCAGAAACATACGTTGCTTTCAGGCTTCACAGCTATGTATTTTGATTACAGAAGTCTTTGAACTTGAAACTAATGGATTATTAAACATTGCATATGAATAAAAAGGCGCAAAGGCCATTATGAAGTTAAGAAATAGCATCTGCTCAAACATCACTGACAGCACCGTGCCGCCTGCACTTAACAGTTTCACTCTCAAGGCTTCACTGCTGTGAGATCAGCTGAGAGGCACAAAGGTCACTGCATGAAAATGTGAAGAGACTGGCGGCAGATACAACGAGTCAATCGATTTAATGTAGGTATTTTAAAGTCTGAATGACACATTAGTAAAACAATATAATACAAACTACATTTATTCAGGTACTGTCCATATGTAACATTTTGAGATACTTAAGTTAAGATTTACCATAAACCAGTTTTTAACTCATTTAATAAAATACATCTTTAAATATAATATCTATGAAATGGATATATAATAATATTTGATCCACTTCCACCAGCTACACTATTGAATTGTGGCTTGCATGTTGCTGCAACAGTCAAAATAAAGCTAAACTAAAATGTTTACAGTAATAAAGTGCTTGAAAGGAGCCATTAATAGCTCATCTTAAATAGTACATTTTTAATACTTAAATGATTTGACTTAAGTCAAACTTTTAACACAAATGTTTTCACCTGTAATGGAGCACTTTTCAAATGATTCTGCTACTTTCAAAACCCACAGTTAATGTTGTTCAGTTAAGGTTTAAAGCTGTAAAAAAACAAAACATGTTCTGAAAGACGTAAAGCTGTGCAAACTGCAAGTAGATGGATCATTCTCCTGCCTCTCTTCAGTTTATTTCAAAAAGATTGATTTTTCAAGGTTTGTAAATTATCTAATACTTCTTCCACCACAGCACATTTTTTTACATTGTGAGAAACCACAATGGAGTTTTTTTTGTGGTGCAATTTTTAGATCCTTTGGAGGAAAGGGAGGTGTTGTTGCTAAGCATTTAGACACGCTTCCTCAGTTTTAAACTGCTGCTGAAATTGCGGCATGTAATCTCCCTATTGCACTGAGCTCATGAAGTGTTTGAATCTTATTTCTTTCAATCTAAAAGCTACTTCTCTGACGAGGGGAAACATTTATTACGTTGGTCTCACTGGGTCAGAGGATTTATGGCCATTGGATGAGGTAATGTTAGTCTGCAAAGCAGCTTTATTTAGATGATCTATCATGTCTTTTGTTGGTATGTGGGTGTTTCTGAACCTACACTAGTAGAAAAATGGGTGCATGTAACAATGTCGACATAAGAGAAAGAGAAAAAGAGAGTTCGGATCACCTCGCATTTACCAGACATCTTTGATGGAACGATCACCTGAATATCAAACAGGGCATAGGTTTCCATCAGTGCCTTTATACATTTTTCATCCAGTCATGTGTCCAACCAAACATTTCCAACATTGAGAAAACACTTTCATGTAGATGTTGAAGAAAATCAAGCCATTTCAATCCTGCCAAGTTGCTTTTGTTGTGAAAAACGGTTTACTGATGAATACTTTTCTTGTAATTTCAAACCGACAAACTGCTATTCTATTCGACAGACTTTCCGCTGTTTCTATCTTCCCAGTCTTGTTTAATATGTTTGTTTATCTGTCTCTGGTGCTGCCTTTTGTTAATCTTCCTCAAAATGGGCAGAGAGCTGTCTTAATGTTTCGCCATTTAAACATCCTCCTTGTTTTAGTTTGCTGCAGACTGAAAGAGGACTGATAAGGGTCTCCCAAAGCTTTGTGACTACTTAAACTTGCCTGGTTATCAACCTTAATTATGGTCAGGAGCCCATTTCCTCTGATCTGAATCATTAGAATAATTCTGGCTAAGGGCTGGTGGTGCAGAGTCTTCTCAAAGCCTCTGTCACACACTGCCTCCAGGGAAACTTCTATGGAGATAAGTTTGGAGTTCAGCAAGAGGGAGTCTAACTTTGTCGACAGATGTGGTGCAGAATGTAGCAGGTTGCAGTCAAACAAAGGGGCATGGACACTGTAAGAGGAGTATGAGAGTGCTGGGACCCAGCTGTAGATTTTAAAAAGACTATTCTGTAGTGCTGCACCTCTGGGAGTAAATACAGAGGTGAATGAAGGAAAAAACCCAGAGGAGTAAGATGGTGGGGGAAGTTAGCCTAAGGGGGGGCACGGTAGGACAGAGCAGTGCCTTAGAAGATGAACAGTGCTGGTTACTATTTATGAATAGTTCATCCAGTGCCCTTTAAAAATACACACACCTCTAGGGGTAGGCAGCAGTAGAGTTATGGTGTTGCCGTGCTGTCGTTTGACGGAAAAGCAGCCTCTGAGAGAGGGTAACCGGGATAAAAGGCATGATGATGGGCACTGCTCACTACCTGAGGCAGAGCCACTTCAATGAGGAACAAGTGTTTGAACAAAGCAGGGCCAATGTTCCAGATAGGGAATTAAGAGGGTGTTGATATGACTCGCAGTCTTTCTGAGGTACACTGATTATGACTCAAACAGCAGCAACAACGCGCAGCTGGTGTGAAGAGCTCTGCCGCATGGATGTCGATTTCTGACTGTCAGGAATGAATCTGCGCCCCAGTTTTCTGACTTTAAAAATACCACCTACATAATCTAGTCAATGAGGGAATAAAGGAAAACATTTGGGAAAAGGTGTGACATGTTGATTTATTGTCCGGTATTTATGTGGGTGCACAAGCAGGGTGAGAAATTAAGCGTTTCTTTTGTGTGCAGAAATGTTAGTTGCAGCAGGAAAGAGAAAAAAAAGAAGTTCATATGTTGCCAGCTCCTGGTTTTGTTTGTGAAAAAAGATCCCTCCTCTGCCCAGCATTTTACCTTTGTGATATAATCTTGTAGGCATCGGGGAGGTAGCAGTTGACGTTCTCCATCTGGAATGGGTCAGCGTCACAGATCTTGTCGTCAGTTCGGCCGTAGTTGGCCGTCTCGATCATAATGACATCACTCCCCGGGCAGCGGAGATCAATTGCATATCCTTCACATGAGAGCTCCCTCCTGACCAGCCCGAAAGGCAAGGCCGCACGGCTGAACCCTGACAGAGACACAAACACAGAGAGGAAACTTTAGGCAAATAATAAAAACTAATGAGTTGAAAGGATCACTGCTTCCATACAATAAGACCACACATCATGCAGATAAATCCCCTGGCAAAAAATAAATAGGCAACAGCAGTCCAATGTTTACCACAGTTTCAAACAGACGGGCCATTACACGCGATACAGGAATGGAGAAAGACGAAACAATACATCTCTCCATCTCTCTGTGGTCTTGGATGTTGGCTAAGACATCAGATCTGTGTCACTGGAGACCATTGGTAACCTCATAAATTCTTGTGCAAACACAAAGGCTACAGAGCATCAGGAAGGCCTCCATCTAGAGAACATCCACCACGGAGCCAAACCTATCTGGACGGGGAATAGTTTGTTTTACAGTCTTACAAGCCGACTGATTTGTTTCTTTTTTGCTTTACTGGCTCTGTCAAGAAAAGATAGAAAAAAAGGCAGAATCCCGGCAGAATGGAGTGTAATACAATCCATTTTACAGTGTCGGGGATCGAAGAGTCTGGAGTCCACACAGTAGGAAAAATCTATACGTGGAACACAACACAGCAGATGGGAGCGCAGCCAAATAGCTATACTGTGGGGGGAAATTAACTATTCAACTCTAATCTGTCCCATTTTCAGAAAATAACAATGAAATAGGTTACTCCTCTGTATCTCTCTCCTTCTCAATAATAAAATGTCCTCTCACAAATATGGTGGAACTACAGATATGCAGATTTTCGAAGAAAGAGAAAAGTAAGTAAAAACTAAAGAAAGAAAGAAATCCATTATCTGAGGTTAAAATGATTCTGAGTAAAAATGAATTTAAGTGTCTGCAATTCTGACAAAACAATTAGGTAAAATCTAAGTAGAACATGCAAATGTGTTCCATTTAAGAAGTGCAAGCAGAGCTCTACATGAGCTGTCAATAATCACTGTTGTTTGTACCAATAGTGGGTCCTCGAGGGGGCAGCTACCATTTGTATTTTCTGCACTGCTCTCTCCTAATTAGCCCTTCTTTCAGCCTGTTGCCTTTTCCATTCTCCTATTGGCTCCCGAGCATTGTCATGTAGCAGCACTTACCACCTCGGGTTCACTTTGCCCCCTCACTCTAATTATCCTCATGCTTCTGACAGTCAGGGCCTGACGCAATTAGCATTGTTTGCACTGCCCCGAGTTGAAGTGGTTCTGGCTTGAAATTCCTACCCTGAAACCCCCGACCCACATTTCTGCTAGTCATTTCAGCCTGCTGTCCATGGCTCACTTATAATGATATTCCATGTCGGCCTGCACATTTCACACTAGCAAACAGACATCTGTGAAACATTGTTCAGAATATAATGTTGGAGTCATCCCATATTAGGGAAAAACTTCTGCACGCACTAGCAGTAGTAGCTCTATAACAAAATATGAAACTAATGGTATAAATTGTCTGGCATTCGGCCACTAGACATTTCATTATAGTGCCATGATCTGTCTAATGGCCAGTAGATTCTGCTTAGCTGGACTGTTTATCACCTCATTAGGAGACGTCAGTGTAGCCGAACCATAAGTGGAGGGCTGTGGGGTCACTCCATCTATTCCAATAACCACTACAATTACCCAAACCTTTCGAAAAACCTGTCCAGAATGGTGGATGATAAAACACATAGAGAAATCGCCGGCTTTACTGCAAAAACTAATGATCATCCCGCCTGCTATTCCTCATGGAAGGAGTGACGGGTTTATCGCGGCAGCTACAGACAGCACACAGAAAGAATGCATTTCATGGGGTTTTAAAATTCTGAGCGGAGCCAGAAAGACCGTCTTTCGGCTAAAAAAGCCCTCACACATGTAGAAGCCATCTGCCTTCATAACCTCTTTTTTCTGGCTGTCCACTGGCAACTCTGCCCATCTATCAGACCACTAAGGCATGATAGCATGCTGCTGTCAACAGAGGCTAAGCGATTGATTGGGCTTGTGCCCTGCCTGCCTCCTCCTCCCTCGCCTGTATAGATCTCTCTGGTCATAGGCTAACACTGCATCAATTAGGGGAGTATCTACACTGTACTGGCGTCCTAAAGAACAAATTGCTTCTTCTCTAAACTGCGGATGGTCTCGGCCTCATTAATGACCGTCTTTTTAACTTGTAATGGGGCAAGTAACGACAAATCTGTCTAAATATTTAAAATGTATATAAAAGAAAATATTTTGCTCTGTAGGACGAGAACTGAATTTAAGGGAATATTTTTGGGTGGACTCAACTGTATGTTACTAAAGATCACAGGCTTTAAGCACAGCTAAGTAAAGAAAGCCTTGGTACAACAAAGGTTTCTGGATGTAGGTATTTTTTGTCTTGGTTTAGTCAAGTTTTGTGACATTTCGGAAAAGGGGACGAAGATTGTTTGTGTGCACAAATGTCAATGTCTTAGGGAGGTATGAAAAGCTTTTCATCTTGCGTTCTGTGCTTTGACTGCTAAACTTTGCAGCAGTTGAAAACTGCGACAGAAGGGCAGCAGCTGCAGGGAAAACGGTGGCAAGAAAACTGTATGAAAACAATCTATGACACGGTCCTGGGTTGTGTGTAAAAAAAGAAGAAGAAAAAGAAAAGCCTGCTCTCTCTGTGTCTGTACCTTAGATCAACAGTAAAATTATACAATCGGTGAGGGAATTGAAAAATGCTTTATATGACCACTTTGCCAAATTGCCATGGTAACCACTTTGACTTAGCCATAATTGGCTGTGATCCCTATTCCTGGCCTTGTTGACACGAAGCCTTATCATGCATTCTGGTCAGTGAGTGACTGCGAGGGAAGTAGCTTTTGAGATTCCTCCCCCTGACCTGCCTGCTAAGCCGTCTATTGAGCTCAGGAGAGCAAAGCAGCGACCAAGGACTGGTTCTCAATATGTTGTATTCTGGGAGTTTCTGTTCTTCTCCAGTTGACAGTCTATAATTCACTAGCGACAATCCCCTCCCTCATAATACATATTTTGTTTTCTATCAACACCCCTGAAATTGGAAGTAGTACTGTGGCTCACATGGATGCATCTGAAACCATCCACAGAGATACACTTGGTGGCTTTAAAACCCTGGAGATGAAGGGAAAAGATAATTGAGGTTTTGGTGTCGGTATTGCCATTTGGCAAGTGCACGCACCAGACCATAACACACATGTGGAGAAGATGTTCTTTGCTGCTCTGTGTATTAGCTGTCGCGACTAACCTTTAACCCTAAAAACTCCACAGCGTCGGGATATCAGACAGTGGGAGAAAGAGCTAAAGGAATGTTTGATCAGCCCAAAAGAAAAGAAAAAAAACTAGGCCATTTTTTGGAGGGTAGACGGAGTGGCGAGGGCCTGCACAGACAGAGAGCAAAGGCGTTGTTTGACGCTTGTCATCCTCCATTAAGGCTCCTTTGATTGGCCTTTGTGGTCCTGGAAACGGCAAACAGCTGCATGCAAATGGCCCTTTTCCCCCAAGGCTGGCCCCCATTGTTCTGGGCTTGGGTTTGACAGGGACGCTTTCTCTGCAGCATAAAGGAGAGTGTAGCCTTTAGTCAAATAAGAGTGCCCCCACCGTGGTCCCAGCAGGAGTACTTCAAGATTGTTTGTCTTTTTATGTTGTTTTACTCCCGATATTACTGGTAACCAACATCTTAGGAAGAAAGCGCAGATCTTAAGAGTCAAGCTTTTCCTCCATCAGCAGGGGATGCCGCCGTAATCCAATATCCGGAGGGACAAAATGGTCTTACAACATCTTTTGCTCTGTTGGAGATTTTGAATGGGAATTAATAAAGTGGGGAAAAAAAGAAAAACATATTTAAATTCTGAGTATTAAGTATTACGGAACAAAGCGTCATCTATGTTTGCCTTTCCAGCTCTTTTCTTTTTTACTGCAGTATCTCTAGTCTGTTCACTGGACCTTTTTGATCACTTGCCAATAAATAAAATTAGCTTAAATTTTTTTGAATCCAAGAGTCCATTGTGTTAGACCTTTTATGCATTAAGCAAAACAAAACTACACATCACTCTCCATGCGCATGCCTTCAAACCGACAACCCTAATACAAATTCGGCTTACACTGTACAAAGAACAAAGACAACACTCAAAATTTCCATTCCCTCATTCCTACATTTTAAAGGCATTCACTGTTGCTGCCAAAAATGTGCGACACATATTCACAAATGCAGTACATGACCTCCCGTCAGAAGTGAGAGACACAGAGGACCGAGGTGGGAGATGAGAAAGGAGATTTGGGATTCACAAAATAACACCTGCTTTTCATATACAGACAACACCCGGAGATCTCCTCATTCTGCCACAAGGGCTCATATTTCATTTCAACTGCCAAAATGCGGTGCAACACTGGAAATCTAGTTGGACATATGGCACCATTTCCCATGACACTTTAGTCCTCCTCTAGTCTACCTTGCTGGGAATTGTTTCTAAAGACGATGTCAGACAAGACCACAAACCCCGGGGCTACTCCTGCCTTTCCCAGACAACTGCTATCAGACACTCTTGATTCCGATATAAGTATTCTAAAATAGAAACTGGCAATATAGGAGTCACATAGATGGAGTCCATTTGTGGTGAGATGAGGCACGCTGAGTCATATCTCTTTTCTCCTTTTGGAGATACATTAATTCTCTGTAGCCACTTCACTTTCCAAAGCCACCATTTGTATTCATTGCCATGGCCTTTCCTCTAATTCATGTTCTGAATGTTTTTTGTATTAAAAAAAATGAAGGAGGAGTAAATCACAAGCTCAATTTTGACGCATGTCTCGATGAAGGGGTTTAAGATTGAGGATTTATCATATTGCTGAGGATAAGCATGCAGACCCTGCTGTTGCCTCTTAACTCCTCAGGTGGGACTATTTAGAGAAAGCTTTAGCGTATCACACCAGCTGCAGGCGTGAAATGTAATGCTTTTTTAAAGGTAAGCATCATTCATTTAAAGGCAAAATCTGCTTATTCTCATAATTGTGATCATTAGGACTAATGGGACACGCTCTCACCTTCCTTTTAAAGATTAAAAAAATGCATACAAGACATTAACTAAAATTAGAGTGGCTTCCCAATTCTCCAAAAGCTTTCAAAGTTACATTTGATTTACATTAATCTGCTTTGAATATATTTGTATATGCTGTTGCCGGAGTCACATTCCCTGGATCTCTGGAACAGAGGTGGCGGCTGTTTAAAATGTGCCTGAAAATATAGATCTCTCAAAATATCCAATTATGAGAGTAAGACCAAGGTTGAAAAATACACCCGTGCAAACCCCTTTATGAAGCATCTAACAACCCGTCGATGTTCATGAAGTACTTGAAATGCACAGAATGTTTTATTTTGATGTCTGGAATTACAACAACTCACAGGAAATGCTGAGTTTTTGACAAAACTGATGCACAGTCTACAGAGCGGATTACTTTGGTTCAACAGAACAGCCGGCTCAGCTGCAGAGTGGAAACCAGATGAAGAACTTCTCCCGAGGGAGTGACAACATAAGTAAAAAGTGGAGGGCTATAATGACTGTGTCTTAATTTGGCCTCGAGAATCAAGTTTTTTCCCCTGTCGATTAGTAGGATGATCCCTGACCCTGCGGGCGCACATCAAAGAAAACCAGCAGAAAACAGGGAGGCATCATTACATCACCAATATAATCCTCTAAATGTAATAAGGATCAGTGCTTAATATAAGTAACAGGGACAAGTGACAAGAATAATTCAGTTGCAGAGATGCTACGAGATGCAATCTTGTCTTTTGTCTGGGTTCATGTACACATCACTCGGATAAAAGCAAAGTATAATTCGACACATTGTATAGTCTACTGAGAAAACAACCCTTTAATAAAAGATACAAATAACTGTCACAGAGGCTAAACTTAAAAATTTAAAAACAGTGTTCGACTTAGAAGATAAAAAACACCTATATGCTCCCGGGGGGATCCACTCTGACAGAATTAGTTCATTGCATGTTCAATCTCTATCATATCTGTTTTTTGCAGGGAAGTTGATGAAACATTCAGAAAGAGGTGAGTTAAAGAAACCCGTCTTAATGCATCAGGGGGTATAGTTTCACAGGTTTGATCTACCCTGAGTGATGCTTAACTCCCCTCAAAGCCCATATTTTACCCTTGCACTTAAACCCCCGCTGGATTTTCCGCTCAAGAAAATGTCTCAGAATAAGTCAGGTGCCTCCCTGAGGGTGCGGATGGAGAGGGGAAAAATGGAGGATGGGAGTTGGGAAAGAGGAGGAGGAGGAGGAGGATGTGGGTTTGTCTCCATCACATGCTTGTGTCTCTGTTCTTGTTTGCTGGGGCAGAGGCTCCCCACTTCACCCTCTTAATCAACCATCCTCCACCTAGCCCTGCACGTACAGAGCCGAGCCAAGCCAAGCCGAGCCGGCTTACTAAGTACGTCACATAGACATGGTGTCAGGAGAAGCTGCAACTGGAACACGGATTACATGAATAATGAGCCACGGACTACAGGGATGACAAGGAACAGAGATCAGGGCCTCTCGGTGATAATGAACAGACAATTCTGATAAGAGACACAGTCTTTATCTTCATGCAGAGCCTGAAGTAGCCTTTAATGCAGTGGTGCTATCACTTTCACTGGGAGCAAATCCATTTTGGTGCTTTAGTGTCTCCAAATAAACCCACTTTAGCCAAAGTGAGTAGCTGAAGTTGTGTTTATGTAGATGAACTTGCGCAGTGCAATTTTAGTGCCGTTTTAGCCTAACTCAAGAATGTGATTTTATCTTTTTCTCATTCAAATGCAAAATGAAATACAACTTTTTTGCACTTAAGACCGAGTCTGTGCTGGCTTAGATTAATGGATGATTCTTATCAGAAAAGTCTCCAGGACACATCCTGAGCTCCTGCTCGCAATGTTTATCTGGCTGCAGCCATTTTTCCAGACTGCATACACTGCAACAAGACTGGACTTCTGGTTGACAAAATGTAAAAAAGGTTTAGCACTCCAGTTTCAGGATAATAAAGTCGACACATACATACTAGGGTGACTCTCATGGTCTCAGCTGCAATCTGCAAGGCGAGGGTCACGCAGCAGTTGCAGCCGAGCTAGCATTACCAAGAGCAGGCTGTGGGTTTGATGATTTAGTTTTATGCTTTTTTATTGAATAAACGCCTTTAGCCGTCTCCATAAGGCATGTAAGCCAGGCTTTGCAGGTCAAAGAGGCCCGTCAAAAGTCCCACTTGCACACAAAGACATTGCTAGCAGACCGTGTATATGCACACACATGTGAATGTACATACGGTGCAACAGGGGAAGCCTTTGTGGAATTTTACACAGCTCTGTTTGGAGGCTCTCTGAGATTTACCAGGAAAGTCTATGAAAAAAAACATCCAGGCACATTCCTTGGCAATAACCCGCTGCTATCTCTGGAACACTGACCACTTTGATTGGCTTGAGCGTGATGACCTTGCCCCATTCCCTTCCACCAACATTCCGGTCAATGCGAGCAGAAAACAGGAGCACTGATAAGAGACGCACAGATGGAGAGATTTTGATGACAGACAGTTTCCTGCCTATGGTCTTCGATGAGGCCATTGTGACCGACGCACTCACTGGGGATATATAAGGTACAAGAGGGGATCAATACCAATAGTGCTAGGCATACAAAAACTTTCTTTGTGCTTTCCCGATTCCCTGGCATTTTTCTTGCTGCCTACTTATTCAATTTCCTGCACGGCAGGAGAGGGATTCCTTATCTTATACTGTTTATACCTGCAAATCGGCTGGTGGCCTTTTGTTTGCAGGTGACCCACCCTTAGGTGACATTTAATTCCTGGACAAAAAATGTGTGGTCATGCTCTATGGCACAGCCTCTAGCCTGAGGAGATTACTAATACAGTGAAAGCAACAGAGCTGCATTCATGGCCTGTAGCGAGAGCTAGCCGACAGACACAGCCAGAGAGAGCGACTCAACACACATTATTACACTGGTTTGAACCACACATGACCATAAGCCATGAACAACTGAGTAAAATAAAGGAAAAACCACTGGAGAACCAAAGTAGGAACACTTTCATCTTATATTCACCCACTTGTACCTCTCCTTCTGTGTTTAAAGAAAAGACACATCAGAAAATCTGTGCGCACTAAAATCACACTTAAATGGCACAGAGAAGCACATTTACAGAATCCATCATCATTTCTTCTATTGATCGCCATCCTTCCCCTACTGTCGACACTAGTCTTACCCCCAGCTGTTACTTTGTAAATCATTACCAGCAAAAACAAAACAGTAAGACCTGAGGTGTTATGACATATCTGATACAGAGGGAGGAGGACAGAAAAAGCATGGCATCTTTTTTGTTTTTACGTTCACACCGAGTAAATATAACTGATGACTCTTATTCTTTTGTAATAGCAAGGGTTGTTTGTAGTAATGGCCTTTGTGGTTTTTGTACACATGATGTGTCTCAAAAATGAAGGTCGCTTCAACAAATTAATGCTTCAAATGTACTGCAATTAAAACAAAAAACAACTGCAGGAGCGGCTGTTCTGAAAAACAAAATTTGCTGCCGCAGGTATTTAGTGAAAGTAACAATCTGCTTTTTTTGCCAAAGCACAAAGTCCCTTTGGTGTTAAATGTTATATGACTTCCTTTGTTTTGAAATGTTTGTTTAGCTCCTTTTTTTTCAAATTAAATTAGTTCTGACATGCCTCCGAGCTATTTCAAAGTACTGGGTAAATATGGAACCACACTGAAATCCAACAGGTTGTTGTTGCCTCCGTAAATACCTGTCTTTGTTCCAAACCTGATTTTATACTGTTGGCAATGACCTCCCCTCACACTAATAAAGGAAAGAAACTCAACAGCTTTCATTAGAGTAGACTTATACAAAACCCTTCTGCTTCCACTCAAGATTAAATGCATTACTTTGTTTTGACAGCTGAACCCTCCTGTGAAGCAAACTTACACCGAGCAAATCCAAGAGTTTAGACTCTGAGGCAAACTACTTTGTGGTTGTAAGCGGGACTCATCTATTATTTGAATTAAGCTGCCTGGAGAAAAAGAAATGTGCGGACAGCATTTAAGAAAGGAAAGAGTGAGGTAGGCATCTGCTCCAATGTTTATACAACTTGTTACCATAAGGGGTGTGAATGGAACGGCTCCAAGATGCTCCGAGCAAGAGAGATTTAAGGCGTGCTTAACAAATGAAATCAAACTGTCAGAAAACTGCTGCTCCTAGTCAAATAAATTAAGTGTTAGTTCATCAGCTGGCTATGTAACAACAGCTTTTACAATCAAGTCCAACACATAATAAAAAGCAAGCTTCTCATCTAAAGGGAAAAAAGTGTTGCTCTCACAGTCGCATACTGGATGGAGACATGTCTTGCTGATTTTGCTATACAAAAAACTAACTCAGGAAATCGCTATTGTAATAAATCTAAGCTGACCCTATCAGGGGTGATATTGTATTTAATTTCCTCTGAGTGAAATACTGATCCTCGAGATTCATCTGTCTTAGGCTCATTTCAGTTTCGTGTTCTCCCACAACATTTTCCAGTTCTTCGGTTACTGTTAATAGCTCATTGTTGTGAAATGCTTTACAGAAATACATCTGGTGCTCCGGACATTGACTGAAAAGCTGCATACTGCAAGGATTGTAGCAAACGCTTATACAACAGATTTGAAATTAAAGGAGACAAACTATGTCATATATCATTTATCTGTCTACAAGGGGGCAAGAAAGTCCATTTAATCCAGATGATGAACCCAAGCCTTTTTTCTTGAAATACTTTCATTTGGGCAGAATTTTCCTTCAAGGCGGACGTATCAGATTTTTTTTTTTTCCTTCCTCACCACACAGATTGACCAGTCATCTGTGAATCTCCCATGGTTTAGCTGATAAGTCATGATCGCCCTGGCATGGACATTCAATATGAATTATAAAATGGCAAGCCAAGCATATCAATGGATGACAGACTGGATGTGTATGGCCCGGGGCCAGAGAGGAGTTAGAGCACAATGGCTTCTCCATTCAGTCAACCCCACGACTGGAAATGCCAGTGTGGCACAAGGGAGTTTCCTTTATCTGCACAATGTATGGCACTGCTTGAGACAAATGTTGTGCTCAGATGTATTGTTAACCTTTACAACCTTTTGGGGAGAAACACAAGCATGATGGTATGTTCAACCGAGGAATATTTCACAATCCCCCTTGGAGAGAAAAGTGCAGCATTTTATCCAGAGCAGTGGGGGGGGGGGGGTTCAAAACTAACAGAAAGAACAGAGCAGAATTTTTTTAAGGAATTTATCCTTTTTTCTTTATGCAAGATTTGTATTTCTACTGACTTGATTATTAAAATAAACTGAATATTAATGTCCCTCATTCGTTTTCTCTGTCCATACTAAACAAACACTGACTTTTCACTCTGATCCCCATCTCTGCAGATATAACACAAGCCCCTTAATCTTTTACTTTTCCCTTTTGTGCAATATTTATATATGAAGGCCAAAGTGCCCTCTCTGCTTTTGGCTTTTAAATACATCAGTCAACTAAAAGCGTTGACACTAGACTTGCAATATAATCCTCCCTCAAACCTGGCTTTCTTTACTTTAAACACTCAAATAACAGCTTTCATTCAGTCACAGCAGATATGTTCCTGTGCGAATGCCTCATCTTTGTGGCCACTCCCTTTGAATCTTGAAGTCTTCTTTCATAATGGCTAACTGGGCAGTCTGAAGCATCTAAAACAAATCTGAGATCTGCATGCCCTACTTAACTTTAGCAGGAGAGTCCAGATCTGTTACACGACATCCCAAGGATAAAGAAAAATGGAGTAAAAAGATTGAGACCAACTAATAGTATATACAGAGAGAATTGTCTATGTGATGTTGCATCTCTCTCCTCCATTATACCATTTAAAAATACTAAAATAGAGTCATTAAGAATAATAATAAGTGAGATAATTTAATGCCATTTTTCATAATAAATATGGTATACATTTTCAGAAATAGTCATCAGGTGTGATGCCGGGTACTTAAGAGGTTTGTGTTAAAACTTTGCTATTATCAGTTATCACAACTGGAGAGTATTTCTTCACAGAAACAAGAGCAAAGAATCGCTGAAGGCTTTTCCCAATCGAGAAGATACGTTCACTCTCTATTCCCGATTGACTACAGCTAAGGACTGCTTTGTTGATCTGATTGGTTGAAGTAGCCCATGATAGAGGGTAATAGACAGATGGTTCATCCAATAACCTGCCAAGCACACTTTTAAAATTACCTATCCTTTTCCAAACCTTATCTCAATGACAGCTTCTCAAACGGTTCTGCGTACCAACCATCTGGTGCGTCAGGTGAAGGGTCCAAAGTGCCATTGCTGGATTCAAAATAACTTCACACACACCCAAGAAATTCCCAGGAGAGCGAAGCATGAACACAACCTAGCGTTAGTGTATTCATCTCAGTGATAATAATGTGAACGTTTTCTATTTTCTTCCTTCACACCATATCAAAGCTGCCCTTGGAGAACAACATTAGCATTTGGGGTCTTAATTCTGGCAACCAGCTGAATGTGAGGCCAATATTACATTTCTTTAGCTATGTTTTTGGTAACAACTCCTGAGGTAATTTCTCTTAAGATACTAAATTATGTTCAGCAGCAAGTCACACATTGTGTCTGTTTGCTGTTTCATAATGAGAAGTTAGGGGTCAGAGGTTTTTTAAAAACGTTTTACTAAACTTCGCTACGACCTTAAAACTGAGGGGAGCTTCAGATTCAAAAGATATTTAAACTGTCAGTTCAACACTTTGATTATTTTACCTTGCTATTAAAAGTATAGATTAAATCTGTTTTAAGGGTTATACCTTTAACTGAACACTTGCAAGTGATTAATCTTTATTAAGTTTGTCAGAACAGGCCCAACCGATATTCATCCTCCCCACTGGCCCGTGAGGTCAATACCAAGAGAAAGAAAACTCACTTTCTTTCAGCAGAGCATTTCATTCAGAGTGAGGAATGTTTTGGTTGAAAGCGATAACCTGATTATACTCTCTCCTGGTAAGGGACAGGAGGTAATTATCAAGTGGACTTTTGTTGCTGGCACTATGATGGAAGCATAGATCATAAGGATGCAGGCCCTCAGGGCTGGACAAACTGGAAGTGAGTGGCATGTTGATAGAATCAGATATTGTTTTCAGAAGGACACACGGACACACACACGGGGACACACACACACACACACACACACACACACACACACACACTCCTTCATTGATGGATGGGCAAATATGCATTCTTAGACCGGAGAGCCCTCGCATCAACTGAAACCCAAAACCTGAGCGTTCTGCATACCAAGCAGTATTCTTCTTTAACAAATCCAACAGGACTATTCAGTTCTTCAATTGCCTCAATAAGACTTTTATATTATCTAAGATTGCTTATCTGCTAAAAAAAATGCATCTCTGCTTGAAAGCTGGGATAGCGGGCTCTATTGCAATATGTCTTTGTTAACACATTTTACACCATAGCCTAAAATAAAACTGCAAGAGAAATCTATCAGAACAAAACAGCCGATGGAGAAAAAAGGATACATTTAAATTGAATAGGAAGCCCCGAAAATACAGTGATTCAACGATCTATCTGTAATCAATGCTTGGCACACAAGCATGTGATTTTGGGTTACTTTGTTCCCCAGTACAATGGGATAGAAAGAGGGAAAAATCTAATGATCATCATTAAGCAGACACACCAACATCAGTGGTTTTGATGGGCATGTAACAGACAGGAGTGTTTTGTGACAATACTTGTAATTACAGCCAAATGCACTAATCAAAAGTGAGGGAAGGAACCAAAAAAGAGCCTTGGGATGTCATTGCAGACAATTAAAAACACTGACACATACTTTCCTAGTTCCAGCGTCTGGCACTGAATCAAGTATCGTACTTTTGATGCTTTCAGGTACCCCTAATGTTCAGAATGATTTGGTTTAGGCAAAAATAAAAAGGAACGTATTCTCTGCGGCTACAATACCTCCAAATGTGCAGAAAAGGTGCAGCTATGAACAGTTATTAATGGGAAGAACTATGACAAACCGTTTGACTGTTGTTCTGAAAGTGAATACAATGTGTGAGTGAATGTGTCATTAATTAGCACTCGATTTCAGTGAAAGTGTTTGAAACACATTTTTCACTCTTCAAGGGTAAAGGCACTGGAGGAGATTATTATTACGTACAAAAAAATGTGTGCTAATAAATTCCACTCATTCATAGCTGAATAATAAGTGTTTTTTGAAAAAGGTTGACCACAATAACATTAGCCACGTAACTCCATGGTTACTCACCTTGTGAACACTGAAAGCAAAAGAGGAAAAGCAAGAGGCAGCGAAACCACGGACACCTCCACAGTGCAGAAGCCATTGTGCACTGTATGCAGACGATCCAGGGAACCTTTTCGCTAATAATAGTGGTTCAATGTGTTGCAGTGGAAAAGTGGAAAGCTGGAGCGATGTCAACGATCAGTAGTTCTCAGAGAAGCATCACCAGTCATCTTCTCATCTGGAAAAAAGAGAGGAGAGCGCATAAATTTGGAGGTAATGGACTGCTATCATGAGTATCATCACAGCCTTAGGTGCCACATTTATTTATTTTTCAAATCTGGATTCTGCATGTGTGCATTGTAAGACATCAAATCCAAACCCCCTGAAAACAACATTTCTGACTGCTGTTCAAATGAATAGACAAACACATTTTGGAGAAGTTTGCATAAATATTAAAACATCCTTTACAAATTTGTATTATGGCAAGGACGTTATATCGAGCAGACAGGGTTCCTGGTTATATCTGCACTTATTCAGATCTGTGGGACGTGTTACAACACAATGTTTACACAGCTTCCTATTCCAAATCTTCCCTGTTCCACCTTCCCCATTTACTCTGGTTCCCTGAGGGAGAAAGCTTGTCGCGCGGGCAACACTTTCACATAGGACGCCATTAGAGACACAGACGCTTTCTGAGCTACTTTTGTCTCCTTCCTTATCAAGGGGTGGCAAAAACAGCCCTTTGTCTGCAAAAGCTGCAAAAGGTTAGAGCCTGAGAGACGGATGAACACACCAGACAGATAAGCTGCTTACTATAGTCAAAAGCCGAGGAGGGATGTGTTGTGTCATATGTGAAATGCTACACACACACAGACACACGTATGTATGCCTGCACAGACATATAACCAATGACACACTCCTGAAGACGTGGACACTGATGCAGAGACAGCAACACACACATAAATATATTGTATCTTGTTTATTCATATCTTGTTGCCATTCAGTATGTCCCAAATGCGCACACACACACACACACACACACACACACACACACACACACACACACACACACACACACACACACACACACACACACACACACACACACACACACACACACACACACACACACACACACACACACACACACACACACACACACACACGCAAACAAGATCGGTCACTGGGTAGCCGTCGCTATGCAGATGCAAGTTAATGTTTCAAGTGACTGAATGCTGCTCCTTCAGAGCAACTCGTCAACTAGCCTGATTATTTTATAATGAACCTAAATTTGAGCTGCACAGCAGTCAGCTCTGATCGCTCTCCAGGCCCCACTAATCACTTGGATATTTTTGGCAACATGAGAACCCACAAAACATGGGAAGCTTTTACATTAGCATACTGAGTAATACATCAGTCACTATGAGGTATTCTATACATGACTGAAGCCTGGTCGTGGGATAATGGCTGAAAAAAAAGCCCACCGGATAGGCACCTAGCAGCCTGAGAGTGTTTATTTTCATTTGAGATCACCCTGGCCGAGTAGTTGTACAGCACAGTCTGTGCCAAGGAAACATACATACATACATACATACATACAGCTAACTTGTAATTTATCAGATAAACGTGGGTGGCTTTCATGGCTTTTGTGGTTATATTTGTCTTCCAGTTGTTTATATGCCAGTGGCGCCGAACCAGATCAGATGAGACAGAATAGGTGGGTGCAAGCCCTCCTGCAACACTTCTAATAAGGCTGCTCACACTCTCAGGTCCTCTTACAGGATTGCCACCAGTTTAATATTGGGCAGAAAACCAAATCTCCAGAGACTTGTGACTTCTTCCTCAGCCATTTATCTTCTGCAAATATGGGGCCTGGGGCCACGGGTAACCATAATAGTGGTTGACAGGAGGAGATTGGAAACTGATGGGGGGGACATCCCCCTGCCCTTCTGGCCTGCTGGGCAGGCTGAGCTACTCAGCCCCTCCAGACACCAGGGGGCGAGGGCCTGCTGGCCTCTCGGATGCAGACCTGCCTTCACCACCCCGGGGTTCTTTCTCCCAATCGGCTGTCTCCCTGCTGAGTAACATGTCTCCTTTCTCCCTTAAGCTGGTAGAGAACACAGCCCTGCTCATCTTCCCAAAAACTGTTTTGTTGGGTGGGATTCCTGTACTGAATAGCTCTGGACTTGAGATAAAAGGATTAGGCGATTAACATTTAGATGCTCTACACAGGAGGGATCCAAGATGGTGGCATAGAAAACAGATGCAGAAATCAGGTCCCCCACAAACTATTGCTTTTTACTCCTACTTAGTTTATTTTAATCCCAGGACAACTTTCTTGCCGTTTTAACTTAAGGTATACCAATAAACTGGAAAAGCTCCAAAAAAACATAGACGAAGGATGTAAGTAAATAACTAAATCGCCTACAGCTAGCAATAGCATTAGTCCTGCCAAGGCTAACACTAAAGTACCACCGACATGGTTTCTTGAAGAAATGGAAAAGGGGTTTGACAAATTCCAACTCTGAAGGACCACAAGCTACACTTTAAACATTGCTGTAGAAACACTTGTCAATGAAAATCGAGCTCTGGGGTCTTGTGTAAAAGAAATTGAAGACAAGCAGGCTAACCAAATAGATAGTCTCAAATTCCTACACAGAGGCCTCGCTGACTATAGAAGATAAACTGAGGAAGAAATGTGTGGAATAAAGGAAAAACCTTTTTACAGGTAAGGCCAAAAAGACCTGAAAGACCAATATTCCCTTTCAGCCACCCACTCAATGTCTTACATACTTAGGTTTAAAAAAAACCCACAAACTGGGAGAAATCTTTTTACTTAATCATTACTGCTTAGAGAGGTTGGGAGGGACAGGGCAGATGGATGCATTTTACAATGTCCCTGATCGAAAAAGTCCTACATTTCTTAACCTATTTCAAACCCTTGCCATTTCTGTACATAAGATTATTTATTTTAAATTAGAGAGAATGATGAACTGCCTCAGTGGTGTTGTCTGTCTGGAAGTAGGGGTAGGCAGGACCAATAAATAAAGTGTTAAAAAAAGAGGCTCTACAAAAGCAATGACAGACTTATCATGATTTTACATCAGGGGACAGGGGGATGGCGGTTATTGGGGGGTCAGATGTTCTCAAGCAGAAAATGATTCGTAAGTGAGGCATCGTTAACCCCCCTGAGATGGTGCTAAGGAATTATCTATAACAGCCCCCTCCCCATCGAGGCTTGAGAATTGAGGTTACTGGCCAGCAATTTGCGCATAATGATCATCATGTTCAAGGCCAGGCAAAATATGTTAAAAGAAAAGAAAATATTCACAGTTATGACTAACTGTCACCACCTAGACTAAATCTAATGAGCAAAAACATTTAAATGTACACCAGAAGACTAAATAATAATTATGTATCTTTATCTGTGCCTCTGGGTCTTCTTCCTAGGAAAATACAAGTACATATGTATATTCCCTCAGGTTTTCTGTCTCTATTAACAGTATGTCTTTCTGGAAACAAGACCCAAAAAAAAACAACCAATGAAATGAAAAATGATAGGCAAATATTCACGACATCTGTTTTTCTTTTGTCTGCCATGCATACACAGTGGAAACCCAAGGAGAGAAATCTATCATCAGTTAAGATAATGGAGAGAATCACAGTCCACAGCCAATTTTTCACATCAGCCCGATAGAAATAATAAGCAAGCATTTAAAAGAGGACGGCAAGCAATTAAAACATAATTAAAATAAATGGATAGAAGGAGACAGCCCACATGTCTTCACATGAAATACTAGGCTGTGTGCAACAGCCGGCTGAATGAATGTGGGTCTCCTTTGACAAAGCTTGTGTCTGCCTCACTCAAGCTGGAGAGGCGTCCAGTGAAAGAGGAGTGCGAGAAGGGGGGAGTTTGGGAGTTTCTAAGCCGGGAGGGACTAAATGGATGGGAGAAGGAGAGCAGAGGAGGAGAAGAATGGAAGGGGGAGAAAGAAAGGGGCGGTCGGGTCACCCAGAGGATTGACAGCCTGTGAGTATGGCCTGACCTCCTGGTTTCGCCTCCAAGTTTTCTCCACAGGCTTAGTGAAGACAAAAATAAAGACCAGGAATGTTAATTTATTTTCGATTGTCAATGGCGAGAAGAGAGATAAAGAGTGCATACATACATATCAAGTGAGACTGGAACAAAACTAATGCGCAAGTCCAAGTGTAAGCTGAAAACCTACAAGTGAAATAGAGATGTTGAGCAGGATCTAGCCAACACAATGATTCGTCTTCCACTCTTTTGAGTAACTGCTAATTTGGAGGACTTTCTGCCCCGCCCACATGCCCTACATTCAGGGCAAAAAAAAACCCACACATGTGAGAGGGGAATTTCAAACATCAGAAAATGGTTGATGGGCTAAAAGAGGGAGTCTGGAACTACAGGAACTAAGAAAACCCAGCCTCCAGACACTTTTTTTTCCAGTCCTTGGTTCACCCTGATGTTCCCAAGGAACTCTTTTGTCATGACAGTCCTGTCAGGGCTGCGCGTTCATTCCCTGCAGGGACGTGATGTCATTTCCTTGGCTCCATCGCAGATGTAGAGAACTTGCCATCAACTGCCAGAAACAAAGATGAGCTGACATTGAGCTCAGTGTACAGTGTGTTTTCTCAACACTGCTGATAAGATACACTGTTGGGATGAACAGGTTGTAAACTCTGGCTTACAGCTGCACAATAAGGGTTTCTCAGCTGACTACAAACAGTCCTTTTGCTGAACAAAGTTATATTTTATTGACCAAATTACTAACCTAAGACAAGTCTAAATTTGTTTTAGAACTGTTAGAACTTTCATTAGCAACACCATATCCTAATCAAACCCTTTTTTAGCTTTTTTGATTAAAGTTTGGAGTTTTTGAGAATATGAAAGCTTCTGTGCTTCTCACTCATAACCCTTTTCAGGATTTCTGAGTCTTTAATTATGATTAAAGGAATACGTTTGAATACATTTTGAGTTGTTGATTAAACAATGCAAGCCATGTTTTTTGACTTTTATGACTAATTTGTTAAGTGAGAAAAGCCTCACACATAAAGAGGTTTAAAAGCAATAAATTCATAAACTAATTTGAGAGCAACAAAAAATTCAGCGCAATTATTTTTATTCTTTATGGATGAATTTTCTATGAGCAAAGAAACAGGATTTAAGAGATATTATATTGCTTTGCGATTTAAATTTAATCACAGTTTCCTTTCAAATATTTCAATTTTTGGTAATCTACAAGGTATTGCCTCAGTTAATTGTGGGCACACCATTTACCAAAACTAGTGAAAATATATATTATAGTCCAAGAACAAGGTGACATCTCAAAATGTCTTTATTTGTCCGACCAAACGACCAATATTATAGAAACTGAGAAAAACTTATTATTGGAACAAGAGCAAAGATTTTAGCCATACAATGTAATTTGGTAATTCCTGTCTTTAAAGAGGAAAGAAACAGTTATTTTTTTAAACGGTTGCTTATTAGTATTTCCTCCTTTGAATTGATACATTGGCCTACAATTTCAGTTTGAGTTTGGCTCAAATTATTTTAGGAAAAAATAGTATTCTTCGTATGAGCTGGTGTGTGCTACTTATTTCATCATAATTACAGCTTGCTTCAGAGCCTATAAATAATTTATGGGCCAACAGATGTTTATAAAATGGTTCATAGATCATGAAACTTCTTACATCTTTTGTTTAGGTGTGGGTCAAAATGACTTCCTGTAGCATTAAAAGATGCACAACTCTAATTCAAAGCACTTAAATTCCAGCTTTTATGTCTTCTTTTGTTTTCAGGATAAATGGCTCTACATTACAAAGGCGACATCTGTAAAGAAAATGCTTTTAAGTTGAAATGTTCGTTAGTGCAGCTTAAAAGGCCCAAACAGAAAACCCCTGAAAGGTGCAATGCTTTACTGTTTTATTGAGAAAGAGCACAACAGTTGGTGTGTTCAGTAGCTCTCGGCCAAATGATTGAGGCAGTAGATAAGATAGAGTGCCAGCGGGCAGATGGACATAGTGAAACAGAGAGGGGTGAGCAAAGAAGCTTAGTAAAGTGAGGAGAACAAAGAAGACCCAGACTGAACAACCAGGTTAGTGTCAAGCAAAATGAAGAGAGGGCAGTGTGAAGTCTTCAAAAATGAGCCGTGTGGAGAAGCAAGCACTTATACACAGGGCAAAAGTGGATCTGTCAAGGCTTTGTAGTTGAAATCATCTGTCAATGAAATAATTAAACGTCCTACTATTATTATCTCTGCCTGCTTCATCCATCAATAGCCAAAATGACCCAAGAGTTGAAATTTAATATAATTAATCCATGATTTACTTTTACAGTTCATTTATTTATTGCTTGTCTACTACATTACATTACCCAAAAATTGTACAAACTGCTTAAAGGTTCAATTAAGTGTAATGGAATAGAGTTTGTTTTGCTATTTCACTTCCAAAAGCACTTAAATGATTATCAGACGAGTTGTTTCCTTTTATTCGTAATTTTCTTTTGCTAAATCGACAAATTGTTTCAGCTCTGACTGACATGTTTGTAAATATTACTCTTTCTATAAATGTTAACATACTTAAAGCAATTGTTTGCTGGAGAAATGTTTTATTGTAAGAATCTAATTTTAAGATTCAGAACATTTTTCAAAGGTTACTTGGGCTTATTGAGATCATTCTGCAATAGGCTGAATTACAAATGTGAAAATGCGAGGGGGGAGAAAAGGAATGAAATGTCTTTTTCATTCTCCAGTAATTTGCCACAGGTTACCCTGAGCTTAGCAGCCAATCCTGCTTGGCATTGAAATGAATAGGCTGACCTCAGAGCAGTTGGTTAAGCAGTAGGGTCACCGGAGAGGAGCGCAGAGCAGCTCGACACTGACATGGAAAAGAGAGGGTTCGCCTTTTCAATCAGTCTCTTAATAAATGCACTGACAGCCTCACTTCTCGCCTCCTCCACGCATAATTCTAGCACTCCCCACACAAACACACCCACACACACACTGCTCACCTCCAGCTCTGTCCAATGTTCAAAACACATTTTTACATGAGAAACTGTGATTGGCCCCGCCAGTATCACCCCCCACCTAAGTTCACAAAACACTCACAACAAATTCATTCACTCCTTCAACACGTTTCCAGCAGGTGATGTGTTGATGTTCACACCTTCTGGGGTGAAATGCATTGACACCATGTTAAAAAATGTTACACACTGTACCCCATTCAGACTGGATTAGCTTTCAGCAAAATGTACATAAAGTGACTGCTAATCCATAACATGTGTGATGTTAATGAACAACATACAGACCAGGAGAAATGTGTTGAATTGGTTTAGAGTGTTACAGAACCCTATTCATGTGCTGGCAACACAACAAAAATGCATCATACTAATAAAACATGTTTTACGCAACCAATATAAAACTTGTTTGAACTATGAAATGAAATCAAGCAGTAAAGGAGAAAAAAAAGTTGCATTTGGAAAAGTCAGTCGAGTGTGCAAAGCCCCTCTCTCCTCAAAATAAAACTGAAAAAACCATCTCAGGGTTGTCATTTCAGATTGGCCTAGCTGAGTTCTTTTTAGAGGTTATTCTGGAGGTCCCAAATTTAGCCGGCCGTTGAAATCTGCACAACATACTGACATGGCAAGATTCGGATGGGACTAAAATTTGCAGACATGCTCCAATTTTTCGATTACACTTTCCCTTCCTCCCTCCCCGTAAAACTAATCCTATCCAAATGGGGCTTACAAGAAACTGGTACAATGACAAAGTGACATGTTTGTAGCCAAACGCAAAAAGCTGTTTCTTTTTTTTTAATCAAAAATATATATATGCAAATTGAGCAAACACCATTTATCCCCGAAGGGTGCAAGTAGTTGGTGGTGTAACCGAAAAACTAACCCTGAATTGTATGCTAATTAGCTGATTTGGTTTCAAAAGTGGGTGAGGGGCAGAATAAGTAAGAGACGCTTTGTTCTAAATACTTCTATCATGCTAGTAAATAGCACATTATTATGAAATTGGTTTTGGAGGTTGCCAAATAAATGTTTTTCTTTTTTTCTTTTTGTAATTATATGGAAATTCCCACATCATTAATACTGTAACGCCACTAAAAATCCAATTTAGATCTCCTGACACAAGAGACTTGATTTGACAGAATTTTAACGGAAATATCAGTAGCTCTATTGAGTCATAATTCAGAAAAAAAATGAGTTTAAAAATGGAATATTTCCAGCTTCTTTTTCTTGTCTTCCATTTTCGTAAACTGTATCTCTGGGTTGTGGACCGATGATATTAAATTGGGCACACCACTTTATTTATTTTCTATTTTTAATTCAAGAAAATATTAAAATATTAAAGTTAAAAACGTCAGTTGCAGCCCTACAACTTGTATATGACAAATACACATAGATAGATGGATGTTTAATAATTGTTCACAATTTGAAATAATATTGACAGGGCAAAACGGAAACATACCATAGATAAATGTTTTGTTTTCACAAAAACTAAGGAACAGAGGCGTTGCAGAACATTTTCCAGTCTTAAATACTGTCCTCCTTTTAGGCTGCTGAACAACCCCTACCTAAAGAGTTTAACAGGCTTTTTTCATGTAATCCTTGCTGAGCAAAATAATCTTTAAAAAGTTTAACAGTTGAATTGTCTTCGTATAACACTTATGGAGTAACTACAATGCGCTCTGCCAATAGGAGCATCTCCATTCCCTCCTTCAGCCACACAGATGTTGTGTTATGTAGTGAGGCTTTATTTTTAAATCACAAGAACATTAACTGTTAATCAGAAATGTTACATCACTCTAACAAGCTGCTTAATTTTCTCCTGACATCCTGATTTACACTTCATGCTCAGTGCATCTTATTGATTTAGAAGCTATTTAAAGCTGTATGGTTCCCTTAAACTGGAAAATACTTTAATTTAGTGAGGATGACAACTTCATGGCTCGCTTCATGTTCACTGACACATACATCCCCCTGGTTTCATCTCATTCTGTAGTAGATCCATTGTAAAGTTTAACGTTTTGCCCAACTGAAAGCACATTTGGGTCCCAAATCCAGTCTGCTTTGCATTACATGTTCAGCACATGGGCTGCACCCATACTCTGTGCGTTTTGTGTGGTCCCTTTTCATTCAGCGTCTTTAGTGACTGACACGCATTCATTTGCCTTAATTCAGAACTGCAATGTGCACTCAGGAGCATGACATTATTGGATTGTTGCTTTAGTGTTACAGTTGTACACAATGTAATAAAGGGACATTTTGTTAAATAAATTAAGCAAAAGAGCGAAGTGTAAAGTTAGAAACAAACAGAGGCACACATTCCTCCATACCAGGGCTGAACACAATTTCCTATTATCAATATACAACCATAATTCAACAAAACCCTCTAAAATGAAGATTTAATCCAATTAAGCCATTTAAATAAAAAACATTTGAACTGTCATTATGTAGGCGTATAAAGACTATCTATTGTTTTTCCGTGTTTCATTGCAAACTGAATTTTCGGGGGATTTTGGAAAGTTGGTCAGACGGAACAAGCTTTTTGAAAGGGTCACTTTGGATTCTGAGAAATTAAGAAAAAATTGAAAAGAATTGCCAATTAACTAATGAGGAATATAATCATTTTCTGCAGCCTTAGTATTGTTTGTAAATGCACATAACTGCAATACTATTATTTCCTAAAAAAAACAGTTGACACATGTAAAACAAAAATGTCCGCTACTCATTTTGTTACTTTTCAATTAAAACTTGGTTGGAATCGTTAAATTTGTCATAATATTGTAAGACAGTATCACAATGTTAGTAAGTAAAGTCCATGTGTTAATATGACCTAATATTCAAGACTTACTTTACATATGGCAATCTAACAAGACATTAGAACCACCTTAAAAGGGGGCATATACGGGATAATTGGCTTATAGAGGAAGAGTAAGAATACGATCAATGTGGAAAAGCTAATATAGTGAGTAGAAACCTTTGAACATATAAATATCAAGAGTGTAAGAGGAAGCTGTGACTACATTCCCTACAAGTCTCAAAGTGTGCAATTTTCTTGGAGAAGTAAAGTCTCTGAATAGAGAGCTGAAAGAGGTGGAAATCTGCTCCACACTCTGCACTGCAGGATTTCCCTTGATGTTAAATACTGTTTAGATCTGCTGACGGGGGAATTTGATTAAATTCATGAAACCACTGCAAAACACGGTGCAGCTACAGTAGTCCTGTAAAATTGTCTTGTACACCTTGGACATACACAACGGAGTGGAGTAATAGTCAGTCCTAATGAGTCCCACGAGAAGTCTGCCAATGCTATTATAGACTCACCACCGTGTTTAACAGTCAACAGCATGTTATCTCATCAGAATGTGGGAACATGTGAAAGAAACACGTCTTCGCCCTGGACAAAAGTGTTTTCTAAAGGGCATCTTTAAAATCAATACCTGCTCTTAATTTAACTTTTCTTTGTTATTTGAATCAGAAAATAATAAAATGTTCATTAATCTGTATCTTCTCTGTGATTTATTTTCAGCTCTGTTTTTGGTCTCTAATAATTCTTAAGGAAAATATCTGGCTTTTTACCGGCTACCGGTTATCCAGTTTCTCACTTAGTTTATGGCACATGGCATGTGGCACTGAGCAGGTAGTGTACAATGGGTTTTTGTAGCTTTTTGAAACTAAAAACACATGATATGAGAGCCGTGTGATTGAACCAAAACAGTAAGGTTGTGAGTTGTACCATAAAAATAATAATCTAAAAGAGTTGTGGGAGAATTGCAGATTTCAATGATTACTATCTGGGTTCTTCACTAAAAGAAATCCTGCAATCAATTTTAATGTTTTTTAAAAAAGTATGTGAGTAAGTGCAGCATCAAATCTTGATTTTTACAGACTATTTTATTTAGGCAGTGGTTTTGTTTGGCTAACTGTGCCTGAAAAACACTTCACATTCGTAGGAAAATAGTTACCGTTAAATTATTTTTAGCTTTAGTGGCAGACAACCATCTCTGTTTGGAATTGGTAGTTACGCCATTTCAATTGAAAACATTTGTGATTAGCCTCTTTTAACGTGGAAACATAACTGATAATTTAGCCTGACATCAGCTACCGTATAAGCAGCTGAAATTGAATTACATTTAATAAAAAGAAAGGAATGAAAGGAGATGTTAGTGGCAGGAAATGTTGTTGTGTTTGCTCTGATTTGGAAATTGGGGAACATTAACAATATGTTATGAATCTTTGAAAGCAGGAAAAAATGACAAACGTGCAAATGTGCTCCATGTTCAGTTGTGTGTATTTTTGGTTGTAATCATTTTAGAAAGAAATTCTGAGGAATCCTGGAGGGATTGGCCTGGATATACATTTTGATTCAATTTTTCAAAACATTATTAAAAATGCTTTATAATCTTAAATGAAAACATGTTTGCACTGGCCTGTTCATATCTCATAGCATTCATTAGAGGAAGATCATTCAGAATTACTGCTCTAATTAGAATATTTATTTTGTAGGCTTAAAATATTATTATCAATTTCTAAAATATGATATTGTTTGGCTCTACAGTTTGGCTGTATGGATTTGGAAATTAGCCATTGACTTAATGTGCACCCACGCTCTGAAAGCCTAGACGTGTTGCTTGTTTCAATTGAAAGTCGTTTTCTTCAGTATTGGTTTGTATTAATTTGTCCACCCACTTTGTCTGTTCCTTTAGAAACAAAGACATAGGCTTCAACTTGCAGCTCTTTCAGTGGGAAATGGAAACTGGATGGACTTGTTTTTCTTGTTTGTTTTTACATAATTACTTCCTTTCTTTGCAGTGACAGTCTCAGGGTTATTTCTTAAGACTTAATACTCCTGGTTCAGCTGTAAAGCACATTTTCATTTCTGAAAGATGTACCACTACAGGTTTACCAGTGGGCTTAAAATGCCTCCTCCTTCATATCAGTTAGACTAGTAAGACTCACCCCTGCTGTTAAACAAAAAGCTGAAAACATACTCTTCGTAAGGACTGCTTACAGATGCAACCTGAGATTTTACTTTTAAGTCAGAATCGACAAAAATACAACATAATTAGTACACAGCATAGCCTCTCAACAACTAAATAACTCTGGACTTTTGGAAAGCAAGATTGGCCAGACTTTAGGTTTTAAATGCACCAAAATTGCAAGATTTTGACCAAAGAAAGACGGTTTACAGAGCCAAAAGTGCGACTTTAAGGCTGAAAAATGGAGCCTAGAATGCATCTTAAAAGGACAATACCGCTGAATTTTAGCATGCCAAATTATACGCTTTAAGCATTTCCACAAAGTTTTTCTGCTCGCTCCATTGTGATGCAAACTTAAGGGCCATGCAAGTGTGGGGAGACTGAATTGGAACAATGATGAAAGTGCGTGCTATAAGAATCAGGACAGCTGTCAGGCTGTACGGGCGCACATTTAGTGGTGAAGGACAGATTTGACTGAAATGCAGCAATGTGTCTGTTGCACAGTTGCTCTATGTGCAGCATGTTTCACTGTTTGTCATTCAGGGTCAAACCTCCATTTCACAGTTTAAAAGCAGATTAAACTGGCTGTGCGGTTTCTTCCTCCAGAAATGCTCATAAATACTGTTTATGCTGCCTTGGCCCATGGACATAAAAATACAAAACCCCCATATATAAATAAAAAGGTTCATTATGAAATGTGGAAGTATTTACTTTTGGCTTAACAGTTTAAGCGCTAGAGCATCTGACCACTAGACTGTTCTTATAAGGTTTCAACCTACAATTATTTTAATTAGCTTAATCAGTTGATCATTTTACATTTAAATAATGAATCCTTTACAGATTAAAACGTAAAACAACAGGCAAAACAGCATTTACAAGTTGCAAAACCTCAATTTTTTTTGCTTCATTTGTCTGACAGACAGTCCAAACCTATAAGATATTCAGTGATACATAACAGGGAAAATCATTTCAGCTTTACTGGCTACAATGTTTAATTGTCAACAAAACCTCTTAAAACATTTCTGACTGAATGTCCATTTTACAAAAGTAGCTAACTCTCCATTTTACAGAAGTAGCAGGGCCAGAGTGTTATGTGTACTCCCGTAGAAAACCAACACATATAAACAACAAAACAGCCACCGTAGCATACTCAATACTTCAGAAAGAGAGAAAATGCTTCTATAGATTCAATGCTATTCCTTGCTGCCAAGTTTCCCTTGTGCTGTGAGGCTTAGCCCAACAGTAGTGTAAAGGATGCATGCTTCTTTTATTTTATTTTGAGCCCCCCGCCTCCGTTTTTTTTCTCCTCCAGTACATCATTCCTTTGGGTGTTTGTGCGGTGTCCCTTAGTTACCGGATAAGAGACCCAGCAGCTCAGAGAGTTAAAAGCATGACCCGTCCCACTCATGCTAACAAGACCATCAATAATTCACCCTCATCGGGAAGCATTATCTAACAGCTTTATAAAAAATTAAAGATGGTGGGTGACAACACGGAACCAGGAAGAAAGTGCTCAGTAAGAGGACACTTCAGGTGGCGACAATGTTGGCTACAGATATGTTAAAGTAGAGGCAGAGGGAGGACGTTGTGTCAGCCAGCTGATTTAACCATTACACATAAAAGACTGAGGCCTCGCTGACTTAGAGGAACATCAACAAGAAGAAACATCTCCTCTTGCCTCAGCCGTCCCTGTGTGTGTGTGTGTGTGTGTGTGTGTGTGTGTGTGTGTGTGTGTGTGTGTGTGTGTGTGTGTGTGTGTGTGTGTGTGTGTGTGTGTGTGTGTGTGTGTGTGTGTGTGTGTGTGTGTGCAGCACAAAGGTGTAAGCATATGGCAGGCTGTATTAACGCCCAGGCTCATTCTCATTGACAGTGAAATCCCTCTAAGCCTAGATCAATTAAATCCAGCTCTGATGTAATTAAAATGTCCTAACAAAGGTCTTAGGAGCACAGGACAGAAACCTACCCATTGACAATAAGCTCAGTTCAATCTATAGCACCATCTCAAAGAAAATAGTCTAAGATTAGAACCGGGCTTTCCTTGGTCATGCAAAAAGAATCCATTCACGGCTGCTGTGCTCAAGACAAGTCTTTTTATGCCTACATAATGTCAAGATATCACTTAAGATAATGTATAAAGTACATGAGCTCACATGAAACACAATTATGCTGTAAGATTTTCAATCTGTTACATACATAAAATACAAATATTCATTAGTCTACAGTCCTAAAGAAACATTGGCTTGTTTATGTAGCCTGGACTTGGAAGAAAACAAAAATGATTTCTTCTTTTAAGTACATCTGATGCTCGACTATGCTCTGCTGAGAAATGACATAATGCTTATGAGTTTCCTAATTAAAACTCGGCAGTGGAGTGATTAGCAATCACAACTTCACTCTTCAAATATCAAGATCTGATTTGCTTGGCTGATCAACAACAAGCCTCCTTTTCTCCCTGCAACTCACAGAGCCAGCAGTTTCCCTCTCTCTGTAATAGGGAAGCTTTTGAAGTAGAGGAAATCAGCACAACTATACTAAAACAGGGCTCAGCTGAAGTTAGATGTTTTTTTTGCCCATGTGTCATTTATATTCTAAAAATATTAAACGTTTTTAAATGTTGACTGCCAACTTCCATAAAGTGATTACACGCAACTGATGAATATGTTAATGTTTTTAGTTTTACATTATAATTCCTCATAATATGGATCGTAAGAATAAAAAACATCTATAAAATTACTTATGGCAGCCTCCAAAATTAAACTTGAAAGATGTTCCCTTGCTGCTTCGAAGAGGGACTATTCAACAGACAGAGAGAGAGCAAGATGGCTGACTGCACTGACACGTTGTGAAAGCATGCCCTGCCATCCTAGGTAATAGATTCTCTTTGCTGTGTGACTCCCACTGCTTCTCATCTTCTGTGACGACACCTGCCAATCACGGCCTAGGGAATGTTCAAGGTCTTTGACAATATATTCTCA
Source organism: Eleginops maclovinus (assembly GCF_036324505.1). Classification (NCBI taxonomy): domain Eukaryota; kingdom Metazoa; phylum Chordata; class Actinopteri; order Perciformes; family Eleginopidae; genus Eleginops; species Eleginops maclovinus. The sequence continues at coordinate 16,136,081 of NC_086354.1, forward strand.
TCTTAAAAACACATTGGCTTCATCACAAGACACCAAGTGACACCAAATAGGCTTCAGATAGCCATTAGACGTGGCAGGCGAAGAATAGACAGTTTACGGGTAATCCAGTGCGTGTTTTTTAAAACAGCACTCGGAAAACTGGCATTAAAAGCATTTTTATCATAAGATACTACAAAAAATGAATATGACAATGTTAAGAGAGTACTAAAATATGGAAGGATTTTATGATTATTTTAGAGAATCCGTGGTAAAAATAATCAATTTAGCCTTTTAATACACAGAGTAACTGGTTTCTCTGGAAACAAATGTACCTCTGCCGTTCATATGAAAGCATTTAATCAAATAATTCAAGCTTTCTATCACCTGGAGTCCCTGCAGATTGCTCAATTGGAATATAATAGTTGAGTTTTGTTGTATACCTGTTACAATTTCTTTTCAAAGTAAAATGAGAAATAACAATGTTACACCACATCAGCAGAGTGATTTGCATTTTTATGTGATTCATGAATACATTGGAGATTTTTCTGCAGTGAAGCATGGCTTGAACCTCAATTTCTACGATAATTATATGATACTAGTTAGGAATTTGAGGAAGAGAGCATTTCCCAGGTTGAAGACAGATGACCTGTCAGATACACCTAATAGCAACACAAAGCCTTTGGCCTTTAATCTGCACACTTCCTGTGACCCATACTATGACAGAACCAAATAAAGAACACTATCTTTGTTTCCCCCTGAGAGAGACCAGTGTCCTCCTATGCTAATATCAGTTAGTGTTGGAGAAGAAGCTCTGAGGGCGGCCCAGACAACTCACAGGTCAGTGCTAATCTTCTGATATATGGGGCCTAAAGACCCGGGACACATCCATCACACGCCGCCAACGGCCTCCAACAGGGAGAGATCTGCACACACCGAAGGGTTAACACACAACCCAAAGAGACCTCTGATGATCCATCACTCGAGAATCAGCCTCCTTTAGAGCAGGAGCGTCCTTTAAACAACACAAAGAGGGGAGCTTTCTTAGCTCTGCGTTGAGAGCAAGCGTGACTGCTAGACCTTAGCTCCAAGTCTCTGTTGATCATTAAACATCCATTTTAAACCAGTGGGGGAAAGTTAACTGTCATCTTAAACACAGGAGGTGGTAGCACGTGAGAGATTTTTCCCTCTCAGATGTATTTTCTCGCTGAAAGGGGCAAGACTATATATCCATCCATTGAGTTAACTACCCCAACACGTAATCATTCGTTCCAATCATCTGTCGCTTTATTTTTGAGCCTAGCCACCAAATGGCTATGATGGGTTTTTGCAGTTAAATCGGAAACTCACCCCGTAGCACTTTGTTGAATAAACAAAATGCCTTGTGCGTTTCTTCCGCTCCTCTGCTGCATATTTTTCTTCTTTCTCGGGCTAAATGTTAACAGCTTCGATGTTGCTTGAAAAATGTTTTTGGGGGTTGGTGCCTCTTCAAAGAATCCCGGTAAATGTCAGGTTTGGTGATACCACTTCAGAATCAGAAACTACTTTCTAGACTCCAGACCATTTTGCAGTAACACTCAGCCATGAAGAAATCCATCGTAGGATGAGCACTGATGCCTATTTCTCCACTGATGGCAGCCTCGAAAGAGCAGAATACATGTACCTCTCCTCTTCAGCAGCTTTTTAATAATTTGAACAACCAGACTTGGCCCGGGACACCACATTATGATTTCCACTCCTCTCACACCTTTTCTCCTCTTAACAAACTAACCACACTTGCTATTGCTGTCGCCCATGCCCTCTCCTCCAACACATATGCTATGCAGAGAGAAGTCTTTTCTATGGGCTTTGTCAGATGTCATTGTAGGAAACATAACTAAAAAGGAAAAGACTGCTATAATAGGCAGTACAACAGGAAAAAATGATTCTACAATTCATCAGAAAGACAGGTCAAATGCAATCAAAACTGTCTCATCTACCATCATTCATCACTCCCTCTTTCTCTCCATTTGTTTGTTCAACTTTTTCACTGTGAGCGTGTCAGAGAAACTGAACAAGACAGCTGTCAAACTCGTCAACCATGAGTGAAGATGGCAGGTGGAGTCCTCTCTTTTTCCTTACCCTTCCTGCTCTCTGGGTTCAAAACTCCCACTCTTGGCTCCTTTTTTTTACTTTTGTGAGGTTATATTGTCCGAACAAAGGAAGGAGCAAGCTCTCCTCTATGGCAGGTTGGTTCATGTTATTACCCAGGAGTGGATGACCATGAAGGGGCCACCGACCCCTACTGCGCTCCAAATGGCATTTACATTCCCTGTCTCCGTGTAATAACATCTTACACGCTGTACTTTCTTTTACTATTAACCTATGTTGATTCTACTTCCAAAGTAAGGGCATGCACAAAGGCAAGAAAGCACTTTATTGTTTCTCTTTTTGCTTGGTCAAAATGCTCCTCTATTAAACCAGCCTTAAATTGCAGAAAACATTAGGCCGTGATTCACAAGACAAAGAAGAAATCCATCAAAAATAAAGAGTATCCTGCCACAGTCTTTCCCTGACAAACAACAGCTGCACAGAATGGGAAATAAATATTATCTCTGCGACAGAAAAACAATCAGACACCACTAGGTACTCAGAGTCGCTCACAAAGCTTGAATACTCTCCGTCTTCACATCTACACTCGCTGAATGTGGAATTAAGCAATTTATTTAGCACCTGAAAACAAATTCAGTTTGGAGATTTCTGACATGCCGTGTTAAAATTACCAGTCAAAATAAGTAAACAGATTTTCGTCAAGTTATTTATGCTTTTTCTTTTCTCGCCATGGACGCAGTGGGTTATCCTTCTCCCTGTAAATCCAATAAAGACCTTCCTTGAAGTGTTATGCTCTTGCTAAGAAATAGTGGGGTAAATGTTTTAACAGAAATCTTTTTAACATAACCACGTCACTGAACGGCATCCAACATTTCCGCTGAATACATGGCTTCTGTTCTGGTGTTAGATTATGGCCAACAATTTCTCCCAATCCACACTAAATCTGTTTCCAACAAAAACACTTGCTTCACACACACACACACACACACACACACACACACACACACACACACACACACACACACACACACACACACACACACACACACACACACACACACACACAACCAACTGCAGTGTCCAGCAATCCTGTCAGAAGTCTCTACCAACACCAGCAGCAGCGGCAGCAACACTCTCAGAACAAAACTGCTCAGAGGAAGGGGGCTGGAAGCTCAAGTTCTCCCTATTGAAATTCAGACACTTTGATATGGAAATTGGCAGCTACAAAAACGCGCTAGAATTCACACTAGCAAGCATTGAAACCATTTGCGCAATGTGAGATGAGATGGCACTTCCTCCCAAGACAACACAGACAAATGGACCAAACCAGCACGTCTGGGGCGGGTGAGAGATGGAGTGAAGGTAGAGAGGGGAGGGGGAGGAGGATAAAGACGGAGGGAGAACATTTGTCCCCCTCCTCTGTTAGAGTTCCTTCAACAGTCCCAGCATTTTGTTTTAAGAAATAGAGTTGTATCCTGAGCTGAAATGCAGAGGATTTTTCAAAGTCCAACATCTGTATTCACCAGTCATACATCCCATCAGCAGGGGGATAAAATGACCTTTTCCTCTTCAGGAATCACTGATGGGCATGTTAGCATCAAGCAACCACATTTAACTTCACCCAAGCCAAGGAGACTTTTTGTCTAGTCCTCCAAAATGGCTGTCATGAGAGAAAAACTTCCCCGCCACGGTCAAAAAATGCTTGGATTAGTCTGGTGAAGAGTCCATTTCTCACACTGTGCATCTGTCTTATATAATGTTGCAGTTGTCTTTGATCAAACCTGAATCGCTGAATGCTTTGGGTTTGCTTTTATGTCTAAAAAAACTGCTGGATTTAAGGAGAGTCATCATATGCATGTACTCCCCTGCCTGTAAGCTGTTATATAAGTATATGCAAAGGGGAGCTCTCAGTTGTTTAAGTTGTCAGTTATATAAGGTTGCACCACGTTCCACATTGGTACTGACAGTATGGATTTTGTGTAAATGTTATTTAACCTTGATATTTCAGTCTGCCACAGCCTTGCTCTCCTGGGGTTTCAAGCTCAAGTCTATACGTCCCTATCTCTAAGAGCTTCACGTGCGAATGAGATATGGTTCCCTTCGCCTGTAAAAACTCTATCTGTCAATGTGTGTGTGTGTGTGTGTGTGTGTGTGTGTGTATCCCATCATCACACATGGCTGGCTCAGGTCTGTGAATTATACATGCTCTGTGAAATGATCTTATTTTATAGCCGCAAAATGGAGAAGTAAATGGAGACAGTAAGTGACATCCAACTACTTAGCTCCTGGTGTCCTGAAACTGGGTGGAGATGTTTGTGTGAGCTCTTCTTTTTCCCATCATGTTAATCTCGCTGATTATCACCGCTGAATTTAATAAACTCCCATTTGGCTTTTTACAGGCTTTTGATTCATACACAGACCTTTTTGTGTAAGGGTACATCCTACATACAAAATAATCCAATTTTTTCCCCTTAGAAATCCCCTTGAAAACAAGCATTTTGAGAATTCTTTAGCGTGTACTGAAGAAACCATTTTCAGTGAGCTTTTGATTTACACTTAAATAAACAACACTGGTATGACCCTAATGGCCAAGTAATTTAATATTTATCAAAAGTCTGGAGGCTCCAGAGACTGTAGGATAACATCATAAGCCAGTATATATTGTATATTGATCTCATCACAACGGTTTTAAACTGCTTGAGGGGCCCGTGGACCCTTTTTCTGACATTTGCCTTATGATATCCAGGGATTTTAAATAAATGGTATTGATTCGGCAGAGGCATAACCCGGCATCTCCCTTGAAACACTCAAATCATCCGCTTTTAAAAGGCTACTTACTGTGATACGCTGTGCCAAAATATGGATCCCGGAATGGAGTGTGAATTTCAGATCAACACCAGGAGCCCCCCTCCTCTCCTTTTTTCAGAAGAGGCCCCCAGAAACTAAGCAGCGGGTCGCACAAAGACGGCTTTGGCTCGGCTGCATGCTCTACTTTCTTCACAGGGGAGAGATGGTGGGGTTTGCTGTGGCAGGTATCTGTTCCTCTTCAAGCCAGAAGGTCCGGGACCGTACGAATAGCTCCATGGCGAAGGGTCTGTTCAAAAGTAATGATCGTTAGTCCCCCCCTCCTTCCTCTTGTGCGTGCAGCCAGGCTCCTTCCGACGCGAGCGCTATACGGGTAGACTGCATAAAAAAAGATCACTTCAAGGAGACGAGATGCGCCCCAGTCTCGGTACAAAATGAAACTCCGATCACGTCAAGTCTGTGTGGAGGTATCCAGCGGCCTGGTTGTGAGAGATAAAGCCCCGGAGAGGGTTATTATGACTTCTTCAGACTAGCTTTCGCTGCGCTGCTGGTTGTTCTCTCTGTGTCTCATCCACACGCCGTGCAGTCAGTCGGAGCTACAGCCGGACTGGAGGCAAACAAGGCGAGGAGAAACGGCGCACCGGTCCCCTGCTCTGCAGCAGCTGGCTGTGGAGGGCGGTGCACAAAACCTGTGCTGGAGTCCTGGCGAGGCACGGACTGGATCCTAATGCTAATTATGACAGCCCGCATTAAAGGCTAATATTATAATATTAAACCCTTAAGGCCTATCTGGTGCGTGCTCAGATTGCATGCAAGTGTTGAAGCACAAACACAATCTGCTATATTTTCTCCTAGCTTAAACAAACCCGTGATTCCCCACTGTTTGATCAGGAATGTGAAAAAAGGCCAATTATTGCCAAAAGCATGTTAATGATAATTAGTATTTTATGATAAAAACATTCAATAATGAGGATGAAACTAGACTTGATTTGATTGGTAGATTCCTACAAAGAAACCCTTTTTCATGAAGTGCATTTCTTAATAAAAGTAGTGCTCCTTGTAACGGTCATGTTAGGATAGAGATTCATCTTAATTTAGCACTTGAAACTCATCTTGTAACTATTCTATAACATTAAAGCATCTCATCAGATGGCACAAACAGTAGGGTGTAAAGACAAAAGCATATGAAGATGAGAGATAAAGTTGACTGATAGAAAATGATCTGCACCTATATTATAATTAACTAATCCTTTAAGATAAACAGTGTATTGTCTCAGCTTCCCACTTATAAAGATGAGCAGTTCTCTTTGTCTTTATGTGACAAAAACAGAATATCTGTATGGTGTTTGAGTGATGATTAGAAAAGTAAAGCTATTTGAAGAAGTCAATTTGTGTGTTATAACATTTAATAGATCAAATGATAGTTAATACTCATCAGTTTCATTCCTAAAATGGACAAAACTACCATTAAGGGATGTAACTGCAGCTATGGTATGTCAGCGTGGTAAATTCCAATTGCGTAGAGAATGTAAAGAGTCAATAAATAGTGCGTACAATAGAAACAAATCCAGATATGTTATGTACAACATAGCCAATGAGTGGGTTGTTTTGTGTACAGTGCAAACATTAATATGAAATACACGAAAATACTTGCTGAAAGAAAAACCCCAATATACAATGGGAGTCAACCCTCACCCTTCACTTTGCACACAACAAATCCAGTAGTCATTCATACAAACCTGCACCTAACCTTCCTGAATACATTGATATTCATTCAGTTTCTCAGAGCAGGGGGTGATACACAACGTGTGTAAACATTCAGTGTCCTTTCGTATGTTCATGGCAAGATATTTCAATGTTCAGGGCCTTGCATTTAATTGTATTTTTATCAACACAGAAAAGCATCTGAAACAGTACAATCATGTAAAAAAAACTATGTTGAGCACGGAAAGCTTTTTATATCCATTCATAGGTAAAACTAATGAATGAATCGTCTGCCTGTATTGTTTGTTGTAACACTGTTGTTGCTGCTTTTCTTGGCCAGGTCTCTCTTGGAAAAGAGATTTTAATCTCAATGAGACTTACCTGGTTAAATAAAGGTTATATATATGAATATCATTTTTGAATGGTTTCTCATAGGTTGTAAAAACTCCAAATATACTATTTACAAATATATACTATTTTGGGTCTTGTTTTTTGCATTGAGGAGAAAATGCTGTACAGTGGTTTAACCAGTCTCTCAATGAAAAGGAAGAGATACAGATACCTCTGAGCAACATTTTATCAGGAATAGAACAAATGACCTGTCACTGGTAAGAGAATTGGAAGCTTATAATCAAAATCTGAAGGTTACTTTTTCAGTGTCAAGTGCACAACAATTCCTAAAAAAAGCACTAGAATAAACAGGTGAAGTGCTTTGCAAAGCTATTATTAATACTTCAAGATATAAGGTTAGCTCTGATTAAATTGGATGAGGGAATATCAACTGGAATCAATACAACATTCATAATAAAAAGGTATATGGGGAAAAACATTATACTTCCTTGTCAAGCACCACATTTCAATAATTTAAAGCCGTAGACATTTAATTATTTTCTTTTGGGACCAAAACTACTCCAATACAAAGCCATTAATGGGTGTGATTTGGTAGTAGAGGAGTTACAGCACACCCCACTTACGAAACAACTCTGGAGTTGATGCAAGCATTCACACGTTTCTCTTGTAGACAAAGGTGAAAAGAAAACATGTATATAATAAAATAAAATAAGTATTTTATTGAGAGACAGCAGGAAAACACCAACGATAATGAAGATGTTTCCAAATGTATGACTACCTATTTCACTAAATCATGTCTACTTTATTCTTTCGCTGACAACTTAGCATGCTTTCCCTTTTCCTAATGCTTCAGGCAGGCATAGTTTCTATTCATTTACAGTATGAACATATAACACTGCCTGAGCAATTATCCATCACAGATCAGCAAAAATAGTTCTTAATTGTTGCATCATATCAATTGAATTTGAGCTGGATGAAGTAGAGGCTGATATCTATTCTTTAAACCGAGGCCTAGTGGATCACAAAACAACTTTCTATAAATGGCATAAGTGGCACAAGTCCATGATCTTGTCCTGTAGGCACATCACAAGTCCTCATAGGATATGGATTTTTCAGACTACGGTTCTTTATCTTCTGTCATTGTGTTTCTTATGGAAAGGAAGATAACCACTATGGATATAATTATGTGCAATATATTTGCCTTTGTTTCTACAGATGCTTAACTTGGCACCCCAAAAAATACCTAACTATAACTGATCACTGGACATGTTTTGATTTGTTGGTGAAAATACACTTCAAAGCTGGACCCCCGTAAGGATTTGACTGTAAGCTGCAAAACATAAGCATTAATACGCCATCAGCAAACAAATATGATATAATCTGAATGACAAACTGGACATTAGCGTGTTTCAGCAAAGCAGATCCTTAATTATTTAGTCATGATTTGTCGCCTGCTTCGATTTGCCAGCTGCAGGCTACATATTTTTCTGTCTTGGAAAAAACAAGAACAAATAATGTATTTCATGATGTTCTGATTTATTCAGACATCACATTAAGGCTATCATTAGAAGCCATTATGCCGTTTTAAGCCAAAAAAAACGAGCACAATACCAGTTGATGAAATGTGCAATGTTTACCTGTGCAGTACTACCAGCTGTGTCCTCATTTTGAACAGAGGTGTCTCTGCACAGACGCCTTCCTGCTTATCTGAGACGCAATGTTTAATATGCTGTCTGAGCTCTATCATTTTTCTTCAAAATATCATGTGAAGTTTCTGTTGTCATTTCTCAACAATCGATGTACTGTAAGAAAAATGATCTGCCCAGCTGGGAGCAGGTTTATGGTAACATTTTCCTCAGGTTTCTAAAGTTCAGCCCCATGCAGCTCTCTTTTGAACATGATATTATACTGTGAGCGGGAGCTTTCGTTCTTCCCTAACACTACGCCTATTTTTAGACTCTAACTTCTCAGCATAAAAGAACCACCTCAGTGGTGCAAATTTAGGCGAAGGACATATTTGTCTGAGAAAAGTCTGAGAACAAAAACATAAAATCCAAGTTTGGAACTATTAATGTACCAAATATCACATCTCTTCTCTTCCTCTTATGAGCCAAAGTACATAGTTGGGTCAGTAGTCTCAGTTACACGTGGCTTCAATAAAAAACAGTCCCCTGGCCGCACGGGGGGAAATGTGAAATTGGGTCAAATTCACCAGGTGGAAAGTGAGAGGATTAGTGCAGATCTCGTATGTTTTCTGAGGCATAGTTTTACATAATAAAGAATCGAAGAGTAAAAAGAAAAACAGATGTATTGATGTTGAGTCACTGGAACATATTCTTATTTAGAGAAAGCAATGTTTATGTATGGCCAACTACTGAAAGTGTAAACTCTGTATTTCATTTGAACTGACCCAGCAGTGCCTAGCTTGCTGGTGTTTTATTCATTGTGGTCATGCAGTATATATGTAAATACACACAGCCGGCCCTTGTCTCTGTTTTTCCTTCTTTCTTTTTTGCTTAAAGGACTGATGAAGTTGTCAGAAAATGCTGGGCTTCACTTTTTTGCCGCAGCATTCATACTTGTCTGCGTTCAGTATGCAATCAAAACCTTTAGTAAACACACAAAAGAACAAAGAGTCAAGACTTATTTTTGCTGCTGACTCATCCAAAGAGTGTAAATAAAATTCACTGCGGGAGATTAGACTTTATCATAAGAACAGCCTCCATGCTGTAAATTATAGGTATTTATGAGCCTCCAGTGTAAGCCACATTGAAATTACAGCAGTGCCGAAACAAGTCGCTCACTTTCTCGTGTTTACTTTCCTAAGTTTTTTTGCCAAGGCTTAACCTTCACATTTGACCACAGTTTTGCTGAATCAATTTGTGTTAAATAACATTTGGAAGAACAAACCCCATGCACGCATACACATTACTTTCCCGATGATTGCTCATGATTGCTAATGTGGGAGAGAAAAAAACCTTGTGGTTTACCTGGATTAGCAACACATGCTAGATGTTATAGAATACATTGTGGTCATGTTCTGTTGTTTTGTGATTACATATGTTTATCAGATTTATTGGTTATTTAGTTGTTCACTCATTACTATGTGCACACACTGCACCAATTGCTTTGAAATTGCACTTGGGTTCTTTTCATTGAAAATCAGCTCCAGAAACACAAGTAAACAACAGCCTGCCTGGCTTCAAATACAGAGTCAACTCCACTTCCTGTAAATCCAAACTTAAGATTTACATTGTATTATCAGAGTGTTAATAAAAAAGCCACAGAGACCCAACAGAGAGTCCAAGCTTCCGAATTCAAGTCCTTTTACCTCAACATGCTGTTTTTGATTTCTCCTCATGCATTGTGTGTGTTCGCCCCCCAAATGTGCCTTTCACATTATAAGAAAAACCTCATGTAATAATGTGGGCTGTTTCAGCAAACATTCATGCGGGAAATAAGAAGGTAGTGGGGAATGCTGCGGTAAATATGTCTCGAGTCATTATTAGGTGGTTTTACTCATCAAGATCAAAAGCTGCAAATTCAAAGGCAATCTGCGGGCTAAAAGGGAAAAGATGTATTGAAAGAGGAATAATAAAATCAAAGGATCTCAACTGAGTTTTTTAAGGATTTTCTAAGGGATTTGATAAATGCTCTTGTTCCACGCAGACAGAAACACTGTCTGTTCTCTCTGCACGGAGAGGAAGCTAATTCTTTGCGGCATCCATTTCCCAGCTTATTGTGTGGAGTAGCTTTCTATAGTTTTGTAATCATAGGGCAGCTTGGAAAAGGGTGGGAATTATCATGATCTTGATGGGTTTGTAATGACGGTTCCCATGATGGAACGGGCTCGATTATAAGGCTTAACCACAAGTGAACTCTTCCACATTCACAATAAGACAACTGAATTCAATGAGGACGAGGAGGATGAGTTTCCATCAGCTATTCATAAATTCATTACTTAGATTTTATGTATTGTCCTTACGAAGTTCTAGCTTTACTGTGTGTCCAAAATATCTACTTAATCAGGTTGCCCCGTTAAAACATAAGGGATGTGGAAGCTATGAGAAATGTAAATAATGTATAAAAACTGTTTCCAGGAAACAATTGTAGCAACCAGCCAATTTGAACTTTTAGTTTAGAGTTAGTAGTGTTCAGACATATTAGAATGAGTGGAAAAGTATGCTAATGTCAATGAGAGTAAGCCTGAAGTTATAAGCTTAACTATGTAAATTGAGGGATATTGGGAAATCTTGCAAAAACTATTAGTAATTTGAAATGTCACAATTTAGATTTATATACTAATTCTGAACCAGTTCAGGAACATTGAACATATATCATATTGTGGCTTTTATTTAACACTCTCAAGTAAAAGTGAGTTTTAGCTAACATTAGCTACATAACATTTATATCTAGCAGTAACTGGATGAAAATATTCAATATTATTCATATAATACTTAACAACATATAATGTAAACTTGATCTGGTAAAACTGATTACTGCAAAAATGCTTTGTAAAAAAATAAATAGTTAAAAACCAGGTAATTTAGGATCTGTATAGCCTAATGTTAGTCATAGTAAAGAAAGGTCAAAAGTGGAAACTCAACTATTAATTAGGGCCTTTAAAGTTGCTTTGGAGGTGGCTTTGAATTTTCAGAGCCTGCACAATATAATCTCCATTGTGAAAGATATGTAGTCCTCCCTTTTTCCCCCAAAAGACTTGTGTCGACTGCAGACTCCACTGACAGAAGTTACATCAAGCATAGAAAGCAAATTCGACTCTCTACAATAGATAAAATCTGACAAGCAACATGGATCCAGACTTGTCTCCTCTATAGATCTTTTTTTTGGCTCACAGAACTCTGCATTTTCTCTGTTCTTGGGACCTCTTTAAAAATGCTCTTGTATGTGGGAAAAGAACCGAACAAATGTAAGTAATGTACCATAGTGACTGCTTTCCAACTGTGTTTATTCTCTCATAAAAAGAGCCCAAAAACATGCTTATCTGAAGAAACCATCTCAGTCTATGCTTGAGCATTGTAAAGCACTTGGTAAAGCACTTTGGAGCATTTGCTTTAATTTACTTTGCAATGGTAAATGTTTATCTTAGAGTGTAACTGTAAGTGTTGTAGCTCCGTTGTTGTGCAGCGAGGCTACCCTCTTCCACATATGAGGCAGAAAAACTGAAACATTGGAAACAGATGCTCATTGTTCCAGTGTGAAAAGGCAGAGAAAAAGGTCAATGCGAAAAAAAAAGATTTACAGCATGTAATGATTCTATTAAACCGTAGCTGATAGTTGAGATTTCTTACTGCCAATACAGAAGTCTCTTTAAAGAAACACAGACAGAAGTATAAACTATTTCATACCAACAATAACTGGTCTGGCAGAAAATACCGTGTTGAACAAAGTTATAACATCACTTAACCTCATGCTGTATAGGTGGTGGTAAACTTTTTAGGAAAAGAGGAAATGGGTCATCTTTGCGTGCCGGTGAAAGGAATCCTGTCACTCAAGTATGAGTTCTGGGACCGCCTCTATTTTTAGTACCTCGAGTGTAGACGCATACCACAGTTAAACACTGACATAAACACAGACGAGATAAATAATGAATCCACCAAGCAGGAAAATATTATCCTCTCAAAGGTTGTTTGGAAGTCATTAATTTGCAAAGCAGCTTGAAAGGAGAAAGAGGTGAAATAAATCCGTTATGCAAAACCACACGGAGGAATTGATGCTCCTGGAAATGAAGCAATCTTTATGGTGGTCTGGGACTTTTGCTGCATTAGCACTGCCTAGTATGGCACGGCTCTACTCAACTCCAGTTTTCCATTAGCAAAAAGCTGTGTATAGTACCTGTTTTTTATACCACCTATGGAAATGTGAGTGGGAATTAAAACACTGCAGACCACTGATTGGTCAGAGAGATTACACAAATTTGACAAGGGATAATCTGCACCAACCCACCATTTTATTAGCTAAGCTCTGAGTTTGTTGTACTTGTTTGGGTAGCGCAGCTCATGCAATTCCCACCTTTGCTCCACCCAAATCAAACCTGAACAGATGCCGGTCACAAACACAATGATCTGCATGGGTGTGGTTGTGTCTTGAATTGCCTTTGAATAACAAAAACCACATTTGTTCTACATCGTATGTTGCAACATGGAAGTTTCTGTTACAACCACTAAGGTTCACAAAATTCTTGGTAAGTAATATGTTAAATGCCTGGAAAAGCAAGCAAATATAAAAGGCAGGTCAGCTAATTTATGCTGTTCAAGGTCATTAAAGGCAAATTAATATGTAGCCCCAATATTTCCAATGCTCTGTATTTAACACTCAAACAAACAACAGTCTTAAAAAAGTGATTTCTGTTCTATCCTATCTCTGCCTTCCAGCCCACATATCATTTAGAGGGGGAAAATCATGTTGTCATTTTGTTCAAGCTTTTGACAAAGAAAAATATGTTTTTATTCTCTTCAAATACAGAAGCTAGGGTGAAAGTTGGAGTATTGTAAGTCATCAAGGCCATTTCCCATGGCCAACCTTTTGATACAAAAGAAAATCAATAAACACTTCAGTAGAATAAAATATAACCTAACCGTTAAATCAATAAAAACCCGGTTACTTCATTGTCATCTATATGACTTGTGTGACAATTACTTTTGTGCTCTGGCGAACATGTTCAGAAAACACGTCTTATTTCCTGACTGCCATTCAGCCGTTTGAAGCCAACATCTCTGCACAGCACCTTTCCGTTTAACGTTGCGTCAACTGATAATCACAGCATTTTACAGCCCCAGGTATGTCAGCGTGCAGAGAGCCACCAGAAGGAGGCTTTCGCAAAGGTTTCAAGCAGCAGTTTCTGTAAGTGCAGGCTCTTGTTAACTGCAGTGCTACAAATAGATAGAGAATAACAGATACTCTCTGTTGAGAGTAGAGTATAGCATGATATTATTCTGTAAATTACATGTGTGCAGTAAAAACACACTGAGAAGTGAACACGGTTGTTTGGTCTGATATTGATGCATTTTTTCTTGTATAAAACCTGCTATACATAATAAAAAGCAATACACCTACACATAGATATTCAGTTCCATATACTCTACTGCATTAGCAATGATGTGATGGGTGAGGAAGCACGTAAGGGAGATACTTTTGCTATTTGCAAGACAGGATTAGAAAAGGTCTCCGTTTTTGAAGTACTGGTGACAACCCCATCAATCTGAGTTCATGTCCAATATGTTTGACAAGATTCAAAGAGGGCATTTAATGCCATGACATTTATGTTGAGACTCAACAGCAAAGATCAGAGAGAAATCTTATTGTTCTGCAGTATTTTATGATTTATGCCTTTCAAGAAAGATTGATTCACATTTCAGCTTTTCCACCTTTTCCTTTCATATGCATGCCATGTGTTGAGGACTGTGGATGAACTACTGTGCTCGTATTCCGGCACAAGACTTCATGACAGATACTTTACACATGCCAGACTGTTAGACGATGGAAGACTGTGAGACAACGATAAAATGTTCATATTAAAAGCATTTACCCCTCTCCAGGCGCCAGACTGTCTGACACTGGCTCAAATTGATTCTTAATTGGGTTTGTATGGACCTCGGATCTACTGTTGATGAGCACAGTGAAAAGTGGACATCTAGGGCTTCAACTCTCCGCAGAAATGTGATAACACAACTGACCGAACCGAGGGGAAAATAACTTCTTAGAGTTCTCGGCTGCATTTTTAAACAATAATAATTATAAAAGAGATAATCTGCACATCTTGAGAACGGATTTAAAAGAATGATCCATCATGCAGACAAAGCAGAACAAAGCAACGGACTCAAAGGGATGTCATTACTCATCACAAGTCACAACCAGTTGGCATTAACCAGCTGTATAGCTAGATGTCTTTTTAGGGGGGACTTGTTTTTTTTTGGGTTGTAATAAATCACTCAGATTTGCTGTGGAATGCAACCCATTCCTCTGGAACAGCTTGGTCTTGGTAGAGGTGATTTTCAGTTTCTAGGCTGACATTCCCTATTATCTATTTTGGCTTGCTTAGCGTGCACACTGGGTCGTAGAAAAGGCTGGTTAAAAACTCATCAGTGAGGGGTAGAGGATCTTGAATGCTCCCCTGTGCCCCCCTACAGCCACCCTCTCTGGTGAAGCTCAGCATGCATCTATTTGAAGAGGAAAGGAGGGAGGTTATCCCTACCTTTGACTTGCTTATGAATTTTTTCTCCCCGGTCACAGAGATGAGCTTGTTACCAGAGCAAGCAGACATGGAGCATAGCCACGCTGCAAAGCTTCATTCAAGCTGAGGGGAGAATCTGCTGTGGATTAAGCCTCGTCCACAGTCTGGTCTTAATTTCCCTCGGTTTGTGCAGTCAGACTGCAGGAGGGCTTCTGATTACGGTCTATAGCTTTGAAGGCTCACTCAAATTTGAACAATTTCAGGAGTCAATAATAATAAAAGATAATAAGTATAATGCAGCTGAAATGGGCCTCAATTATATGTCTCATAATTCATAAGCTGTAAATGGCGTTAAAATGAGCTTAAGCACACTTGATTACTGTGCAATACTGAGCATTTTTATATCTGTATAGAGTTTCTACAAATCACTGTGAGAGAGACCTAAACGCAATGGAGGTAAATAGGAACACACATTTAAAGGTAAACTGTGGACTTAGAGGTTTTTTCTCAGGCCTTTAAGCGTCTTTAAGCCTTACGTTTTTATGTGTATTTCTTGCTATTTTGTCATTTATATTTTTCACCTGTTCCTTTCCGTTTCATGTGGGTATGGGGTAGTATTGTAACGTTATTTCTTCGGTTTCTTTTGCTGTTACCATGGTATGTAATCATTCTTTATGTTATTTTATTGTACAGCACTTTATCAACTGTGGTCCTTTTTTAAATGTGCTTCATAAAAAAAACGTGTTTAATTGCTAAATCCATCTGAGAAATGGTTCTCTATAGATTTTAATGCCATAACTAATGATAACTGTGCATGTTATCATAAAGCGCTTATGTATAGTTGATCAGTGTGTGATATTGAGCGCTCCGATATATGAATCGAGTCGTACAGTGGCAAAGATATTATTGCTTTGTATGTTTGTATGGGGTTGTTTTTGTATTATTACATGAATTATTATATTATAGAATGTCAGTCATCAACAGGAAAACTATTTTGGGAGCTGAAAAAGGAGATCAGATATGTCTTATGCATATTTTATAGAAATGCAGAGACTGATGGAAAATTGTGCATTTATCAATATATTAATAGTCTTTATCGCAGTTCTTCAAATGACCAGTGACTGAAAGGCAAAGGCATAATATGTAAACAAGACAGAATGAGTGTAACTGTTACAGGATAGCAATCATGCTAATAATGGTAACAAAGAAACCTGTTTGTATAATAAATCAGGAATAAACCCTTGAAAGGAAGCAGGACGCAAAAGAGCAGGTCCATGATTCAGCCACTTGCTTTCTAAAGTGTTTACAGTGCAATCCCCCATGGTGGGTGTCATAAATTGGCCGAGGCACCCTGGGTTTAGCAGCCTGCTGGGGTGGTCCTCCACCAGCCTTATCCCAGGGTGGGCTTACGTCAGCCTGCAGGCCCAGTGGACTCGTCAATGTCGCTTTGCTGCTTCTATTCTGGTCGCCAAGTGGAGAGGAGCAAGTGGGTGAGTGTTTGAGTGTGAGTCAGAAAAAAGAAGAACCTGTTGCCAGAGAAGGTATGTTCCAAGCACATGGTGGTCTGGTCATTTCAAACCACTAAAAATGCATTTAAAGCAGGGGTGGAAGAATTTACAAGTAGACGGAGCAAAGAGAAGGGATATTCACAAAACTGATATTGCAAGAATGTCATGTATGAGCTGCGTAAAGATGGTATAGCCACAGCAAGGGCTCTGCTCAGCAGGCAGCAGGAAGTGAATATAAGAAAATCAGAGATTCAAACACTGAGCTCCATCCTAAATCATTACTGAGCCATTGATCGCACAATTCTTCCATCTTTCTTACGCATACCATGCCCTCTGTTTTAAAATCTGACTTAGACATTCATATTCGAAACAGATATTTAATAGCATGATTATTGCAATTAAAGCAAGATTTGGGTGGTTTCCTAACAATGGGATTTTTTGTTATATTAATCTGCAACGTATTTAAGCCATTGTTTCATCTGTGCTGAACAAAGGAGTGAACTGATGCCAAACCAAATGTCCAAGTGTTTCTCTTTGAAGACTTTTATTATAATTCTCTCAGTTGGTAGAGTTAACATTTTCAAAAAGCAGGGCATTGTGTTTGAATTGTACCCTATTAATTAATATGCAAATAACAAGAAGTAAAACTGCCAATGTATTACTGCTTCCATGGTCAGTTCCTAATTAGGATTAACAAATTGCATGATTTTATGTGCTGCAGATTTCTTTCTACTCTGCAGACAGAACATTCCTAAGTTATGTGATAACCAAAACCCTCTTGCAGGATGTGACCGCCCCTTTCTTTATGACCCATAAATGAAAAGATTGTGATCTATTTGTTCCTTTATATCCCTTTTTTGGTCGTGCGACATTCTTAGATCCTTTGTGTAAAGTCAAATTTGGCTCTTTTTATACATTTTATTGCATTCCTTCTCTGACCAAATTCCTCTTGTGCTTTAATGGGTGGATGTTCCTCTGTATTTTCACAGAGAAAAAGCTGCTGCTGCCAGATTTGTGGCCTGTTGTGGTCCAAAGGAACAGCACCACAGGGAACTTCAGAAAAGCTAACTCAAATTTCAGTTTTGTGAAATACAGTCATGCCTAGGGGGCAAGAGCATCTCCCAGGCCTACATTTCAAGTAAGAGATGGAATTGTACTCTGTTCTGCAAAGAAGGGAATATGGCCTCTCCAGAATAAAGTTTATAACATGAAGCTCCACATATGATAGCTGTGCTGCTGAGTGCACGTGGTAACAGGCTGACACTTAAGTAACCCCTGACAGGTGCTCAAGTCTTACGTGTCTGAAGGGCAGCTTAAGAGTTTTCTGCTTTTTTTACAAGCCCAGCCTTGGCTCGTCCAACCCACACATGTTTTACAGTGCTCGGGCAAATGGCATGACACGCTGCAGTCCATAATGTGATGCAGTGTCCACACAGTGAATAGAGCCATTGTGGATTTCTGGAAAAGCATAACCTTTTACAGAATTACACAATTAATGTAATTTATTGTGTAGTAATACATCTTTGAAAATGTTTTGAAGTGTCATGTTATCATAGGGTCTGTATGCTGTATGTTGTGAAAGGAAGGAAATGTTAACTGAATAGACCCTAAAGGAGATTGGGAAAAAGTAACATTTTGAATAGAAATGGCATATTAAAGGAAAAGTTAAACATTCTGGTGAATGCACCTGAAAACAAAAGGCAACAGCCTGCAGCAAGTTAATTTAGCTTATCATTAAGAGAATTATTGTCTTGTCATCTTAATTTAGCAAAAAAGCTAACGCTAAAATATTAATATTGCTTTATATAAATTGAAAAAAAATTATATAAAGTAATTCAATATTCAAAATATCTTTCACTCTCCCCAAAACATAACTCTTTTTTTCACTTACTGTACACTAAAGGTGGATAGGTTCAAATAAATATGTACATTTAGAATATAATGACGCCTAGCCAGTGAACTGTGGATCAGCATGTTTACATTAATGCAACACCGCTTTCACTTGTTTAAAACCAAGCATTTATTGAAGCATACTAAGTCAACAGTAAATGAAGTTTAAATAAGTGAAGTTTGCAGTATCCTATATAAACAGCATACATTGATTAGTTCCTGCATGGTATAGACCCTGCAACTCCCCCATTTCTGCTTCTTATGTTGCTCATTGAAAATATGTTAATGAGATCCGTCACGATCGCTGATTCCCTTTGAACTTTTTATTTTGTCATGGGCTGACTGAAATCACAGAGGTAGAGAGCAGGAGGTTTTCTGCCGCATGCCCACGGCCCCTCTTCCACCATCTGCCGGACCTCATTTCATTTGAATAATAAATGATAGCCTTTTTTTCTCTGCTACACAGAGGCAGGCGCTTTGGCTCCTCATATGTTTTTGCAGTTTAAGGAAAAAGCAGCCACCAGCCATGACGGAGGATTGTTTTTCCCTCACTGTAGAGCCCTGCCCTGAGTCCACAGGCCACACCAGCCTGCAGCCGTTACACTGACGCAAAGCTGAAATGTATTCTTCCCAGCCTCACACTGAAGGGTTTGGACTCTTCCTTTATTTTGAATAACTGCACATGAGTTGAAAAACCTAGGCATCCTGTTTTTCTTAAAGAACAAAAAGATATAAAAAAAAAATTCCATGCTGGGTTAATTCCCTCAAATGAAAAAGTTCAGTCCCAAAGAACAAACAAGAAATAGATTTTATCAGCAGGATATGCTCATATGGTTACATTCTGGCTGTTGATGGCCACCAGATAACAAGAGGAGCTCTCTATTCCATCATTCATACATATCAATGTATATACTAGTCACTCAGTGTAGAGGATAGAAAATGCTAGTGCCTGTGGCTGTAGTGCTGAAGGGAGAGGCTTTAACTTTTTTCTTGCACAGATAAGGTTCCTTACTGTCAATTTACATAGTTCCCAGCTGGAGATGTGCTGAAGCAAATCTAATTCAAACTTTTCAAACCTCAAAGACACACAGCAGTGCTCCAAATAGCAATAAAGCCACTGGCCTCTGCCCTCTGGTGTACTTCCCATCGCTACACTTTATAACCCCAGCTCTCAGTGTTGAGATTGGAACATGTGCTCACCAATGGATTCAAATAGAGTCAATAGGCGCCTCTTTCCCCTTCAGCAGTCAGCATGTGGATCTTGGTGTCTGATTAGCATGAACATACTTGGTGAGAATTCAATCCATTATAATTTCCACTTCATAAGAAGCAAAAGCAGAATCAGAACGTTAACGTTAACAGCATGATAATCATCCTTTTGTCAAAAACAAAACAAATGATGTGTAAACCCTTCAGTGTATATTTTCTTTTGAAGGGAATAGAATTTACAAGACTCTCTATGCTTAGCTTTTTGTTAAAAACAAATGTCTTGAGGAATATGGAGAGAGTACATAAATCTGGTCCCCTGCTGTGCGCCTCCATCAGGCTCTTACAATGATTGTCCACTGCAGGTTTCCAGAAGCCAAGAAACAGGCAATGCCCTTGACACTCTAGGTATGAGAGAAAAAAAAGGAAAAACTAGCTGAAACCCGAGGGATCAGAGAGGGCAGTGAAGCAGGTTGTTCCATTTCCCCTTCGTTTAAAAACTACTGCCAAGCTCTGCGTGGACTTGGACCCATGTGCCCAGCCAGGAACAACAGGAGCCAGCTAGAATTAATGAAACAATTATCGGCAAACCTCGCAATTAACCAGCTCTCCAAACACTACTCTGCATGAGTTGCTGACCGAATATCAGTTTGAATAAAATATCCATGGGTGCCATAATAAAAGATAGAAACTCAAAAGGGCCTCGGAAGGGTGTCCGTGGCTCCTGGGACTCAGAGGGGCCTCCCCTTTACCCTTCCTGTTTCCCTTTCCAATCAAAACGTTTAGTAGTGATAATAGAAATGCACACACCCCAGCTGCTGCCTTGTAACAGCATTTCAATTAGCAGGGTGTTTAAAATATTTCAAGCGAGATCACTGGGGTATACCAAGCAATAGTATTCAACACTCCTGACAATAACAAGGTGCTAATCACTGCGAACAGCACGAGCCCTACTATGAAAACATTCTGCATTGTCACCTTTGATCAAGTACAAGCCAGATGCGTGAGGGGTAATGGCACTAACATGAAACAGCAGGGGTTGCAGCACGTTGCATCAGTTGCTGGTGTTTGGAATCAGTCCTGATCCTGAAATGGGATTTCTCGATGTAATGTGACATTGTGGCGCAGCACCTTTGGGTACCTATTAAGTTTAATTTCATGGTGAGTGCGACATGTTGGAAATACTGGTCAGTGGGCCAACTGAGCTAACAGGTTAGAAATCTGTTCTGCCCTACATAGGCTAAATGCAGTATCCACCTTTTGGGGATCTGGCGTCAGGGTTAGGGTTAAATATGGGTTAGCGTTGGATTTGTTTTGCAATTTTAGAATGAAATCAACAGTACATAAAACATAGCAAGGTTTTATCTTTGAAAACGAGATAAAAACCAAGTTGAACAACAGCAACTACAGCTAAAGCAAGAGACCCACATTTATCAATATAAAGCTAGCCGTTTATATAGCCAAAGCCAACTTTAAATCTACAAGTATGCATGAGTTATCCCTGGCTTACTCAGTAAAAGAAAACTATGATAATGAAATAACATCTTGGTTTTTCAGTTAGTCATTTTAATGGAGCAATAGCTAAATTCAATAATTATGGAAAATAAATAACGTTTCTTGAACCATGGTAAACATGGAGCAGTTAAGCTATTTAATCACATATAAATATATCAAAGTATAAATAATGTATTTATACATGCAATAGTTAGTAAATGTTTAACCTAGCAAGACATAGATATATCTCATGCATAAGCTAAGAACTATCATTAATCACAATAAGTTTATTTTCTATAAACAAGGTTTTGTGACATTGGTTTTTCCTTGTACCCCATGATTGTTTTGCAATTGCCGAATGCATTATCTGCATTTTCCGGCGTTATGTCTTTTAATTGCGATAATTTAAATCAGTAAAACAATAAGGCACAGATGTTGATAACCTATCAATCAAATCTTTCTTTACGTTATGTATTTTGCCAGCCAGCCTAAAAACTTGAAGCCATTAGCCATAATGACATACGCCTGGCGTGACACTTGTGAGAGGACCAAACTTGTGAAAAAACTAAGTTTGTACTTTCAAAAATATAAATAAACATATGGATATTTGCATCATACAGATGCAAGTTGCATGTAAGCATATGTGATAGTATATTGCTGGAAAACAACAAGAAATAAATGTTTTATTATGCACTACTTTTACTCTATCCCCTGGACAAGGCTGCTGCAGCAGTGGTTACCCTGAACAATAAACAAACATAAGGACATTATGTTTCATGCCGTGCACTCAAACAACTGTTCAGGTGATTGTGTTTTAACTACGCTCTTGAGGCAAACCTTAAGTTTTGATTTTCTTCTTGCTTTACTTTTCTCTAACACATTTGAACGTGTCTGTTCCACTGCAAGGTTGACGGTCTTTGTGTACAAATGCAAATAGAATAGAGAGAGTCGTGGTGCATTGACGCACATTTGTCTGACAGTCCCGAATTGTGGTAGGCAGGCTGGATCCGTCCTGAACGGGAGGAGAGAGAGAGAGAGAGAGGGCCCCCGGCAAGCTGCCCTGGCTTTGTTTACAACAAAAAGCCATTGTTTGATGTGGTCGCGCAGACGGCTCCAAAGCTCCCGCTCCCACAGGATGTGCTCTGGGTAAAATGCCAGACGGAGGCCACTGCTGGATGACTTCGACCTAGCCATACTGGCACTCTGAGCAAAGTCCTCCTGAGGCCTCTAGAGACTGTGAGAAGTCTATAAAACAACAACAGTTTGACGCATTTGTTTTGTGTCTATTAAAGGAGATACTTGGGAGGAATATTTGTCTGTCTCTCTAGCAATCGAGTTGAGGTGAAATTAGGGGAACAATATCAGCTGTAAAAAAATAAGTTTGTAGATGTTCGACAGCTAGGGTATTCCTAATTTTCTTTTAATTCAAAGACCTTTATATTTGTCAACTTTACAGAGGTTCTCAAATGGCCGGATAGGTGACATTTTAAGTTGTCATCATAATCATCAGTACAATCAAGCCACACACTACCAATTAACAGATCCCGGAGAGCGTATTGTGTTTATGATACAACTATTCAATCGAAACAAATGTAGGCCATGTACCGGATGTGTCATCCAAGGAGACTGCAAGCATACCCAAAGCTTTATTAATCTTTTATCACATGCAGTGTCCTTAAAAAGGGGTGTCCGGTTGAATGCCTGGCTGCAAATCATAATAATAAATGGTTAGAAAATTGTATCATCATAGTGAATGATAACGGGGAAGAAAAGTATATGGTTTTATATTATTACAGCAGTTCACAGGTAGATGATTTTCATTTAAAGCTCATTAAATTGCTTCTAGATGTAGCTTTGTTGATGTTTATTTTGGTAGGAAATCCTTTAAGAGGCTCTTCAGTTTTTGAGGTTTGTGTATATTTTTATCAGTGAAGTGAAGAAAGGGCTCTGGTTGCATAAATATGGAAAGAAAGGTATAAAAAGTCTTCTGACACGCCAATCATGATCTGCCAAGGCTCACAAGCCACAATGGTAGGCTGTAACAGTAGCCATTATATATGGTGATAATCTGTGCCTGAAGCAAGACTGGGCAAGCAAAGAAACATGTGGTGGTGAGCCAAGCTCAAATCCCCTCTGACCTTGCCCCTTTACCCGCAGCCAGGATGAGATGAAAGGAAGTGTTGATGCCTCTACTGCCCCCCAGAGTTGTTGGCTTCACAGGCAGGATGGGGACTCATCTTGAAGGCTAATCTTGAAACACACCACTAATAGTTTGTGTGTTGCAAAAACTCTACTTTCGGCTCATGAAGCCTGAGTTTAGATTTTGACTCACTAAACAGTTTTACATTATGATGTACTACTTTTGGAGAAACAAAGGAGGTTCAAGATACTGTAAGTCCCAAGTGTCTGATGCAGGATACATTTAATTTGTCATGTCAGTGCAAGTACAGAACAAGCACTAAACCACAAAAAAAAAGGCTACCTATAAAGCCCGTGAGGAATCCTAAGAAATAGTCCTAAGTGAACTGTTGGGAAATGAAATATTCCTTCTGTCCTCCCTCTTACAAAGTGATGGTTCTGGCAGAGTTGGGGGAAATGTAGCACAAGTGTTGATAGAGAAAATAAAAAAAAATCTGTATGGCTGTCCCTTTTTTCTCTCCACAAAAAGCACACGTTTGTCAAGATAGTTTATGTCCAGCTGTTTCATATATCAGTAGTCATGGCTGGAATTAATAGACCCTTAAACACAGACAGCTGTGAATTTTCTATACTGTGGCTTGTGGCATCAGGAATAACAGAGGTTTTTCTGATAAGATGAAACACCCAAGTATGGATTCATCTCACTTGAGAACAAGGCTGCAGACAGACAGCACAATACGCAAACTCAATCAAACAATCAGATTGTTCTGGGTCAGCTTTGATGAAAGCTGGTGAGCTTGCCTGTGTTTTGCATAGTTATTAAAGAAATATATGATATTAATATGAAGCCATGCTGACATCTGATTGACATTTTGCGTGGGTGTTTTAAAAAAATGGGATTAATAAAAATGTAAGAAATGCGGGAAGCCAGTATGCAACAGGCAAGGGTTTCAGTTTCCCGACCAACTGTCATATGTAAACGATTGATTTGCTTTTTGTTTGTTTGATATCAGTGACAAAATGTATAAGCAGATTTATTTCCTCGCAGTGATATGCGGCAGCATTCTTAATACTTCTTCCTGCACCATGATGAGTCAGGGTAAATCTATACACTGAATATAAATAAGATTGTGCCTGCAGAGATCTCTAGTCTGTCTGCATCTCCTCTCAGCAGCTTCACACTGCAGGAACAGAAATCTGGAAGTCTGAACTGTCAGTGACCTGAGCATCGAGCAGCTCCTGCTGAATCTGCTCTGCGTGATTTGTGTACAGGGGGGCTTGTAAACCTCACCAGGAGCCTGTTTTGCCACATGCTGTCAGGACAGCTGGCTCTGAACTTGACAAGAGAACACCTACCAACACAACCGTTTCACCTCCTGATCAATACACCATCGGATGCTGCACAGATATGAGCACCACCCTGCATGAGCAAGCAAGCTTCAGTCAACAACTACAGCATTACTTCCAGTCATATCCATCTCTCATAGTCAATCTCAATCCCAAACTAGAGACCATGCTGTGATTTGATCCCACCAGCTGTGATGAAGCGAGGGGGGGGCTCTTCCACCTTTTCCTCACTACTATTTTCGGCAACCTTGCTCGAACCACACCCATCTTCCCACTCAGCCTTCATTTTGATCTCGATTAACATGTGTAAAGTTTCGCAAAGCCTAATCGGGCCAGGGGCGCAAAATGGGGGAACCAATGGCCCCTTTGGCAACCTTTGCTTGGACCACGCCCATTTTCAAAATGACTGTTCTAAAAGCTTGACGTTGGATCCCAATTCCCATTACAGAGACTAGCAGATGTCAAAAGTGGCAAACTACTTCTGAGCCCATTGTTTTCAAGAGCTAAACTCTTAAAACAAATTCAGACAATTTCCCTTTAGGCGTGCTACTCTTAAATGTCTTTTTACAACCCAGTCTTTATATTTACCAATACATACATTTGGGTTACTGTAAATACAGGATTCAGTCTTAAAATAAATATTCAGATGATAAGCTCAATACATCTTTTCCATGCATTATAGTGGTTAGATGTGTGTGAGATGCAATTCAGATGGTATTTTTTTAGACAGGGCATTTATAGGAGCAAGTGAGAGAACATCTACCATATATTAAACCAAGCAAGGTCCCTTTCATGTGATCTGAACTATAGATTTTATGTTTTGTTTTCTTCTCAATATGTCACCCACGGCGATTAATAAAGGTACATCTTATCACATCATCTTACCTTATCTTATCTTATATCTCCAGCAGAAGGCAAAAATATAGGATACTAATTACCAAGACTCATGCAACACTTACTGGTTGGCACCTTTTGGCTTTTCAAACTTTTTGTTGTATACTAATTAATTGTGTTCTAACAATTACAAAATGTCATTTCTGGGCTCAAGCTCACAATGCAGACAACCACCAACACAACAACAACAATAATAATAGATAAGCCAAAATAAATAAATAAAAAAATACTTAAAAAGATAAATTAACATTATTATTTCCCAACTAGATCTTTCTTTGAGCACATAATTATAGCTTGTCTGTAAAAAAAAGGTAGCCGCAGGTGTCACGGAACAACAATGGAGGGCATTTTCTTCAGCGAGTGACATTCCTGACAAATTATTGCGCTTGTCCAACCAGCTCATTTCTAGCCAATATGTGTATTATCCTGAATGGGAGTATTTGACAGCTCCACTGCTTTTAAAACTGCGATTAGGATAATTACATAGGACCACTTTTCAACTGAAAAAGAGGACAACTTTGACTGTAGCACTGGAATTTCAATCAGGCTCATATACAGGAACTCACCTCTCTGTGTAGGAGAGTGAGAAACTTTGGGGATAAGACTAACTTTCATATGAAATGTATCTGAAGTTAAGCATCACTTTGCAGTCAGCGAAAACCAATGTCAAGCAGCAGAGAAATGCAACATAAAAAGAATCGACGATACGAAAATCTCAACGGAACGGCATCCATATCAAAGCCAATGATTATACGGGAAAAGCCTTGTCTGATTGCAATAGCAGCTAGTGAGAAGATGAAAGAATGGTCTCCCATGTGATGTATACCTCTATGCCTCTGAAACTGCACCATGTGTGGTTTAACCTTTAGGTGGTGTCAAAAAATGTAAACTGCATTTTGGAGTCAAATGGACATTATGCCAACATTCAGGTGGCAACGCACCTAGGGTTAGCGTCTTCTTTGCAGCAAAATATCAACAATGACTTCCACTTTTACCAGGAGATTGAGGGCAGTATGTACTGTAGATACAAAGCTAGACCAACTAAAAGGAATAAATCATCCTCCATTTTTTGTTGCTGTAGGACTATTAAACTCTAGTCATATCTTTTCTTAACTGGGTCTGTTAACTTCATTTAGGCAATTGATGCACTAGAGAAAGGTTGGCTAAAAAGATGGATAGTTAGATATGTGTGTAGATAGATAGTTAGATGTGTGTGTAGATAGATAGTTAGATGTGTGTGTAGATAGATAGTTAGATGTGTGTGTAGATAGTTAGATGTGTGTGTAGATAGATAGTTAGATAGTTAGATAGATAGATAGATAGATAGATAGATAGATAGATAGATAGATAGATAGATAGATAGATAGATAGATAGATAGATAGATAGATAGATAGATAGATAGATAGATAGATAGATAGATAGATAGATAGATAGATAGATAGATAGATAGATAGATAGATAGATAGATAGATAGATAGATAGTCTTTTATAAATACTTTTGACCGATCTGATTTGGGTGATTTAAGTTATGAAATCAACCTGGTGTAGCTAAAAAAAAACTACAAATCACCAGGATGACCGAGTTGTTATTGGATCTTAAGTCCAACCCCTTAACCACTCGATCCAAAGCTACCAGGAGTGGGGTTCGAACCCACCAGTTTGTAATCTTAAGTTATTCAAAGTTAGGTGAATGGAATTGATTACAAAAATAGATGATGGCTAGTTGTAAGAACTTAAATAATGACCATATAAATATACACTGTGAGAGTCAGGGAGGGATCCATGCAAAGAGTCATTACTGCGCATCATCTTTAATAAATGTACCATCGAACTACTGCATTTCAGGTAACGGATTTAAGTTATTTAAGTGATCAAATCAACCTCATGCAAGAGTCACCAGGAAGGCTGAGTGGTTAAGGCATTGAACTTAAGATCCAATGGGCGTATGCCCTCGTGTGTTCGAACCCCACTCCTGGTAACATTAAGTTAACTACTAATGACACTGATTGCAAAAAGTTGAAGATGGCTAGTTGAAATAACATGACTAATTACCCTTTCAGAGTTAGCGAGGGATCCATGCAGAGAGTCTTAACTGCAGCAGAGTGGAGTCATGTTAACTTGGATGGTGTAACACAGCTAATGTTATAGTTTTCTCCATGCTGGATACTCTCAAATGTCAGCTGTTAAAAAAGTTTCTAATTGGGTAGCGCCACCATTTATTTCCAACTGAATAATTTCCAAAATTGAACTCCTTCAAGGTTGTTGAGATAAGCTCTTCTCTGTGTTTAGAAAACATGGTAGGAGTAATAGCAAAGCAAAGAAAGTTGGTTGAACAAATATCAATTAAGTGAAGGGCAGAAGCAGAGAAACTAATACCTGTTATTACTTTAGCTAGGTTTTCAAATAGTGTTTTGTTTTTGATAGACACAGGGTTATCCGACCATTTGCAGGCAAACAGTGAAAGTTTTTTTACTTGTTTTTGTACAGAAATAGTATATCAAACCAAACTTCAGAGCTTTTTTAATTGACAGACAGACAGACAGACAGACAGACAGACAGACAGACAGACAGACAGACAGACAGACAGACAGACAGACAGACAGACAGACAGACAGACAGACCTCTACCCTATTCAACAACTTTTGGGATGAATTGAAACACCTGCTGTGAGCCAGACCTTGTTACCAAATATCAGTCCCCCGACCTCACTAATGCTCTTGTGGTTGAATAAAAGTGAATCTTCACCTTCCAAAAATCTTGGGGAAAGCCTTCACAGAAGAGCGGAGGATTATATGGCAATAAATCAATGCCCATGTCTGGTGGATAGATAAATAGATAGAAAAACATTAAAGCCTAATTTTTTTACCTATTACAACTAGGGCTGCAAACAAAAAAATTAGAAGTTGACAGAAAAATCAATCAAACAGCTATTACTGAATATGTGATTTTCCTATCTGGAGACTTCCTGCTTTTCTCTGTTTTATATCTCATTTAATGGAATACACATGGGTTTTAGACTGACATAAGAAGACATTTAAAGATATGATCTTGGTATTTGAGATGGAACTTTTTTCATTATATGCTGACATTTTAGAGACTAAATTCAATCAATACAATTTTTTTTTTAAATGAATCAAGGAAATGATCTGCAGATTATCAAAAGAAAATATCTTTAGTTTCCGTCCCAATGAGGACAGGCTTTTCTGAAGTATATTAAACAATAAGCAATGTTTCCCAGTGTAAAAAAAAAAGCACCAGATGTGCGGTCAAAACAACAGATGATCTCATCTCAACACACGCTCTGACCTGAGATTTTGAACAAAATGCATGGTAAATTATTCGGAATAACACATGTATTGAGTATAGACAATCAAACACAAAAAGCACTTTTTTTCGTGGATATAATAGAAAACATCATCAGTAGTAGAGGTGGATAGTAGTTGTAAGTGTGCCAGTGATGGTGTGAAGAGGTTTCTCAAAGCATACAAAGGGAAAGTTTGTAGTGTTCATCGGCCCAGCAGCTCTGCAAAAGCCTGAGGATAAGCCTTGAGCCAAAACACAGCAGATAGCCAAGGGTGAGGTGAAAACTCCGACTGCACGGTTATGCTCTGAGGCAAGCATCCTGCTGCAATGGCAGACTACACCCGACAATGTGTCACACAGCAGTATGTTGGTGTTACAAACAACAAGACCCTTATACACACTGTCAGTGGAAGCTTCATGGAGAGAATGAGAAACTACAGAGTGGAGAGTTTGAGAGGGACAGAGAAAGCAGGGCGAGGAATGAAAATCTCTTGGGTGGGATCTTAAGAATAGGTTAGTAAAGGTGAGATGCTGCCGGGACACAGAATAGATCTAGTTTTCTTTCTGTCCTTCCCTCTGTAGAAATTGAAAGGGGCTGCCGGATAATATAATTGGTTCCAGGAGGGGTGAATGATGCAGGGAGGGACTTAAACGTACCCCGAGAAACCTGACAGTACATGCCGGAGAAAGAAAAGAAAAAGGAAAACAAAATAAATGCAAGTTGACAGGCAAAATGGGGGACAGTTAGGCTTAGTGTTATTACCATGACAAAGAGAAAAGAGCGCAGTGTCTACTCCCTGCATGGAGGGTGAAGAGGTTTAAGGACAGAGCAGCAGGAGATGAGGAAGTGGCACACTGAGCTGTGCGTGTGTGACTGTGTGCTTGTTTCAGCCTGCGGTAGTGTGCGTGTGAATCTGTCGCTCTGCGTCTCCCTCTGTCGTGTGTATGTATGTAATCATATCACTTGCAAGGCGTAGCACTTTGTCTGCTCTGATATTAATACTCTGCAACTAGAACATATCGAGAAAGGCTCGCAGAGGACTTTCTCCACTTCTAACGACACAAATGATTAAGTATGTTGGTTATATGCGCACGCAGGGCCTAAAGTGTTACAGATTGAATCAGCTGCAGAGACAACTATCAAAGACTGATAACTCCTAAGGGGGCCTTCAGGCATTCAGGAGACTGATTACTGCTCTGCAGGGCAAGAAGTGACATCATTCCTGGCTGGAAGCTGTTAGAAAGAGGGCTAGCAGAGCATGCTTTATGTACCATCTTCCCATGCTCACACACAAGCATTAGCATAGAGACCGCTGTGGTTCTTTACACATTCGACTGTGGCGCTTTACATCAGCTGACCACATCAAACAGCAGAGAACAGGGTTAATCTCTCCCTATGGTAATGCCCAGAGATTTATACAGAGATGCAACTTTTCAGTTTGCGAGCTGCAAAGATCTAATGACATGAGCGAATGAAGCCCTCTTTTACATACCAACATTAAACAGTAATTATTACAATACAGAAAAAGATAATTGGATGAATCTCTATCAAGTGGAGAGCTTCCTTACAAAATTAGATTTCCACACAGCATAAGAGAAAGCCACAAGAGGATGCAACATTTCATTTTATTTTCAATGGGGCTCGAATATTAAGTTACCAATTTGAATTTTATCAGAGCAATTTTGAAATGAAAGTGAAATGTAAATTAATGCAAAGATAAAAAATATATTTGTGTGCGTAGAAAATGAAAAGGATTGATAGATTGACAGAAAAGTGTTTTTTTTTATTATTTTTTATACTAGAGCCCTGTAATGCAGTCAAAAGCTAGTTTATAAGATAATGCTTCTATCTGTATCTTCATTTTCAAGGTTTTTTCCCCCAGATATGTATGATTTAATATCACCTTTCTCATATTCCATATTCCAAAAGCCCAGCATTAGCTAGCTACCATCGATTGCCTTTGCTTGCCGGCTAAAATGCCTAATCCACCGTATAAGTTTATACAGTGGTGCCACAGCAGTATGCAGTACGGAATAAACACTACATGCAAATTAGCTTCAGCTAGCTGCTGGAGAGCTAGAAAACCAAGAGCTTGAAAAGCAAGCGCTTATACACACAGACACACACATAAATTGTAGACCAATCAGTTCTTTGTGCTTGCATGGATACGCCCATCTTTGTAATATATCTGCTTAAGGAAAGATGTGAATATGGTGAGGACATGGAAAATGTTTCCGGTAGAGAATAAGGAATAGATCTCACAACACCATTTTAATGTATGGGTCCAAAAAGCCTTTCTACTGCTTTTACTTTTAGCTCATTTCATTTATTTGAATATTATAAGTAGCAATATTATTTAACTTAAAATATTATCTATTGCTGTATTCAGTTATTTTTTTTTTAGATTTGTCCGATTTATTTTTTATTACATTTTGACAGCTTTGGGGCTCCACAGCAAGCTCTTACATTTTGTTAAATTAAATCCAAATTCACAAAACACAAATGTATTACATAATGGCAGCAGAGAGTGGCCACTTGCACACAATGACTTCTCCCTGGGTTATCTATTATGGTAAGTAAGTATTATTATGTTGAGAGGGCTAGCTTGCCTGCCCCCATCTGTTAGAGCCTTACAAAGCCTCATCAAAATATTAATGTTTTTAAAATCGAAATAGCATGGTTATACCCGGCTGTGACACAAACAGTCGGATAGTCATTTTGTCAGCCTCTGGACCCAATTATCTGATTAGGCATTATGTTTTCTTGTGTGACTCCATAGAATCAGACTCACCAACATGTGTTATCTTCTCTCGCTGGCACATATTTCTTCTGCTGATATTTTCTACTCGTGTAGATTTTGTTGCACTGGGAATTAACAGAAGCAGCAGGTCCCTCAAAAAGACAGGCAGGTTATGTTTTTATAACCTCTGGTTTTTAAGCACCATCCAGTGTGACAAAATGCACTCTCTAGCTCGAGAAAGTCACAGCAAGTGATCCACAGAAAGTAAGTAGGAACAGCAGCAGCAGCACGGCTCCAGAGTTTCACAACAGCTCTCCCTAGTTTTACTTTTTTTGAGATTGACCTATCAAGATGAATTCCATTGTATACAATAATAAACTGAGCACCTCCGGCTGTTTTTGCACTGATTATACCGTTGGCACAGAGCGTTACCAGACACCTATTATAGGAATTATGTTCCTGCAAAAAAGACACGTGTTGACAACATGCAGCGTATTGGTTTTTACATAGGGTATGCAACCACTACAGCTAAATAGACTGCGGCAGTTATGTTAATAAGATACCTGACACTGATATAGGTCAATTGGATGGTGTTGTTGTGTTAAAGTGATCATGTTACAGCGCCTAGTGGCCGAAGTGTACTCCTCGACTTGCTAAATGATGCTAAGTGGCGTTCATATTGCTGTTGAGCATACCAACACAGTTCACAGCGCTGACTGTTGTATTTCTAGATGCTAATGTTTATTTAAACACAGGAGGCAGAGTGCTACTAACTAGAGAGTGTGAACTGATTAATGTGTTGTGTCATTATCAACATGACATGTAACGCAGCAGCAGCAAAACATTAAAGAGCGTAAGCAGGGCAGATATTATGGAGCTGAGCCCCTGAAACATGCATGTCATGGTTTTTTATTCAACCAATGTTACTTTAACAAGTCGTCAAAAAATGATGATGGTATGTAGATATGTACATATTTATACATACACAAAAGAGCAAACTAATAATGATATTATAAAGAAAACCGGATACAAATCATCAAAATCAAGGTTATTGCAATAACACATTTACTCCATGCCGGGTGGGTGTGTGTGTATGTGTGTGTGGGTGTGGGTGTGGGTGTGTGTCTGTGTGTCTGTGTGTGTGTCTGTCTGTCTCTCTGTCTGTCTGTCTGTCTGTGCGTGCAGGGTTATATCAATAAAATGTACTTTTATGGTCATTGCTATTTGGAATAAACGTAATATATTATATCTGAATAATATAATACATAATATATATTTATCTATTCATATTTAATAAGCACAATTTAAATGTGGGTAATTATTTGTATGCAAAAAATACATTTAGAAAATGTAATTACTTACAATGCAGCTTTTAAAGGATGATTTTATCCAGGCTCTCATATTATAATATCTACAATAGCTGTCTTCCCATTACAATCCAAGAGCACCAAACACATTTTTTTTTTTAAATCGACATCTCTGTAACATTTAACCGCTTATGATGCAATGATTTATTAAAAAGGTAGGAGACTGCATTAGCAAGGTCTGAAAATAAATAGCGTGTGCCGTACATAAGATGAAGTGCACAAAGTAGATATTTTTTAATAACAAAAATAATTATGTTCTATTCGGAGTAATGTCTTCTTTGTATTTATTTGAGTGTATATACACAGTATTTCACTGCTCTATTTAGCAAATTGCCAGAGGACTTTTATTTTAATCAAATTCAAGAACAACTGCTATTAATACCAAAATGATACTTGTACCTATGTGTAGTGCAGCTACAGTAGTTGAACCCCTGTCATAAGGGTTTTAACTACTCTACCAGTGAGAAAAAAAGAGGCTATTTTGTCTATTTTTGGAATGCTGTATTTATAATATAAATGTTAACTAGGACACAAATGAAGCGGGGAAAAAATTGACCGTGTTCTCATTTTTCTTTTTCATCAAGTAGAGGTTGACTATCAGGTCATTAGGGGGTTAGAGCAGAAAAACGCACCATCACTGATTATTAACTAAGAGACAATTAGATTCAAAACATTGATAGAAAATTTAACATTTGCAACAAAAAAAAGTCTGACATAATTTGGGCTTCCCTGTCAGTTTGTGTTAGGTGTGATCTGTGCACTGTGCTCTGTGCCTAACTTTGAGAACCGGAATAAAAACAGCTTGTAACCCTGAGTGACAGGGAGCACTCTGACTGCAGCCTTTGAGAAAAAAAAAAGGAGTATAAAATCTCAGATCTCACTTGTGAAAGCAATCCTAAATGTAGGTCTAGCGGCCAGCCTGTAATCAATTGGAAATGGCACATCCAACCCTCTGACCAACACCTGAATGGTAAACGCTCTTGGCACAGTTTGCCTCCACTGCAATGTAAGAAAAAATGTCACTTCCTTTGCCAACTTTGTGTGTCGCTTTGCACCAGCATGGCAAGAGAAAACGACAGCGTCAATAACAGTGAATGAATTTTCACCAAATTAATATTCGACGCTGCAACCGTACTTATCAAGTAATATTTTTACACTCCTGTAGTAGTTTGAAATTGAAGCAGCATGACTGTACATTTCTCACCATGCAGAGATTCTTGTTAATTTTCCCTCCTGTGAAGAAACAGCGCTTTATCCTTTATACTCCATTGTTGTTGCCAGTGAATAGGGGTATCCATGGAATATAGGAGGAGAGAAATGAAAGAAATGCATACATCACAAAGCCTGTAGTGCAAGCAACAAAAGAGTGGAGGTGTTTTCACACAAACAGCCTTATTATAGAAATACACTGCGCCTACTGCTGCAAAGAGACATCATTAAATACTAAACTCACATCATTTAAATTCAGTATTATTCACTCTAACGAAGGAGGACTTGAATATTCATAAATTGCAATAAGTATTCTATTTTATTACTGCCCATTGTAATTCTATAGAATACAAATAAATCAAGATATAGTTAGCATCCTTTGCCACACATATTTGCGATTGTGGTTATTTTGTAAAATATAAGCTCTCTTTGTTTTGTTTATAGATGTACGGCCATTTACCAAATGTTATATTAAGTCCCCACTCATGTTACATACATAATCAAACTTGTACAACCACAGTTCTACACTGTACTGACCATCAGGTTTTATATACCTTTATAAATTATAAAAATGCTCCAGATTAATTAAAAAGGCAAAAAATATACATGATTACCCATGTTGTGTATAAAAATGTTGTTGATGTTCAATGGGTTTCAATCAACATCTCATATAAAATAAAAATATTAATTGAATACTTCAAGATGTGTGAACAGACCCACATTGGCTATCCATAAAACAATCTTTCTAGAGCACGACATGTTTTGGTTTTACATCTGATTTCATGGAGTATCGGCAAATATTGGCAGAGATTTGCAATTCCGGCAACAGGATGTCAGACAAAGAGGGAAGTTGAGATGCTGCTTGGCAGGAGATTCTCCATTTCTGCTGGATTTATAGACAAATTAGATACGCCGCAGGCCTACTTTTTCCCCCCTATGGAAATGACCCGCACAGTGTAATTTAGGAAACATGCATTGGACGGCATAAATGCTCCTCCTTCTCCCGTAATCCCCCCTGCTGAAGGTTTTCAGTACAGGCTGAGCGAAAAGACTGCACTCTGACGGCGATGTGGTTTCTATTCAGAGCCACTGCGGCTGTGTTGTTCATTGTTTAATGGAGGTTTTCCTTTAATCCACACAAGAATACATTTTAGCAGTCATGTGTATAAGGCTGGCTTCGAATACTTTCATCTCGAGTGAGGTTCAAGTATACTAGACTTTTCCAAAGATATATATTGCCTCTTATGTTAACTACCCTTTACCTGCCTCTCATAACTCTACAAGGCATAGTTTTGGAATTAAAGAAATAAAAGTATTCAATACAAGGAACAGATATCACACCGAGCAAAACTCGTCATTGTGTGGGTCTTTATTTCGCAGGAGATAAATTCAGCAGGGAGGGAGCTCAGGCTAATAACTATTTCAAGTCCCAATAAAGCCCAAACATCTGATATGACTTAGGAGGCTGATAGAGGCTTGGAGAGGGAGCTCCTACAAAATGTTGGAACCCTTTCGTCAGAAACATCCTGCTCCAAATTCCCCACAGACTTATAATCACCTTTTGCCTCGTTTTGTTTATTTATGTCTTATTAATGTTTGCAGATGGCACAAATGCCAAATCACTCACTCTGCAGGCAGTGATTTACTGTGTGCAAATGTGGCAAGAGAGCGATTTCCGCTGCTCCGCCAACGCCTTCATCGATCAAACCTTTTATTACCTTGATATGATAGGAAGGGAAATGTGGGAATAGTTTTGGGGATTTTTCCACTTCATTTGGCTACTCTGTCTGGTGAATTTAAGCAAATAAACTATGCTCCACTTAAAATACTTCAATTGCTAAATTTGGACGCAGTTAACCCTGAGCTTAACACATTTGTTTGTTTTTTTTGCTTTAAAGTATTCTAAACACTATTGCATGTAAATCCTTTGCATATGTGGAACAACACAAACCAGGGATTTACAAGTGTACTTTGAAAACAACATCTGTAAGATCATTTCTCACACTCGCAGGCTATTCATCAATGCCATTACATTTATTTTACATATTATCACGGCGCTTTAGAAGCTAATCTGCTGCCAAGGTGTTTGGTCACATTTAATCACAATTAAGAAAAAATCTAATGACATAGTTGTATTGAAGATTAGTAAATGTGCATTTTAAAATGAATAATATGTGGTTCGGGAAAACGTTCAATAGATGCTGTTTGTTTACCTTCAGCCCTCTATGTAGGTTACACATCTGCCCCCAACAAAACCTCCAGCAACCAATCAAAACACGCATCCTTTGTCTTGTGACTGTCTATGAAGCCATTGTAAACAGCCCTTACACGAGCCACAGGTATTCTGCAACAGGGCACACTTGTCTTAGTGGGAGGTTGCACACACATTATGAGCTCTAATCCTCTTATGTCCTTTCTCCTTTTAAAAATGTGTCTCTCCTCTCGACCTCATCAGAGGAGGTAGTATTTCTATACATGCTGTCTGGCAGCTGCTGCAAACTCCCACTTCATTTTGCGGGGGCTCCATGAACCTCAAGGTCCGAAGAAACACAAATAACACATGCTGCCGAATAATATAGAATATCTTTTTCCATGTGCTGCATGTCTGTACTGGTCTGAATCACAAAAAAAGATCTGGCTGCAAAGAATGCTTTGAAGGTTTTAGTCATACCCAAATGTGCTGGTTTTCCTCTCATGCGCCTCGTCAAGGTTTCTCCCTCGTGCGTCTGGATCGGAGATGCTGGGAGAGGATCTGCTACAAAGAGAATTGCAGATCAACTTCAGCTTGACAGTACATGAATGCAGCCAAGCACAAAGAGCCTAAAAAGTGTTGCCTGCACCTCAACACAAGTTAGAAGAGCATTTCATTTAGCGTGCAAAGTGCTGAGGAAAAATGTTTTCCCCACATAATCTCTAAAACAATTGTATTTTGCTTTTTAATAAATGGGGCATATTCTTGTTTCTTGTAATGATCAAAAACAGTTTGGTTGAATACAGTCATGAAATTGAATGTCTTCTGCAGACAGTAAATCAGAGGCACATGGCTGCGGTTTGCAGTACAAAGCAGGCTTTGCCGAATTAGGCGACAGTGAGGGTGCTGCTGTGATTGTCTTTGCCAAGCAGGGTGGTTCCAGTGTATTATAAACAGACATCCCCTGCGTATTTCATGCATCGGACAACCGAAGAAAAAGAAGCAAATAGCTCGGAGGGCAAAAAAAACAGCTCATTAATGTCTGGGATTGAGGGAGACTAGCAGGAATTGATCAAGTGAAAGAGTCAACCACAAACAAGCAAATATCAGCGCAGTACAACATCAAGCTAGTGGAACCGCACGATGTTGGAAACAAGCTTAAGATGTCTGTGTGGTTTTCTTCACAAACATATATTTGTGAGTTTTCTAACATTACGAAGACTAAAAAGAAATCTATTTGTTATTTATTTAAATATATTTTTTCCCTATGCATAGAAAAAAAACACTTACGCCTGCTTTATGTCTTAAAAAACGTTCTGAAAAAAAGAAAATACAATTGAATTGCTATTAGATCATCTTTTATTTTTAAAAGTATCCTGACTTTTTTAAATATATAAAAAATGTTGGTTTATGCGGGATGCTTCAAATGTTTTCTTGAATGATTCAGGCTAAGCAACAGTAATGGAAAATTAAATACTGTAATAAGACTGACATCGTTCAATAACCAGATGTATAAATTTGATTAGCTTGGTTTAGTTAAAACTCTCTCAATTTTTCCGATCAGGTGCAGCTGCATTAACACTGAGCAGATGTCCCTGTTAGTTCAAACCCCACATGTAAAGTCTTTCTGAATGAAACTGGAAACAGCCAGAATGCAGAAATTATTAATCAAATGTTTCTGTAATAGACACTAGAACTGAAGATTCATAATTAGACTAAAATGCAGAAAATAACACAGTTAATTAATAAAGAAGTCACACGTAAAAAATGTGATAATTAGATACATATCCAGCGATTTAAATAAGCCCCACCTTTGCAAGCTTTTAACGTCAGTATTTCTAATTGTATTATATATTTGATAAGCTTTCCTGCCATTTATATCTTAATTAAAATGATATCGCTGCAAAATGTTATGAATGATCACATTCATGCATCAATATTTGTAATTATGTTATATATTATACAGTAAGTGATCCAGAAAGAGCACATTCTACGTAATAATTTCCTACTTAAAGCATATTTGATGTAAATACATTTGTACTTTTACTTTTTAAGTATCATTTTAAATGTAGGACTATTAGTTAACGTATTACTACATTCTTCTGTTGATACTTTAATTTTGAATAAAACATCCGAGTACCTCTACCCCCACTAAACTTGCTTAAACAACTCCAATGAAAAAGACTGCAGTCACACACACACACACACACACACACACACACACACACACACACACACACACACACACACACACACACACACACACACACACACACACACACACACACACACACACACACACACACACACACACACACACACACACACACACACACACACACACACACACACACACACACACACACACACACACACACACACACACACATACACTGGTTTGGTGTGTAACAGACTCATGTAAGCCTTTAATAGAATATTTTGAGGAAAATAACTCTAGAAATAGGACTAAAATAAGGGAGGAGATATGGGTGGAAATATGATTCTACCATAAGACATCTGGTAATATAATACAACTACAGGTAGTACAATTCCTATCTCTGATAAGAACAGCAAACGGCTGCGTAGCTGCATTTCACAGCACAACACCAATCCGCTCTTGTCACATCTACAATGCAGTAAAAGGAGCCTGGTCTGCTGCAAGCTGGAGGTACTTAATGAAAGAGTCGCTGTGTGAGGGAAATCTGGGCCAGGGCTGTATTTACCACAATTTACCCTACCATGCACTCCGAAGGGTTTCTTAGTAAAACAGGTACAAAACTTAGCAAATTCCTGCTTGAAACAGCTTGTGGAAAATAATAATTGTTCTTGTCTTTTTTGAGTGTCACTCTGAAGACATGCTGCCATCAATAAAATCAATTCGCCCTCTCTCATGCTTTAATCACTCGCATAGTTTTAAATTAAATCTGAAAAACGTCAAGATTTTTCCCCCTTCAGACGCTTTATGCTTCCTCCTGTCCCCATTTTCTGTTTCCTGTTTTTCTTTTCACGTCAACATGTCATCTTCTTCCTCTGTTCGCTTCTTTGATTGTTATTCTGTTGTCTTTATTCTTCGACTGCCCTCTTTTGACTGCTGCAAATCACTAAACTAGCTTGAAAACATTTTTTGAAAAAAGACGATTATGTGGATTTGAATTGTCATTTCTTTCTTTCTCAGCAAATAACAGAATATCCAACAAAGAAGAAACTTGGTGCACTGAAGACATAACCACGGAAATGAAGGGCATATTTCATAGACATGGATTAAACTAATCCTGGTCTAATACACTGAAAAAGAGAACTTTGTCTTGCTGTCTGTGAAACCAATCCTTAAATCTCACTGAATTAAAAATGCCTGATATTTTTGCCCTGTACTCAGCTGTATTACACAATTTGGGAGATCCATCAGTACATCTGGTTTATTTATAGCAAGAAGACGGGTCATATAAGTACCAGAGTAAATGCTTTTTTCAGTAAAAAAGCATTTATGCTAAACAACAACCTCTGATGGCTCTTGAATTTATTGCGCATATTGTTTGAACTTTCAACAAAATTCCATCAAAGAGCCCTCTCCCTGTCTCATTTTTTCCTCTCTCGGCCCTTTCATTTGCTTAATATATTAATCTATTCCCTTTTATCTATTTTAGATTACATTAGACCTTCTCTGTATCACTGCAGTGGTGGCCTGAACAGTTAAGTGCCACCACAGTGTGATATCAGGCAGAAGACAGAGAATAAATCGCTAAATCATGATGTTCCTGTCTGATGTCCTTTTACTTTTAAAAGGCATTTAACTGACACTTCTACAGCGAGAGAGAAATCTGCAAATAGTCGCCAAACTGTCAACTCCCTCTCCATCTTTGCTTTTACACTGAAAATATTTCCAGGCAACCCTCAATGGATGTTACAATTTAGTCAATTATTAATGGCTACATGATCTCAAATGCATTTTTTGCTCCCTAAACATAGCTGGCTGTGTATGTATCTTGCTAATGTTGAGTCTGGCACTGTAAAATATTTAGTTGTACAAGTCCTTTACAATCATAATAGCTCTGCACAGGATGCTGCAGTCAATACAACAGCACGAAAAATTATCAATGATGTCCGCTGTGCTGGATATGAAAGATACTTGCATTGAAGCCATTAGACCGAGCCAAGCCAGTGATTCAGAGCTCATCTGTCCTTGAGTCGAGTGTTGGGTTTGCTGCATGTGTGTGATTGTTTGATGTGAGAACATTGCCCCCTGCTGATCCCCTTTTGTACTCTATCAGAGACCTCCACCAGCCAAGCTGACTGACAGTTACATGTGGAATGGGGTTCACTCAAATGCTACCAAGCCATCACTATTGGCTTTGACAACTTTTTTTTTTGGTCCGCTCTTCTCTTATGCTCTGGTTCCATTTGTCATGCGAGTTTCGTCTACAGAAGAAAAAAAAAGTCTCATGTTCTGGATAAGCTGCTGACATGCGATGAGACTCCCGGCGGCAAAGTGTTCGGTAAATCATATAGAAAAACAGTTTGAATAAAAAAATAATTAAATTATATCCTGAATAAATATTCATTGCATAATAAAAAACAACATGGTAATAAATTCAGTGCAGCGGTATTCCCACTGCAGCATTAAAGCCGCTGAAAACATCAAGTCTGAAATATATCTTTTTGACATTAAATATTCATGACCAAATAAGCAACAATCATGATCCGAGCTAGTGACGAAAACATTTTGTAACCGAGTTAATAGAGAGGCAAATTCCCTACCCTAGTTGACCCCTATAGGACGTCAATTCTGAAAAACATTTTAGGGCAGTTAACAACGAGAAACAAACAATTTCTGGATCCCTTTTCAAATTGTGCCAGGAATTTCACAAATGCAGCTGCATTAGGCATAACTTTCTCCCTCACTGAAGATATACATCCACGCTATGATGCCTGCGTATTTAGTACGGGTCTTACTCTTTCTTCACTTCACGGCTGATAAAAATAATTTGGATAAAAAACTAAACTAAATCTAAATGTGTTGTGTGTGAAACATAGCTAATGTCCCTGGATGGTGTAAAATGAGATTACTTTTGGTCACGTTTTTGTCTTTGATCACAAATTAAATGTTTTTGAACTTAAAATGAAATGTTTTTTTTTAATTTCTATAGTAACTGCTATACTGGATGTCAATTTATTGTATAATTTTGAATGTAGATCAGGCATTGCTTTACTAAATCTAGTGAAATAGAATGGGCAATAAATGTTCTGCAAGCCTTTAATGACACAAAAAAGGGTCAACATCAGATGATGCAAACAGAAACAAAGCCTGCGCCTCACTATTACATAACTGTTGTCTCCTTATAAAGCATCAGTTGGCAGCTGACGTAGAGGAAGTTCATAAGTTCAAGCATGTGTGACTGCTCTAAACCCCATGTGGGTCCCATTTAATCTGTCAGCAAACATTTATTTCAAGATGAAATTTTAATGTCTACTAGTTGAGTTTTCCGACATAATAATTGTTCAAGGATTCTAAATAAACAATGAAAAAACACCTGGTGAGAGAAATTGGTATTCTAACAGCAGCCCTGCTTCCAACTGATGATAATCTGTATTCACACCGTCTGCCTTGTCAGATGAAAGCCTTCAATTAGCAGTCAATTCTATTCAGTATTTCCTATCATGCCAACGCTATTTACATTCTCTGTCAGCACCCAAGGCAGCTCCCTGTCAGACAGTTGTGGGAATCACTGCGAGTGAGAATATGAGAACCCTGCCGTGAACAAAGTGTAAAAACAAGTGTTTTGTAGTAATCACAGTTGCGGGCTTCTGAAGCATGCTGATCTATACCTTGTGGCTGTAGATGGAAGGATCCATAGGTTGAAGTGTCATCCTTTCCGTCTTAACCCCAGAGACTCCGGCGAAGAGATGAAACACCTTTGACGCTTTGAGTTGCAGCCAAGTGCAGGCGGGGATCTGTGGAAGCCCTCAGCATGATGCTTGTCCCCTCACTAGGTGTTCTTAGTGCAGACAAGCCACTGATTTAATTTTGCTCTGCTAACCACCCATATCGCAGCCAGATTCACATTAAATGCATTCAAAACAATGCAGTAGCTGCGTGTAAGTTAAATAATAGGGCAGGCACATCCTTTCTTACGACTATAATATTAGCGTTGTGTTTGTGTGGTCGGCATCATGCATTGCTTTGAGCAATTCTTTTCTGAGGATAATAAAGCATCAGCAGTAGGATGTCCATCTTGTGCAACTCAATAACCAAAGTCATACTGAGATGCTGAGGAGCATCTATGTTCCTTTGTCAGTTTGTAAATTGGTCCATTGTGGAGATTTTCATCCAGTGCCATTATTAATAGTATTGTGGTGTGGTAGTGTGGGGGTCCAGGCACATAAAGGAACATCTTTTGAAAGCCAAAAGCAGGTCAGTGGGAGTCCGTTTTCAATGAAAAAGAGCTAAAGGCCAGTCTGCAGAGACCCTGCTTCGACTCAGCTCATGTGTCTTGCTGGGTCGGCCGAAAAGCGCTCCAGGTCAGCTGGATCTCTGCCAGAGCCCCTGCTGGAAAAGGGAAATTGAAACAAAAATGTAAATCCTGTTGCATAGAATGGGTCGCATTTACAAAAAATATTATGTCAACATAACACAAAAATGATAAAGAGCTTGTTGATAAACCTGTAGATATGCACGCTACGAATGTGCAAATTGAAGCTGCAACAATTACTCAGATAGCCATCAATTGAAAGGAATTTACAACATGTTCGATAACTGATTCATTGTATGGGTTGTTGATCAATGAAAAATAACAAACGCTTGCTGTTTATTTGATTTAGTGCTTTTTTTTAGGATTTCAATTGTAAGATTAACATTTTTAGTTTTGGACAAGAAAAGCAATATGAAGTACAAATACAACAATAAACAAAAGATCTGGATTTTTTGCACTCTTATGGCTCTGATTATGGCTGGCATTGTGATCATTATAAATAAATCACTATATTATATCATTATTTTGCAAAAAATGATCAATGCAAACATAAAAAATCGTAAACATCCTATCATCACCATCTTCTTCAGCAAACAGTATGTAAAGTATTACACACACCACAAAAGTGAAAATGAATAAAACAATAAAGAATAATTCACTGGACCTTGAAATTAGCCTCATGATTAAACCACAACACCAAAAAACCTTCCATTGGCTATTGTGGGCAGAATATCAGCTTGTTCAAAATGTTAAACCAAAGTTAATGAAATTCACTCTGAAAGGGAGACATTGCTTTCTTGGATGTCCCATTGGTAAATAATACACAATAATGCAAAGATGCACTTCCAGCAGAGAAAAGAAGATGCAGTGCCTTCTACAGTGGCATTCAAATGGATTAACCATAATGCAGTGCCAACAATTAATCTGGTGACAATGTTGTGCATTATCCGATATAGCACCATCTGCATCTGGCAGGTTGAGGTGACTCAGTGACTGGTAACCATAGCATTTGAAGTGGACACCTTCAAGTTATGTTTAACAGCTGCTATCACTACAAACTACCATGACACATTCAGGTCAGCAGACCTTTTATTTTTAGTGGTACATGTTTGTGATGCCCTGCATTGCTATAAAGGCATCAGTCTATGATCACATGCAAGAAAACTTTTTGTGCATCGGTGTCTTTTTGATCCATGCTGAAGCCTCCACATACCATTTTGTCTACAGTTTTCGCCCCTGCCCCACAGATTGCCTGAGCCCGCAATTGCTTGGAACTAGCTCTTGGGCAACATGCTCTTTGTTATTTAGCTTGATACCACTTATCAATATATCTAGAATTTTAACGCATTGTTTTAATTGGTAGTCATTTTAACTGTCCACGCCAGAAGTCACTTTTGTTGTATTTAACTGCTTCATAACACGTTACTCATATAAATATCGAAGCAATTTTTTTGATTCTTGCTAGTTCGACTTACCTGCATGGTTCTTGACTGTGTGCAGCATCAATGCAGCCGGTGTTGTGCTCTGTGTGGCTCCCT
The DNA here is from genome assembly GCF_036324505.1 of Eleginops maclovinus. Taxonomy (NCBI): domain Eukaryota; kingdom Metazoa; phylum Chordata; class Actinopteri; order Perciformes; family Eleginopidae; genus Eleginops; species Eleginops maclovinus. The sequence goes on from NC_086354.1 coordinate 16,180,497, forward strand.
GTCAGAACTGATACCCGGAAGTTGTAGCTTTTTGCTACGCCAATCAGCTGAGAGGTTACTTGGACGCCCTGCCAAAATAATACAGGCAGCAGGACGGATCACTGGAAATACAGTGTAGGATATTTAGATTTTACAATAGACAGGTTTTATTAATCAACTGACAGATTTTTTATTGTGTGTCCAAGATAAGAGGCGTTGAGGCACGTATCTTAAAACGTCGCTTAGACGATGTAATTCCACGGTACCGATAGCTCCTGTTAGCTACCGTTAGCAAGGTGTCAGATGCTAGCCGACTTAGCTAACGTCTGTGACAACCCGGCAGCTAGCGGACAAAGTTGGTTTGAAGAAGGTTTATGGGTGCATAATACCGTTCAACTGTTGAATATTTTTGTATTTTAGTTGTTAATCAAGAAGGCAACCAACCGGAAACATCAGATGTGTTTATCCGTTGGCAACGTATCGTGGTTTAAATTCAAGCTAGCAAAAGGACTTTGAGTTAGCTCAGCTGCTACATAAACGACAACATCCATCAAGCTGGACAAAACGTTGGACTTAGTTGGGTTTAAATCGGGCTCGGTGGGTTCGCTGACGCCTCAGAAGAAGATGAAGAAGAGGAAGGAACTGAATGCCTTGATCGGGCTAGGGGACAGCAAGAGAAAGAAGACCAAGAAGGGGACTGGTCACCGACTTCTCCGAACCGAACCGCCGGACTCTGAGTCCGACTCTAGCTCAGACGACGATGAGTTCAACAACCTGAGCAGTGGAGCTAATTTTGGGAAGTGAGTGTTTGCTTTAATAAGGTTTTTGTTGTGGTAATGTAAAAAGAAGATTCAAAGGCTTTGTTGTCATATGCAAAGTAGCTGCGGTGTAGTTATGGCAATGACATCTTAACTCCCAGCCTCCTCCAAATATGCAACATAGAAAAAGAATATGCAAGATTATGATACAAGACAAATGTGCAAGTAAAATGAAAAGTCTAAGTAAAACATGTAAATATAACAATGGAACAATCGGCCTCATGCATAGCTAACATTACTTTCCATCAACTATGTGGACTTCATTTTTGTAATGTATGTGTTTTGAATAAAAATGTTTTAATTGTTTTTATCGTTATATAGGTCTTAAAGTTGCCAACAGATTACATACCATAGATTACACACCATAGAATCCTTTAACAGAGAATAAGTACATTTGCTCTGCCCTGGTGCACATGACCTATATTACAGTCACTGAACAGAGGTTGATGGAACAATTTGAATATGGCCCGATCAATCCACTGCTCTTCGTCTGTGCTAAAGCAAAGTATGACCCATCTTGCACACTGAGAAGTTATCAAGTTTTCTCCCCCGACAGTTTGATATCATCAAAATTAGAAACAATCAATACTACATTCAGCATGAAATATGATATAGAATGTAGCAACTCGTGTTTTAAAGCGACGGTATTTACCAGTAATCTTCATAATTCCCATGACACAGAATGCAGCCTTCTTAAAATATCTCCTTCATTAATAATGAAAGAGGCTTTGCAGTTGTATTGTCTAACATTACCATGTGTCTTCTATTTGCAGAAGAAGCTACACGCAGTGCTGCAATGTGTGCTACCCCTTGTTTCTGTTCATCATACTAGCTGCCTGCGTTATGGCCTGTGCTGGACTCATATGGATGCAGATTGCTCTGAAAGAAGATTTAGACTCGCTGAAAGAAAAGCTGCATAGCAGTAAGACACAGTTACCTTGTGATGAGTCATAAAAAGCTCACTGCCCTTTGAACACTAAAAACCTGTTGTATGCCAGTTAAATATTCCTTTGTCTTTAACACTCCTCTTAACATATTTTAATGTCTTTGTAACAGTGGAGTCCAGCCAGAAAGTTTCATCAAGTGAAATACCAAAACTAAATGAGGACCTGAAAAACAAGGAGAGAAAGCTTGACGACATAGAAAACGGAGACAAGGGGTTGGGCAAGCTCTGGTCCAACCTAACAGAAATAAACAGAAAGGTTGGTTTCTTTGTCGCTCACAGGTTTTAAAGCCAACAAGGTGATAACATCAACACTTGCTGCATTTGTCCTACCTCAGTAACTCTGTCAAGTCTTAGTTTTCTTTGAAAGTGTTGAATAGATTGGTAACTCTATCTGTAACTTTAACATTTGTTGTAATTGTACCCCTGCAGATCAGTTTGCTGGACTCTGCTGTTAACCATTTAAAGGTCAACTTGAAATCAGCTGCTGACCTAATCAGCCTTCCTACTACAGTTGAAGAGCTTCAGAAGGTAGAAGCAAAGAAAAATGGAAAGATGAAATCTGGTTGAGAATCTTTATTAACTGATAATCTATTTGTTGTACTGATTTTCATAATTGACATGGATGTGTGTTTCTTATTTTCCAGAGTGTTGCTACAATTGGCAGCACACTAACAAGTGTACAGCACGATGTGAAGACAATGCAGACTACTTTTGAGCAGCAGAAGAAAGATGAAGAGTTGAAGAAGACAATGGTAAATACATGCGAGTGACATTTCGAATAGGTCCTTATTTAAACTTGGAGAATTGCAGATTATTATGTAGACTTGTTTTTTTAATCTTTTGCCTTATTTTAAATCTCATATTTTTTCTTGTCTTAATGTTACATACTGAAAAGTCTCACACAAACACTAAAATCTCTTTGCAGTGTGTTTGTGATAGACATCACAGAGGATTCTGAAGCTGTGCTCCTTTTGTAAATAGTAAATAGGGCTGAAAGCTCAAGTGTTTTTCACATGAGCAAAGCACATGTATTTTTCATGAGTCGAATTCAAAGTTACATTTCACTCATTTTGTTTGACAGTCTGCCTTTTTTCATTGCATCTATGCCCTCACTGCAAATATAGCTCTCGACTGCTGTTCTCATTTATTATTAATGCACAAACGTATGGAGAGCAGTGTTTGTGAGCCAGTCTCTAATGTACTACTTCTCAGTTCCAGCTGAGAAATGTTTCTTTTGTGCATATTCATCTCACTCAATTTTGAGGCATATGGCCAGAATGTTTCTTTTGATGAAATGTCAGCTGATCTGCTCAACTGTGGCACTTTTCCCAAATGGAATTTGCGGTTAACTTTGCCACTGCCAAATGAACATGTAATGTTTATTTGTTTACTCACGCAAGCTTACTTTTGTCAGCCTTACATTGACAGAGAAGTCAGGCTTAGAATGTCCTGTCATTTCTTGGATTCTCACGTAGGGTTTCCATTCATTATTCATGAAACAAGTGCCAATCTATTTTGGGATCTTAGATGCTTTGGTTTGCTGTGGCAAACTAGGTCAAATATCTGAGACAACGGCAGAATGTTTTCGCTACTTTATTTTTCATAAGGAAAATAGGAACCGTAAAGAGGATCAGCAAATAATAATAATCCTGAAATTGTACATTATGTTCAACGATGTAGTCAGTGATGAATTGCTAGCTGAATGAGCTCCAGTTGCATTAATATCTAAAATGCACATAAAGACATAGAAATGTCAGCTTTTACGAAACTGCAGGTGGCTTAACGTGTATATTTCTTGTCATAGGAAATAGCAGACCTGAGAAAAGCAGTGGGTGAGGCAAACAAGACCGAGGAGCTGCGTCACACACAGACTGATGGGCAGATCCACATCCTCCTCTCTATGGTCGCAGAGCTTCAGCAGAGAGTGCTGTCGTTAGAGAACGGGTCAAAGCAAAGCGTGAGTAACATAAAGCTTCTATGTTTATTTCTGCATTTAAAATGATGGGTGTTGCTCACTGCCTTCAAATGTAAAAGAGAACTCACTGCACTTCACATTTCTTCCATCTGCTATACAGTCAAATGTGAATGACGCAGCAGCAATCACCAGTGAAAGTCCAGCAACAGAAGTCATTCAAGAAGCTTCTACAACCAAAGCAACACCTGGGGATGTGCAAGGTACACTGTAGGATAAATCACTTTATTACAGCGACTTTGCTTTGCCCCTTGTTAGCTTTTAATATGTTTTCCTCCCTTATTTTCACAGAGGTGTCTACCCCACTGACAGAGCCTCATACAAGCAGACGCCCACGCTTTCTAACTCCCCACCGCGCTAAGAGAAATGCTGAGACAACATGCCCAAAGAGGGTGCTCCTGTCTGGTATCGGTTCTCTGAAAGGTACAAACTACCACTCCAATTTTATAGCTAAGCTTTTATTAAATAAAAAGTTTGGTAAATACACATATTTGCTTTCTTGCTGGGATCGAAATGAGTCCCATGTCATCCAGTAAACATAAGGCTATGATATATGAAGTCTCTTCTAGTTGCCTGGCAACCTCACTGTGACGACAAGACTTTGTGAAGTTACTGCTCCAATTTAAGAAATGCTCTGCACACCCCATTAAAACTTTACTTGCAGTTTGTGCAGACAAACAAAGGAGCTATAACCAAATCAAAGAACAGTTCTGGCTCTTCAAATGTTCATTGATTTATTCTAGCAACAAACATCACAACACTTTAAGTGTAAACTGAAATTGTGTTGACTTCTATTCAGTGTGCTGCAATTGTTTGTCTTTTTCTACTCTTGAGTTTATTGGCATATCACAATACAACTTTAAATGTGCTTACTGCATCTTGCTGTACTGTGTGTACTGCTTGGCCAATAATTGATTGCCTATAACTGCTTTATTGGATTAATACATAATAGTATGCATTTCCCGACATTGTACTTTCAGATCTAGATAGTTTTCTCCTCATTTTCTGTCTTATTGAACAGACAGACAGACATGATATGATATGTATCTCTCTGCAAGTAAGGCTCCAAAATTGTACTATGACTATTTTCAGTTTTGCAAAGTGCCGTTTCAAGAGTGCAGAGCCCTCTTTTTGATTATTATATTATATTATTCTTTTCACAGACTTGGAGGACATCTACCAGCAGGCAGGCATCGTGCGTAATCCGCTTGGATTGACCTACCGCAGCCTGAGGAAAATATTTCGAACATCAACTCCCAATGCTCGGACCATGGAGTGTTTTGACAATGACGGAGACAAGAGGTACTCCCTGATGGAGCTTAGAGCTGCAGTAGGTTTGTGAGCACATTATCACTGACAGTAGTGAACAGTATTGAATACCCAGCAGGGTCGGGTGGTTTGAAGTTCCTGACCCTTTTCTGTAATTGCTGCACTTTTGTGAACTGTATATTTATCATACTGAATGTGGAACAGTGGTGCAGGCATGCCCCATTCTCACTCCACCCCCGTTTTGTCTCATCACAATCTAATTCATGAAACATACACTGAGATTTCTAAAATAAGGACCTGTATACAGTATATTCAGCTTCTATTTTAGAACATTTCTTGGATTACATGAAATAGAAAAGTTGGAAGTGTTTAGAATTATTTTGAATCCTGTTTTCCACCCTCAATTTCCAGACTTCCGGTTTTCCTTCAGCTGTTTTCTGTTTTTATTTTATCGTCAGTCTGTTCCATCTCAATGGTGTATTAAGCTTTTTGGAGGCTGTAATGGTCTGCTCACTTCCCCACCCATCAAAACTAACACCTGGTAAAACTCACCTGAACCTTAATTATAGAATCTGAAATAGAATCTTAGGAATGTTTACAAATTAATACTAGAAACTGCTTTTGTTTTTAGACAGATGATCCTAACTTAACTGAAACACACAGTTGAGAATAAGAGTATGTAATTATCTACGCTCTTTCCTAAGCTAACAACCGTTTCTGCGTTGTGGTTTTTCCTCATTTATTTTCAGTAAGTAATTACCTTTAATTGTGTTTAGTCTATCTGTACAATTGTTGATTTTGGCAGCATTCAGTTTAACAAGTTTTGAAGGGCTATGAACACTTTCATAAAGGGTTTTGAAATAGTTACTCATGAGGCATATGTAGCAATAACAAAATGACATAGATATCGCTTATTAAAATTTGCAGTAGACAGAAAGCACACTTAGCTCACTATATTTTACAGGTAGTTAAAGCACTGACCATCGCTACTTCATTTTTATGGGCCTCATAATGGTGTATTTAGATTACAAATTGGTCATACTTAAACAGTGTTGTACTCTGTAAAAATGGTTTAAATGTATTCTCTCAAATTATTTTGTGAAGGGGTTAGTAGTTTTCTTTACAGTCTTAATCTCAACATTGTATATTTTTTAAATAGTTCTGTTGTGCTTTGCATGTTGCTTATAATGTAACATGAACAAATTATTTATAAACTTAACATAGCCGACTTGTTTTTGCAGGACAATGTAAAAGCTTTGACCATAATGACATACTGTATATTTTGGGTCCATGCTGCTGCTGTAAATTGGGATATTTGATGAATGTGTTTTTGTGTGAGCACCAATGAATAAACACAAAGTTAAAGGTTTGATTTCCATTTGGTTCCTTTTAGTGATGAACTGACAGAACTTTAATACAAAACAATGTTTTACACAAACGTTTCACATCACTGCGTCACATTTATTTCGTTTGAAATATACAAAAAGGATGCGACACTCTTGTCAAACATATTTACACTTGTTGGATTACTGACAGACTTGAACAGACACACACATGGCTTTTTTTTCTCACTGTTATTATCATTAGACACTTAGGCCAGTGCACCTTTAGCCCTCCAGTCCCGGGACAAAAGCCCCAGCAGCTCCTCTTCATCCTCTTCTTCTTCGTCGCTGCCATCAACCTCCATACTTTCATCCTTCACGGGCAGATACTTACTCTTCACCACATCTCGCTTATCTCTAAGTAATTCAACCCTCCTGTAACACTCAATCTGTTCATCAATTTCATCAATCTGCCTTTCCAGGCGACCCTCCTCGTCGTCCTCCGCCACAATGGCTTCAGATTTTGTGTTCACCTGTCGGATCTCCTTTTGAAACTCGTCCCACTCCTTGTCCATTTGATCTTTAGGTGCGTCAACATTGCGCACTTTAGCGTCTCTCACAGGATCATCGAAGAAGCCCTCTGGCAGTGCTTCGGCTGAATTGTCCTTCTTTTCTGCACTTTTCTCCTGTCCGTCTGCTTTGAGGATGGATCCTGAGTGGGATACGGCAGGTGTGGATGGGATGGAGCTGTCAAAGAAATCATCGGGTAGTCCTGCAGGTTCGGCCTTTTGGGGAGCGGGGGTTGAAGTTCCTGCCTCTCCAGCATTTTCTTCCTCCTCATCATCTTCATCATAAACTCCAGCCAACAGACTCAGACCTGCAGATTTTTGCGTAGAAACAGGTGCGTTGGGTTTCTTGAAGACATCATCAGGCAGCCCAGAGGACGAGGGTTTCGCTTTTTTCCCGCTGTCGTCATCGTTGTCCGGTGCTTTTCTCTTCACCGGTTGTATCTGTGGTGTCGCTGGTTGACTTTTCCCTGACTTAAGATCGGCAACTTTCTCTTTGTGAGGTTTTCCAAGAACATGTGCAGGCCACAGTAGCTCGGACTTTACCTGCACATTGCACAGTAAACAACTGAGGTGCCCGAGACTGTTGTATTTAGCAAAAGGAGACTCGATGCGCTTCTTGTCGGTTGTTTGCCTCTGTTTTACCCTCATCAGACGTCGCAGTTCCTCCTGATTTACCACTTTCTTCCCCTTTTTTGAAGAAGCCATTCTTCAAAACAACGTAGCTTGTTAGTTCGCTAGCTAGCTTCTTGCTTTTGCAGTGAAGTAAAAATGCGTCTCGTTAAGATGACATCAATGGCATGAACTCGCGTTCAAGCTGTGCGTTTTAGAAACATCTCGCGAGATTTCCCACTCGCAGTAAGCTAGCTCGGATGTTAGCTCAGCTGGTTTATTGTACCATCCAGTCCGCTTGGATTTCGCCGCAAAGCGACCTGAATCGATACCATTTTATAACCTATATCCACGGAGGGGTAGAGACAATGATGTAGTCGTAGTCGTTTCGTACTTATTTTAATCCTTAGCTGTATGTCGATTTAGTGCGTGTGTGTTGTGTTATGTTAGACATTATTTTGTGTTTTCGTCGCCGCACCCACCATATTTATTTTTTATTGTGGGCTAGCTAGCGAACATTTGCTGGGAGCTAACGCTGGCTGTGGAGCAGCAGGTGTAACAGTATTTGAATAACAGGGAGCGACCAGCCATCTACTTAAATAACCTCACTGCTTGCTGGATGTGTTTACAAGCTAGTTTGAAATATTTGATTTAGATTGATGCCACATTCTCAACAGATTAAGCCCAGTAACGTTAATTTGTTAGGCGGTTAACGCGCGGTAGTCATCATGACAGGTGAGAAGATACGCACCATGCGAAAGGATCACAACAAACCCAATAAAAATGAGGAGATATTGGACACGTACGATGAGACCTCAACCGGGACTATCCCTAATGGTACCAGTAACCATTTAAAATCCAACAAGGCTTTTCAGAAATCAGTGAAAACCTCGGCACTGCAGCAGCAACAGCAGCTCAATGAAAACAACATTAATGGCAACCCATCAACAATTGGCAACATTGTCAATGATAACAACAAGAACCCAATAATCCTGAGCAGTGACGACTTGGACTTCCCCGTTCATGAGTGCGTGTTCAAAGGTGATGTGCGGCGGCTCTCCTCTCTCATCAGGACCCATAGCATCTCTCAGAAAGATGTACATGGTAATCTATTATCTGATTGGCTTTTTGACTTTTTAGTTCAAATGCATTACACAATGATGTTTTATTTATATGTACTCGTGAGATCATCTTACGTGTTTCTCTTTCAGGAAACACACCTCTTCACCTGGCTGTGATGATGGGCCACAAAGGTAATAGTGATAGAACAATGTAATGTATTGAACTAGATGTTTAATCCTACAAGGCTATTGTCACACTGAGGATTAACAGAAATGAGCAAAATAAAGCTTCTTAGATGATAATCCACTGTGCTCCATGGCATAATAATGTGGCATAGTTATTATTATCTTTATTAAAGGGGATTTGACATCCTCATAGGAGTCCCCATTTAAAAGCACTTCAGTTTTTCTTTGTTTTTATGGGTAACCTCCTTTCCCCTTCTGCATTCTTCATGTCTTATCTGTCTTTTGCAGTGTTAAGATACCATGCTGTTAGTTTAATATAGTAGTCATCGTAAGGAAAACACAATACTGATGATGGAAAATGTATACTTTGCTATGCAGTGCACAATAATCTTGTCAGTTATATTTATACAGCCCTAAATCACAAATAAGTCCCTTCCAATCTGCACAATTAGCAGCACCCTCTGACCTTAGAAAGATCTGCATAATCAAAGACAGAAGCAGGTAAAAATGGGAAAAGAGAACTGGAACAGAGGATGAATCTCACTTCTACAGAAGTAGTAGTTGCTGGAAAAAAACTGTTGATGCTGACCTGGATGAATAATCTGAAATCCATAATGAGTCCTACATTTGCCATTATAAAAAGATCAGTATATTATTTAGTTATAATATTAACATTTACCTTTTATATTTCCATGGCTGCACAGAAATACACATTGGTGACATATAATTGATCAGTATAGATATAATCCTTTAAATAATATAATCATTTGTCTAAATAATGTTTTGTGTTTTCTTTTAGAATGTGCCCTCCTCCTCCTGGCCCATAACGCTCCTGTAAAGATAAAAAACGCCCAGGGATGGAGCCCTCTAGCAGAAGCCATCAGCTACGGTGACAGGCAAATGAGTAAGTTTATGTCAACACTGCTCTGATTCGCAGTCTGCTGTCCTGGGGTTTGCATATTTGGATGTGTTTGTGGTTTCAATTTCATACCTGCAATCATATACTTATAACAGTGGGCTCAGTGCTGCCTGTGTGACGGTTCCATAGAGTTACCAAGGCTTCATGGTGTGTGTTTCATTCTCAATTTGAAGAATAGTCAGTCATTCTGACATCTGGAACTGCTTTCTGTTTGAATGCTTACATTGTAGCAGTTTTGACAAATGTCAGCCCTGTGGTCCTGCTCTGTTCAGGAAGTATCTCAGATAACTCCGTACAGAGATTCTGCTGTAACATGAGGGATGCAATCAGTTGTCTCAAGATGGCTTAGAAGAAAATGACAACATGTTTTGTTTTTCATTTTTTTACAGACAAATCCTTAGTTTGACTACTTCCATATGGTGTTACTAATGTGAGCATCTTTGACAAATTCCAGCTTTCTTCTTCTTGTACTTTGAAAAAAGCCAACAGGGCTATATAGGGTTTGAGTTCACAGCGTACGTGTGATGATTTTGTGAGTGATTTAATTGTTTAAAGATAGCTATCAGGTTGTTCCATTTCAAAAGATAAAAGTGGGGATTTTCTCTGAGCACTCATCATCCAGATGTGCTGGAATGCAGCCTGAACCATGGCTTAGTGTGAGGCGGCCCTGAGCTTACAGCCCGGTCACTCTCCTCCCCTGCCTAATGATGTGCTGCTTTTAGATCTGACATCCAGCGAAAAGAGTCGAATGACACGTGAAAGGCACCAGCTAATGCCTTTGAGACAAATTCACTCCTTTTTCTTTTTTCTTTGGTTGTGCTATTATCGTTGTTTACATATTAAAGATTAGGGTAATGATAAAGGGCAGGCTAAGTTTCTCATGTAAGGAGTTTCTACCAAATCATTGATCTCTGTTTTTTACATTTATATCACCTACATGATCTAACTGAAATATCTGCATACCTTTCCTACACAGCCTGTGATGAAGGTTGTGAGGCCCTGCAGTTTGAGAAATGACCCTGAACCTTGTTAGTATGCGTCGCAACGCTCTGTTCCTGCTGTGGCAGGCTGGTCTGGGACTGGGACCAGGAATAGCGCTTTGAGAAGGTCACACCACTCACAAGGGTGAAGGGGGGGCAGATAGGGGGCTGGGTAAAGTCACACACATTAGCACGAATATGCAAATACAGGCATAGCGTGAGGTGTTTTATTCAGATCTCTGCTTAAATAATAATATGCAGCACCAAAACTGTGTTTCTCTGAGGGAAAAGGACAAATAGAGAATAACGTGTGCTTGAAATGAAATGTGTAGGTTACAGCTTTCCACAAAATACTGCAGTCCCGTCATCAGTCATCACCTTTCGCTTTTACACATATGCACATTGCGTCAGCAGATCACTCACTGGTGGTCTGTGCGTGCAATGACGAGCTGCAGCCAGCGCCTCATCAGCACTTCTCTCCTCAGTCATGTCCACTGTTTCCCTGCAATGTTGATTTGTTGTGGTCCATGCGGTATTGGTTGTTGCCGGTCAGTGCCTTAGAGAAAAGCTGCATTAATGGAATCAGCTCATCTAATCAGTGCTGCTACTGCATGGGAAACTGCATGCTACTGCGTGTCTTTGGTGCAATAATATTAAGATTTCAGTCATACTGCTGTCGAAAATACACAGCAGGGTTTCTCCCACATAGACTTTACTTGGGCGGGCCGTATATTAACGGCCGCCAAAGTATACTTTGCGACCCATTTAGGTTTTTGTTTTGATTTTTACTCCGTCCGCGAGCACGGCGCTATCCGCGATAGATTAACTAGTGGACAATAAGCTCCTCGCTCTACGCCTCCTGTACCTGTTCGCTCTGCTATTGTGTGTCGTGTCTCGTGTATTGACGCGGACACTTAAAAGGTAAAGCACGACCCCCCCCCCCCCCCTTGCCCGGTCATATGCACCCCCCCCAAGTATATTTCAGATCTGTGGGAAACACTGCACAGTTTACTTTTAGTTATATCCAGAGGTCATGTGAATGTATGAGGCATCATCTTTCAGGTTTACATTTGTTACCATTTTCCTTTCTCCTCCCTGTTTCCTCAGTCACAGCAATACTGCGGAAATTAAAGCAGCAATCCAGGGAGAGTGTGGAGGATAAGAGGCCAAAACTACTGAAAGCTCTCAAGGAGGTTTGCAACTTCTTTCATTCCGAATCATTGAATTTTTTACTCCCTTGGCTTTTCAAAATCGTTGCAGGCTTTGCAATAATGACTTTTGCCTTGTCCTTGAGTATGCTTAATAACTGCTGAAATGCAAACTGTGCTGTAGTACTTTTTATGACCTGTAACATACTTCTGTTGTTTCTGCAGCTCGGTGACTTTTATCTGGAGCTGCATTGGGACTTTCAGAGCTGGGGTGAATTTCATATTTCACACAAATAAAAGTTCAGATACCGTTTTGTCCAACATTGATAAGACGGCCTTGACTTGAAATAACTTTGCTGCTTTCTTAAAAGTGGCTGAATTGAAAAGCAGCTGTTGCCTGTTGTTAAAGATAACTCCCTTTCCCTAGTTTTTCAGTAAAATAGTTCTTATTTACCCTCTCTTTTATATTTCAGTGCCATTGTTGTCCCGGATGCTGCCATCTGATGCTTGTAAGATCTACAAGCAGGGCCTTAACATCAGGTAAAACTGTAGGAAAGAATCTCATTCACTGTGTGTTTAAAGCAGCGAATAGTTGATATCCAGGTCGAAGACTTCTTTTAGATTTAAAAAGTAGGACGAAACAATCTTCACACACTCTCTCTCTCTTCATTTAGACTTGACACCACACTCATAGACTTCACCGATATGAAGTGTCAGCGCGGTGATCTCAGCTTCATCTTCAACGGCGAGGCCGAACCCTCCCAGTCCTTTGTGGTTCTGGACAATGAAGCAAAAGTGTACCAAAGAATACACCACGAGGTGAGTGAGCGGTCCAAGCAGGCATCTTTCTAACATCAGCTGTTTGATATGAACAGCAACGCCTCACTGTCATTCTTTATTTCCACAAGGAGTCAGAGATGGAGACTGAAGAGGAGGTGGATATTCTGATGGGCAGTGACGTCTACTCTGCCACCCTGTCCACAAAGTCCATCACTTTCTCTCGCAGTCAGATCGGCTGGCTGTTCAGAGAGGATAAAACAGTAAGCTTTATGGGACCAACCATTACTAAAGCACATGCAAAAACATAAAAGAACCATGAAAACATAAAAAAGATATGCTTTTTTTTAAAGCACAGTTCACAAAGCCATGGCGTGGTTTTAATATATATTAACTAAAGGCACATTAGATGGGGATTACATATTGAAACACTGGCTGTAGGCAGGTCATAAAGGGATGGTTTGAGCTTAAACTGTATTGAAATTGTCATCTTCTGCCAATCCTCGCAAACATGTGAATAAGGTCTGGTTTTTTAGATCAACAGTTGTACTCCATAGAAACCTAAAAAGGATTGTTGTGTATTTGCAAACCCTCACCATATTTTGCTAATAATAATAAGATGAGCACAGTTTGGGTTTTCCCTAAAGTACCGAAGCAGTTAAAGCATCAGGTTTTAACAAGAAACAATCAAATATTAGTGAAGGGATAAAAAAAACTGGATATTTTTGTTATTTAGTTTCCTGTAGATCATCTCACAGCCCTCAGGTTTATCTCTGTTTAGTTAAATATCAATCATTTTCCTCTGTACAGACTTCGCAGCAAAGTCTTTTTTCATTATTTGAAATGTTTGAAATCTTAAAAGAGCTGTGGTTACCTTATTGCTATCTTCAGTCTTCAGAAACGTGTCTTGCTACAGGGAGGAGAGGATAAGGGAATGTAAACCTTTTGGATCCTGATAGTTAGCACTGTCACAACCTCAGGCTGCACTTTGGCACATTTTAAGAAGCCAGCCGTAGTGTTGGGTAATTCACAGGATAACACACCGACACCTGCTCATTTTCTGTGCAGGAGAGGGTTGGGAACTTCCTGGCTGACTTCTACACGGTGAACGGTTTGGTGCTCGAGTCACGGAAACGGCGGGAACACCTTAGCGAGGAGGACATCCTGAGGAACAAAGCGATCATGGAGAGCTTGAGTAAAGGAGGCAGCCTCAGCGAACAGAATTTCGAGGTGCGAGACAAAGAATGTGAACCATCTACCAATGGTGAAAGGTAATGGTGCCCTGATGACTGATTTGTATTTTGTCTCCTGTCCCCAGCCTGTGAGACGGCAGTCCCTCACAGCTCCTGCCCCCAACACACTTTCCTGGGAAGAGTACATCACTGCTGAGCAGGGAAAGTAAGTGTCTCATATTTTCTATTCATTGGAATGCCATCGGGAAGGGGGATTTTTTTCTCAACGGTAATAAACTTGTGAAATCACAAATAATACGAATTACACCAATTTACAAGAAAATATTTTTGTAGATGAGAGCCAATATCTGTAAAGCCCGAAATATATTAGCCAAATACGCATTTAGCTTTTCGTTCAGTCACCAAATTCTCCCCCATGGTCATGTCAGTGAACAACAGTGAGTATTAATATGAAATAAAAGCAATGCGTTTGTGTGTTTGCTCCCACCTTCAGGCCACCTCATCTTGGGAGAGAGCTTGTTTGTAAGGAGAGCAAGAAGAACTTCAAAGCTACTGTAGCCATGAGCCAGGATTTCCCTCTAGGCATCGAGTCGTAAGTACATCCCTTCCTCCTCAGATCTATTTACAAAGCTCTCTGCGCAGATTGATCCTGGGTGAATACACTTGGGATGCCCTGGGGATTTTAGAAAGGCGTAACGTAGAGAGGCAATAGTTAAGATCGGATAATTGGGCCAGGTAAAGCTCTTTGTTTGTGAGCTACTGATGAGATGAATCAGCTGGTCAACTGCTCCACCATGTGACAACAAAACGTCATTGCTTTGGGTTTTTTATTCATTTATATATAGAAGGCCATCGCTTTGGCTGTGCTCGATCGAATATACACTCAGAATATATATATATATACGAATTTAAGAAGGTCTCTTTTAAATGGCCTGCATTTAAAACTGTATCTTGCCTGCTCTTGGTCGTCCAGTTACACAACTTTTCTTTTACTCTGGTGATGGAAACATACATAACATTTATTGCTTTGAAAAGAAAAGAGTTTCTTGCATGCTCATTTTACTGATTGTTTTTTGAGGAAACATACAAGCGATTTTAAATCTATCTTTTGAGTTTTCGCAGGCGGAAATGGTTTAAGTTCATATTGAGAACTCCTGATTATGTAAGCAAGAGTTCCAAGTTGATAGAGAACAAATAACATGTGAGAAAATGGGGATTTTCTAAAGGATGCAGGATGTTACACTGAGTAGATCAGGAAGTAGGATTCACACAGGATGTGGTTTTGCGTTTTTCTTTAATGGGTTGCAGGCAGTGCTGTAAAATATTACTGGGACATAATGTAGTAAATTGCTTTATCTCCTCTACTGAATAAACCCTAATGGAGCTTGCAATAAAACCCCACCCTTCATAATAGCTAATGGTTTTTTAATGTGATTTGTTTTCTACGCCTAAGCATTCTGCGCTTTGTAATGTTAAAAATATGTTGTACTCACTTCTCTTAAAATGTTCAATGTCATTAATCACCAAAACAGACCATTGCTATGATGGCAGAGAAATTAGAAATGTTGTTTCGTAGTGGATTACTTTGAAAGTCTTTAAATAATACATTTGACTGACTTTAGGCCACAAGTTTTCAGTCTGAGCCTCAATAGTTTTCTTTCTAACCATTTCTTTAGAGAATAGTTTACAGCTGAGATGAAGAGAAGTGTAATTTAATACATGTTGTGATTGAAAACCTCTGTCAAAGCTGACTTATCAGGATAGAAATGAATATACCATGAGTTTCCAACCTGGGGGACACAAGATACATCTGAGGGATAGCTGAATTATTGACTTGGCAATGCACCGAACTAAGAGGGAAAACGTTTAACCCCTGTATCAAGAGAATGTTAGCTTTTTCATTGTTAGCATGCAGAAGCTAGCATTTAGCTCAAAGCCTCGCTGTGCGTAAGACAAAGAGCTACCAGCATGGCAGGAGACTCTTAATCTTGTTCAACTGCGTCTCTTAAGTTATTGATCTCTTATTGTTAAAATAAAATGAATCCATGAAAGGAACAGAACTGATGTTTCTCTAGAGTCAAGGTCAATGGGAAACACTTTTTTAAATACATGTTTATATCAAACTCACTTTCCTCTTCTTCTAGGTTATTAAACGTGTTGGAGGTCATCGCCCCGTTCAAGCACTTCAACAAACTCCGGGAGTTCGTTCAGATGAAACTTCCACCTGGTTTTCCAGTTAAGCTCGGTAAGCGCGCAAACAAACCGCTGCTCTCCTGTGAGTGGGCGAGCTTGTCGAAAAACACATTATAACGTTTCCTTCTTCTTCCCCCCTCGCAGACATCCCCGTCTTCCCCACGATCACAGCAACTGTCACCTTTCAGGAATTCCGCTATGACGAATTTGAAGACTCTACTTTCATCATCCCGTCTGAATACAAAGAAGATCCCAGTCGCTTCCCCGACCTCTGACCTGTCAACACTTCTGACACAAACAGGAAATGACCAGCGAGCTAATATGTGCGAGAGGTGGGGAACAAAAGAGGGAATCCTGTTCATGTTTTATTCCTATATATTGTATCCGTAAAAAAAAAAAAAAAAAAGGGAACTGGTGTTATTGATCAGTTGTTGTTCATTTTTGCTGATGGATCCAAAGTGAATTGATGCAAACAGATGTAACAGAGCGACATCTTACAAATAGATGCATATTGGCAGCCTTTTTGTTTTCCTTTTTCTGTGAAATGAGTGATAGCTTTCGTTGTATTAGCTGTTCACCACCTGAGCACCTCAATGCGCTGCTCCATGCTGCTGTAATTTCCTGTAAAACTGTCAGAAGACACAGTCTGGACTCCTCACCACCACTGTTTTAATATCTACTCTTATAACCTCATCTCTTATAAGACTTATTACTGAATTCTCATTCTTTAAAAACGGCACTGACACTGTAAATAACTCACGTCTCATCTGTAATTCATCAGATCACAAATATAGCTATATCCTCAAACTGAGCTTAATGTTCATTTATAAATGATGTACTATATATATAAATGTATAAACTCAAAAGAGTAACACTGTGTAGCAATATATTTCCAGTACTTAAGAATGTTTTTAACCAGCTGGGAGAAGGTTTAGCATAACGACACATTAACAGTTTCGATATCAAAGCCTTTTCCTCTGTGCAGGACGCAAACTCCTGAGCGTTCAGGTTAGCTCATGTTACCTCTCGGCTGTCTCCATGTTTGTCGTGACAGTATGAAATCTGTGCTCGGTGTGAGTGAGTAATTCTGTAGCAACGGTTGTTGTACGTCAATTTGTGTGTGGGAGATGGGATATCAGGTAAACCGTTCTTAGTTTAATACTGCACTGATATTAAGTATATTTAAGGCATGCTACGGCTGTGTTGGCCTACTGGATCACATGCATCTTTAAGCTATATCCTCAGAGCGTTTGTTATATTACCTGCAGATTTATCGGTACCGAGATTAAGGAAAAGTTGTAACACTAACACTTTGTAACAACTTTCAAGTTCTTACAAAATCTTTCATTGACGGTAGCGTTCATTTCTTTCTCCTTTTTTCTTTTGAATCCAATGAGATTAACCTAAAGCTGTGAAGTTGATATTGCTGGAGAATCCTGAAAATGTCCAGATGGGAAATATTATGATCCATTGAGTTGTTTCTGGCTTCAGCTTATATATGTACTGCAACCATACCTACTTCACGTCCCTTTAAATAAAGCACCAGCATCATGTTTCAACCGACTTTGTGCAAGTACAGTAAAAACCGCAGTATTTCATGAAATATTTGTCCTGTCACATTTTACTACACGTTAATATGATCTTTGAAGGATATGTTGGGAGTGCTTTATGTGGATAGTGGAAATTTGCCTCAATTTGATGAGGTACTTTTACTCTCAATTATATTTGAGCCATAAACTGTTTAGTTTAGGCCAACAGCTAATTGATCCCTCTTACTCTCATTCTCTCTGACGCTTCAATCAAAACCCAGTGATTAATGCTTACAGTCCAAAGCCCACTTTTTAAATGATCACAAATATAGGACAATTGGAAGCTGGAAACTACATTTTTGAATAATAATGAGTCATAATTTAGAATTTCCTCTCATCTTCGTACCTGTTAAAGAAAAAGTCTCGTTTTTTTCCAAATAGGCTTTATTATAAAAGAAATCCTTGATAAAACAATCGACAATTTCAAATAAGAAACAAACGTATTAACTGTTTCGAGAAGTTGAGGGAAAAGGCCTGAACAACACACCACAACACAAAAATATTGTAAAAGATAAAATATGTGTAAAAAGTGACAAGCTCGAGAAAAGCAAAGCAAGCCTATATCCAGTTTTAACTGACTGATTGTAGAGGCAGAAAGCATGAGGGTTCTTTAGAGCTGTGTGACATATCTTCTGGCAAACTCTGCAAAATCTCGATACAGCATTGTACACGTTTGCAAACATTAGTAAATGACTCTTCTGTGCGAAAAATCTACACATTTGACGCTCACTTCACATTTTAAATTGACCCCAGTGGGGAACAACATGTTTACAACCAAAACAGAGAAAAAAAAGGGACCAAGATGGACGACCTAATCACTGACATCCATGTCCTCTTCATGGTGATCGTCCGCTCCGTTTACTTTGGCCTGCCGCGCGGTGCCGTTACCTTCTACAGACTGAGGAGACAAAGCAGAGTCGTCAGAATCTTTCCTGTCCTCTCGCTCCTTCCCGCTGTCATAGCCTTGTTCTTCCTCATCATAATCCCTGGTGATCTGCGAAAGGAAGCCAATGAATGGGACATTTTAAAGCATAGATAGCCCCAGGTTTACATCAGAGCAGCAAAGCTTGTGGCGAGTAAAAATTCACCTTGCTGACCTTGATATCTCCTTTCTCTCCGTCCGATTTCCTCTCCCGATCTCGTTCTTTGTCTTTACTCTTCTTCTTCTTGCTGGTGGAGCGTTCACGTTCCTCTCGGTTGCGCTCTTTATCACTCTTGCGCTCCCGGTCCCTTTCCTTATCCTTCTTCTTTTCCTTCTTGTGTCTGTGGAGGGAGGAGAGGAAACGTCAGGTTTGTCATAATATGGGCTGGATACAGACACAGTAAGGATATTAAGTAAATGTGGTCTAAATCCTATAAATAATTACACATGGTTGACCTTTAGTTCCGGTTTGGTTAAAACAAGTCTTTCCTGTTATGAAACACAAATATTTCACATCAAAATACCAACCGTCGAGGAGATGGAGTCTTTTTTTTCGGGAGAGATCGGCTCTTGCTGCGACTTTTCCTGCGTCTCCTGTGAAGCAGAACGGGACAAGGCTTGTAAACTTAGATCACTGGTCGCGGTATATTATACGTTTGTTTGTACATTTTCAGTTTCTGCACACAGAATCCTTTTCTGTACTCACCGTTCCTCGCTGCGTGACCTCCTGGTGGTGCTGTAGCTTTTAGGCGGGGTTTTGGATCGTCTTTTCCCTGAATCATCTTTCTTTCTATCCCTGTAGGATACATTTGACGTAAGAGAAAAAAATGTCAGATCAGGTTTGAGTAGATCTTCAAACCATAATATGCCTAATGCTATGTCAAGTATTGTCACAGTAAACCCACCTGGATCTGCTCGGAGAAGGCCTGCTTTGGTCTCTGGAGTCGGTGTGTCTCCTGCGTGGGCTTTTGGAGCGCCGCCTGCTTCTGGAGTTTGACCGCCGCCGGGATTTGCTCCTGGTTCTCCTGCAACCATACATTTAGATCAGTGGACTGTGTTGTGAAATTACAAAAAGATAAGTCATGGTAGTTTCACACACCTGTGTTTTGAACGTGACCTGGATCTCCTCCTCCTGGACCTGGATCTAGAGCGAGAGCGCTTCTTTTTGCTCTCTTTATCTGCAGGATCGAAAAACAAACACACATTCATTAGCAATGTATAAATACAATTCAAGGACTTTTTAGAAAAAGCCCAAAAAACGGGAAATGATGACACGAACAAGGCATTACACAAAAACAATATTATTGATCAACGTGTCCTAAAAGAAAAACATCTGTGCACTCACTTCCTGGTTCAATAGCAGCAGATATGAGCGACTGAGCCTCTCTCACTCTCTTCATGGCCTCTTCGATCTCTTTATTGGATGCGTCAGCCTTCAGGCTCGCACTTAGGTTCAAGCCTGCAGCCAAAGGATTCAGTCTGAAGGAAAGCATATTAATTAGTGGACTCATCATTACTACTCTCATCTTTCATTCGTGATTAAAAACGGCATTTAGGCACAATTTTCAGAAGTTATACTGACTTACTTTGGATCGGTCATGAACTTTAGCAGCTGATCAGCAGCCTGAAGAAGACAACAGGAAGAAGGGTTGGACTTTGACATATACAGTACATATTTAACTTCCAGTCGATGTCCTTCATCAAAGCCGCTCACCTGTGGGTTCATATTGTGTCCCGGGAATCCAAATGCAGCCATCGCATCCATGTTCGGAACACCGAAAGGGTTTCCTCCCATCTGGAGTTAAATCAAATACAAGCATGTTGAGATACTTTGCTACGGCAGGCCTATTGTTTAGATATCTTACAAGTGTCCATCACACAAAACAGATTGCCCACAAATAACAAATTGTGAAAACTGAAATCATTATCAACTAAATACTGAAGACAACATGTCTCTGTGATCGAATTCAGCCGACACTGGAATGGCTGACATACATGTAGAGATAAAGATTAAGAAAAATGTGGAGTGGTCTCTTCATTTTTTCCGGGGCTGTATATAAAAGAAATACAGGAATATAAATAAAAGGGACTTTTGGATAGGATCACACCACTCTATTGCTAACCTGTTTTTAAATTATATATATTTAAACAAAACATTTAGCAAATTCCAATTGTACATGTTAAATCAGGACACACTAGATAATCTAGAATCTTACAGCTGGATTGGACATGGGATTGGGCAGCGGGAGAAGTCCTCCTCCTGGCAGGATTCCTGCAACAGCGTTTGCTGGCGCCAACAGTGACAAAGCTTTAGCCTCATCTGGAATAGATCCTACAGGAAAATAAAAACGGGCATTAGGAGAGAACGACATATTCACACACATCAACTACAGAGAAGACACTTTGGAAAAGACAAACAGAAAAAGTCTTCACACTGCAATTGCTCAAATAAGGTTTCACACAATGGTTACCTTACAGATCAGAGAAGAGTTCCCTATATTCAAAATAATCATTGAAGTGACAGAACTATTGCTGGAATATATCACACTACTCCAATGAACACTGCCAAGAGTATATCACCTGAACGTGTTTTTTAAGTCATGAACCAAAGGTTAGCAAGCACAGCTGCTTCTCCAGTTGGGTGAGCCCTCAATTTTCATTGAGACGTTTACTGAAACAAGCGACTCACGCTGGCGGCTTCGCTACTAAAAGCACACAGAGAAAAATCGAGATACACACAACAGAGAGAATTTTAGGGATTTGGCAAGAACACTATACAAACTATCAGTGTTTACTTACCAAAAACACAAAAGTCACAGCATAAATTAGTATGACCTAATGACAATAGCAGACATAGTGTGGGTAGTGTGTCTGCTGCAAATCATTCATCTAGCATCCTTACCTGCCACTGCATCAATCAACCAATAAGATCAGAGGAGGACTGCTTTGATTTATCTGCGCTACCACAGTCCAATTAAAAAATGTGATATTCTTTATTTGTAAAATGCCACTGATTGTATTTAAAAAATGGCTCAAATCAATACCTCATTGTCATCTCACAGTAAATCCACACCCAAAAATAGTCTTTCACGAAAACACATGACCTAAATACAGACACACAACAATGACAACATGTAAAAAAAAAAATGTAAAAAAAGGAGCACACTGAAGAGAGAAATTGCTGCAGGAGACAAAACTGTTGGATGGTATTTTCAGCAGGGCCTGGTTTACAGGACTGGCTGAGCCAGGAAAAAGAACTGTAAAACACAACAACAAAAGAAGACCACTGTTAAAGAGAATATTTACCAACATAATGTCATGTCGGCTCGGCATCTTAGACAAATTATGATGAGATGAAGTATGACTATTATATAAGATAACCAATCATGGACTAGTGTTCCTTTGTTCCTAAAACAGCTGCTCACATATGGGTGGGTGTGCGCATAGCCAGCTGCCTGAGAACTGTTGTTTCTGCAAAGGTCATTATTATCAGCCATTATTTACTTATAGGCCTTTATCACTATGTCTGCCTTTCATTAATGAATTAACATTGTTAAAAGGATAAGATAGACAATGTAATAATTGTTGGTTAAAGCAAAAAATACTGCTCTCAGTCATGATCCCATTTGGTAACTCTGAAATCTTAAGGTTACACATTTTCTAGTAAAACGTTTACATACAAGATTAAATGTGCTTTTCTTGGGGACTGTTTTCAGTGTTGGATTAATGAACATCTGTTGTGCTATCGAGTATTTACAGCTGCTGTGCAATGCTGGTGGCTTTGAGGTTGAAGAAGATTGACAGCCTCATCTGTTAATGAGCCTTGCTTTAGAAGTGTTGCAAAACAATGCAAAATGAGCACCGTTTCAGGCTATGTCCCCGATATCTGACCTTTACACTCTAAACCAAACCACCTAGAAAAGATTAATTAGACAGAAGGAAAGAGAAGGCAGAGAAAGAATAGAGGACATGAAAAGGCCGGGGTGGGACTTGAATGCTTGCTGGCCTTTGCAAATGTTTACAATCCCCTGTTGGCAGGCAGAGGACCACTTTCAGCCATCCACGAGGGGGCTGCTTTTGCCTTCTTCACTACAAAAATCACACACACACACATACACACACACAAATAACAGAGAGAAGTTTAACAGAGGATAGTCCAATATGGGGGAGAAAATAAAATGCATATGGTTAAGACAACTTCACTGCGGCCGCCACAGCTTGGGAATGTTCAACTCCTAATCTGTAAATGTCTGAAAAGCAGAATTTGGTATACTGTGCTTTCTCAATATAGAGCAAATTATTATTTTAGGCAGAGACATACCGCTTGATATGCATTTACCCAAATAAATAAAGTACAGTTTATCAAAATAATTGCAATGTGATGGTAAAACAGCAATGGGATGTGCGACAGCAGTATACCAAAGATCTGACAAAAGAAGTCTGCTTTAAGGACTTCTTATAGACAATGGGAGGGAATGGCATTACCAGTATCATCCAAATTATCTTTAAAAATCTCATTTAAAAACATACCATTGTTCACATATAAGAAAGATTACACATTTTTTACTTTTAAATGATCAATCAACAAGGACCTCTCATACGTGGAAATAATTAAGTGACAAACCTTCGGCAAACGGGACCACAATCAATGCTCTGTCCACAAACACGGTGTTAGTCAGGTGTTGGGACACGCCAACAGACTCTGGCTCCTGGAACTTCACAAAGCACACCCGCGATGTCACAGGCATCTGAGAGTCACTATGGAGGAAGTCACAAATATAAAATTAGAAGAATAACGTTGCAAACAATCATCTGAACATCTTTTGAGTCCTTTCCTTTGACAATAAATGTCCTTTCACATCAGGATCCCTACAGCTTTTGCTTACTGACTGGTCTCTAGTATAACAATCTGGTACATGCAAAAACGACAATAGAAAAAATATGCCCATGTGTTCAATTGCTTAATGTAAACTTAGTATGACCAGTGGTTTAAAGTTAATAAGTACATTTATCCAAGTAGTTAAGTACAGTTTTGAGGTGTTGTGTACTTTTACTCTGACACTACATTTAATAACTACATTTAGTTACTTTGGAATAATTGGTTGATTTGGATCACTTATTTGAAATATAATCAACACTTAAATAAGACTTTAGTTCCACCTGATGTCAATTCACAAGTTATCCTGCAGTATACCAAGTCATGCACCTTCACCAGCTTCGATAACCTTTTAATGCAATGGTAATTATAATCAAGACACATAATATATTATTCTGAAATGGGCCAATCTGTATAATGAATATTTTTACTTGAGTTATATTTTGAAGCCAATACTCTTCTTCTTCTACTTGACTTTGATTGCAGGACTTTTATTTGTAACATATTATTCTTCCCTACACTTTAAAATGTAATACATTTACTTAAGTCCAAGATCTGAGTACTTCTTCCACCTGATTAAATCCACTGACACTTTAATGAACTAGTATGGATGGAGACACCTGGCAGTATAAAAAGTTAGCAATGTTTTTCACATCCTTTAACAGTTGCAAAATTCATACGATACATGAATGCATCACTAGTTACACTCCAGTGATATAATACAGTATATATTATTGCTAAAATGGCCACTACAACAATGGGTACTATATTTGGTACTTGAGTATGTATTGCTGCTATTACATTTGCACTTTTTATTAAGTAACATGTTGAATGCAGGACTTGTACTTGTAAAAGGGTATTCCTACACGCTGGTACTTCTACTTCAGATCCGAGTGACTTTTCCACCTCCGAGTATAACCAACTAAAACTCATTTTCAAAATCTCTTCAAATGTCTTCACAATGGTACAGAAAGATATTTGTGTGACTGTTCCATAATCAACAAGTAAAATTAGGATGGACCGAATTGTAATCAGTTGTTACCGTTATTGGGTGTGCGGTTAGCATGTTAGGCCTAGTTACGGTTCAGGCTCACACAAAGCCAACGTGTTCAAAAACCATGCATTCTTTCCGTGATTCCATTATAAATACAGTAAAGCAGCCGACAGTGAACTCACTCTGGAGGAAACAGCTTCAGTTCTTCGATGGTTCCCAGGAAACCGAACAGTGTTCTCATCTGCTCCGATGTGGTGCTAGGCGACACATTGGTCACCTGGACCACCTTCGTAGTGTAATTCATTGTTTTTCGACAAAGAACGTTTGAAAAACAGCACTGCAGTTAACTAATACAACTAAATAAAAGTCACTGTTATCCGCTGGTTGTTAAAACAGCGTATTTTTAGGTAATTTGCGGGCTAGGTGTTAGCTAGCAGTTACGTCAACACACTAACATATCGGCGCCATATTGTATTTTGGGAAAAGACTGCGCATGCGTATAGTTGAACTCCTTTTCTGTAAAAACAATGTTGATACATTCACAAAAACATGAATGGCAGTAGTTGAAAGTAACTAAGTACATTAGCACAAGTGCTGTACTCAATTACAATTTGTAGGTACTTGTACTTCGCTTGAGTATTTTAACCTTATGCTACTTTATACTTTTACTTTACTTCATTTTGGAGGCAGTTTTTCACTTTTTACTCCGCTACATGTATGGTTACTAGCTACTTTGCAGATATGGATTTATAATACAGTATATAAATCAACTTATTAATCATTACCTATTATTATAGGTTAGGCTACCGAGCAGTATACAGAGCAATCTAAATAATCCCCACCTTTACCAAGTGAAACATTGAGATTGAGATTAATAATTATAATACAAAAATGTAGTCTTTTTAAAATCTTATGTAGACCATACTGGAAAATAGATATTAAACTTTTTGTACTTGAAAGATATTTTGATGCCAAAACTTGCAGGACCTTTATTTGTAACAGAGTATTTTTACACTGTGGTATTGCTACTTAAGTAAAAGATCTGAGTACTTCTTACACCTCTGATGATTGCTTATTAGGTTTTTCAATTAACTACCGCTTATTGAACAGTCTTATATTAGTCTTGCACACCAAAGCACGCCAGAAAGATACTAACTCAAAGACTGTATATGTGTACAATCTTGGAAATGTCTTGATCTTCACACAACCAACAGAGGTCTCCCTTTCCTTTAACTGATGACATACACTCAGGAACAGTAAGTTTGTTGGGAATAAAGCATCTGTGTTTTTGCTATGGTTGTATCTTCTTGTATAATTTATTTTCTAAAAACCTCTAGGTATATGAATGAGTAAATGTTTTAACCAGACACAATGTCATGGATTATCTTTATTATATCTTTGTGGGCTACATTTTCCTCTTCAAACATTAACTAAAGTTATTATTTTTGGGGTAAATATTTGTTGTTGATTTACACATTTAAAACGTAACGCATAAAAATAATAACTCTTCCTGATTTGGATATATTGCGTTGTATACAAAATAATAATAATAATAATAATAATAATAATAATAATAATAATAAGCATTCAAGCATAATTGAAATAATCCTCAAAAGTTAATAATGAACTAATAATGGATTTAAGGTGAAAATGTGAAAAAGTAGAAATAGGGTCACATAAAGGACAGTATGTACACATTCCTCACATTGCAATTAGTTTAAGTCCTGTATTTTAGCCTCACACTCCTCAAAGTTAATACTTGATCTTGGAAATTGCAGATCAATTTATGACGTTTTTCTAGGGATTGCAATTGGGTTATTTTTGCCTCAAGCAAAGCTAGAATTGCGAAATGAAATTCTGCCTTTGTATTTCAAATCACATGCCTAATGTTGAGAGCACAGAATACTTTAGATTAACCTCTTATTTGCTCACTAACTCTTTGTGGAGCTTTCAACCCCATCACACAGTTTTCAACAGAGGATGGTGTTTGTTAGGTTTGTCCTTGTGATGGATCTGTAGATCAGCAGCTGTCATGATGATCAATTTCGTACAAACCTTTATTTATTGATAATATAATTGAAAGTTTAAACAACTGAGACTTAACCTCGACCACTTCTACTGGACATAGTCAATAACTGACACTTTTTTCTTGATAAATACATCATAATGTATTATTGCTAAATAAGGTCCTTCCACACATGATGGCTATGGGGGCAACATCACAACCCCGGCTTCTGACAATCTGCTTCTGGTGAAACTCTTTCTACTAATGGTGTTTTTTCCCAGGAGTAACAATGCAGCGTTTGTCCTCTGGCCATAGCAGGCATAATCCCTTCACCTGGATTATAGTTGAACTGAGACAAGCAAGTCATGGCATTTTGAGATCTGACCAAAGAACACAAAGGCCACATCGCATCCTATTAGCATTGTGTTTCCCAGTTATATTGTACGAGGTGGCCTAATAATAGATGTTGAGATTTACTGTTATTGTTGTTTTACAATAAATCCTCTTCTAGAAACTATTCATTTATCCAACATATCGAGGTGGTACTTGGTTTTTGGCCAATTTACTCATGATCCAAATTTTACACGGTTTAAGTCGCTTTGGATAAAAGCATCAGCTAAATAAAAGCAATGTGATGAAATGTTTCTATAAATGTACTTCACACATTCTGAACAACTGACTTTAAAATCTACATTTCTGTTTACTTGCTCCATGATGTTTGTAGGCCTACTTCACAATGCATCAAAAGCCTTATTTAAAATATACTGCACTTTCTATGTCTCAGCACAGCCATATGTTAAAAGCACAACAATTGTAGAAAAAAATCACATGTACAATTGCAACACATTTGCAAGTTCTTTGCAATCAATATTCTCTGTTATAAATCCGGTTTCAGTGGGGTGACCATTGAGCCATGCAGAGGATATTGGCACAAAGGGATTCTTGTTCATGGTGCAACATGATTGGCCAGTGGGAAGGTTTACAGCGCAGATTTTCGGTGACTCTGAGGGGGACAAGACGAATAAATACCACAAACCTGCTGGGAAAACAGGATCGTTGAGTTCAGGAGTGACCTTCATTCTGCTTTGTGTGGTTCCACAAAAAGAGGGAGTCATGGTCAGCCGGTGAGTTTCTGAATAATTATTGCAACTTTAAATGTCATCTTAAATCATAATGTAATATGTTTGAAGCTTCATCAGTTCAGCTTTTAGTTGAAAAGTGCTATTTCCTGAGTGGCAAATGTTGGTAATGTTTATTTAGCTATTCTATGTACAATTCATTTACTTGATCCTGCAATTTTTACACAGTGACATTAATGTCTGCAGTCAATTAAGCTCTTTCATGATTTAAAAGTTCATGTTGAACTGCATGACCAGTCAGAAATATAACTTTCTATGCATTCAAACAGCAGACTCACACATTAAATGAGTTGGAAATGTTATTACTTTTAGTTTCTTTCTGCAATGTTGGTTGATGCCTTCAATGTTTGATGACAGATTTGAACACCCAGCTGGTGGCTACAAAAAGATTTTTGAGACATGCGAGGAGCTATCTGAGCCTCTTCCAGCAACAGTCACAGGTTTGTTTGTGTCTTTACGACAGGAATAGACTGCGGGCAAGTTATTGTTTGACATTCAAATACTGATGCACATGTTATTTCATCTTAAAGTAGAGAAAGTAGTCTCTTAAAGCATTTTCACATCTCTATACATTTAAAAACAATCTCTGATTTGTGTTATTTTTGCTGGTATTACAGGTAGGATTCCTCCATTTCTGAAGGGAAGTCTTCTCCGTTTGGGACCTGGGCTTTTTGAGGTTGGAGATGAACCTTTCTACCACCTCTTCGATGGCCAGGCTCTCATGCACAAATTTGACTTCAATAACGGTCAGGTCACCTACTTCCGAAAGTAAGACCTTCAGGAAAATACTTCAGAGAATTAATTCATTTAATTGAATGCCATGTCACTAAATAAACCCACAGAAACTTGAGCATATGTGCGCATCATGTCTTTATTTGAAATGCTGTTTTGTTTTTTCTCCATTTAGGTTTATCAGAACAGATGCCTATGTGAGAGCCATCACAGAGAAACGTGTGGTGATCACTGAGTTCGGCACCTTTGCATATCCTGATCCCTGCAAAAACATCTTCTCCAGGTGGGTTGCATATAACACCAAGGAAGTCATAACCTGGATACTAGATGGGTGTTCAAATCTGTCATATTGATGCTAAATTTGTTTGTTTTATATTTGCCAGAGTAATAGTTGTGTAGGATCTCCTTCACCATTACCTTTTTTTTCTTCAGATTTTTCTCTTACTTCAAGGGTGTTGAGGTGACAGACAACTGCCTGGTGAATGTTTACCCTATTGGTGAGGATTACTATGCTGTAACAGAAACCAACTACCTCACTAAAGTAGACACTGATTCCTTGGAGACGCTGAAGAAGGTATACAAATACAAACATATCCTATAATATGAGATGTAAAGATACTTCCAAACCATAAAACCCCTCGTCATATTAACATACTGTCAAATTATTTTCTTTGTAGGTTGATATGTGCAACTATGTCAACATTAATGGAGTGACAGCCCACCCTCACATTGAGCATGATGGCACAGTGTATAACATTGGAAACTGCATGGGAAAAGGGGCAACGTTGGCCTACAACATAGTCATGACTCCTCCCACACAGAAAGGTTTGGATCAGTATTGGCGTCTTCAAACATAACAGCAGCGGTTAACTTCAGTGCCCTCTGCTTAAACTTAGTTTGTGTAAGGCTACTGAACGGCAATTCATGTTTAAACAAATAGATAATTTCTCTCTTAGGTAAGTCCCTGCAAGCTTGCTCAACTAAAATGTAACTAAAGTTGCCATATTTGTCCTTAGATAAGTCTGATCCCATTGCGAAGTCCAAGGTGGTGGTGCAGATCCCAAGCGCCGAGAGGTTCAAGCCTTCCTACGTGCACAGGTGCGTCAAACTCAGGTTTCTTTCAATAATGCATTTTTTTTCCAAAACATCAGTCAGTCAGTGTTGTCGCAAAAAGTCTCAATTTTGATATTATCTCCTTAACAATTTCAGCTTTGGCATGTCAGAGAACTACTTTGTCTTTGTGGAGACCCCGGTTAAAATCAACCTGCTGAAATTCCTGAGCGCTTGGAGCATCCGAGGGTCTAACTACATGGACTGTTTCGAGTCCAACGAGACCCAAGGAGTAAGCACTTGCAGTAGTTTTAACCCTTGCTATGAACATTGCCCCTTCCTCGACAATCTAATGATGTATAATCTAATGTGTGCTTTATATAGACCCTGTTTCACATTGCCACGAAAAGCCCGGGAGAGTACATTGACCACAAGTTCAAAGGGGCCCCCATTGGCATGTTTCATCACATCAACACCTATGAGGACCAGGGCTTTATTGTTGTTGACCTCTGTGGATGGAAAGGGTAAATGTTGTTTTATGTCATCCTTCCTGTACCTCCACAGCTGATTAGTTTAATACATACCAATTGCTGTTCATTGTTGTTTTTATTCGTGCAGTTTTGAGTTTGTTTACAACTATCTCTGGTTGGCCAACCTGAGAGCCAACTGGGAAGAGGTGAAGAAGGCAGCCATGATGGCGCCCCAGCCGGAGGTCCGCAGATATGTTATTCCCCTGGACATCCACAAGGTAAGTTACCATTTTAGCTCTTCTGAAGAAAATCTATGTTCATGTTATTTGACAGATGTGGGAACAACTCAATGGCAAGTCACTAGTAAGTTTCAAATCTTTGCACTCAAGTCCCAAGTCAATCCAAAAGTCCCAAACCTTGAGTCCTAAACCAGTATTAATGTGCTCTTTACTAAATGTAATGGCATTTTTGACCCACATGTTTTTCATACTTTTTTGTTGACCACTGAAAAGTTTGAGTCATTTATGGTTCCTGCAACTTCATTGGATGCCTTCAGATTGATTCAAACAAAGGTATCTGGGGAATAAAAAGGACTTCCTGGGAATCAATAGTGTTAATGTTACAGGAAATGAAGAGAAAATAATTGATCTATGGCCCACTTTTTAAATAAAACACTTTTAGATCTTTGGACTGGCCTAACATTAGGCATCACATATGTGACCCACGGCTGACCAGAGTCCAAGTTATTTGACTTTCATCAACACATGTGATTTGTTGTAAACTCATTGTGGACCTGATGTAGGAGGAGCAGGGGAAGAACCTTGTCAGCCTGCCATACACCACGGCCACAGCCACTATGCATGCTGATGGGACCATCTGGCTGGAGCCAGAGGTGCTGTTCTCTGGGCCTCGCCAAGGTGCACACAAGTCCATCAAATGTACCTAATTATTCACATTGGACAAAATAATTGAATGAATTGAAATGAATTAACTATTTAATGTTGTTTTTTGTAGCCTTTGAGTTCCCTCAGATCAACTATGGGAAGTACGCGGGAAAGAATTACACATACGCCTACGCACTGGGTCTCAACCACTTCATTCCAGACAGGGTATGTCAGCAGTGCCTTCAATTGGAAATAATTTAGAGTTTGTAAAACAAGCTTGTTCATTACCTGATTTTGTTGTTTATAGATCTGCAAGTTAAATGTGAAGACCAAGGAGACATGGGTATGGCAGGAACCCGACTCCTACCCCTCAGAGCCCCTGTTTGTTCAGAACCCTGATGGGGTGGATGAGGATGATGGTACGTCAATGTAAAAATATTGAATCCTCGACTCACTCTGATGGAGACTGTTCTTTGATAATGTGGTGCCGTGTTCTCAGGTGTGCTGCTGACCATCGTGGTGGCTCCTGGAGCCCAGAGACCAGGGTACCTCCTGATCCTCAACGCCAAGGATCTGTCTGAGATCGCCAGGGCGGAGGTGGAGTGCACCATGCCCGTCACCTTTCACGGGATGTACAAACCATAATGCTGATTCGATCTACAGTAGTCAGCCATTACAGCGTTATCAACTGCCTCCCAGTGTTATAAGAGAATAAATAATGACTTAACGCTGATGTGGGTTGTTAAATAAAAAATAGTTTGTGAAATGACATGTCTTTTTAATTCTAGTTGCTGGATATACTAGAATGTCAAAACCTGAATTGTCAGTATTGGTTTAATAAAACATATGTGGATTTGTTCACATGCTGTTTCACATGAATATTTATGGAAGAAATACATTTGGTGTGATCAAAACATGTTGTTTAATATTATTCTGTAATGTAACAGGTAGCCCTGTGGCAAAGAGAGAATTCAAATTAGATTCAGCCCTCTGAAAGAGTGGATATTATAATTGGAACATGATACTTAATTCCTGCCAACTCCTGAGCTGCTGACCTTGTACTGCATCATAAAATACAATCTGTAGGTTAAAACAACTTCATTAACATTAAAGAGGAATGTTGTTTTGAACAAGCAACAATGTTCTTGATATATCCTACATCAATTAACACTTGAGTTCTAAAAATCCTTTACACATCCATCTGGATTGTTGCTCAAAGCTGTCTGAATCTGACGCAGGTCTTGCAACAACGCAAATAAAGCTGATTAAGAGTGTCGCTGTTTAGACTTAAGAAAGGACCAGTTGCAATCCATTGTTCTTTTTAAATGCACAACACATTTTTGTATGTTGTAATTTCACACCCACATTTCATGAATTCATGTACATGAACAAAGCAGGTTTGGTTAAATGTATTGTGTGGAATTTCAGTAGGATCAGTTTTTCAAATAACAATTCCACTCTAGTGTTAATTAGTCAAATTCTAAACACCTAACACTCACATGTCGCCCCAAAGCTGATGCAAGCTCAGCAAACAAAGCATCAAGCATTGCTACTATGGCTTGGGTTAAATAGCTAACCCTGATTATGTCTGACACATTTTACAATCCACTGCCAGATTTTAGGATTACATCAATTAAGGGCTTAAAGTAATATTTTGCAATCTCTCATGTTGGTACAATCTGCACATTTGGATTAAGTCCACTTTGCCTGGCTTCGTGTTCGTAATATAAACAAAACGTGTTTTTCTCTCTTTATTTTTATTTTTTTAACATGATGGCCTTTTAGCCTTCCAAAAAAAAAGAAAAACAAGATTACAGGAAATATTAATTTTCAGAATAAACTTAAAATGAAAAACACAGCAAAGGAAAAGCTAAATGGAAAACTTGATACATCAGTTGTAACTATCACACCTTAAAAGAAGTGTCTCACACACTGAAATTCATTTGGGACAGAGGCTTGCACAGTCAGGCTTACAGCAGTGTTAAAGTGAAATACTTACTAACCGTGATGCAAAGTGGATTCCACACAAACATAACAAAAAGATAAAACACAAGTAACATAAAAAAAGGACAACAAACAATGCCACAAACCAAAAAGAAATGATTGTTACTACTGCTACAGTAATTGGAAATAAACATGTAATAAAACAAAAATAAATGATGTTAAATGACTTGACTGTTTACTCAAAATAAATCAAATTAAGCCCATTTCTTTCTTAAAGGGACAGTACGACATGATGGGAAATATGCTTTATCGATCTCTTGCCAGGAGATGAGCACACTGACACCTCTCACGTAAACCAGCTATGAATCTAGACTGGGGAGGGATTTAGCTTAGCTTAGCATAAAGACTGGAAGAGGTCAATAACCACCTGACTTCTGTCCAAAGTTAAAGAGATGGCCTACCAGCACCTAAATAGTTAATCACCATGTTAGGACTTGTTTGTTAGATCTATAGTTGAATAGTTTGAGGAAGTTGAATGCTTTTATATTTGTCAAACTCCTCCCAAAACCACTATTACCGAGTTTCGTAGGCGCTGTTAGGTGTGTTTTTGACTTTCGAAGCCATGCCTGCAGTTTCACCCTGCGTAGTCTTTATGCTAGGCTAATCCCCTCCTTGTCCCAGCTGATTACTTAACACACAAAATCTCCTACTCTTTAACTCTTGATGTTAAACTGGATATGCATATTTCCCAAAATGTCAAACTTTTTTAAACTGGAGAAAGCCTCTGTCCCTTCACTTAAGACACAAAAACACACAAGAATCAAAAGTCAAGCAGAACAAAGCGGAGGATCACACTACCAAATCACAGATTTCATGAAATACATTTTCAGGTTTACTTCAATGTGATAAGTGACTACTGACAGCTTTGAAAAACCTTTACAGTTATATAACTTTTGCATCTCAGGAAACAAAGGAATGAAGTATCGATAGTGCAAGGTTATAAGATACATATATTAATATATTGTTTAGATACTGTCCTATAAGTAAAGTGCAAATCTCTGGATCAGATGAAAAGTGTGTGCAAGCATTTCTAATTTTTGACTGACTGATCCACCTGCCCATGCACAAATGAGCCCTTTACATTGGCTGCCAGCATCTTTACACACCGCCTGGGGAAACATTCACAATACACAACAACATTTTCCCTTACACAACAAATCTTCTTTAAAGTTCAGCCACTTGGAGTAGACAAAAAACATTTAGCCCAGATCTGCTGAAGGTGAGCATTGTGTACTTATAAACTTTGGGTGATTTTTATTAAGGGTGTGCATAATTATGTTGTACGCCTGACAAACTGGAGAGTGATTTCTTTTCATGTCACACCAACAGTGTAAACTTCAGCCATGTTTTCCCATACCTGAAGTGTAGGGCCATTTTAATGCAAGACCATGTTCAGGAGAGCGATCAATATTGTGAGGAAGTGTTACTGTTGCCACGGAAAACATAATATTTTCCCAAACAGATTTCTAGCAACATCTTGTAGCATGTTGTTCAAAAATCTGTTTTCAATTGTAATGTCTACTAACGGAGAATGAAGGTGAACCCTGAACATACGGGGAGATAGCACTGAGTCCGGCTCAAGTGCAGAGTCATCAAACCGCAGACACACACGCACGCGCGCGCACACACGCACACACACACACACACACACACACACACACACACACAAGGTGCTTACTGTCAGCATGGCAGACACACACAGACACACAGTTGTGTAACTGATGTTTAAGACCAGCTTATTTTTTTAGACCTGGGGGAATGGAAGGCCAACATTAGGTGAGTAATTTTTGATATTTCAAAGTGCAAAAAAACAGCCAAGACATTTTTGTATAGCTCGTCTCACTCTATAAAAGGGCAGTTGTTGGGTTTAGGTGTGTGTGTTTGGGCCTGAAGGGGCCGTGTTTGATCTTGGTTTGGGACTGGAGACGTGGGGGAAAAAAATCAGGCGGTCTCATAGGTGGAGAGCAGGGCAGCATCCACGGGCTCCATGCAGGAGGGGCAGGTGAAGGATCTCATCAGCCAGTCGTCTATACAGTCCATGTGGTAGATGTGCATACACGGCAGGAACCGGATGGGGTCCCCGTATACAAAGTCCAGCATACAGATTACGCATCTGAAAAAACACAGGGAATAAAATAGCTTTAATGCACAACAGTGTGAAGTTGATATTGATCCAGAGATTACAAATGATCCTACTTGGATTACATTTATATATGTATATACCTTAACTGCCTCCTTGTAGCATGCATTGAATTAATTGTATAGCCTATAAAATACTACAACTATAATCACTACCATTTATGTTTTATCTTAAGATATAGGATTTAGGAATATATAACAGAAGAGAAAACTGCTACTGCTTGAGATCCGTTCTTTACCTCGATTGCTCATTGACTCTGGAAACATTGTAATCTTCTGAATTTAAAATATAATGAAACTGAAAAATAATAATGAGATTAACTGGCCAGTCCAAAATCACAAATGTGCTTGAGATTTGCTTAGATATGAAATATACAACCCCCATACTTTAGTCTCAGCTCTAATAGTGTGAAAACTCCCTCTATGAAAACCTCACAAAAATACAAAAGGCTTATTACTCTCTGATCTTTTTCTCCGAGCCGTCTTGCCCTCCGTCATAAACACCCTTAGGGAGGTGCTGGATGAGGCCGATGCGCTGAGCTATGCGGATCTGCTCCTCCTCTGTCAGCTGGGTGGCCAGACGGGCCTGGCTGGGCGTGGGATGGTACATGGGCATGTGAGCCTGCTCCTGGTTACAGGCAAAAGAAAGCACAAAAAAACCCCATCAACCCATCATCCTGCATCAGCTCACTGTGTGCATGCAGAGCTGATATGTGAGGCTATATGCAGGGACACACCTGCAAATAAAGCAGCTGTCTAGTGTTTACATTCTTGGCAGGCCGATACGATGATAAGTGTTTGTTTACTCAGGTGTTTACCGACTATAATGGATTCCAGGTGGAAAAAAGGCCACAGACCTGAAACATAGTTACACGACTATATTTACAATCATTTACTGCTACACACAAACATGTAGGCTAACTATTAACGTTATTATTGAATCTATGTGTTTTAATTGTGCCCCGAACTTTCATTTTCTTAACTTGATACCCTTTAAGTTGAGTGTTAGCAGTGGTTCACCTGGTACGGCGGAGGTGGCTCCAGGTCCGGGTCTGTCCCGTCACCGAAGCTCGCTCTGTCTGACTGGGATTCATGAAGCAGAGAAATGTCGTCTGATGTCGGAGACTTGAGACAGTTGCCCATATCTTCGTGTCTCCAGTCCTGTCCCGACGTTAAAAAAGATCTGTGTTGTGTTGCTAAAGTTGCTCTCGGTGGCTAATAGTAGTTTTGTCTAATATTCCAGAAAACATTTAATTCCAGGTCAACTAAACACTGATAAATATACTACGTGCATGAGTATAACCCTCCTATATGAACGTTACATGTAAAAGCGAACTAGTCAATCTTCATGTTTACACGGACCTTCACCTAAAAAAACAAAACAAAGAACTACCGTGCTAACGACAGCTAGCCTAGCTAGCTACTTTTTAGCTAGCCAGCTGGACGACTTCCTCGACAAGTATCGCTCATAGCCTTGTAAGAATAACGCTTCCTAAAAAATATCTACCTCAACCATATATGTGGTTGTAACGCTAAAAGGCATGAGTGTTGGACTGTAGCGACATTTCCGACTTTTAATTTCGTGAGTAACATTAAACAGTTTGCTTCCTTGCTAGCTCTTTCTTCAGCCGAGGACATGTATCAGTCCGTTGTATATGACGTAAGGGTGTGATTCTGAGCAGTGATTGGATGCTTTTCGTTTACGCAGATATACGAAGGAGCCTAGTCCCGCCCCTTTTAATTATGAAAATCCATCTCATATTTTTGTTTTACGTTCATAAAAATAAAATAAAAACCCTATGTTGTTTTTTGTATTCTTAATGAAACCCTAAAACATGTGAAACCAATTTAATATTTTAACTTAAGTCACAGTAGTACTATTTATTTCTCTTCACACATTCACTTCCCCTACTGGTTATTCTACATTTCTACATTTTTTAAGGTATAAATGCTTTTGCAAAACAAGTGTACAAAAAAATGGCTACATTTGGGTAATTAATTAAAAGTCTGGATTTTAGTACATATTCTTTTTGGAAAAATCAATTTGCTGTGATACAGTAAAGTGCTGCAAAAATAAAGATACAAGGCTGGTTTTAAATCTATTTGTGTATTTTAACCAACAAGAGACCATTTGAAGGCTTTTGATGGTTTTGCAGGCTTTATATAAAATACAAAAAAATAATACAAAAAAATAATTAATTACATCCAATAACAGTGGCGACTTGGACACCTTTATTTGTATATACAACTATTGTACACATAAAAACCCACAAAGTATTTGCATTCCAGGAACTTATAATACATTTGCCCATGTTTTTGGTTACGTGAGTTTCACAGATTGCGCCTTTTTCAGGCAAAAAAACAAAAACACAAACCTTAGTGAACATTTCAAAAGATTCCTTTACCTTAAAAGCTCATCAACTGATAGTTTATTGTTATTTTTCTTCTATTAATGTTACAAACAGCATCATTTCTCTGTACATTATTAGAAAGTAAGAGCATAAGTTTATTTTGTGAAGCAAATGTGGCATGGTGTGTGTATGGTGTTTCTACAGTCATCGTCTGCAATGGTTCATACAATATTCACAAGGAAAAAACGATGAGAAAAGATGAATGATCATTTTCTTTTTCATATCAGATGCCAAAAGTATTAAATAAATAAATCAATGTAGGGAAAGTCTCTTTTAAAGGGTGTAAACCTGTTAAAAACTGTTTTTAAAGGTCATTTTTAAATGTTTGAGTTTTTTCAGAGGCATGGTTTAACATAAACACAGGGTGAAATTACAAATAAGCATCTTTTATATTTTATTCTACTAACTGTATTCATATCTCACAACTTATTCAATACCAAAAAGTAAAATGAAGAGGGGAATCAGGCAGCTTTTCCCAATGCACATTCATTCATACTGTAAAAAAATCCAGCATTATTGAGTGTTACTTATTAGTGTCCACATTGTCTGGTAAAATATCAGATCTTCTCTTGGTCATGGCTTGTTGTATTGAACTGGTCTTATAAATGGCAATGGTTTAATGATCACAATTTATGTACAAGTGATTATTTATAAGAAAATGTAGTTACATATTCACACACCCCACAGTTAAATACTCTTAAGAGCAACACTGAATCATTTAGAAACATCTTCAGAAATGAAAATACCTATCATCAACACAAATGATTTAATTTGATCCATTCACTATTTTTCTGCATCATTTCTATATTTTTAGATGTATTATTACTCTCTATCATCAAGTAGTCAGGAAATATACCATATTTATTGTCAGTGTTCTGGGTGAATTGGAAACTACAGTTTCAGGAAGTATTGTTCTTTTTTGTTTTGGGTTCACAGCCTCGAGGCTCTGTTGCAAAAAGGGTCCCTTTAACCTTCACTCTGTCTGCAGTCTCCCAACTCCCCTTCCTCCCTCATGCTGTGCCTGCCGTCCCTAGCACCTGTCGTCCTCCTCCGTGTCGCTCAGAGGATCACAGCCTGCAACAGAGGTTGTTTGTGCCAACCGCTTTCGAAAGTGTCCGTTGGGGACCTGCCAGCCAGTCCGCAAGCGGGGGCGGGCCGAGCTGACCGTGTTTGAGCGTCCCAGGCTGCAGGCCATGGCAGCCTCGAAGGTCAACGTCTCCATGGGGCCGGAGGGGTCCGGGCTGTGCTCGCCCTCCTGGGAAGCCAGGAACGGCTCAGAGGGGTAGCGTCGAAGTGGGGACGGGTCTTGTTCTTCTTCATCCCGCCTGTTGTCTACGACCCTTTCTTGGGTATCCCGGTTGGCTTTGCCCCGCCTCTTGGTCCCTGGGCTGCCCCGCCTCTTGGTCCCTGGGCTGCCCCGCCTCTTAGTCGCTGGGCTGCCCCGCCTCTTAGTCGCTGGGCTGCCCCGCCTCCTGGTCCCTGGACTGCCCTGCTCATCCCTGTCCTCACCGACAGCGGGGTGCAGCGGGGAGTAGGAGATGTGCGGGCGAGAGCTCTTTGATACGGGCCGTCGGCCGCTGGGGGTGCTGGACTCTGAGGTGGAGGGCACCGGACTATCCGAGCTGTTGCCCTGGAGAGGAGAATAATACAAAATGGAATAAACAATGACTTAATGGATAGTCTGCAGGACATTTGATGACTTAAACATGTTGAAGTTCAAAGGGGCATTTGATTGCTATATTTGTCACCTCTGGAGAGGATAGATCTCCAGAGAAGCTAATTACAAGATTGCAAAATTTATCATTTTTTTAGCACACAGGCCAGTTGTCATAAACTGAGAAAAAACTGTTCACAGTTATACTTTAAGGTTGAGAAAATTCATACATCACTTATAGCTATTGAACTCAGGTTGACCTTCATGGCTCTGCTGACAAATTTGAAAAAAGGAGGTGTACCCGGACTTTAGTGAATCCAAGCTTTGAATCTCCTCAAATGTCATATTATATAATACCTCTGTAAATTAGTTATTCCTTTTTTTCCCTTAATGCTCACTTGCTTTATAAAACACCAAAATGTTTTGGATTAGGTGTAAAACCCAGCAATTTAGTCATTAATTTATAATTTTATTGACATCAGTCCCTGACTCAGATAGTTCTGATTCACCTGTTTATCTTTGGGGTGTGCTCTCTCTCCACTAGAGGACCGTGATGGCTGCAATCTTCTTTCCTCAGAGTTACCACGAGACGCATCTGACAGGAGGTGACAGCGCTCCTTAGACCGGCCACGCTCCCTCTCTGACCGAGAAACTACAATACATAACAGAGCTGGTTAAAGTGGTTGACATCGGTTCTGCATTTGATCTCTCCTGCATGTTTCACCAGTACTTCATGTTAGCAAACCATGGGAGAAAAAACACTTCATGCTGATTGCATACAGGTGTTCAGGACTAACCAGCAGCTTTGTAGCTCTTGTGTCGTGGTCGATAAAGTCTGGCAGGACTTTGCTCTTCCTCCCAAAGACCGTTCACCCGCTGATCGGCGACAGTGGAGACTGAACGCTTCATGGAGCCACCTGCAACCTCTGTCTGTTTGTTTGTAAAAACAAGCAAAAATAAAAGGTACGTATACAAAGAAAAAATGCTTTAATTACATTCAGATGATTTAATACACAAACAAGCGGACCATTGCATCACATTTAAAAATAAAACATGCTTGAATCACAGCATAAATACAGTGCACACAATAGACTAGAAGGTTTCTTTTTCTCAATACAGGAGATGAGCAAGCTCATGGTAAAGATCAAACCCAGTAACAATTCTTTGAGTCTTTATCAGACTCCCAAAGTAGCAAAAAACAAGCCCAGACTCTAGTGGTTTTCTGACTCTTGGCATAATAAAGAACAAAACACTTTGGCATTAGAGCCCATGCAGCCACTGACGTCCTCAAGATCCAGCAGTGAGGCCATTTCATGGAAGATGTTTGTACCTGCCACTCTACAGCCAGACGAGGCATGGAAGAGGCCCGCACACACAGACCCCTCCCTATGGAAAGTGGGGCTTCAATCCCCCTACTGCACTCGCCCACCTAAGTGAGTATAGAAACAAGAGAGGAGGGCAAGGAGAGACACCAATGAGGCCCGTCTCTGCTGGGGCTGCCTTTAAATATGGAGGGCCAGTTCAAGTGATAGGGGGGCAGGCAAGCCATTTCATCACTGAGGGTCATCTATCATATCGCCATCCAATCAGAAGCCATTCCAGCCAAGAACAGACAGATTAACTAGCAACAGGAAAAGTGACTTCAAGGAGCAAAAGAAACAGTGGAGAAGACGAGCGAGGAAAGACAATCAACAAAACAGTTCACAGGGAAAGATGGAGTCCATATTCCAGGTTGGAAGTACATTCAGTCATGCACGTTCAGGTCTTCATAGCTACACAAAAAAAGCCAGATAACATCTGTCTCAAGAGGGAAAACGCATTCCTCTGCCAGAACAAACACTAATATGTACGTATTTCCAAATCATTTTATATCATTCATCTACCAGGCCAGTAGAACAAGACAGTATAGACACAGCAAAACAGCAACAAGCTGGACAATCTGCTTTAGCTAATCCAACCTCTCCAGGACTAAAAGACAGAAGCAGCCTACCGTGCTCTGCAAGGCACGCAGAGAGAGTCACAACAAGTTGAACAACATGATTAAAACACAACATACCACAGTCAGAACAATAACACACCACCAGATGCTTCTCCGTAAGCATTTTACTTTAGAATAATCAATCCTAACAGAGCCCTGTTGCACTGGGAGGCTAAACAAAGCCCAGATACCGTAATAGGGCAGTTTTGGATGTTACATGTTTTGCACAACCCTATACATAGGGAACCTGTGACATGTACACAATGTTAGGAACCACTAGTCTAAGACATGGATGTAATGTTAATGGTTGTGATCTCATGTTGTTCTGTTTTCTCACCAGATCCTGCTGTTGGTTAGCATCAGTGTCAGAGCTTATTGGCTGCAGAAACAGTTCCTCCGGTGAGATGGGGCTCAGAGCCACCAAGCCTCCTCTTGTACTGTTTTTGGACGGAGAGAGACAGTAAACAAAAACACAGAAATACAAACCAAGTACAAACATAACAAAGAGGGAAAAAAGCTTGGACTCACAGAGCGGAGCCAGCGCTGTGTGCCATTATCGGCAGCGTCTGGGTGTTGGACAGAATGTCTTCAGAAAGCGTAGAGGCATCCAGGCGCTTGAATATTAGGCTACTCTTCTAAAATGAGGAAACAAAAACACAACAAAGTAAATAAAGTTCAGTTAATAAAGTCAACAGAGAGTGCTCCTTTGCAATTATTTTTCTACATTATCATTTTGTTCAGGTCAACATTTAAGAAGAGGATTGAATACTCGGCACTCCAAAGACAATAGTGCATATTTCCATGCGTGCACATAGTTCTGTT
Organism: Eleginops maclovinus; assembly: GCF_036324505.1. NCBI lineage: Eukaryota > Metazoa > Chordata > Actinopteri > Perciformes > Eleginopidae > Eleginops > Eleginops maclovinus. Next base: position 16,222,107 of record NC_086354.1, read on the forward strand.
TGGTGAAAGATGAAACCTTTTTAATCCCAAAGGAAATTCTTGTGTCTGTATTTTTTTAAATGTGTATACAAATGTATACTTACACCAAAGTAAGAAAGAATAGCAATTAAAAAAAGACAAATCTAATAAAAAATGGAAACCTTAAACATATTTAATGCCTTTTGCATTATTTTAAATGGATATTGATAAAGATAGTGAAAAACTAATAAAAAGTAATATTGCACATTATGTTTATGGTCACCTTTCTTTCCAATGCACGTTTCAATGTCCTTTTCTATGTATTGATTTTTAAATGTAAGGTTAAAAAGCTTATGGTTGCTAGGTTTTATTTGTAATTGATCACATTGTGCTTAAAACGTGTGCCACAGTACAGGAAAGGAGTACATAAAAAGGATAGTATCAAATCAAATGTGAAATATGAGGTAAAGGTTATTTTTTTTCTCTTCTCTCTTTTCAAAATCTATTTAGATATCTATGTACTTTTAATATGCAACAGTAATTGGAAAACAGCATGTAGAGCAGACCTGAGCCTCGAGTTGCTGCCTCAGCTTCTTGGCTTTGTTCGTTTTAAAGTAGTCCATTATCATCATGGAGGCGTAGATCTTCCCCACCGTCATGTCCGTATCTGTGAGGGCAGACACGCTACATTAACTGTTACTGCTGGTCTCGCAGCATCACATTGAGTGTTCCCTCCATAGGGAGAGCCAGACCTTTGTTGATCGGTACCAGAAGGTCCAAGTTCTTCTGCGGTAGATAAGGCCAAATGATGCTGATCTCTTTCTGTAGTTCACTGTCCAGAGCGATGCGGTCCTCACCGCCTGTGACAAACATCCACATTCAGCCACATTCACACTCGTCAATAATCACATGTGGAATGCAATTGTTCACATATAAAAGACCTTATTTCATATATGAAACCAAACTTCACATGTGAAAATCATCCAATTCTAACTAACTGATAATCTAATAATTAACTTCAACTCTACCAATAACTAACTAAATGTAACTTTACTATTTATAAACCAACTAACTACCAATTACTAACAAATATTAGAAACATAACAACTAACACGCTGTTAACCTTTCTCAGTTGTAAGGATTGGCTTTTAATAATAAACATATAACTTGACCATCATATTTCAATAATCAAAAAGTAATACATTTTACTTTTGGATTGTTGACGTGATTTTGAGCATTTTAAATATTTAGGGTCTTTTTTTTAAGGCTAATTAACATATCTATGATCAATAACATAATCTACAAATAAAGAAAAATCTAAACAATGGATAGTTGGATCGCTATATGCCATATCACAGCCGTGACATGCGAGTTAGTGCATCTGACCTCTCGCTATTTTGATGTCCAAAGCTGTGCGGATGAGCGACATCAGGGTGGAGGTGAAGTGGACGCTCATGTCCTCGTCCACAGGCATGTTCATCAACACCAACCTCTGACAGACAACGAGGGATGGACAGAAGAGGACAGGAGGAGGAGATTAATTCATTCATTTATTTATTGACGCACTTAGTGTTCCAGCCAAAATACCACGCAAATCTAATCTTTTTACATTTCCTTTGATGGTATAATAGTTGTATCAGATGAACCACTTCTGTAAATCAGTCAATTATCTGTTGTTGTTTTTTTAAACTAAAATCAATTAAGATTTTAATTATACAAAATCTCCGATATAATTACACATGGTATATGTTCCCTATACTCACCTGCTCTTTTCTGTAATATGTAATGGATTTATATCATACAGATTTCACTGTAGCTTTCATCTAGTCTAGCCCTTGTGTGTGTTAGTGTGGAAAACATAAATAATGTTTTTAGTACCTTGTAGGCGATCTTAGCAGGACATTTCTTGCCCAGGCCCAGGGGAGGTGACATGTGTGTTAACATCTCATACATGGCAGTGTAGTGGATACGACCGCTTCATAGTGATAAGTGAGGGGAGGCAGGGAGAAACAGAAGCACAAGGCGAGAGGTAAATAAGCACTCAGATTTATTTACAGGTGATATTCAGCGAGTTCCCTTCTCACAGTCTTGTTTTTGTTTCATGACATTTGAGAATTTTAGAACATTTAGTTCTTATTTCAGCAGAGTGAAATTGCTTGAATTAGAACAACTTGTACTGATAGCTCATTGCACTGAGGAATGTGTTTCAAACACTTTGACAGCCCTCTGCTGGATAAAGATAGAGCATGCGTGTTGATTAAGAGAAAATGCAGCAGTTATAAGATCGAGTCTCACCACGCCAGGCGATCGTACTCCCCCCAGATGCGCACAAACTCATCCAGGTGATGTGGACCCAGGATAGAGGAGTCTCGCGTCAGGTATTCAAAGTTGTCCATGATAACAGCCACAAACAGATTCAGCATCTTTAAAAAGTGACAGAACAAAGCAGAGTTTCAAGACTGCGGAGAAATCTACAAATACATTAACAGGGTGTTTCTTTAGTGGAGCCCTGACCAGAAATGAGCTGAAGAAGATGAATGAGACGAAGTAGCAGTAAGCAAAGTCTGTCCCACAGCCTCCTTCGTGGTCCGGAGACGTCATGAGGGGGGGGATGGAGGAGTCTGGCTCACACTCCTGACCCGACAGACACGAGAGCATGATCTCCTGCCAGGACTCCCCTGTCGCACTCCTGGGTGTTAAAACACAAACAAAGACCAAGTTAACGTCAAGTAAAGAGCCATTTTGTAGAAATTAAAGATAATTAAGAGAGTTGAAATTGAAGGCATTAAATCCTACCTGAAAAGCAGCATCAGCGCACCGAAAAAGGTCTTAAAATTGTTGTGTTGATTGATGTGGCTCTCATCATTCAGCTTGATGTTTCCAAACACCTGCACAAAACAGGTTCTGTTTATTGTATTGGATCTACACAGTGTTTTTATTTTGCTAGGAACAGGGCACACTAATCAAATTTCAGTTTCAAGCACAATGTGATGTGGCAGAATTTTGGGGAGTGGGAATTATTGGACTAATATCTTAACAATGCTTCAGCAGGCACGACAGCACATTGCAATACAATTTAATACAGACAGATCTTCTGCCTTAACACATGGAATCTCCCTGGGGTCCATACATAAAAGAAAATGTACCTTATTCAAAGTTTTTCAAATCAACAAAGTAATCAATTTGATTGATAAGTGGTTCTAATTTTTTCATATTTATAATATAAAATAAAAGACTGATTCAATAAGCTTACAGAAATTACAAAAATACAGCTACAATTTAATATAACATGATAAAAGAACAAACGACACATCAGTCACAGTCTGCATTTGTTTCCTAGAAGTTTACTTGAAGCCCTGTACATAACTATGTGCTCAACTGAGAGCCGTGTATATATATATCATTTATGTCTTTGTATATGTCTGTTGTTTTTGAAGTATAAGTGAAGGATACCTGCATTCCAATTATGGCGTATATGAAGAAAAGCATCGCAATGAGAAGGCAGACATAAGGAAGAGCCTGTTGGGGAATAAAAAAACAACCGTTCATTAAAACTAAAAGGGTATTGCGTTGAGAACATTATTGTCGGCGAGGAAACAGAGTGATAAAAAACGAAGATTGTAAATAGTCCGACCTTGAAAGACTGTACAAAGGTCCACAGCAGAATGCGGATGGTGTAACCCTGTCTAAGCAGCTTGATCAACCTGGCTGTTCGGAAGAGCTTCAAGAAACTCATGTTGATGGTGTTCACCGACTGACGCACGGATGGTAGAAGTGAGGGTGACACAAGAGAGAGGGAGAGAGTGGCAGACAGGATGGGAAACACAGATGGCAAAATTCATCACAACATGACTTAAGTTGTGTCTGGAGGCCAGGATCGTAACACATGAGGGATACTTGCAAAGGCAGAATGCTAAAATCAAACGCTGGATATTTGAACCATTTCATTAGGGTCAGAACAGTGTGAAAATGAAATGGTGTCTTGGCAGTATCTTACCTGTAAATCCACAATTATCTCACTGATGCTGCCAAGAACAGTGATGAAATCAAAAATATTCCAAGTATCTCGAAAGTAGTTCTGCAGAAAAAGAAAACGTGTCAAGTTATTTGACTCAGCCATGAGGATTCAAAAGAGCATCTCAGAATACACATTTTTGAGGAAAAAAGAACAGGAATTCTCACATCAAATGACATCGAAGTGCCAAAATGGACTTCGGTGATATTATTATGTTTAATTGTAGTTTTAGCCATTTTATAAGAGTATTTTTTCACACCTTTCTTGTATGTATTGACTCCATAATGTTTATGTTATTTCTTATTGGGTTCCTTCCAATCAAACACTAAATGTGTTGTTCCACCATTTCAATCATCTAAAATTGTCTTGTGTTTTGTCCCTAAGGGCCACCGTACAACATAGACAATGTCTTTATCAGTGGAGCTAGATAGAAAGAGGTGATCTGCTCCTGTCTTTGATTAATCTCTTGTTGTGCTAATACTCACCACCAAACCAAACGCCATGATCTTGAGTATACACTCCAAGGAGAAGAGGACAGTGAAGGCCGTGTTGAGGTGCTTTAGGACCATGTCGTAGGCTGTCGGGGCCGAGTGGTACTGAAAGAGAAGGGAATGGGTTCATGTTTTCATCGATGTTTTAGTATTTACATGTGGTTCAGCAAGAAAAACAAATATATATATTTAATACAAATGTCTTTAAAGTCACTATCTGTCATTAAGAAAAATGAACAAAGCTGTAATAAGTTCCTGCTTTTGCAATATGAACAGTTTCTATCATTGCGGCTTCACTTAAAAGCATACAAAACGGCTAATTTGACTTTTATTATGAAGCAGTCACAGCAAGTGCATAGTGTGTCACAACACTAGCTTTTCAATTTATATACAGCAAGAATGGAACATGGAGTAAATGTTCATTAGTTTACTTATCTCATTTTGAGTCTGTAACTCATAGTTTTGAGCACTTTAATATGCAAATATGAAGAACACAAGGTCCTATGTTGTTTTCCAGTATTATTGGCGCTAGGGCTGAACGATTTTGGAAAATAATCTAATTGCGATTTTTTTCCTCAATATTGCAATTGCGATTTAATATGCGATTATTTTTTCAAGGTCCTCTTCTCATGTATTTTTCAACAAATACAAGCAATAAATCAATCGTGATTACAATCGTGAACCTCGTGAAGTAGCAACAGTAGCGAGGCACGTTCTGCACAATACCTGACGTTGCGCAGCATCTTCCTTTTTAAAGCCAAAATAATTCCACACAACTTCCAGCCGTGCACTCTTCTGACGAGCCTGAGGCCATTGTGCAACAGGTTCAAGCGCAGTGTTGACTTCTTTCCCTGCCTGCTCGGCTTCGCTCGGCTCCGCTCGGCTCGCTCGCAAGTCACGTGACCTGATCACGTGCCCAATCAAATCGCAGCCTTTGCGGTTGGAATATCTCGTTTTGTCATATCGCGATATTATCGCGAATGCAATTAATCGTTCAGCCCTAATTGGCGCTGTACTGCTTTACCTTCATCATGAGCACCACTGTGTTGAGCGCGATCATGACGAGCACCGTGTACTCGAAGGAGGGCGACGCCACAAAGTGCCACAGTCTGTACTGGAAGGTCTGTCTGTTCTGCGGCATGTAACGGGTCATCGGCTTGGCGCTGATCGCAAAGTCTATGCAAGCCCTCTGATGGACAGATAATGAACAAAACAGAAATGAATGAAGGCCTGTGAACGTAACCGTGTATCTGCATATGTATTTCACTGTGACACACCTCGTTCTTCTCCAGACTGCACTCCTGAATCATCTTATCCCCCTGCTCCTGGAACGTGATGATGATCAGAGCCACGAAGATGTTGACGAAGAAAAACGGGAAGACCACAAAGTAAACCACGTAGAAAACAGACATCTCCATGCGGTTTCCCCGACTCGGCCCCATGCTATCCTCCGTCACATCGGTAGAGTGCTGCAGGACCCTAGCAGGGAGAAAAAGATGGGAGAAAAGAGAACCTGTTTAAGGCTTTAACAGCCACAATGTTTTAGTTACATTTTGATGACTGAATAAAACGTCCACTTACTGAGGCCATCCCTCTCCAGTTGAGACGGTGAAAAGTGTGAGGAGGGCCCAGCAGACGTTGTCGTAGTGAAATTCGTGTCTCTTCCACTCTCTTCTCTTCACCTCCTTTTTGTCTCGGCTGTAGTCGATGTAGTAGCCTCTGTAGGGAGTAGAGCGGCCCAGAGGTCATTGCTTCACTCAATGCACTTATTAAAGCGGCATGTTGGATGAAGAGAAAGTCATTAAAGCTTTTGTTACTTGAAAATGGGGATCTGGGAGGCTCAGTATATAAAGAATGAGTGCCTGTGTTGTGAGACGATTGTGCAGTGTTTCTCTATTAGCCTTAAATGAAAATAAAGAAATGTTGTAGTAAGATTTGTGAGAAATAGAAGAAATAGTTCACCACCAAAAGGATATTTCTTTATCATCGTGTTACCTTCAAGTCTTCAATCATCCTGCATCCCTCCAGGGGGATGAAGAATCAAAAAGCTTTTTTTTGGGGTAGTTATCTTTCCTTTTGTAGCTTTACTTATAGCTTATTAAATTGAAGTATTTTCTTTAGTATATAAAGTGCAACGTAATGCAGTATATAATGTATTTCCAGCTGCAAAATTAAAGTGTAAATGCATGATGTCAATAATTATGCACTTCTCAAGCAAAAGTTGTATTTCAACTTTGTGTCATCATGACTTTTATTTCAACGTTTAGTTCCTTCTAAAGCCACCAGTTTGGATATTTGCACTTACTGGCATTCCTTCTCTGAATTCATGGAGCTGTCATTGCAGTAGAAGAACTTCCCCTTGAAGAGCTGCACGGCGATCACAGCGAAGATGAACATGAAGAGCTGATACACGATGAGGATGTTGAAGACGTTCTTGAGAGATGTGACCACGCAGTCGAAAACAGCCTGTGGAGAAGAAAGAAAAGGGGAAGAACAATCTTTCAGAGATCTGTAAAATAACACAAACAATAAAATACTACATATTTTCTTGCAATGTAAACATCATACCTTTAGTTTAGGAAGCCTCTTGATGGTTTTAAGAGGTCGCAGAACCCTCAACACCCTGAGAGACTTGATTGTCTTGATGTCTCTGCCTTTGTTGTTTCTGTGGACAGTGACATACAGTGCTTAGGAACAAAGCTGTACACTCAAACTAATGCACAAAGACATATGGCGTAGACAGAAAAGATGTGAAAAAGAAAAACATAGTCAAAGAAAAAGGTTAACACAAGTGCATATCAAAAAACACAATGAAACACAGAACTTCACATAGACTGTGTTTGGACGGAGTCCAGCAGGTGTCAGGGGGAGGAGTTTTGATGATTTATTCAAGTTGTATTAAATCGATTACAGGGAAAAAGGTCCTGACTTGAGGGTCCAATTTGTTAAGGCAGATGCTATTTAGACCAGGATGACTATAGTCAACAAAGCTATTTGCACCCGGGGTGTATATGCATATGATATTATCATGTAATTAATGGACAGAAATTTTGTAATTCTGTATTAGTGTGCCCAAATTATCAAATCTGTTACCCGTTACCTGTCTGGCTCTGCACGTGAGATTAAGAAGACGTAACAAAAAAACAAAACCCACTGAGTACAAAAGGAACAATCACACAGATCAAAAATAGAGATATACATGATGAGATGATGGGAGATGTGCGACATTTAATGCGACTGAAATTTTTACCCCATCACATTCCTGGTAGCCCCAACAGAGATAAAATCCACAGGAACAACAGAGAAAAATTGAGGCATAAAGAGAGATACACTGTGAGCAAAGCTCGGAGCATCACAGCTATATTCACAACAGAGAAAATTAACATACAGTACAATTCTCTACAGTACAACCAAAGGCACAGAAGGTTATTCGGCACACTCATGCTTAGGACTACGACGGAAATAAATATTGAAAGGGCTTTTAAGCTTCACACTCCACCCATGTAAACTGCGAAAATGACACACAAATCTACCTTTCCCACTTGTTGTAGGCATTTAAATCTGAGTCACACACTGTACAGGACCATGCATGCTTCTATATTTGGAGTTTTTAAACTGTAGCAAAACATTTTTTGAAGCTGCAAAAGGCGTTTTTGAGGGAATGTGGTAAATAACCATACTGTATGTTTAGAAAAGGAATTGCCGCAGTGAGTCAGTCATTAGTCATCGGCAGGCAGCACTATATACCGTTCTGACTCACGTTAAAGCAAAAGCAATCAGAGCTCCCACCACCACGATGAAATCCAGGATGTTCCACATATCTCGGAAATAAGAGCCATCGTGCAGAATGAGACCCTGGTCTATCATCTGAAGGGCAAACACCCACAGGGACATGTCAAGTGAAAAAGATTGAATACACACAGGGACAGAACACGAACATGGAGGGCGTCATACTCTTCAGAATTGGTGTAAAATAATGGAGAAAAGAGATGCTTCAGTGGCTGACCTTGATGATCATTTCAAACGTGAACACTCCAGTGAACACGTAGTCGAAATAGCGGAGGACCTGGAGAATTTACCGAAGAATTCAAATACAAATAAAGGTTATTTAGTAAAAAAAGTAGTCCTCAGCACACTTTATCCTTTTACATTAACAGCAAATGATACATACAAATCTTTAAGTCCGAATGTAGTTAAATTGCAACCTTGGAATTTCACAGCAAATGCATCTTCTGAAATTGACCCTAAATTGTCTTTTATAATATTTATTATTTTATATTTGTTTCCCAAGATCTCACTTGAGCGGTTTCAACACCGACCAAACTTTGATTTAGCTTTTTAGAGGTCGTGAGCCACTCCTCCTTTTTACTTTACTCTCTGTACTTTTCAAGAGCAGTAAAGATGTCAAGTCAGGGTTTGATATGATGATAAAAAAAAAAGCTACACCAAATATGGGAAATACGTCAATCCAGTCAATGGTGTGAAACTTTTTTAATGTAATTTTAAGCATCCTTAGTAGAGCTTTACTCTGTCTCTCTTATACTAGAGTGTAGAAATGACCAAATTGTGTTTATTTGGTTACTGTTGACACTTCCAGTGACAGGGAGTTGTGAAAAACAAAGTGCACAGCTATTTCTCAAGTAGTATTTGTGTGAAACCAATGTGTCACCACACATTGTTGCTGGCACTGTGTTAGGTTGAATTGAGATCAAACAGTAAACCTGAAGACTGTCATTTGTGTTTCAGAGTGAGAAGGAGGAGGATAGATGAATTGGTCAGTAATTTAATGAATAATAGTGGCTCAGTGTATTAACATCAGACTGCTCTGGTGTCAATACAAATCCATACAAGTCAAGTGCTCAAAACTTGTGTGATAGTTTAAGAAATATAATCTGTTTTGTAGACGTCCGACTGCTTTAAATGTGTCCAACATCCAGACATTTCCCATTTCCTGTCAACTGTTACTTAAATAATGCATCTCAAAATATTCAACTGCATTTTCATTCTCAAATTTAAATTAGCATTTGAATTTTGTCAAACATAAAGAAGAGATAGTCTTAGAAAATAAAAGATCAAACCGCTTTCTCATCCATTTTCAATTTAATATTGTCAGATAATTGCCAGGCTAGTATTGAATATTCAAATTGTACTGTCTATTGAATTTAAATTTAACATTTTGACAAAATGCTCTTGTGAGGTTACGTTTCCATTTAGTCTGCCAGTTGCTCCTATACCCCGGCCTTCATTGTAATGTAACACAGCTAAAATGCACTTTTGTAAACGAGACTAGTGAAACGTTTTCTTTCCCATCCCACATCTGCATTTAAATAATGAATAAACAATAGATTCTTTAGGAGGCTGAATTCTGATCTCACCTTGTTTCTGTCAGAGTTGGTGCACACAGGGTCCTCAGCAGCCAGTGCAATGCTGCTCGCCACGATCACAAGGAGGATGGTCATCTCAAAGTAGCGCAAAGAGACCATATAGTGACAGATCCTCCTGATTCTGCGGATCAACGAAGGGGGGGTGGGTGAAATAAGTTGGTTTTAGAAGGAGCGCACAAAGAGAGGAAGCAAACACTCCCGCATATTATGTGATATTCAGCGATTGAGTGGACTCTGTAGCATCTTACGGGTTGGAGGCCTTGAAGATGAACATGCTGTCTGGAGCTACAGGTTTGGGAGGAATCGGAGGTTCCTCCTCCTCTTCCTCAAAATCCTCATCATCATCATCATCATCATCGTCCTCATCATCCTCTGTATCGTTCTCTTTGTCTGTCTGTTCAGAACTGTATGCCTCCAACTCTTTACTGTTCACTAAATCCCACACAAAGGTGCAAAAGGAGAGAATAAAATGCTTGGACAGCTATGATAAAGAAAGAACAATGTGAGTCAATGGCACAATGGATTCATCAAGAAAAACAATGGCTCTCTTTTTAGAAGTCAAACACCTACACACAGTGATCCATAGTGATACTGACACTAAATCCCACTTTATGATGCCCACTAAAGCAGCGTGAGTCCCGTGAGGAGTGATCACAGTGCTACCTGTCATGGGCGTGAGCTCCAGCAGCGGTTGTGCAGACATTTCGATGGCCACGCTTTCCACCAGGTCGGATTTTCCACGCTTGATGGAGACCTGGCGGCTCTCAGAATCGATGGCCCTCACACTGAACTCTGTGGCCTCTAGGGCGGACTCCACTGGGATGATTTGATCTGTGTGCTCGTCTTCACCTTGTTCTGACTGTGCACGGTCCAGCAGCGGCTCACACTGGGGAAGGTCAGGGGTATCTCTGAAATTGGAATCAACACACACATATTTAATGACACGGGAATCGTACTTGCAAAAGCACTGTGATGAATTTTTATATTTTTCTTCTTAAAAATGATCAGATTAACATACATTTCGTTCAAAGTTGTATTTCTCCCAAAATATTTTTAGCTATGCCAGCAGCATGTCGCTATAGACAAGTAATGTCCATATGTCAACCAACACCCAGTGTTGTGAAGTTTCCTATTCAATTCAAGATCCAAAAAAATGTCATATTATCTATTTCACAATTGCTTTAACTTGTCTTTAAAAAATTGTTTTGATACCACGTTACCTTCAGCCACAGCTAAACTAAAAGTGCTAATCAGAGAATGAGGGAAACACTGAGGGAACAAAGATTCAGATTACAGTTAAAATAATCTGTACCAGATAATTACTCTCACCAAGAAAAGGGACACAAAAACAAATGCTAAAGCTCATGAGTGTTAAACCTTGAAATCCCTTTTCTTTAACAAAAAAACATGAACACCTCCTGACCTTTGACACTCGTCTCCAACTTCTGCATATGGGTTGATGATGCATGTTCCCCCATCCTCTTGGACTAACCCTTCTTCTTCCTCAGCTTTCTCCACCCCCTCTTTGTCGTCCCTCTCTTCTTTCTCGTCCAGTATCCCCTCCTGGCTGTGCGACCGTTTGACCAGTGGCACCTCATGTGGTGATACGGTGCAGTCCAGACTCTTGGCTTCAGGGCGAGCATCGCGGTGACGGTGCCGCCTGTGCCGTGCCCCGTCTTCCGGCGCCTGACCGGGTCTGAACTTTCGGGCCAACCTGTGCCTGCCCCCGCCTGCCGCCCGGTGGTTACCTCCTCCTGTTTTCTCCTCGCTTAGGTTTACCAGAGGCTCAGCCTCCGGGGGCTCAGGGATGGGGATGGTGACAGACATCGGGGGCTCTGGGATGGGCATCCCCACAGACCTTGGAGACTCTGGCAGGTGAGCCGGGGTGGCCTCTGGGGCATGGACGGGGTTGGCGGGAGTCTCATCGGTGTCCTCAGTAGGGGTTGCAAAAAGCTCTTCTCTGCTGGCCACCTGGCGACGTTTCCGTAGCTGATTGGCTCTCTGCTCCCACACCGACATGTTGACTTTTCTCCTCCTCTCGCGGCGGCTGACGAAGGCGTTGGGGCCCTTGGGGGGCTTTTCGTCTGCGGCCCCTGGCCTGTCCTCAGGCTCATCTGGGAAGTTAGGTCTGCCTCGGTGGATGGCTCTTTTCCTGTATAGGTAGGGTCTTCTCCTCCCACTAAGGACATCAATATATTGCATATTAGTGTGGGGCAGCAACAGGACAAAATTGAGGAATTGGTGACAAGCAACATCAAGACTTGTGTCCATTTAGCATACCAGTTTAATAAAAGATTACTCAAAAAAATCAAATAAAATTTGCAAGAAAAGGACAGACCTTTTCTGTGGATTTATAATGTTAGTAAATCAGTAACAAAAAAAAATCCCATGGAAAAATATGCAAACTACTTCAAGCTAAAAACTACAAATACATCCAAAAAAAAAGATACCTGAGAGGTAGGGACAGATAAAAAGAACAAATAACCACAAGAACCAAAAAGGTAAAGTGCAGGAATTAGTGTGGAAAATAATCTCAAAAATTGAGTAGGAAAACTTAAGGGAGGAGTTCTGTGAGACAGAGATGCATACACGTATACTTACTGGTGTTCAGATTCTGTTGGTGTCCATGTAATCAATGAGTGATTATTTGAAAACAAGACATTAGTGTTTTACAACATACACAGAACATTTGTCGTGACACAGAACAAAATGTGGGTAAAACAAGGGAAGTTATCCAGTTTACACAGAAGGGACTCTAATCAATTTTTTAAAGATTCATAATAACAATTAGTTTTTGTGTGGCCGTTACCATTAAACAGTTTTCTCAATGAAGAGTTCAAATTGATTCAGAAGCTGACAGACCATCAAAATACGCAACATTTTGATCAGTGCCACATAACAGGCATAAAACAGGACAAGGTGATGGAAGCAGCAACTGCAATACACATCAGAAATAGCATCTTGATAGCTGCAACAGGTACAAGACTAACATTCAAATATGTAACAGACAAATGATACATTCAGTGTCACAGCTAGAGTCATTTACAATTACAGCCATTGTACGTATAGGTGATTATTTGCTGTGTTTCAACTTTTTGGGAGTTAAATAGTGCCTACTGTTTTTGCTTTGTCTGTAATGCAACTTGTCATTTTGTTAGGAAACATGCTACACAAAAAGAAAGTTTGTTGTCATGTTTTCTACATGATTTATATGAAATGTTGCTTTCTGCCTTCAATAAGGAACTGATGGCTCTCTATTTAGCTATGGTATAAAAACCCTCTTTCAGAGACTAAAAACACTGGGAACAAAAAGTTTCTTCAAAGTGGATATTAAGTTATTCATTCATTTCATTTGGAAAGCTATTTCGGTAGTTCCATCATTCAAAACGTGATGATCTGATTAAGAAAGGCTTAGCCCTTTATTTCAGAAACTAGGCTTTTTATAGTTAGACTATCAATCAAGTTCATTACCATACAGTATGATTATAATCTAACATTGACAACAATATAGATTAAAAACAATTACAGAGCTTAATTACTCATGTTGTTAAAAAAAAAAGCACTGCCACTTATTGATTATTTTTAGGTTAGTTTCTGTACATAGGTTTTCAAATGGTTCTGTCCACAATTGGAAATACTCCGATTTTGTAGTTAACCCTTTGATACACAAGCTATGCATACCCCGTCTAAGGAACTACATGAGTCCAAAATGACCCGTATTGACCTACAATTTCATGCATGACTGAGGGTTTCTTTGCTATATTTTTGGAAATCAACGTATTTAATCATTTAATATTCCAATTATTCATTAAATATCTTGTGTATGATTAACATAAATCATTATTTTCACTGTCCCTTTCTTAATTTATGAACTTTTATAAAACTCACTCGGGTCACTTTTGACCCATGTTGTGTATCAAAGGGTTAATGGTGTAAAACATGCAGAATAATGATCGCAGTCCCAATCAAGCTACCAGGCCTGTGTGTAACGTGTGTCTGCAGCACACTCGAATACTCTTTAGTAATCAGTGTTTAAGGAATCGGTCACTCTGCATTAGTAATGCCACTGCGACATGTACTGTAGTATTAACAGAGACTCCATTGTCACTGTGGTGACAGTGATGACAGAGTAATACTAAGTAGGGATTCTTAGTCATAATTTGACACACACACACTCCAAGTGTGCTTCCTCCCAATAGAGTGACACACTAAGACTTCTAACTGTTCCCAAAAATATTTGAAAACTTCCTCCTGCCATCCTCTTGACTTACTGGATTATTAGACCTGTGGGAAAACCACCAGGTCACCAGGACGAGCGGGAGGTCGGTGAAGAATCTAATTTACAAAGAAAAGAGGCTGCCGTTTACCGCTCGCAGGCAAGAACGGTTATAGAAGGAGTTTCATTACAGCTGCAACACCAGTCTCCGAGGTCATGCTTCTAAATCAGGCACAGTCCATAACAATTCAGAGTGCTGTCATCAATGCCTCAAACATGCCTTTCTAGCTTTGCATTCACCATGCATCCAGAGACACTGAGGAGCAGGTTGAGAATTCATCGGTTACACCTTCCACTGGTTCTCAGAGATTCCACAAACAATGACATCTTATTGGTTACACCTAATTCATTTTGACACTTTATCTCTCCAACAATAGAAGAAGCATGATGATCACATTCAGTATGCCCACCAGTTCTCCTACAAGCATTGAGTTTGAATTCACTGCTTGCATCTGCTGCTGCATAAACACAAAACTATTTGAGGAGTCGTGACAAATTTACAGCCCAATCTGAGAGCATATCTGAGAAACAGTCACACACTCTAGAACCTCCTAATAAACTCATTTTTGTTAGCTTTAAGCAAAAACTTACTCAGATATCAGGCCATCTCTGCCTCTGGCATATCTCTGGTTGAAGAACTCCTCCTCCTCCTCTTCATCCTGATAAAGACAAAATAAATAAACATTTAATTAGCCATGTACTGTGACTACTATTATCGCACATATAACATACATCATTGTATGTGTGCATTAAGTATACTTAAATATCAAAACAGAGGTAAAAACTGTTCTCAGACCTTTGTCAGTTCCTGTGCGTTGGCCAGATTATCCACAGCGATGGCCAAGAAGACATTCAGCAGTGTGTCTGTCATGAAAGCAGTTAAGAACCAGCACAACAAACTTTGAATGCAGCACTTTAATTACTTTAATTACAGCTTTTACTCAAGAATCCACTGACAGCCCACTTCTGAAGAGTGATTAAGGATACAGTTTCCAAACAGGGTGAGCACTATGAAGTAGATTGATGACCACATGCCGTACTGCACTCCACCCTGCGAGCGAATCCCGTTATACATCACCTCGTTCCAGTCCTCACCTGTCAGAATCTGTAGGCAAATGCACAGAATATTTAGCATAAATAATTATGTTGCTCATATTTGATCTGCCTAAAAAAAATCACCAAAATGGGTATATTTATTCCCTGTCTGCAAACCCGTTCAAGATATGGTATTCAAATTGTCAAGGAGATAGGTAATTACTGTTTGTGTCAATCAAAACACTCTCCCACAGTGCGGTTGGTTTTTGTAGCAGATCTGATGTGGATTTGTTCACGTTTCTGATATTCATGTGCGCATATGTGTGCATGGTTGTGTGGGATGATAGCGGAGGCAGGGGGTGTAGAGCGAGTGAGCAGAGTTGTTTAATCTGCGCCTGGGGTGCGAAATATCCCAGGGTGCAATGTGTCATGGAGAGCAAGCCGAATGAGATGGGATCTGTGGGAGCCAAACCTGAAACACTGTCATGATGGCAGCTGGAAACGTGTCAAAGTTGGTGGGAGTGTAATCTTCAAAGATGAACCTAGAGGGAAGGAAGATAGAAAGCAGGGTCAGATACAACCAAGGAAGAATAGGTGGAGGAGGAGGAAGAAGAGGAGGAGGAGGATGCAGAGCTATTTTCATCTGGACATGTCATTTCCTCTCCTCTTTATCATTCAAGAAACTGCAGTTCAGTTTGCAGGGTGTGTAGCTAACATTGCACGATCTGATATGTAGCTTAAAATATTCTATTCTACATCAAGCATCACCAATCACGACCAGAAAAGAAAGCAGTCCTCTACAACCCAAGAAATTAGGATGTTTAGAAGTCCTATTACTCACCTTCCCCCAAAAAGCTGCATCCCCAGCAGAGCAAACACCACGATGAAAAGAAAGAGGAGAAACAGCAGGCTGATGATGGATTTCATAGAGCTCATGAGGGACACAACCAGGTTCCTGAGAGAGGCCCAGTATCTGATGAAAAAAAACAAATAAATCACATGTTTTTTGTCTTTTTTGAACAAAACAAAGTGGGAATGTTTACACAAAATACACTCAACTCAGGGAAAAATCCACTTTGTCTTCCTTACTTGGTTATTTTGAATATTCTCAGGAGTCTCAGCGCCCTCAGTACGCTGATCCCAAATGACATGCCGGGCCTGAAGAAGCCCCAAACCACCTCAAAGATGCTGCCAACAATGACCTGAAACACAACCGCAACAACCAACAATCATGTCCAATTGTCTCCATCTGACCAGCAGCAAATTGGCAACATCAAAATCTTATCCAGAGTAAATGAGAAGAGATGTCGTTTTTTTTATTGGACTCATTAATTCCTTCTCAAATCCATAAAAAAAAGTTAATGGTCCTAACCCTTAGATGCCATATTGGTAGCATGGGAGACTTAAAGATCACAGCTGACTGAGCTGCTTATTTTGAGGATGTAGTAGCACTCTTTAAACCCAAACAGGTAAAGCAAATGACTCAGAAAAATGACCTTTTCGGTCCTATTTTCAAAATGTCACTATTCCCTATTATTGTGTATGTGTAACAAGTATTTTCAGCTTTATTGTTTATTTGATATTACAGGCTTCTTATGAATTACGCATGTGTTTTTATGTGGTAAGTATAGTGGTCATCATGTTTTACTTGTGGATTTAAGTTTTTATATATTCAAATTATACAAAACATTTCTAACAAGAATCCAAAGTAAGAAATGTTCACTGTATTCACACTTTGTTATTCCTCGTTCTGCAACAGTTTTGTGATATTAATAGAATTTCTATTAGTTTATTTTTCCTTCTTTTTGAGAGTTATACGAGTCGGAAAAGTTATGAAGGACCTCACCCCACAGTCGAAGCAGTTGAAAGATGAATGGAAGTAGAGCCGGAAACCCAGACCATACATTTTTAAAAACATCTCAGCCAAAAACAGCCCCAGAAACACAAACTCTGCATAGTCTGGAGAGGAGAAAACAAACAAAATCAATTAAGTACAACGAGAATGAGGCAACCTTTTGACTTGTAAAGTAGTAAGTTATACTATAATGTACAAAGTGAAACCCACAGAGGAAGATGGTCAGCCAGTCGGGCTGGTTGTGGTGGACGATGGCTACACAGATGGTGTTGAGAGCCACCAGGCTGAGCACCATCAGGTAGAAAGTGTCTGTCTTCACCATGCGGCGGATGGAGATGCGTAGCATGCGCTCTTTACGCCGCAAGTAGGCTGCCGGGCCTCTCCGGCCGCTGCGGAAGTTCATCCTGGATCGAGACATGCCTGAGCGAGAAATACGGAAAAGATCATTTCAGGAGGGTAAGAAAGTTGTAGGATAAAAATACAGTATGTGTCTTAGGAGAGGAAGTCTGCTCTTAAGGCTGTGAGTAACTGAACATCATTTTTCACTCACTGGCAGTAGACATGTCTGTATACTTCTCGTCCCCCGGCGCTCCTCTCCGTGCACCGGTCTTCTTACTTGCTCTCTTTAGCACTGAAAATACATTTTTATATTTCTTATAAATCGGAAACACTTCAAAGGAAATAGTCTTTCTTGGTTATCCACCTCTGTACTTTAAGTCAGTGTGGAAGGATGTATGTTTGACATGTTACGAGACATAGATATTGAGTAAACCTTAGTTAATCCAACGAGACAGAGTATATAGTTGGCCCTTATATAATATTGAATCATCACAGATCCATGTGTAACCAGCAGTGTTTATTAAGGTGTGTGGACTCACCATCTAACGGCGATCTCCCAGAACTTTTATTCTCCTCTGCCAGCATTACCTCCTCTGTAATACCATAAAACGTGAAGTTATACACAGATTTATTTGCTTTAAAAAGTGGCACAATTTCAATAATCAGGCATGAAAATATACATTCAATGGTTGTACTCTTTAGGATTTTGGCTAACATTTACAGGAACTGATGTGAATGTAACTTTGAGAGGCCGCTATGACCTTCTTTGGAGAAAGAGCTCTTATTCGCTCTTAAATTCTCGCAATATCTCTCTCTCTCTGTCTCTGTCTCTCTCTCTCTCTTCCCACACTCACCCACATAAATATGCACTGCATCTCTCACGCACACGCCCGCACACGCACACACACACACACACACACACACACACACACACACACACACACACACACACACACACACACACACACACACACACACACACAAGGGTGTCCACAAAAATGTAGTCAGTGAGTCAGTATAACCTTTTTGCACCCTTTACTTGCGTGGGAGACTAGCAATGTAGATTGCCATTACACCACAGTGTGTGTGTGTGTGTGTGTGTGTGTGTGTGTGTGTGTGTGTGTGTGTGTGTGTGTGTGTGTGTGTGTGAAATTCAAGGGAAATACTGTACTGCAGATTCAAAAACGGCGTGTCTGTTGCAGAGAGATAGCTTTACGAAATCAGCTGTGAAAATGACTGACCATAAAGCAACAGTAAATGTATTTCAGAGAGTAAATAGAAGTGCCTTTAAATGCATTTGGCTTTGCACAGTATAAGCACATGTTATAATTGAATTGTCCTACTACTACTTGTGCTTACAGAGTTACTTCTAAAATGTATCGTTTGGAAGTCCAAAATATAAAAAAAACTTCAGATAAGAAATACGAAATTTAAACGCAAAATGAAGAAGGAGAAACTAAATAAGCAAAAAGAGATGTTAACAATAAAAAAGAGACACAAAAAGACCACAAAGAGACAGCAAAATTACTAAAGAGTAAAGCAAAGTCACAAAATGTCTCTATGAATTTGTGGCTCTAGTTTTTTACCGTAGGTAACAGGGGTGGGGGACCTATTGTCCCTCCATTCCGCCATTAAACATCCAGGTATGTGTGTGCAGATGTGAAGTGGTTCTGTGGCCCAGTACCTGCCCTGTCTATCCAGGCTCTGTAGCCGTTCAGTTCTCTTTCCACCTGCTGCTGGCGGCGAAGCTTCATGAAGGCCCGCCTGTTCTCCACCCTCTCCCTCTCCTTGGCAAACTCTCTGAATAAGGAAGCAAAACAAACATAAGTAATACAGACCTAATCATCAGTGTTATTATCCACAGAGGAAGAGTCACACTCACCCGGACAGGACTCCCAAAACCAGGTTCAGCACGAAGAACGAGCCAATGATGATGAGAGGGATGAAGTACATCCAGTTCCATGTGGTACCCAAAGCATCGTTGGTCTGAAACCCATTTCATTCATGTTATAACACAACAACTGCCTGATGCTGCGAGGTTCATTCCTTTCAGCAGAACTGAAGCTCACATTATAGAGAACCGCCGTCCATCCCTCCATGGTGATACACTGGAAGACGGTGAGCACGGCGAACAGGATGTTGTCGAACTGCGTGATGCCGTCGTTGGGTCCGATCCAGGTGTCGTTGCAGTCGTAGCCCTCTGGACACTTCCTGACTCCGCAGGCAAATGCCAACTCTGACGAATCAACCGTCTCATTTTCTACAAAAAAAAAGGAAACATGTAGTAACCGACGCAGCTTTTGTTATTAACACAAACTCTCACTCTCACTCACTTTTATTCAACGTTATTTTGTGTATCCTGCATGTTTGTTACCACAAGTTGTTGTATTTACAAAAAATATGTTGAAGAATGAGCTTTACAGAACAACACGCTAAGGAACCACTTTTTTTACTGGATGTTATCTCACGTCATTTATTCTATTACATGTGCTTTTACTAGACAACTTAATAAGACTTTTGCTGCAGATTTTGTGTTCTGCAGTGATGGCAAATATTGATACAAGTCCCCTTCTGTTAAAAAATGAGATTGTATGTAAACATTTTTACATGAAACATGTCTGGAGGGTTTCTTTAAACTATGAGTATTCTGGGAAATTATAGAATTTAAGGTTCATTTTCGTCTTCTAAATACTGTTTATACCTATTTAGGTTTAATATCTTAAAACCATCTATAAGTGGTGCTGGGAGATGACAGTAAATGCTATGGTGTGGCGCGTGATTACAGAGTAGTTGTTGAGTAATTAAGCAGCAGCTAAATTAGCCAGCAACAACTCTAATAATACCTCTTAGCTCCGTAATCTATCAAAGCCTCACAGTCTGAAACAAAGAGTTTCACACCCTCTGCTTGAGACATTTGAGCAAACCACTTTTGGTGTACTGTACCTGCTGGTAAACCCATCAAAGTGAATATTTAATCATCCAAAAAAGTGTGACAATTGCTTCAGTTTTGTGATAAAAAGCAGGCTCACCTCAAGACAGAAGGTGCCCACAGATGGTGAGGCAGTCAAGCCAAAATTAATCCTTAAACTGTTGGGCATCATAATGCCTTCTAAGCATTAAAACTAAAGGGTGAAAATGTTTCTAGTTTTAATGTGAAGCAGACTTTTTATTCGAACTCCAAAAGTCTCGCATCAAGAGCTTTGTTTTGGATTTAGTGACAATATTTGACCCCCTTAACACATCGGAAATATCTTTTCATTTAATCCAGATTGAACCAGTGATTTACAAAACAAAAAAGTAGCCAAAAATTCCAGGACAAAAGCAACACAATGATAAGATATTGTGGTTTGTGTTTTAAGACATCTGCCTATTCAGGACTGAATCCAAAGCTTTTGTCTTGTGTCTCGCACTCTTTAAGCAAGAGAGACGACTGCCCTCTTTGCTATACAAGACAAAGAAACGCACCAAGGAGATCGACAGATGGCAGGCAGGTTTGGTGAAGCTTCCCGCTGTAAAACTCCAGACCAATGATGGCGAACATGAGGATGGCAAAGAACAACAGCAGGCCGATCTGTAGCAGCGGGATCATGGCCTTCATGATGGACTTCAGCACAATCTGCAGGCCTTGAAGCATTCACAAAGAAAAAGACATCCTGTTCAGGGATAACGACACAGTACTTTTCCTTGCAATATTGTAAGTTAAATGTATTTGTCAGTGCCTCCTCTTTGCTCATTTAGAGTTGATGCTACTTGCACTAAAACATATGTTATTTCAAATGCAAATGAAGTATATTTTGTGTTTTCCAACAGGTTTGTATCACCACAGTGATGGCAGTTGAATCTTTAAAAGTAAAATCCTGCCAAAACCCAGCTTGAGACTCAGAAGAACATATTCAGTAGCCTCGGATTCTGCCATGAGTTTTTCTTTCCACCTAACTTCCTCAAGATGAACAACAGAATTTAGTCTTGTTACTATTAAAGCAGTAAATAGCTGTTAAGAATGGAAAATAAACTGCGATACACCTGCTTTTGGAAATGTTTCTACATGTCCTGGCTGTGTTTCAAAGGTTTCTAGGAAACAAAGGTGCCAATGACCTGCCGTACACCATAGCTTCTAAATGTGGCGTATTCATCGGTGGGTTGGGGAAACTTACTGCAGTATCGTTGGAAAATGTACAGGCTTTAAGCTTAAAAGGACCTCAACATTAATCTTAAACCTTGAAATTATACACAAACAAATGTAAGGACGGTCTGCCTTACACAGTAGAGAGATTACGCATAACCTTGCAACAACAAATTCAATTTTCTGAATGTTTTTGGAACACATATTTTCCGAGGAGTAAAACGAAATCGAAGATTACTGACAGCTGAAAAAGTCCTAAAATTTACTTGCAAAGAATAATCATCCGTTCTTTGCATTTTATATCAGTTAGTTGGACCTCGCAGTGCAGGTTAGGTGGCTGACTCACTGGGTATCCCTGAGACGAGTTTAAGAGGTCTGAGCACTCGCACGGCCCTCAGGGTCCGAAGGTCGACGGGGATGTTCATGTGGGCTCCAGCAGTGGCCAGGATCCTGATGGGCAACACACACATACATACACACATTATGTATACTTACTCCACAGATACTTTTGATGGTGTAGGGCTGCTTGGCAAACACTTTGAGAGTTAAATTATTAGCTATTACTTGTGACGGCCTGTAAAGGAAAATACATTTGGATTGAGAAAGAGAAAATTGAGCAAGGACATACACTGGTAGATACATCTAGCCCAGCTCCAATAGATGAATTTAAATATCTGTGGTGTTAAATACATTCATTGAGAGAAATAATTGAAAGGTAACAAAAAGGATGAAGACAGGAAGAGGAAAAAAACAGATTGATTGGCTGTAATGCTGACAACAATGCAGCCGTTGAGAGGGTACTGTACATAAATTTGATGTACCACACTCGTACGGTGAGACAAAGAATGCACAGCTACACCTGGCAGGCATATCTACTCACATCCACCCACACACACATTGATGTCCCTCCACCTACACACAAACAACAACACGAGCAACCTGCAGGCAATCTCTTACCGACTTACACTGCAAAACACATGTAATGATTCTTGTAGCAATGGAAAAAAATAGGCTTTAGTTTTGTATTATTTCTAATTAGAGAAAGATGATCTTATAACAAATGATGAAAAAGTGCTACAGTGTTACTGCCAAACATTCTCTATATATTAAAGGTGATATCAATTGAGTCGATTTGGTAAACGAAAACCATTAAGCCTTGAACCGCAACCATGAAAGGATCAATGTCAACTTTTTATTCAAGTAATAATTGAATTAAGTTGTGTAAATTATCCAAGAAATCCAAATGATTCCCACATTTCTCTCTCTGATTAACTCACCATACAAATATACCAACTCATAAAATCTTTGGATGGCAAATGAAATTATGGGGGAGGGTGTGTGTGAGTGTGTGTGTGTGTGTGTGTGTGTGTATGTGTGTTTGTGGGTGTGAGTGAGAGAGAGAGAGAGAGAGATAGAAAAAGCAGGGGGTAGAAAGCACATGGCAGAAACTCAAGTGTAAGCCCACGCAGAATCTCTCCTGAAAGCAGTGGGAGGGAGCGAGGCCGATGAGCGAGTGAATGAGCGAAGCCACGTTCCACACTTCTGCCGATAATCCTGAAAAACATTTTTGATTTTTTTGTCAATCCTGAACGCTACGCTGCCTTGGTTGTAGTTAACGATAATAAATATAACTAGCATCTTTAAATAATAGGTATAATAGACTAGTGTTTGAGGTGAATTCACAGGAAGCATTGTAGCAAGGTTTCATCTCTGTGGAAAAAACTGGGGACTTCTCTCGGGGAAACTGATATTTACAAGTTGCGTAGTCACAAATATTAAAGGGCTACTGCAGGGATTTTGCTGTGCCCAAGGGATGCATAAGAGACACTTAATAATGTAGAGCAGGTCAAGCTATAAAAAGCTGTAGTAGCCAAATACTACTTGACAGCGTATTTTCTTACACCCGAGGAAAAGACACGGTCAGGATTTTCAGACTGCACAAACTCCACATCTTTCTATTTTAACGTTAAATCTAAGTTGTAGAGTTTCAGGAATATGACATCATCAGTGTTATCTACAGGTTAGAAATAATTAGGCAGATTAAAGTTGAAATCAGAGAATACTGTAACCTTATTTACATACCAGTAAATATTGCACGTTGTATATGCCATTCTGTGAAATCAGTGAGGAAAGGTATGTTTTGTTTTATAAGCTTTGTTTTCTACACTAAAATAACGAACTATCAGGGGCAGCATGTCAAATCTAACTCTCGTCAATAAATTAGGCGAGTGATTGAATGTCAGACAAAGAGATGGCACAGCGAGAGACACTGAGACGGTGCGGGAGCAGAGGAGTGGGAGTTTGCGGAAATAGCCTTCAAACCCAACTCACAGAACAAAGACAGCAGCAGCACCACTCCTTCAAGGCTGCACTTTAGAGCACAGCAACTCAGCAGAGGCTCAAAACGAAGGCAAATATTTTGTCTTATATCTGTATTTTGTTTATGATCTAGTGATTCATCCCCACGTATGCTTTTGTCAGGTTTAGAATATTTTTTCTTACATACATTTTGTGACAAGGTTTAAATGTAATAATTCCTTCAACACAAGTAGGTTAGAATACTTTGATTAATCACGGAGCCTCAAAATATATATTGCTCACCTGCTTGTACATGAAACAGCCGATTCTCTTTAATCCTCTGAAAAAGTAGCTTGCTTTTCAAACACTGACAACAAGACATTGATAAATAGTAAAATAGTAAATGGACTGTACTTATATAGCGCTTTATTGGGTCTTTACGACCCCTCAAAGCGCTTTAGAAGTCGTTCACCCTTTCACACCTCATTCAAACAGAGCTGCGCCTAATGCTCTTAGAAACTTACGTTCACACACATTCAAAAACCCAATTTGGATCAAAATGTCATTGAAAATTGCATTGATGTATACATTTGATTTTCTTTTTTTTCCGGATTCTTTTAAGTTTATATCTTTGATTTGTTCTATTAAACTTAATTGCCAAGTGTATCCTTCATTTCAAAACACACTACAAAATACATCCAGTGTGTAGAGTAAAAAGATTCCCCTGATATAAAGAATTTGTAATAGAATAAATGCAGACAGGAAACGCTATCACTGTCGAGGCTTTCAGTACAGCAAAGGGACAAGGAAACACAGTGGACAGGCACACAAACACACAAACACCTCTACAGATTCAACTGTATTACAGTTCAGCGCCAAGTTCATGTTCATACTGAGAGGCTAATCTCTTCCTCTTTGTCTCCTTAAGTGAAGCACTGTTGCACAGTTTTATAGCAAGCTGGCTCTGGAGAGGCTGAATTCATTACATGCACAGAATGTAGCCTCTCCCACACACCTCCACCTACACGAAGAACGCCTCCAAAAACTACAGCAATCAGCAGCATCACGTTGCTCACCGTTCAAGCACAGCTCTGTATGGTAATGTCCGGCTGAATCAACGTCAACATAATGCGTCAACAAATTAATGGCTTTGATTTATATCTGGGAGAAAAAATGCATTGTGGGTCTAATGGCAACAGTAATAGTGCTCTGTTGGATTGGAATTACATTAAAAAAATGATTAGTCATAGAATAATGGGCTTTCCAAAGAAAAGCCACCTGGGACTGTATGCTATTGTTTGTTCAGTTCAAAAATGAGACCACATTTAGAGCCGAAACCACTGCACCTGTCGTTTTAAACACTTTGCATAATACACTTGATGTTGTCAAGAGCTTAAATCTTAATTTCCTGCCATTGTTGTAAAATATCTGTGCATCATGTGCCGCACAGAGTGACATCAGACTAATTTACCCATTGCCCTGAAACCTCCAGGATTGGGTCGCACCAGCTGATTGTAAATCCATCACATATTTTGCCAAGTCCCCTCAAGTGCTTGGTTCTTATTTCTAATAAATGAGTTGTTAAATAGAAGTGCAACATCAAAAAATATAGTCCAGTTGTAGTGAGTGTTGTAACAACTAAACTCTTTGTGAGAGCTAGTTTGTGTTGTGCACAGAAATCTGCCTACAGACACATACACACACACACACACACACTTATAAGGGTTATCAATACCAGCTGTGGATGGTATTAAAGCCATGTTACTAACATCACCTCAGACTTACACAACGCTCCGAAAAAGGGGGGGGGGCAGGCAGTATTAATCCAGCACTAGGATCAAAACAATCAACTTTCTCCCCTCTACTTCCAGTGCACCACACCCATCTACAAACTGAGCCTTCAGTTTGTGATGCCCAATCGGTGTCGAGGGGTGATGATGCCAATGACTCACTCCTGTATGTCTGTCTTTGAGCCAGATGGCTAATGAATCACTCCCAACTCCCACCTAGCTGTATTATTCATCCTGTATAAGGAGCACTGACTTTAGCAAAGTGTCACACTGTAAGAGCGACAGCAGAGTGCGGCAAAAAGGGAAAGCAGACATCTGTAACACAACATGATGGGAAGCTGAGGGTGATGAATATCATTCCTGTGCGATTAGGGAGTTGTCAGAAATAACCAGGCAACATGAGGGCAACAGGTTTACAAGAAACAACATGTACCATCATCAGCCCAATAAGTGGAGTAACAAACAGGCACAGGCACAAGCCATTGGGGAGACATTTTAATTCTGATCAAAGCATCAAGTCCACATGTGATGTCTGCTTGCCTCAGGATATAATTGACCATTTTAGAAATCCCCGATTTAAATTGGTCCGTGCGTAAAATTATCTGGGTGTTGTCCTTTTTGCTACACACTCTTTGCTCAGATTAAGGATTTTAATTGAGCTCAATGTCCCAGGAGAGCCGCTTCTATCAATTCAATAATGTGAAAATGGAATGAATGCCGCCAGCGCTGGCCCACTGGCCTCGATTTTATTCCCAACCGGCCTCTATGACACGTGTGTTTTCTTTTAAGTCTGACTTACTTGTACTGTGCCACCAGACTGTGCATGTATTTGTGTGTGTGTATGTGTGTGTTTGAGTGTGTGGAGCAGCATATGTGCTAGCAGAAAATGTGTCAGATAGGTGGCAGGAAACCAGGTCATCAGTTACCAGATGTGTGTGGAATTGGATAAGATGGTCTGTCAGCAGCAGAAAGTACACCGCCAACTGTGTGCATTTTACACTCAGTTGAAGAGCTTAACTTCAACAGTTGAGTCAATAGAAACAGATTTGTTGGTGTAACAATCCTGTTAGTACAGTAAAAGGTGCAACAGATCACACTTCAAACTATTCGATCAAATGCATCACTGATTCTGGGTGAGGCACCACTGTTTCTCATGGAATACAGTTACCATTTTTGGTCCCTTCGGGGCCGCCTCCTAAGTCGATATAGCAAAATAGTTAACAAACTGCTTTCTTATAGACACATTGAGCAATCATCATTCATTAATCGTGTTTCTGGCCCCCTGATGAGTACATTCATCTCTTTCAGCTCACTTTTTGGTCTCCACCAACTCCTGAGTGAAATATATGTCCCTCTAAATGCTCGACTATGCTGACCAGCTAGCTGCTAGCTGCTAGCTGTATCTGCATTCTGCCTGAAGGGGAGCAGTTAGTACACAGAGTATTATTCACTGAAAAACAGCTGTCTATTGGAGCAGAGATACTGATCCAACACATTGTAGTTGTTGGACAGCTAAACAAAGGGCTAAAACCTGGTAGAAACCTGCTGCAGATTGGGTGATATTTAAACCTTTCACAATATCATTTGATTCATTGTTATTTTTAAAATGTAGATTATGGCGTCTTGAAGGTGAACTGCATTGATAGCTTCACCAAACTTTTCAAACTGCTCTCCGGTGGCCTCCAAACCCATAACGCTTAAACCCGTCTCATACCTTATGTTAAGACTCCAAGCTTAAAAAGTTGTATAAATATTTTTGGACTTAAATGTGAGTCAATTCATACAGTATCATCATGTCTTTGCCCTGCTTTGTGCTCAGTGTGCTGTAATTCATGCAGTGCTTGACCTACACAGACACACATTTGGTGATTGGTGGATTTGTCGATCCCAAGAACCTTAATTCGACAACCAATACAATCAGTTAAAATTCTGCCCACTCAAATGTAAATATTCCCTGGTATGATAGTAAACTCTGGGTATTTGGTCCAAGGATGAAGCATTTTCAACTTGAATAAATCCCTTACCTTCTCTCTTAAATAAAATGTAGGGGAGGTCAAACAATAAATCAGTTAACTGAGAAAACAAATATTAAAAATGTATCCCTGATGAAAATTCTTATGTAAGGCACACACGTTCACATGTTCCCAGCAGCGTGGTTTTGAGAACTGTAATTGGGTCCGCAGCTCGCTCCAACCTCCATGAACTCAATGTTACACAACTTGCACCGCTGGCCTTCAAGTGATATCCTACGCCAAAGTTCTATTTTAGGCAACACTCACTTTCTGTGTGCTTGATGGGCTGATGGTTAAATAGGACACTTTCCTGCAGCTGTGTATATCTGGACGGTTACAACAGAACAATTTAAGTGCTAAAATGTACAACAAGTGTATTTATTTAGCCACACTTTGCTGAAACACCACACTCTGCGTTGACTGTGAAATGGAAACTACAAATTAAAGCCTGCCGGGAAATGTACATGAAATGATTATCTTCATACATAGTTTTACTCTATTACTTTAAGGTTTAAATCAAAAATGATACTGAATGCCTATGAAGGATTAAGAAAGATAATTATACTGACAAGTTTCCTCAGTCAAGTCTCAAACTGTTTTAAATTCACAACTAGTCAAAGGCTTGTTAACGACGAGCTGTTGCTTTTCTACCCAACATTTCTTAATTTATTTTTGGCTAACGAGCCGAATATTGAGAAACTGAAAGCTTAATGTTTTGCAGCAAACAATGACTGACGCCTGACAGAGATTCCCAAATCAACCAGTACTGTTAAGATAACAACTGTTCTGAGCACATCATTATCACTGACTAAACACTTTAACCCTGTGTATTCAGTAGAAATTTGTCAACACCACAGCTGTTTAGACCGGCACTAACTGGTCTGCAAATGTCTTTTATGTAAGAGGCAGAGAGAGAAACACAGCAAGAGAGGAAGATAGACTGAGAAATAAGAGATACTGAGAAAGAGAAAGCTGTGGGTGTCAGGTTGAAATGAGATGTCAACACGCCAGCAGCAATCTCTCTCCTGCATGCTGAATACTGTACACTTAACCATAAAAAGCATCATGTAAAACAATGCACAACTATTGCGCAACTAATTTCCTTTAACCCCGTCTTTAAAAGGAACAAAAGGGTTTTCAATATGTTTTTTCCTGACTCCGTCGCCATTTGCCCCACTTGTTTCCTCTCTTTTCTTCTCTCTTACTCCCTTTCATCCATCTATTTTTTAAAAACGCTTTTGCATAACAGCGCTGCATTCACATTTAATTCACAGAGGTCCTGGGGGCGAACCAAGGCATGTTTTAGACACAACTGCCAATCCACTTATCCACCCACCCATCACTGACTGCAGAGCCGTGGAAACACACACTTCCTTTCCATTTATGTGTTGTGTTTTCCTGCGGAGGTTAATATGTTTATAGAGAAAGACTAACAACAACATATCAACAATAAGGAATGTTAGGGTCACCACTGCTGACCGTGTGTCTGACATTGGTGCATCATGTGTGGATTGCATGCCTTTACAATGCAGTACAAGCACGGTGGCAACAACATTGATAAACGTTGACACAAGCAGCGTCACATGCATGAATGCACCGACATGACTTGACAATCAGTGTCTCCAAATTAATCTTTTGGTTCACCAGCCACAGCCTGGTAAAGTAAAAATGACTTCTGTCAAAATTAATTGCACAATGAGTTGTTGAGCATTAATTTAAAACTTTCCACCCCCCATGCACACTCTCATTCAACCAGTGGAGTTTGTAATTCATCATAGAGTCAAACCAAATTCAGAATTAAAAGACAGCATTTGGACGCCTACGTACAAGGGCACACAAACATTATGCATGATTTAAACCCTCTCTGTTACATGTGGAATATTTATTATTGGCTACTTTACCTTTCTGCTCCTTTATACTTCTACTGCACTACATGTTGGAGAAAAATGTTGCAGTTCTTGCTTCACGACATTCATTTAACAGCTTTAGTTACTTTGAAGATTCTGATTTTTAATCCAAAATAAAAACAACTTAAACATTATGATGTATTATTACTATCCATCAAAAACAAACTTTACCTTCACTATCTGCAACATTAACATACACTTATGTTTATATAAGTAAAGTCTTAGAGGACAGATTAGTTTCCTTATGTTATTATGCATTTTACTTGAGTAGAACTTCTGAGTACCTCTTCCAAAATCAGGTTTATCTTTTCAAAGTTGGTTTATTGGGTAAAATGTATGCTATTAAGTCTCAAAAAACATAAAAGTCATATTCTGAGGAAGTTAACCCTATATCTTTTTAGCAGCAGAACCTACAAACCTACAAACCTCTGTTAATTCGCAGACAAAGCAGTACATTACTGAAACACTTACTCACTAGTCGTCTGCTCCTGTACAGAAAGCCAAACTCCACCTCAGCAGCGCTACAACTAGCATTGTGCTCCCCTATAGATTTTGTTGCTTTGCCTGGGCTCTAAGACAATTGATTAGATGTTGTTTATTGCTCACAAAATAATCCTTGTTTCAAAATAAATCTTGCTGAGAATAAAGACAAATATGCCAACAACGTTGTTTCAGTTTTGCTGAATGACAAATCAAAAGAAATCCTGTATAAATAAATAATTGAAGCTACTGGAACAGAGGTTAGCATGGAAAGGTGAAAAGACTGACTGTTGGACTACAAACTATTTAAATGACTAAATACATTTGAAAAAATGTTGATGAATCCCAACCCTGTGACCAAAAAAGTAATAAAAGGCAATTTGTTTTGGTAATAAGAGAGAAACTATCTAATGGTTCAATACAACTAGCCATCTGATTAGCAGAGCTACTGCGATTCATTTCAAGCTGCCGTTTCCCTGATATAACGTTATCTGCACTATTTTGTAAAAGTTCATGACTTTGCTCTATTTCATACAACTCCAGCATAGAGCTATGCTAAAATGTGACCATGCAATGCAACTTTACCATACAGAAGCAGAGAATGTAGGCATAGAATAGAAAATATATATATATTGATAGTCATATAAAATGGCCATAGAATGTAACTATCTGATATTTTAAATTGTTCTCTGATGTCTACAAAGACGGTATATAACTTTGGTCGATTCAAAAAATGTCCAGATGCGGTTTTACAGGCCCATTTAAAACCCTATGATTTGGTCCTAGAATGAAACAAGCTGAATTGCCTTATTATGGGGCCCATTTAAATAATTATGATGAGCTCTGCTCTGATTGGCTGGTTTACAAGAAGCAATCCATGGCTGCCTCAGAACCCGCAGAAGTAAGTGAAGTTTGCGAAACTGTGAGAGATGAACATGGTGGCTATTGGCATCCAACCTTACATGTTTGAGCCTTTATCGAAGAAGGAAATCGATGAATTTGAAGAACAGCCAGTTGGTCGGAGATTGGAGAGCAACGTTACGGAGTGTTAAGTGTTAGCGTTAGTTTTTTCCAGCAGCTGGTGTATGCAAATGTTGGGGCTGGACTACCGTGTGTTACGTCACACACAGCGATTGTTGTAATTTGCCCGTTTCACCGCTGTGATATGCATATTCATGATTTGCACTTGAAGGAGGAAACAATGGTGTTTGAGGTTCACAGTATGTCAGTTCAATGTATCGAACTCTCCTTATTCAACTATGCTAAGGTAAATACAGTTTTCCATTGTATGGCACCTTTAATAAACCCTGGGGTGACCATAGAAGGAAAAAACGAATAAATCGAGGTCAAGCATTTCTGCGCAGAAGATAAGTACAGTGCCAGAACAACAGAACGCCTTTCTCCACAATGCTTTAAGTGCAGTGCACCAGCTTCAAGTACAGAAATCCACCAGTAACCATGACTTATCTTGAAAGATCATCTGCAAGCTAAAGTATAGCTTTAAAATAAATTCTCCATCCATTCTATATGCAAACAAGGACAAGAGACTTAAGCAGGAGGCAGCTGCTAGCCTTGTGCTCTCCAGAGTTATTCAATCATTTAATGTGTGACCGCAAATCAAAACATGGGAACATGGAGTCAATAAGGCCACAATCTAAGTCCCTTACACTTGTAAATCGTGCCCTCAATATATATATTTTCTCTCTATGGTCACTGCCGTACTTTGTAATATGAGGACTTCTTTAACTAGCTCATAAAACCACAATTAGTAACATGCTCAAAAACAACAGTAAAAACACTTTAATCATTGTTAAAACTGTTTTGTAAACTCACTTTGGCAGAGGAGGAATAGCTATAGTAAGATAAATACAGGTGTAATTAATAATGTTAACAATGTCCTGATATTCTGCATACTGTAACTCTGGAGTGAATGGCTGACATGGAAGTGAGCCATCGGTAATGGTATTAGTCACAGCTGTGGTTTTCCCAGCAATGGCTACTTTGAAAAAGATCTAAGCATCAAGTCAGAAGAAAAACATGAGAGAAGCTTTGCAAGGATTTTTAACACTACTGCCAATCCAAAGTCTAAGAGCAATTGCTTTGCTTTGATTTCACTGGCTCGCCATCAGAGTGTATGGCAATTTTCAAGAAGTTGGTTGGTGACCGAGAACTGATCTTCCTCCTCCAAAAACAGATTTGATCAGTATGCCTGGCAAGAAGTAAGTTATGGATCTGTTGACAATGTTTACAACAAACATGCTTTACTTCCAGTAGAGAGCAACGGACGCCACTCACCCGCTGAGCACGACTATGAAGTCCATGACGTTCCAGCCGTTCCTCAGGTACGAGCCTTTATGGAAAACAAAACCAAGGGCAAGCAGCTTGATCCCGGCCTCGAAACAGAAGATCCCGATGAAGTACGGCTCTGTTTTCTCCTGTGAAGATAACACACAAGTGCAGTGTCAGCAGAGGCTGTAGAAAGTTAGAAAAACCTCTATCCTGTCGAGTTCGAAATGTTAAAGCAGGCTTCACACATAAACAAACCATACTGTATATACACTAAATGTCTCATTTACAAACATTTGAAAGGGCGTGAAAAGTAATTTTAAAAGCTTGTTGTCAACTGTTTGTATAATTCTAAAAACAAATTCTATAATCTGAAAAATATTTTACATTTATGACTAATCTGAATAGCAGTCAGAAGTAACTCTAGCATTGATAACAATTAAAAAAAGTAAAAGCAAATATTTCCCCAAAGGAGATTTTGGAATAGTACAAGTGTCCAACATATTAAAATAGAATCGGAGGATGAAACCCTCTTTATTAGTCACATACATGCACGCAGCAGAGCACACACAGTGAAATTTGTCCTCTGCATTTAACCCATCCTAGTACTAGGAGCAGTGGGCAGCTATTGTGCAGCGCCCGGGGAGCAATGGGGAGGGGGGGATTGGAGGTGTCTTGCTCAAGGACACCACAGCAGGGCCTAGGAGGTGAACTGGGACCTCTCCAAGTAGCAGTCCACCTTCCATATTTTCAAGTCTGTTCGGGGACTTGAACCGGCGACCCTACGGTTCCCAGTCCAAGCCCCTACTGACTGAGCCACTGCTGGATGAAAATGTACTTTATATACGCTTATCACGGTCCTATTTATTTTATTTCCGCAAATAACGGCACATGAACTTCTTGATCACTTAATGCATCGAGGATGTGAGAAATGATTTGGTCCTCACCAGTCTCTTTGCCATGGGGGTCTTATCCTCTCCAGGGAGGTGCTGCTCCAGGGCCAGCACAACACAGTTAGCGGTGATGGTGGCCAGGATCATGTACTCAAATGGTGTAAAGGCCGCAAAGTTAAGGAAAGTACTTATTTCACAACAGAAACACAAAATAACAACAGCACAAAAAACACAAATCCACACAAACAGCATACTTTCTCAATTCCACAAATACTTCAGACTCCATGTGTGCGTGGTGGTTCAGTGGAAAACAAACTTAAATGGATGGATGATTAAATGACAGATGAATTATGCCATGGTTCATTTTCTCTGGTATTCAAGGCAATCTGTTGGAGAGATTTCAGTATCCATGGCAACCTGCTTTTAAAAGTGCTTTTCACAAAGAAGAAAAAAAAGAGGCATGTTCAGGAGGGAGAGAGCGAAGTGAAGTCACCTTGGCCTGACTGGATTAACTACACAAACTACAGCAAACAGTCCTCATAACTCCTTTCACGACACACAGCAGACAGCACGGTACACTGAAGTCTGTGTTGTACAAATTTAGAGAATCATAAAGTATTGTGTCTTTGCTACTTAAGGAGATCAGTTAAGGTTTTAACTTGAACTGTTTGATATTGAGTCGATTTACGTCATATGATGACCCAGACAGTTTAAACAAAGAATTAAGGTAAATTCGCTATACCAAAACATTCACAGTTCGAACAGAACAATTACCGATGATAGTTATATTTTTTATGACTGTATACATGCTGAAAGATGGCACTTCAGGATGTGGGGAACTGTGATGGGCATTTTGTGTATTTATTGTTTCTTAATTTTTCACAAAAAAAGAATAACTGCACTGATTTTAGAAGTAATAATACTGAAGCGGAAGCTATTTTTCTTCTACATTGTTCAATTCTTCATGAGACTCCAAATATGTTAGGTGTTTGACTGTCTTTTGATTATTTTGAATCTTTAAAGTATAGATTATTTCTAGAAGCTCTTGCATCATTTGTATAATTTATCAGGAGTAATGTCCAACTTAGATTTTCTCACAGCTAAGACTGTGTGTGTGTGTGTGTGTGTGTGTGTGTGTGTGTGTGTGTGTGTGTGCATGCACTTACCCTATGGATACAGTACATGTGTGAACCAGCGTGCACTGCTTGCGACTACATGTGCCCCAACACTTGTATGTGCTTGTGACTTTCGGTCCCCCGGAGTTCCCCTGAGGCAGCTGCTCCTTGTTATTAATTTTCCTGCCTTCAGAGAAATGGGGTCACTGACTCACAGAGGAGTGCTGCGATGAGGGCCTCTGGGACTCGCACTGACTCACATTGACAGGTCCACATGGTTGCCATTGAAGGCCGGTGAAAATAGCTGAAGTGGGAAATACTTAATAAATCTCACCCACTCTACCTGACCTTAACCTGTTACCTGCGTGCCAGATGATATGTATCCTGTAGACCATTTAGGAAAAGGGATATTTAGTTGAATGTTTGAAATAGGACTTAGTATAGGAGATGAGAAATCCACCACAGTCAATATCAAGTCGACAGTTCTCTTAGAGTAACATACAGTATTTGAGTGTGATGGATTGGGTAATTAATTACAGTAAATCTTCACAACTTTGCTTAAGAGACTTTACGGGAATGTAAAAAAACAATGGCTGCATGGGTGGTAGCAAACATTCCTAAAAATATGGTCAGCAGTTAAATAAAGTATACGGAAAGGCTGAAACTAATGATTATAATCAGAATCCATATATTTGTTAATTACCTTCTAAATATATCGATGTATCATTGATTTTAAATATATTAAACACCAATATTAGAAAAATATCAACCCCAGTTTCAAAGATTACAAGGTGACTTCTTTAAAAATCTATGTCAATCCAAAAAAACAGAAGAA
This sequence comes from Eleginops maclovinus, assembly GCF_036324505.1. Taxonomy (NCBI): domain Eukaryota; kingdom Metazoa; phylum Chordata; class Actinopteri; order Perciformes; family Eleginopidae; genus Eleginops; species Eleginops maclovinus. The sequence continues at coordinate 16,257,199 of NC_086354.1, forward strand.
CTTATAACAGATATACAACAAAAAAAGGCACATTGGGAAGTTGCAACCAGAGAATATTAACGTGTTTCCTTTTAAAGAATCACCCAAATGGATGTAACAATTACCAAAAGACTTGCCTATTAATTTTGGTTCAAAGGAACACTGCTGTGGCCCTGTTACTTAACTCTCTGGTGCACTCTGGCCTACATTTGGCAACACAAGTCCCATCAACTCCTCAACCTGTGAGGAATATCATCCTCTAACAAGTCAGTGTGTTCGTGCAGGAAACACACATTCAAAGAAACACCACAGTAATAAATGCATCTGAATGTCTTCCTTACTTGCTGTCTCATAAGTTGGACGTTCTGAGCGAAAACCTGGGTCTCAGCCAGTCAATACTCTGACATGTGCTGCTCTTACAGCCCACGATTGACCACAGTACTACCAGCCAGCTCTCTCCCACATACCTCTGCCTCTGTGATACCGATAGTCACATTAGCAAGCTGCCAGTGGCCAGCTAGTCTTGACCACTAGACCCACTCCCACACAACACACAGAGCCTGTGGTTAGGTAACAGTGAGACTGGCATGGTACACTGAAGTAAGACAGGAGGAGCAGTGGGCAGATATGGGAAGTGAGTGATGTTGTTGAACTGATAATGCTCTAAGGGGAGACACTACAGGTGAATATGGTGAAAAATGTATCCAATAGAAATCCTTTGTTGAATACCTACATTTAGACAGGTTTTTCTTTTTGCATTATACAATTATATTATGTTTGAATATTTGTAAATAAGACATTATCTAACGCTATCTTAAGGTGAAGAAGACTTGTTATAGCAGTCAATTAACCCAAACTCTCAAAATTGACCATGGCATTTGCCTGTTGCATGAATGTCTAAGTATATACACAACTGTTAACTTAAATATCTTATATGCTCTTGTATGTACCTACCAGAGACTCAAGATGTAAATTAGCCTTAATGGCTGAGTCTGGAACATTTACTTGATGGACTCAAGTGCTCATGTGCATTGTACCTTTTTGATGAATTAAATACAAGAAATATAATTCATTGAACAAGGCAAGTATCACCAATAGATTATGTGTGTATGGCCTTATTGATTGTGCCCGCACTGTGCCTTCACATCTTTTGTGAATTTGGCTGCAGTTTCTGGAAAAATTAAACTTCCCTGACAGTCTTTGACAGATCTGCAGAAGTTCAGGGGAGATAAACTGTTGGCCGATGCGGCAGCAGGAAACTGAAAAATTGCTGCCTGGTGGATTTGAACTGACTCCTACTCATGGCCAGGTTCATATTCCAATGAGTACTAAGGCAGTAGAGATGTGCCTACATGCCACCCCCACAACGAGGAGAGCTGCTTGTAATGATCACCACATGCTAACTTTCTGTCTTGTGCCAACATGGGAGCACATGGAGCCCACAGATGAAGAAAATCAGGGCAAAGTTACTAAGCACCATTTCAAGAGGAAGGTTAAATTCAGCTGTGCAATTGAATTAATCAATCCGGTGAGTCAACTAACAGCTGGAGATCATTATGCAGATAAGCAAACACTAAACAGAGAGGCTGCAAGGCAGATATGTGAAGGAGTCATGCAAAAACACAATGGCAGCAGGGATAATGCACTTAAAATGTACTTTTGTCACTTTTTTCAACATTCAGGAGTTGTATTTGTACGCACAGGCTTCACATGCTGCCTGTGGCTGTCCATGGTGCTGAACACACAACATGCACTTGCACTCTATTACAAACTGTAGGAAAAGCAACTGTAAAAGGATATGGCCATTCAATGAATCGCCTGGCGGTTTTCCTGATAATGTTGTCCTCTGCGAATAGAAAGAGCGACCTGTTGACGGTGAGGCAGTTCTGCCGGTGGGGCACGGGGTTGTACATAGCCATGGTCCGGGCCCGCTGCGCCTTGGCTTGTCTGATGGAAGCAGTGAGACTCTCGGCAGCCGCGTCCGCTCCTTCCCCGCCGCACTCCGGGTCTCCATCCCCGGAGTCCACCGTGCTGGGAGCGCACTCGTCTCCAAATCGAGCCATTCTACAAAGAAACGATGAAACCGCCGGCTTAAGAGGGTTTTGACTACAAGACGACTTCTAGGATAGAACAATGTGAAGTGGAGCTAAACGGGAAAAAGGGATCAACCTTCAATCCGGTGATTTTCGAGCTCCAAGATTCCCCAAAAGTTGCAAATGGCTATCACTCCATATCCACAAGAAAATATTATGATATCATTCAGTTGGCTTATATTCTAAGGGACAAAAATCATCCATTCACTTAACGATTCAGGTGCAAAATCGCATCATCCCATCTGTTAAAGAGCGCATCACAATCTGCTCTGAACAACTTTTATTACGCGCGTCTCTAAACTCTGCAGGTAGCAATGGAAGAAAGAAAATCCACCGAGTTTACACCTTTCAGTTTTTTTCTATCAGCATCCAATCTCGCTTTGACCTGACAAAGCTGCTGATGCCTGATCAGAAACTACCCTGTGCTGTTTACATGATGCAGAGATCCGAGGGAAGTCTTCGAAAACTTTGCGCATCGTCTTCTCCCGGTAAAGTTGACAAAAGGAAGATTTCAGGTGGATGAAGCCCGTTTAACGCGTCTAAAACCGAATATATATATTAAAAAAAACCATGAAATAAAGTTATTTATAATCAGTCGATAATATAGCGGGAGAGTCGTTTGGATCGCTCGATCATCTTACAATCGTTTCACCTGCTGGGGGAAAAAAAAAACACGCAGCCAGGAGCGCATAAGCACCGGCAGACTCCTCCCACAGTAATTATTCATGATGGCGTTTTCAAAATCCATCTGAATGAAAGCTGGTGGAGAGGAGGGGCATATATGTTGTTACCATAGCAATTACAGTTTGCTGAGGATGAACAAAAACATTTTCCTAAAAAAAAAGGAGCCTATATTCATGCTGTGTGGGTATGTGGTTCAAAATTATGTAAAGGTGTTTGTGGGTGGCAAGAAAAGGGGTGTGAAAAAACATTTAATACTAAAAAGGTGATAGCCATGCACAGACTATGTTAAGTGTGTGGATAGGGCCAGTGAGTAAAATAAATTACCTAAAAAGGTGATTTACAGAACAGGAGCTTGAATCATTTACCCCCATTTGGTATTGTCTGACAGCGTTGTCATATTTTCATTAATGGAGACAGACTCGCACTATTAAAACATTTAAAAACTAGGCCATTGTGCTAATATTGGAGAAAAAGTCATGAGTAAAAATAGAGCATGAAATAGATCTTAGGGCTGCTCCCTTTTTGAGGGAGCACAGAAGAAAGCAGGGTCTCTTTCTCACTCATTGCCACAAGTGAGACCTCATTAGGAAACTGGGCTCTCTCGCTCCATCTGCTGCTCTCCTCCCTTCCCCACTTTTTCCTGAAGATGACCACTTCAGCCCCCACACAGCATTATTCAATCATAGCTGAAGCTGCTGTTTGTCACATCAAAAACATGCAATTAAAACCATCAATCAACGACACAAAGAGAAGCTATTTGCCTCTGATTGACAGACTCCACTGAGCAGCAGCACAATGCAGGTATCAGTGTGCAGACGGGTAGCGTGCGAGGGCTCAGACGGCGGGACTGTGGAAGAAAGCCGAGAGAGAGTGACAAAATCATGCTTGGCAAACAATTTGAAATCTGGGGAAGAAAAAAAAAAAATCGATTTAACGGGATCTATGAATAACTGAGCTACAAAAACTCAGTCATGGCTGTTTCCTCCGCTGCCTAATCTGCATGAGGCAGGCGGGCGTGTCACTTCATGCAGAGCAGGAGAGCAACAAAAGGCTGACCGACTGATCAGTGCAGGAAGTAAAAATAGCAAGGATGACAATTAGCATGTAATAAGTGCAGTTTGCTTTAATGCAGAGCCCTCAAAGTACCTGCAACGCATCTCAGGCTCATCCCCACTTTCTATTCAAACATGTTACATAAGCATTCATTATAAAAAGAAACATCATCTACTTGTATGTTGCCCCAAAAAATATTTGTCCATCTTTGCAAACAGTTCCTCTATCTGTGTGTGTGTGTGTGTGTGTATCTTGCTGTCTCTTTGCTGTTGTTTCCATAGCGACACAGCTCTCTTGAATTCCTGCTCCGTTCTTTTCATTTCTGCCAACAAAAGCCATGTTGCACAATAGAGCAACCTCTTCCTTCAGAAATCTGTTTTCCAGCACGCACACGCACACACACACACACACACACACACACACACACACACACACACACACACACACACACACACACACACACACACACACACACACACACACACACACACACACACACACACACACACACACACACACACACACACCCTCAGGATCATTGGACAAACCAGATGCAGCACCATCACCACACCAATGATCCATTGTTCTGTTTATACATGACCACATGTAGCCCGCTTCAAAAGTGTTTGGCTTTTGTTTTCTGCTCTTTCTCACAGCCTACTCAAAGGCTTCTAAAAATAGCTGTGTGAACAGATAAAAAGCAGAAAATCTCATATCAATTTGCTCGGGCTTGGCCAAACTTTGAATAGAAAGCACTAACTAGAACATAAGGGTCACAGTTAGCTTATTAAGGGGTACATTAGTGCCCTTACTACAGAGAAATGAAAGGCACAGTTTTCGGCATTATCTTTTTACTCCTATTGTCCAAGCATCTCAGGAGATATTGTACGGCAGAAGACAGATGAAGTGAGGCTGCAGGTGACATGCACGGTGAGTTAAAACGTTAATGGGCGTACTTTGTGCCAGAGCTCTGATGAGCATTTATATAATTGCAGACAGGCTTTCATCCAGCATTGACTGGAGTGGTTTTAGCATTTTATTTTCCTCTCTGTTTCCTAGCAACAGACATCCTCTAGTACTGAGTTATGTCAGTTTGAGTCGACCAATAACCGCCACTTATATGAATGCAAATTGCCATGACACCTTTAGAGTTTGAAACATATGAACATTATGGTTATATTGGAGAAATATGACAACTCTCACTGGAACAGCTCAAAATGTTGCATTAGTGCACTTCAATAAGTTTCTGTTGTGAGGAATTGTCTTTTCGTAAAAGTCATATTATTCAAAAATGTAATATCACTCGTTGATTTTGATCTTTTCTGAATTGTCGTCCAGAAACTTCCCAAAATATCATCAATATGTCAGTTGTGTAGTTGCAAAAAACAGCACTGTCCAAACTCATCTGCCGAGCGTAAAGATATCATATGCTGCTTCCCTGCTGCTCTTCTACTCTGATTCCCTAGCATCCCCTAATGGACAAATAACCACAATACATGCACAGCAGTTCTCTGAAATCAGCGTTTTGCTTTGTTTTAGTTCCTCATTTAGTATTATGAACTTTTATGTTCTTAAGTTGCTCATGCAGTTGACAAATAAGAGTTGAAAATAAGAGATTCCCACAGGGAAAAAAGACGAACACATGACTTAAGTTCTGTGTTTGAGTGTCTGCACATGAGAAAAAGATGGAAAGCCAAAGAGAGAATGACAGAGTATCAGTAAAGTGGCTGTGGTGTGGGTGGTGGAGGTAAAAAAAATAAAAAAATCGGAGGATGGAGAAGGAGGATGGAGGGGGGGGGGGAATAGGGCTTACACTGATGGAGTACCACTTCGCATTCGAGTGGAGGGAAGCAGATAATCAGAGCGATGTGGCTCCAGGGAGCAAAAGTTCACAAGCAAGCACCCTCAGCCCCGCCATTAACATCACTATCCAGTATCTGATTACAGTAATCCGTGGCTAACAATGATACACAGGCATTAAAAAAAACATCAAATCAACAGATGAGAGCAGAGGGGACAGATTTAGTGATTCATTTGTGGAACTATAACAATGCTGGGAACAAAGGAAACTGCATATGTGTATTGGTATTGTTATGGAGCACCAATTGAAGCAAGCAATTTGTAGCTACAAAAATAACAACAATAATAAGTATACTTAGTACAGTTGTTTATCGCATCATCAAGGTTTTTAAGAGTCAGTTCCCATTTTGTTAGTATCACATGCACAGAAATGAGGATGCGTCATGTTATGGCAATGGTTTCATGTTAGTGGAAATAACACCAAGAAATTCAACAATGCAGCAGCTAAGGAAAGGAGAGAGAAGACTGGTAAACCAACATGGATTTAAACAATGCAGGTTCCTTATCTGTTCAAATGTTGGCTCTAGATATTTTTTACGAGCAGGCAAATCACTAGATTTATTTACATTTGTTTATGTGGACAGAGCACATTAAAGGACATCTATATTAAAATACAAGATGTCAACAAGTTAGTAAATATGCTAATTTAAAGCCAAAGTCCCGATGCATGTGCTATATTCAATCTATGTATGTATGAGGCCCAAAGTGAACATACTACTGTAGGAATTTTGTTGGGAAACCTTCATGAAAACAAAACTCAGCTTGTTTACAGCTCTACAGGTTACCAGCTTTGACCACTAGGGGAATCAAAAACTCAAAGTCTGACATGCTTTTGTTGTCTTTTGTTAGCAGTAGACCAACTGCTCCTAAACGTCTCCATTCACCTACAATTTAGTAGAAGACATATCTGGTGCTATATAATCCTGAAGCTTCTCCACTAGTTACTAGAATAATTAAGATTTTAGCCATTTCATGATAAGTACCTGCTCAGGTATTTGTCTCTCATGTCACAACGGTTTACATAACATTGTAGCAAGGATTATTATGGCATTTGATGAGAGTCTCAAGAGTGGGTGGGCTGCAGAACCAATGAATGAGTCAAACCTTTGATCTCATATGGTGTAAATGCGCTATTGTTTTTATCAAATTTAGTTTCAAACCTGCATTCATGTATTCATTGTCTGTCACTTGGGGACAGTAGAACAAGCTTGAAACACAACTTTGACATATTGAAATCTTTGAAGTTGATATGGACTGAGTGTTAACATAGAGTAGCTTATGCAGTTTTATGAGAGTTGGCACACTTTCTGACCACTTTAGGAATTTAAATCTGATATAGACTCACCTTAAGCTCTGAACTGGTCTCCACCTACTCCTGAGGGCAATAATTAGACCTGAAGCTGCCAAAACAAGGAGCTCAAAGATGCTAAAATGCTCCAAAGTGCTGAGGGGAACAGCAGAATGTGGAGTTAATTTTTCGTCTTATCATATGACCCATTGTCCATTTAAAGAAATAGTCATTAATGCAGCAAAAGTTGAGCAGCAATGACATAAATTGTATTTTCATTTCTAATTGCATTGTTAAAGCTACAGTTTGTTACACTTCTACAGATCACCACAGATGGTTTGATGTTTCATAGCATAAACAAGAGAGGGTGTTATCAAAGACAATAACCAAATTGGGACAGTTAGAATAAATGGCGCCATGATTAATGTCGTGTTTTACCCCTGTGTGTGCGCTATGAAACATGATCCCTGACCAAACTATTGAAATAAAAGTTCCCAACCCAAATTTGGCTTCATAGTAAGGGTTCGTATTGACTGGCTCTTAAAGATATTCAACAGGTTGAAACATTAAACTGCATTTTGAGTAATTGTGTTTTTTTAAGCCGGCACTTTCATCCTCCTCCATGGAGATTTATCATCTTTACACATGCAATTTAAGAGGACTCCTTTGCTTCTGAATCTCTTTTGTACTCACTCCCACTCCTTCCTGCGGGCCTGCGGCGTGCTCTGGATTTTGTGAGCCTGGTGAGCCATGATGATGTCTTTCTGCTCCACCAGTCCCCCGCGGCGCCTCTGCATGAGGTTGGGGCTCAGAGACCCTGAACCCTGATCGGACGAGCCGTCCTCCCGATCATAAGACACATCGAAGCTGGCGGCTCGAAGAGGCAGCCCCAGGTACTCGGGGACGGCATGGGGAACCTGCAGGGAGCTGGACCGGGCTCCCTGAGCCAGGCCATGACGGGGGGTGGAGCTGGGCTTCCTCCAGGCCTCAGGCTCGGGAAGGGACAGGGAGGACTGGACGCGTATATTTCCTCCAGAGCTGCATGGAGAGTGGAGGTTGGGTGTAAGGGAGCGGGAGAGGGACTGGTCTGAGTTGGTCAGCATATCTACGGAGGACGGCAGCTGAAGGTTTCACCATAATGCTGAAAAATAAGGAGAGACAAAAGGGAAGAAAGAATATGAGTGAACATTTATGAAAACACATTCATGAAACATTCCCCATTCTGCCTGCCTCTCTCTGTTAGTTTATTTTTAGCAGCCATAGAAGCTTGGCTCTAGGGACCGCAATGTTGGTCAGTTGGTCAGTCCACCACTTTGATCTTGACTGAAATATCTCAACTACAATTGGATGGATTGCAAGGAGCTTTGCACAAATATTCATGGCTCATTGGAAAAATCCCAATGCTAGACATGCTCCGAGAGCTAGAACAGGGTAACGCATTTGGCTTATACCTTTATTGATACCCATTGAAATACATTACAAATGTGGCTATGGAGTTTGTGTGAGAATCATGTAGTAGATACACTGACAGATCCTGAAACAATAATTTAACAGTTCAGCATAAATTCTGAATGAAGAAGGGATGGTATTTTTCTTCATGATCTTTGAAGCCAGCAGTGCATAAGACTGCATGAACAAAAGCTTTGCACCAGCAGGAGGTTGTACAGAAATACTCACAGTAATTATACTGGGGAGCCGAATAGGAATCAGGGTTGAAGGAATTATCGTTAAACTTGAATATCGCAGTCTTATGTTTTCAGATACTTGATTTATTCGGAGAAAACACTTTATCGATAATTCATAAAGAGTTTATACGCAAAGTCAGTGGTTTATTTTGTATGTAACCCCCAGCCACCAGATAGCAGTGTTGTTGTGTGACTCTTCCACTCCAACATAACTAAGACAGGAAGTATAGTCAATACTATATTTAATATTATTCATATTTAAAGTTAAGAGTTGCTACTTTTCCTTTTTATGTGATATTAAACCGAAAATCTTTGAGTTTTGGACAGACAAAGCATGACATTTAAAATATATTGCCTTGTACCTTGACCAAATGACCAAAGGACAACTGTTTTACATGATCTTTATGATCTTATAGAACAAACTAATCCAGAAAATAATCGGCAGACCCACTCATGATACATGTTGTATTGTCAGTTTCTTGTCAATAGGCAGCCTGAACAGAAAGTGGGTCAGAGGTTTACCATTTCTAAAGAGCAGTGAACAATGCACTTTTCTGCTTTCTTCTAGTCTCAAGTTCTGTTTCGAGGATATTGAAAACAACATAACAGACCTGTAAAACCATTACCCCGTTGTTGCTGTCATTGTCCAGTTAAGCGTGTTTGTGTGACTGATACATTGAAATATGAAAGAGATGAGGTGGCAAGGCTGAAAAACAGCAAGTTTTAGACGAGCCAGTCAGAGACAGACGAAACAAGGCTGTTGCCACTGAGCCGAAGCTGAAAGGAAAATGACTGAGTGTGGGAGAGCTGAAGCAAATGACTCACACATCAGCAGCAGGGCTCCTCAGACATGAACTGGACACATCTGAGCTGAGCTCTGCCCTCAAAATCAGCACAGCGCTCGTCTGAAAGCCGGCAGTGGCTACAAGGTCAGCGCGTCCATTTACACAGGTGGATTGGTCTGCCTCTGATTTTAGCACAGCCTTTCAAGGTTCAAATATATGTGATACCTTTTATTGTTGGTTAGTTTTGCAGCCAGAGCTGAGGGGAAATTAAATGTCAAGACACCTGTATTACAGGCACACCCTTAAAAGCACTGGGTGCAAAAAGCAGCGTAAATCCATAACATCTGATTAACTTCCAACATGAAATGCCTTTAATCATAAATGGCAGCATTGATGAGGTTGCTTTATAAATGAGACCCTCACTGCAGTGTGCGTAGAGACAATACATACTGTTGCAAGAGGTGTCCACCTTATCTGCATCATGCATTAAAGTTAAAACACTTGCTCTTTTATGTTAAATCATATTTATTTGATCTCCTTTAATTAGTGCATCCGCTGTATAGCCTAATGGCACAACACGCTGCCCCCACTTTGTCTAATTTGAGCAGGTCTGCAGTTTTATTTAAGGCATGCATTGAATATCCTGTTAACAGACCTGCTAATTAATGCTGTGTCTTTTATCTTGTGGAGTTTAATATGTAGTGCAGAAAGAAACACGCAGCAGCAGCAGTCATAACAAGTAAAGAATAGATGAATAAGATGCTAAAAATGTTCACTGGAGGGTGAGGACTAATGCAGCGAGCGCGACAGGAAAAGAAAATGTCAATTAAGTGATGAAACTAATAATTAATTTGACAGCTTTACCTTGAGGTGACACTCGCTCCTTCATCGTCACAGAGCCCCGTTCAGGTGGACCCTAAAAATTCAGCCGCTCTCACTCAGTCCGAGTTTAGAGGTTTGAGGATGATTTCGAGAGGATTTCTTGAGTGATGATTCCGGCTGTTTGGCTATAAATACCGCGGCGGGGCTGGCAGCCAAAGGAGCGTGGCTCACATGAACGTAAACAGGCAAAGGGACAGGCGAGAAGCACCGACATAATCCCAGTCATCCACACTATCTGAGCTCCGGTGAGTCACTTAATGTGGGTCAGTGTAAATGGCTCATTCTTCAAACTTAATTGAAGAGGTAATTCAAATGTGAACACGTTATTCATCTAACGGTGGTAAGCTATTCATCTGTACGGAGACCATATGAGTTTTTTTTATTTTATTTAAATGAAAAGAGATGCAACAGGTCTGCTCATTATCATAGCTGGTATGGTGTGCGCACAATTTGCCTCGAGTCAGATATATTTACCACTAGATGGTGGACTAAAGCCGCATACCTGACACACAGCAGGTGCAGTGAATGAGAAATGTAGATAAAAGATATCAAATACGGGGTTTTATCTTTCCTTGCATCCTAAAATTGCAGGTGTCCGTATCTAAAAATACGCGTTTGCGTAGCATACAGTAACGACCGGCTAAGACTGTTAGGTGACCGTGGTATAGACCTTCATGAAATAAATTACCATAATAAATCACATTTTAACCAGAAGTAAGCTATAAATTAAATAAATTAACCTGGATTTCACACTTGTTTATTAGTTATCCTCTTTAGTAAAGTCAAACGGAAAAATAAAACACTATTTTATGAACAAAGAAGTGAAATATGCATTTATGCACCCCAATTGAAGTTGAGGTTAAAGGAAAGTGGACCTTGAGTATTTTTTTGTTATATGTTAATATACTTGAACCAAAAAGGAGTAATTGTTAATTTTACAACAAAAGTGTTAGAAATATTCAAATCATTATGCAGACTATATATGTCTGACTTTTCTGTCTTCTAACTTTGCAAAGTTGGTCCCTATAGAAGTGATTTCCCAAATCCTCTACTGAAGTTTGAGACGTTTTTGCATTTCCCTAAACTGATCTAGTGTAGCTACGTCACAAAGTAGAAACAGCCAATCACAAACGTCGATACATGTCTACAGGAAACAGAGCACCTGTCGTCAGTTAAAGCTAGTATTAGCATAGTCAAAATGTTGACAGTAGAAATTATCCAGTTTTTAATATGTAAACATAACCGCACCCCAGAACATCCTTCCTTATATACCAACCAAATTCCTCTAAATAATATTGTATGTTTCACAACCACTTAGCGTAATGTGCCAGGTACAAGCCAAAAAACAACATAAACTAATTAAAGATGCTAACTACACTTACCATTCTGGTATCTCCTTTAGTCGCTGATTGTGGGAAACAGCAACGAACTAATATGATTTAATCTTTTAGGTGTTTCCTCTAAAAAATAAAAACAAAGCATACACTAATGTTCATTGTTTTTTAAATCCAGAGCTCGCGCTTCCCTGACTGCACTGCCAATACTAGGGCGAGGAGCAGTGGGCGGGGCGAGGAGCGGTGGGCGGGGCCAACCCAGATCCTGAATTCATTATTCAACAACAGGAGCCAGACTCTGTTTTAGTTCATCAGTTAAGAAAACATTTAGGAACCCCAAATAAACAAAATGTAGATCAGACAAACAATTAAATAGGATGCATGAACATGTAAAGCACATCTAGATTAAAGCACAATGTTTCATGGTGTGTGCTTTTGAACTGTATCAATGGCTAACTTACCCTGATTGTTGGGAAAGAAATGTAAACAAATTCAACATAAAGGTTAGACAAACATGCATACAGTGTATATATGCAATTTAAAAAAGGGTCAAGAAAGGTAAGGGTTTCAGTAGAGAACACTTTTCATGTTATGTTCATGCCACAAAAGGTGTGTCCTGTGTCTGTACTATATTATGAAACCAGCCAAGGACAGAGAATATTTGTTTTTTTGACTAAAACAGAGTAATAATGGTACTTAATTAAAAGGTCAGTCGTGTTCATTTTAACCAATCCTGTTATTCCCTAAGCTGAGGAAGAGGTGTTAGCTTTGGGAATGAGAGCGCTGCAGAAACCATCTGCTACCACCACTACTGAAGGGTAAATGAAGACTTCAAGTTAAAACTGTTTCTCTATTTATTTTTGCCTTGGGACAGCTTTTCAAATCTTGTCTTAATCAAGGTTAGAATACACTTTAAATATCCAGTGTCCTCAATTTAATCTTTTAAAAATATCTCTATAAACTGTATCTCAGAAGTTGTTGTCAGACATGTCTCTGAGGGTTTTATGATACAAAAAACACTGACTATTTTCCAATGTCCCAATGCAATATTGTGTGAATTATACATGGATTTATGTAATCTAACTGAATCATCTCTGTGAGGAAATAATTGCCATCTTATCCCCCAGGCACACGGCCAAGTGGAGGCATGACGTGGAGACGCCAAGCAGAGAAATGGCTGCCATTGAAAGACCGGCAAAAAAAAAAAATGTTAGAAATAAACCGTCAGGTGTGTGTGTGTGTGTGTGTGTGTGTGTGTGTGTGTGTGTGTGTGTGTGTGTGTGTGTGTGTGTGTGTGTGTGTGTGTGTGTGTGTGTGTGGGCCATCATGCTGCTCAGTGGATGAGACAGTTGGTAGTAAATGGTTGGCAAATCAAATCTGGTCTGGCATGAGAGGCTGTCCTGAGGCTAAACATCAGGTTCCCCTTGTTTTGTTTGCTGGTTCACATTTTACTCCTGCATGCTGTGATTTTCTGTTTTCGTTTAATCCCAAACTCACATTATTAATTATCTCGCCTTTTGTAAATTTAGAGTATGGAGATGAGTCTTTATTAGGTGTTAGGCAATGCAAAGATGAAATGCTGGTTGAATAAATCCCTCTGACATGAATTCATCTGCAGTCCGGCCCAATTAGGATCCTATTCAATTATGTTGTGATCACTTGGTATTTACTTTTTGTCTGAGCTTCATTCTGTCAAAGTGTGAAGTTGAGTTATTTCACAGATCTTGAAGTTTCTTCTGTGTTCAGTGGCTCTCACACTTTTGGTTCATAACGCCCTTAAATTGAAGCAATTCTCACTTGAGTGGTGAACAGTTCAACCAAAGAATTATTTTTTTTCTTGTCATTTCATCATATTTTTACATCAGAGACTATTCCTAGAAGATATAAAAATGTATGGTAGAAATATGTTTTATTTTCTCAAAATGAAACTTTGGAGAACTCCTAAAGTTTGTTACAGCAAAATGTATTTACTATAAGGGAAAACTTCCATTTAAAAAGATGCCAAAGGATCTGAAGAAAACATGCTCAAAGTATCACAGAACTGCAAAATGTATTTTAATCATCAAGAGTCAATTTATTTTTCATATTCTAAAATGCAAAGGACATAACAGGATTTGAGAATAAATCCAAGGTTGAGTGCACAAAAATGTTTCACTGCAAGCGATTATGTACAAGAATGAAATCAACAAATCTTTACAGAAGTCAACAGGTACTGACAACTTTTTGAACCTAATAACGTAGATTAGACTGAACTTAGATTCATTTAAGCATTTTTTTTCAAACACAGCACATTAATAAATTTACATCTTAGTGATCTTTGTTTGCTGAATCAAAAGTTCACTATTAGTGCATTAAGGACCATTGTATGCTTGTTTGTTTTTCATACATTAAAGATTAAAATCCCATCAAGGTAAATGCTATATGGCCTCATAAACGGGCCTGTTAGCATTAACTAGTAAAGACGAACAATGTCCTTCTCATCTGTTTACCCAAACATACCAACCACTTATATATTGGTTAGCAATTAAAATTTGATTGTACCATCATTTTATATTTAACATGGACATTAGTGCGTCATATGAATGTTAGGAGTCAATGTTAACCCTTGAATTGTTTTGCTTGCAGCATGAGAAATATATGCCACAAACATTTGGCAAGATTTTTTTTCTGTCAAGATATACAGAAACACAACTTTAGTCTTGGTGTAAATTATCAACGTAATTAGTCATAAATTAGGGCTGGGTGAAATGGACACATCCTCATAAAAATGGTTGTGTAGATGTGTTTTTTTACAATGTCCTGGTTGTCTTTGGACCTGGTACAAGTCTAGTTACATTGTGTTTTTCTATCCATGTCAGTTAAATAATGACTGCAGAAAGGTTCCCATTTTACACACTATGAAAATATGTTAATTTAAGATAAAGACAACAAAACAGTTTCATAATGATAAGTGCACAATACAGCCAGAGAAAAGTGATTTTCAACATGAGTGCAGAAGAATATTTATACAACTTGATCTTCATGGTTTTTGTAACTCACCCAGCCCTAGTTTAACGTAACCCCATGAGGATTTGACGCTGGTCACCTTTCCTCCCCAGTCCATGAAACATCACTGCATTTTGATGGACATACGTCTCTACTGAATACAAGATACAATGGATTTGAAAGCTATAATTCAGTTCAACACTATGCGTGCTATAGACGAGAAGCCAAAAACACTTACTATCAGTTTAACTCAAATCAAGTATGAAACTGAGCATTTCTCAGAACACAGATGAGTTTAAATACATGAGTTACACAATTCTTCTTTTCTTTTTTTTTTCAAACCTTCAGTAGGTAACGAAAGTGCTCTGGTCATACCTGTAAAAAAATAATTTATACACACCCCCGTCGTCTGACCGGATGGTTTGTCACAAAATTCTTGACAACTGTTTTTCTTATTGATGGTCCTCCCCCCATTCATTCTGCTGCTCCTCAACCTCCCTCGGTTGGATTAGTTGTCATTTGTTGAAGGGAAGGCAGGCGGGCAGCACGATGGTGGAGCAGGCTGGGCCCGCTAAGGGCTCAGCCACCTCTCCCTCCAACTCTGTCCATGATCCTTTCTCTGGGCTATAGCAGATGGTGGAAGACTTATAGGCCCCCTGAGAAATAAGGAAAAAATATATTGTAGAAAATAATTTGATATTTTTGTATAAATGCATGCAGTCCAATAAAACGGGGACAACTTTAAAGATTCATTCTGGTGATTTTTTATGTTTTTCTTTGTCAACAGGTTCCATAAAAAGAATAACAATGAATGTATCCTAAAGGGCAATGCGTGCGTAGCCCAAGCTTTTATCAGATTCACTTAAACAATCCATATCCTGGTTCTATTAGGGCACCAGACGCAAAATGTGTTTTAATCCTCAGCTGAAAATAGTCCCCAACAAATCAACAATTGTTTCCTGTTGGAGTAAACTGCAAATATTTGTATCAACAAAAGTATTTATTCCTGACCTGTGCCACAGACATGGTCTTAACATTTTGTGAACATTTGATCGAGCGTTATCCTTTAAACTTGAATAATCTAATCTGAGTTGAAAGAATGTACCATGCTCCAGCTGTAGCCCCCCATGAGGAAGATGCTGTCATCCAGAACAGCACAGCCCGGGCCGCTTCGACCCTCCAGGATAGGCGTCTGCAGGATGTTCCACTGGTCAGCTTTCGGGTCGTAACACTCCACCAACATTACATCTAGATGGGAGAAACCTGTTCGATAGGGAAAGGAAAATATCTTAAAATGATGAGAGTACTTACGTATTACATGCAGGCAATATTGTAGTTCCCGGATTCTGTAATTAAACAGCTTGTTTGACTTTAAAGGCAATAAAAACACATATTAACAATCAGCGTTTCACTCTGGGTTCCTTCATACACATTTTGTCTGCCATGTTTAAACTCTTTTGGTTATTTCTGTGTGCTGTTTTTTCTCTGTGGTCCACTTTCCGTTTTTGAGTGGGCGGGAAAAGAGTGATTTCACATAATTATATGTCAGAGTTTTGTTTGTAAATCAAATCTGATCAAACCACACCCACACAGTCCCAATAAAGCATATTACTTGACATTTAAACCCTTAATGAACTAAGCATGCATTGTTTCCTGACTTTACCTTATTTGAATTTAATGTAATTATGCATTTGTAGTCAGGAATTGTTTTTCTTAATGAGACATTTTTATTTAAAATGAAGCATATCATATGCTGTTAACAGGCCCCGTCATTGTACAGTAAGCATGTTAAACTTACAATTGATGCTTTGTAAATATGCCAGTAGCCGCTATATATGCAGGTAAATAAAGGAGAAATGAACCAAAGAAACATTGATATCTGGATCAGTCAAAATAATCTTTGTTTTTCTTTTCTTATTTCTCTAAGTACCTGAACGTAGACACATTGTATAGCAAGGCCTTTTAGGAACATAACAAATTTCATTATGTATGTTATTAAGTAATTTAGTGAATATTTAAGTGAAGTTAATTTGAAGCTGTATCAGTGAATAGCCAATCAGAGCTTGC
Organism: Eleginops maclovinus; assembly: GCF_036324505.1. Classification (NCBI taxonomy): domain Eukaryota; kingdom Metazoa; phylum Chordata; class Actinopteri; order Perciformes; family Eleginopidae; genus Eleginops; species Eleginops maclovinus. Next base: position 16,273,894 of record NC_086354.1, read on the forward strand.
ATATACACCCTGTAAAGACCCATTTGATACAAAAACTGTATTTAAAAAAAGCAAGATACAAGATCCAGCTTCACATTTAGCATTCAATTTTGCTGATGAATAAAAAAATAGAACACAACACGTTTGATTAGTAATTTTCATTTCGTAGCTTGAATGCTGAAGTGTATTAAAGGTCAGCCGCCTGCTCATAATAGCATCATCTCTTTCACTTTTCTCTTTTTCAAACAAAATTCAAGGGAATATCTTGACCTCTGTTTTTGTTCATTTCCTGAATGGCTGGAGGGCTTACCTTTCAAATGGTTTCCACCAATAGCATATAGGCGGTCATTCATTCCAGCCAGGGCATGAATGGCACGCTTTGTGTTCATATCCTGTTTCCTCGCCCACACGTCCATTATAGGGTCATAACAGTAGAGCCAGGACACATACTCTCCATTGTGCACTCCTCCTGCAACAGTTAAACATAAACATATCTATTTATTAAAGGTTTCAAGTTTATACTGTGGAAAGAAACTTTGCCGCCTATATGAAACACTCTGTAGGACAAACTGCTCATCAATGTTAATCTGTTGATAACGATTCATTGATTTGTTGCTTCACTTGATTCAAATTGATCTTAAAATTATCTTTAACATTATAGTTGAATCAATCGTTACAGAGAAAATTGTTAGCCCAGTTATAATTTCGATCATTTATGCTGGCTAGATATTGTTTTTTTTTTTGTTAATAATATATGGTAGTGCGTCAGAGCTAATGGCGCCTTCCCCAGCCGGCTCTATTCAAACGCTCAAGGTTGGTGCTTTTGTTCCCTTCTTTTAGTTTTATATTGTAATAACTGGCTTGGTGCAGAATACAGAACAATAGTCATAAAATGCTCTGATGATTCAGTGATAGTCAGCTTCTGGAAGAGGAGGATTTTGGTTTATGACATTCTGCGTTGGTGTGATGAGTACTTGATGGATTTAAATGTCACTTAAAACCAAATATATCATTATAGATCCCAGACGAAGTAGGAGTGTTGTATTGAATGTATATCGAGCTGGTTTTAAAACATTTGTGTTGCTGCATCTCATGGTGCCTTCAACATTCAAGTTGTTTGCCTGATTATGAATCAGAAAGCATAATTTAAACATAACTGCTCATTATGGAGCACAATTACTCCTCTTAGTGTTAAATTATCATATATTAAGTTAATTCATTACAAATGCTAATACACTACTGTGTAAGTAGCACATTTAAGTTGCACAGGGTCATGGTGAAGGCTAATTTAGCTACTTCATAAAATCTTGGGCCATTTGATCTATAACAATGTATTACATTTTATAAACTGATCACATATTTCACCTAAAATAATCCTAATTTGCAAAGTAATTTAGAACTATATCTGTGGGTAAAAGTACCATATTTCTTAATATTCAACTGTAAAATAGTCTAACTTGAATTACTAAAAAGTAAAACTAACTTATGTATGGAACTGAATAACTGCAGAAGTAGAATATAACAATATACATACTGTAGATTCAAGTACTGTACGTAAATCAGTAATTTAACTTAACTTGAGTATTCCCCTTTAATGCAAATTGATACTTTTACTACACTGATCTTCAAATGTTCCCCCCTTCTTGATCAGTGAATTTATCTGAAAGACCCAGGCATAAACTGTATGAGAGTGTAATTATGTTTAAAGGGCCTCTTTGATTAGCTCAAAAATGAATCGTGTGGCCTGCTGTGTCATTCCGTATATTATAAAGAGCCGAGGGATAATACATTATTTGCAGAGAAGTACATGTTTTTTTGGGACAAAAGAAGACGGGATAATAAGTGTCTCTCTCCTGACCTGATATGTAGATCTTGCCGTTGTGCACTGCCCCTGCATGAGCGGCCAGCGGCTGCGGCAGAGGCGACAGGTAGTTCCACTCGTTGGTCTCCAGGTTGTAGGACTCAACGCTGGAGAGGTAGCCGCTCTCGTTCCTACCACCAACAACGTACAGGTGCTTATCCATGCGGCAGGCAAAGAAACTAGCTCTCCTGAGGAAGAAAGTGTCAACCAGACATCGTCATTACCCCAGCAACAGCAAGATGTACTGTTCACTGTTTTACCATGGAGTGGAAATCATATTGTATATCAAACATATGTAGACTTGTCTTTATTCCAGAATAATGACTGTACTGACTTTCGCGAAAGACATTTCAGGTATTATTATGACTTTATAAATTCTTAAGACAATGCATTTATATTAAAATATATCTAAAGATGTATGTTTTTCTTTAAATGATACATCAACACATTTACTGTACCTTTATTGTATTATGGAAACCATACTATAAATAACATTTCTGTATTCAACCAAACCTACCTCTCCTGCATCGGCGGTAACTGTATCCAACTGTTGAATCTTGGATCATAGCGGCTGACAAAGTGAGTGCTGTGCTTTCCTGTAAAGACAGACAGAAATCAAGATCCAGGACAAAGATTATTAAAAAATGACTTAATTGGGTGAGCTCTGTTTCCCAGATTCTTTGTTTTACACAGCACTAATGAAATGCACAAGTGTGACACAGCAAGTCTCCATCTAATATAAACACATTATCTGAAGATCACCACCCACACACAGTGATTTTCTGTGTTAGTAGGTGCTGCTTTTCACCGCCAATAAGTGATGACTGAAGTCCTGTAATGTTTGTAAGTGAAATGTTTTTTTAATAATTATCTGATTAATCATGTTAAATTATCTTAACAAAAAGATCTTAAATGATTTTGAATGATGTGTGTTGATATTGTTGGTTTTCACTCTCAGAGCTTAATAAACAGAGATAAATAAACACAAATAATTGACTGTGTGCAGTGTGGTTGTACCAAGAACAAAAGGACACTATCAGATTTGTTGATCATTTACAGTTAGATGTAGATGTGTTGCTGTCCCACCTTTTCACAAAACGTAATGTTAACACAGTACATTGCACATATATTTAACTGTTAATAACGGTAATTTTTCTATGCCAATTATTGACAAGTGTTGAGTGGAGTGTTGTTTGTCCACTCAGAGCTGAACTGGCTCTAGGATGAGTGTTTTAAACTATCTGGAAGCGTTGCATCCACTCGGATGAGATTGAACTCGCATGAACTCTGGCTAAGAGCGTTCTCTTAATGAAGTTAACACTGAAAAATGTCCTGAGTGAAATCACTGGAAAGCAAGACGTCCAGTCTGTGGTGTGACCGTACCGTTAGGGTTCCACTGGTCCTCTCCGCCCAGCAGCAGGATGAAGTTCTCCACCTCCACCACGCAGTGATGGGCGCTGTTGTAAGGCATTACTAGAAGAAACAGAAATCAAAAGGTGTGTATCATTAGAACATGTGATTAAAAGGCAGAATTTATATGATCTATCATAAATGTACATAAATAAAGGTGACATTATATCATCAAGTAAGAGGAATGCCCCAAAATGAAAGGCAGCATGTAAACCAGGCTGTTAGGGCCACACTTATCTGAACGCTGCTGCTATAATAAAGTTGAATAAATGTATGCAATAAATGAATTATTGATTTGAATAAAATAATTACTTCAAATTCAACATTTTAATTCTGCAGCTTAGGCCTGTTGGACTATTACAGTTTTGCCTCTTAAACACAATAAGTGGTGGTGAGAAACAGCATGCAAATAAAAAAATAACAATTAACAAAAAATTCCCCAAGAATTGTATCAGGACACAACTTCACCTCATCAAATACAATCATAAAAATGAGTTTAACAATCAAATTAACTCAAAAAGGCCTGTGTCTAGCACTAGGCCCCAATATACTGTACGTCTGTACACAACACAATTAGTTCTGATTAGATTATCTATCTTAAAACTGTAAAATCGAAATATTAAAAATGTGCTCCTTATGCAGACACTCTGTTTATTTCTTTATGCTTTGTGTCCCATTGCTGGACATGGAGCACTCGTGGTACACAGGTCAAGATTGTGCTCATCACAACAGACCAATGTGCCTGTTAAAGAGACACAGACAGACGCCTATTTCACATTCCTCAGTTTGAGTCGATGTGATAGGATTTATTTCTCCTTCTCATTGCTTTTCACTTCCATTCATCCATCTACAGGAAGTCATTTCTTGTGGGGAATCAAGCCAGTTGACTATTAAACCGGAACTAATGAAAGTACAAGGCAGGACAAACTACTGTTTGTTACAATAATATCTACCTACTTACTTACCAACCTACCATCTACCCACCTACGTCCTACCTACCTCAATATCTGATAGGGCCAATAAATGTCTGTTGTCACCCTCCAGTAAGTACCAGTAGGACTGAATATCACAGTGCAATAGTTTTCCTTTTCTCTTCAACTTACATTAAATATCCCATAGTAATATATTGAGTATGTCTACCAAATATGATCTTGAATGTATCATACTTATATAAGTTAGCATAAACGGCCCCAAGCCCACAGCTGCAGCAGGACCCCTCTCTGAGGTTTTCCCTTGTGTATGTTTTGTACTCCCCTTCTCTCCTCCATCTTCTTTTACTGAAGTGACCCCATTGAGATGTAGAGAAATGGTCTTAGGTGACAGTCATAATGAACATGATCGTGTTCACTCAATAAATCTCAGGCCCGGTGCTTTTTGAGCACAAATCAGTGAAATGTTAAAGCCCACCTGTCTGTCTCCATCAGCCATTTCCACTGTCACCTCCCCACCGCCTGATGGATCACAGTTGCTGCAAAATTAGACAGCCTTGAATCTCATTTCTTTCCAATTGGCCTCTCCCTGCAATCTCACTCTGGCTGGCTGACATGTGCCGGTCCTCTATGGGCGGGGGGGGGGGGGGGGGGGGTCTCAGATAGGAACTAATACTACATACACTAAACACAGCTTTATCTTGCAACGAGGGGATTAGGTTGCCTGCCTCCAGTGCACCTCAAAGACGAGTGCTATATGACTGCCAAATTCCCTTACATGCTATTTACATTATCATTCAGTCAGCAGTATATAGGACACGGATGGGCGGCTTTTTATTTGATGTCTAGCGACTTGTACTCATACTAAAAATCATCTTGTACCCATGTGAAAAGAAGATTATTGCTTTACAGTATGTCAGGCTGCAGTATGAGGCGTGCTGCGAGTGGATTTGCCTCTACAGGTGCCTCACACACAGGTGAACAGCGGGAAAGGACATCATAATTGACACCTCTATTTAAGTCTTGTACTGTGAAAATAATAAAACATATCTGGTATTTTTCCTCCTATAATGTGTATTACTTTACTAGTCACCTGAGAAAAAGTATGAAATAATCTAACTAATGGTCCCTTCTGCCCTTAAATTCCCCCCCTCCAGGTGTGAGAAGCCATAGGAGGGCAGGATGAGCATGTCCTCTGTGAGATGGACGCCATCACTCCAGTCTACAGTGAGCTGCAGGGCTCACTAGAGGGAGTCAGAAACCTCTGCATAGAAGCACAGTCGGGGTTGGTTGAGTGACTCCACAGCTAATGCACCACTGCTGCTCCAGCTCTGACGTGCCTTTAACACCATTACAATTGCATCCCACTGAGCTCAATTCCTTTGTTCTAGCCCATGCTGCGTAGATGAGGTCCATTTGCAAGTGGGGGGGTTTTTAATATCAGGTTGGTTTTAAAAGAAGAAGAACAGAATAGTCCAGCATTGTGTCTGAGCCTGCGCCTGCCTTTGTCTTGTGTTCGTCCACGCTGCTGTGGGTACACTAGATGGCAAACTTTACACTGGAATCAGCGAGCAGTAGATATATGACACAAACTAGAGAGGGATCAGATTCTTCCCTAAATTGTGTTGATGAATGTCTTAATCAAAGGCTGTCCCTCTCAGGTTTCGCCTCATTGAAAAGTTATGATTGAATGTTAATAATCTTCTATTCCACATCCATTGTGTGGAGGCTACATAAGATGCTCACTGATGTGTTAAGGGGATGATTTTGCAGTTTTGTCCTTCCACTTGGCCACGGACCATTTGAGTGTTAACTTTTTAGTTTAGAGTGATGGGAATCCCTACTGACCTTTTGCTTGGTGCAGTTTATACCCAGGAGTGTGAGTTAAATGAGAAAATGACAATATAAACACCAGAGCTGGAGGCTGTTTTTCTGTATGCACGACTCCTTTTAGCAAAAATGCTCCCCGACAAATGTGGCCAAATATAGACTAAAATAGCATATTACTGCCAACATGTTTGAGTATTTGAGCAGAAGAAAAAACAATAGCCAAAAACTTTCTCTGGATTTAAGACAAGACAGAAGCAATAAACCAGACTCATTGAAAATGCATGACATAATGTGAGAATATAAACTGCAAAGCACCGAGCTGACAGAAAAACAGACCTATGGCTAATGTGTACGAATGAAGAGACACGACTGAGATATGGCTCCAACCAAAACAAAAGGACAAAAACTCAATATATCTGGCAATGATGATGCAAGGGACAAATAGGGTTTCCCATTAGCTCGTGTTTGACCTTTGCAATATAACAACAATATAATGGTGAGCCATAAAAGGTCAGGGAAGACAGAGAGAATAAAGAGCATAGTACACTTTACAGAGGTGAGTGCTGCAGGAAGTCTTCAAATACGTTCTCTAGAGATGGTGTGTGTTCTTTTTTTTTTACAGAATAAATTCTATGGGTATATTATGACAACTTGCATTCAATATGATATCATGAACTGAACCCTGGTATTCATTTCTACAGGTTATAGGACATGTCTTTATGTCTTTTATTTTTGTATCAACATTACAGCTGCTGTCTTAATCTAATCCCATCCAACTCTTCGGTATTTAACTTTCCTTATTCAAACCTATATAAATAGTGATTTCAGGTCAACAGGATGCGTTTTACTATAGGGTAATTTAATCTCATGTATTGATTAAAGTGAGTATATAGTTAAGCTACATTGAAAAGATTTTGAGGAAAGATGTCGTTCAATATTGTTCTCTCCTTTTCTTTCTGCTACATTAGATCATTAGATTCAAGTAAATCTCATCATGCATCCTGCCACCATATTTCACAAAAAACAAGGGAAACCGGGCATGAAGCTCTCCACAGTGCTGTGAAGTCACGCTCTGATTAAAAACGTATATTAAAAGTGATAGGGATACATTATTACCTAAAGGATTTAGGGAACTCCTTCCCCTCATTTTCCATGGAAATTAACCTGTGTTAAAGTCATCCATAGGAACAACTTTTTCTCATCATAAAAGCCACTAACAAAAGATGCCTTGGGTAAAAAAAAAAAAAGAAAAAGAAAGAAAGAAAGCAGCAGAGCCTTTCGCTACTCACTTGTGAGGATCTTCCATGTCTTTTTCTCGTCGTCATAGTACTGGACCAAATTGCTGGGGAGACGATCAGGTCCAGGAGGCAAACCACCCACCAGTAACAGCATCCTCTTATTGGAACGGATTCTGTAATGTCAAAAGTGAGGGTGTTAGGAAACAGAACAAAACAGGTATCAAGCCTTGAGATCAAAACACCCAGAAGGCCAAAATAAGCTTGATCTGAAGCTGGAAACCTTTAATTTGGTCATTTACATAAAAAGGTTGATAGAATTAGCATTAGTTGCCCAGAATGTTTAATCTATCCCTCTGAATATGCTCAATGTAAGAATACAATCACCAACAATTTAATTAAAATACAAATGTATGCATTAAGTTAATACTGGTTTCTTGTCTGGCTAGAAGCACTGGATTTGAAGCTACAAATCAGGCCATATGTGGCCATTTTAATATAATTAACCAAAAATTGCTCAACAGCGTACTTATCATTTTGATGTGTTATTGAATGGTTATTGTACTCTAAAGATATCTTTTCAATTATCTGTGAAGCGTGGACGATTCTGCAGGGTGCCATGCTGGAGGCTAAAAGCACAATTGAGTACATAAACCTGCCTATACAATGTCTCCATTTCATTGGCTGCAGTGATTCATGTGACATCCTTGAACCAGTTGTGAGATATTCCCTGTTGTTTGTATATGATACATAATGCAAAAGCCACACACTTTACTGTACATTAATGACCGTTATCTGGCTCCTAATGGATTTGTACACAAAGCTACCAATTAATCACCATATGCAGTGAAAGATTAAGAGCAGCTGGCCTTTATATTCATTCAGGTTCACCTTTTTTCATATTTTACTTTTTTATGCTTGAGAAAATAACCGTTGTCTCGGTACATTCTCCCTGCTACTGGCCAACTGAAGTGTTTTGGGGTTATTCATATGCAAATGAGCCCCTGGACATAGATAATGGTGATTAATTGAGAGGAGAGAAACAGTGGCATGTGAAACTAATTATGAGGATTGCTGATTCTTTGCTCATTCAGGTCCATATGTGGGAAGAGATATGTTATTGGGGCAATTTATAAATAGATACATGTGAAATTATTGTATTTTGACATTCTTTGTGTAACTTTTATATAAAAAAATCCCAATTTTGCTAATTGTTTGCTCTCTAAATATGTATAGGTGTATGCAGTAAATTAAACATTTCCCTGACTACTTTTTTAGCTTTGGCTGTATAGTTAGCTCTGTACACAAAACCTGACAACAGCACCATCAATCAATCATCTTACTGACACCACCTGCCTATTGACAGCTCCTTTAAGTGCCGATCAGGTCAAATATGGACAATACTGTGAAACATTATTATTATTTATCTAACCAGAGAATAAGGCAAAATGCAGTGTCCCTTCCATCCTCATACTCAAATATAATGAATTCCCTCTGACTGTATGTTTCATTTTTGTTTAATGTAACCTTGATAGCTGTGGTAGTCTCCCATGATTCCATGATTCTTACATAATTACCATGTAATCCTGGTTACAATTAAATTATAGCATTTCAAATCATATTCATGAGAGTTGCTACACTTCAAATGCATAACCTTTATCTAGTTTGCGGCATCTTGTCTACACTGATTAGAAAGCAATTACACAGATGTGTGATGAAATAAAGAGCTGCTTTTCTTCACTGAATCATAAGGTAACCTTGTGGATATGGATACAATGTAGTATAGAGAAAATCAACCAGCAGCCTTTTAAAGGAATAGCCCCACAATCATCATTACTTTGGCCTTAGACCTCACATCTCTGACTGACCACCTACAAGATCCAGACTACAGGCTGTAGACCAGACGGCAATTTGTTCACATTTAACAAGTGGGAGGCATTTCATTAACGTCCATCTAATTTCAAACACCTCATTGCCTTGTGTTTGTGTCAGTGTGTGTGTGTGTGTGTGTGTGTGTGTGTGTGTTGTCTTTGTATGTTTGTCATCCTCACCTGCTTGCTGTGGTCTGCCTGCAGTGCTGCCTGAAGGGCATCAGGTGGTAGTTCATGGCATCCATGAGAAGTTTTTGGCACACAGGGTCAGTCCTCATAAAGTCAACAGACTGCACCCTCTCCACCAGCTCTGGAGCAGGTATGAGGGCGAAGCGCAGCCTCTTCATAAGGTCCGGCGCATAGTGCATGCGAGTTTCCCGGTCATGCTCCAGCCAGAGGACTGACATCTGGAAAAGAGCCAGCTCTGACTCCACAGGGGGTGGCAGAGCGTCTAGCATGGCACACATCTCCTCAAAGTTCAGCAGCAGAACATCCTCCACCAGGTACTTGTTGGCCAATTTCTTGGTCTCATCCAGTCCATGGAGTGCAGCAATCTTGCAGATCTGCTTGTAGTTCTGCACAGAGATCTGGTCGTTGAGGAACTGCACACTGAGCTTGGTAATCTGGGGGATATTGAGGATCTTGCTGACTGACAGCACCTCTTCCACTGTGTCCAGGGAAAGAGTCACGTTGGCAGTGTACAGGTACTCCAGAACTAATCGAAGTCCAATGGAGGAGCAGCCCTGGAGAACCAGGTTATTGATGGGCCTGGCACTGGGGGTCACCATCTTGTCATCAGGAGAGGATGAGGGGGTCCCACTGCTGCCCTGGTCCCCTTTGCTCCCCTCATTGTTGATGACATTGTGGGATGAGAAAAGGGATCTGAAATACTGGGAGCAGGATGCCAGCACAGCTTTGTGGCAGTGAAACTGCTGTCCCTGGGCAGTGAGAGTCACATCACAGAAAAGCTGTTTTCTCCACAAGAGGTTGAGCCCGTGCAGCAGGGTGTCACTGTGTGTTGGGTCAAAGGTGGATGTTCTATCACCCGATCTGGACATGACTTCCTGACGGTGAACGCCACCTAGGCAACAAATAAACCATGCAAGCCATTTACCTCAGGTCATGTATTTTTTAGCACACAACACACAGCAGCCTATAGATGATATCAGTCAGCTATTACAACAGAAAGCCGTTTCCCGAGTAAGTTATAGCACAGATCTCCCGTGCATCCAGCGGGGAAGAGCCATCATGCCATGCCAGCCGGCGAGAATCTACATCCAATACGGCTTTCAACTTTGAGCTCTGGTCGTAAAGCAACAAACAAAAACGCAGTAGTTCCCACAGCCTGCCACTCTTTTTCATTCTTAACTCAAGATGATTTAAAACAGGGCTGATATGTGAAGGGCGCTGTCAAAACAAAGCGAGGATATGGAGATGCTGCGGCGCTTCCCCCTCGGTAACGCGGCTGAAGTTGTTGGATAAGGAAAAAGAGACACGGTGGACGGATAACATGCACCATTCAGCTAACACTTATCCCTTCTCCTATCTTGCTGCACACCCCCACAATGAGGACATTACACATCGCACAGATTTGGAAGGAGTCATACAAAAGCAATTAGTTTGTTTCCGAGCCGTCAGCAACACTACGGGTGCGTTTCGCGTTTAGCCTACCTGAGTAAAGCGGACGTGAGTATCGAAAAATATTCACTGAAATGCAGCTTTCGGCAAAGTTAAACGTAATATGCATATCTATTGTTTTCTAGACAGTACAAAAAGCGATTTCTACGTGCGTAATGTGTGTAAACTTAACACACGCGTGCTGTAACGTTGTCGCCAGATTCACTAAAAGCGCCTGTCACAACTAAATGATGTGAGCAGCTCGCCTGAGAAGGAGCCAAACTTACCTGACTTCAGCTCTTGACAAAAAAGAAAGTAAGCTTCAGGTTCCCAATATTCTCACTTGGATATTTCCTTTGTTCTCCTTTTAAAGTCCTTTCCTTTAAAGTCTATGGTCGGTGGTGTCTCAAAATAACCATTGATTCCAACTCATAAAGTCACTATTTCAGGTTATTTGTTGACGTTGATCATTTGTTCTTCTGAATTAACAAGAAGTGTGTGAGTGTGTGAGAGGGAGCTGTGCTTTCTGCAAGAGAAGAAGAAGAAGAAATATACGTGTGACAAATTATGCTACCAAGAAACAACACATCATTATCCTTGGGCCTGGGGCTCAGTGAGTCGTAACGAGAGTAATAGGAAATCCACGGTTGGGGAGAGAAACGGTCGTGCATGGCCGGTGGAGAGAGACCATGCAGGGGTATGGATGCTGGAGAGACTCGCAAAATTATGGCTCAAGGCTATTGTAAAAACTGTCGAGCGTAAATGACTGCGATTTCAAACATCTATGGAAGAAAGAAAAGAGAAAGGGGGAGAAAAACCGAGTCTTTTCCTCGCTGTTATAGAGAGAACCGTCAAGTTTTAGTGCGCATTGCTAATTAGTCAATTTCTCTCTGCCTTCACAGCCCGACGACTTTGCTGCTGAGCTGAAACTGCTAATTTCTGGGACCAGCCTTTTTTTGGCTGTGAACTGGATGGATGAATGGCTTGTCTCGCACAAATGACAAAAAGCCCCTGCCTTAATCTCCATCGCCAAAATAACCCCTCATCTCATTCTGCTTCTGCTAGTCCTTCAAAAAAAGAAGGTGCTATACACAAACTCAAGTTTTGCATCTGCATCATAAAAACAACATGCACTATAATGTGCACACATTGTTTATAATGTGCCATTAAAGCACCCCCCTTTTTTATATATGTGACAAAAGCATCATGCCTCACACACACTGTGAAACACAACAAGTGCTGTAAAGTTATAACAATAACAAAGCATGCAGTGTTTTCATGAATACTATTATCTTGTCTGATCAGTGCACTGTTTCAAAACCTGTGGTCGAGCTGCAGGCCTGATAACACAAAGGGTTGAAACCTAATACAACATCCATCAGTGCACAGTAGTGTGTTGAATATCTAGATTCCATATGGTTCAGTACCAAACCGACCTTTATCTATTGAAACAAGTACATGGAAATAATTAAAATAACTTGTTGTGTTGTGTGACTGACATACAATTTGATGTGATTCATAGCACAAAAAAAGTATTTTTAGTCATGTTGTATAAATGTAGTTACTCTCATAATACTTAGTCTCTTTAGTATTCATATAATGTGTGTGTGTGTGTGTGTGTGTGTGTGTGTGTGTGTGTGTGTGTGTGTGTGTGTGTGTGTGTCTGTGTGTCTGTGTGTCTGTGTCTGTGTCTGTGTCTGTGTGTTTGTGGGCAGGGGGGGCTTGAGTCTTATCATCTAAATTAAGAATGTATCAATCCTATGACCCCGTACATGAATAATGAGGAAATCCTAATCATTAGTGGGTTGCAAGTTCAAAATAAACAAACAATACGTGTGCAAAATCCAATGAAAAACTGTTTGAAATGACTTATTAGGACAGAATAAACTGTCAGTTAAATAAAGAGCTCAATTAGAGTAAAGAAACTTACATACAGGACTCCCGTGGGACCAGAAGTGACAGATACCTCACAAGTTATGAAATGACAGATAGGGATAAATGGGTTTGTTCATGTACTATGAAATAGAGCACCACCATGCTACCGTCAAGCTATAACAGGCCACATATAGGTAGCATTTATTATAGAATATTGTTTGATGTTTGAGTATTTGACAAGCAGGCAGCCTGCATATCCCTCACTTGTAGTAGTACTGAGAACATTCATTCTACATGAACTCTGTGAGATGACTGATTAGATTGTGCACTGCATCTTAAATAATAATCCTCACTGAAGGAAAAATAGAATTCTCTTTTGTTAATTAGTGGTTTTGAAGCCACTAAGAAGGCAGTTTTTGTTGTTGTTTCGACTATGATGGCTTTTGCCCCATTTTCAGAGTCATTGCAGTGCATTATATTGTCTTACTTCACTGTATTTCACTTCCGAGTCACATACTGTTATCTTTACTAGCACTCAGTTAGCACTACATTACCCAAGTCTCGAGCGAGCTATTCTAACGCAATAAAATGACCATTTCCAACTCTTTCAGCTCTTTGTAGCAACTCAGTCTCCTGAGGCCCCTGGTCTTCAGATTGCAGGGCGTTTATGGTTGTAAGTTGTTGCAGTGTGCAGAGAGAGGAGGGGGGGGGGGGGGGGGGTCATCAGATAAGAGAAGAATTTCTAGACTAATTAAACCCTTTGAGACAAAGAATCACACCACAGTGATTTACAACTCTCTGTACCAGTTAACCCGACTCATATTTATCTGTCATATTACTCAGATACCATATCTACCTCTATGGGTAAAAAACCTGAACATGTTTTTGTTCTTCACACACAAGAGGGGTATACATTAGAGTAAATAACAACAGTTATATGACATTTGGATACCTTATTTTACTATATGCACCTTATTTTATGCTTAACTACTACAGAAATTCCTGTGTAATACTCACATTATGGAATGATTTCTCAATGTTTGAAAACATAAAAGAAATAATACAAACTTGAGTTTTTTTAATAGCCTTAAATAAATGATTAAAGAGAGATCATCTCATCTAATCAGTGCAGTGAAAACAAAAGAAGAAGCTTCAAAGTTGTGAATACCAAAGTCTACCAGGCATAATTCCTTTTGCTGGCTGCTGCAGAGGGGTATGCTAAGATAGAAAGTATTATTTTCCTAAATGGAAGGTGTCAGATGGTCACGGAAATGTGATCGGCTGTTCAAGATCACTGCTTCCCATCTGCAATTTGTGACGTGTGAAAGATTCAGCCCAAATGTGCTCACCAAGCGTAAATCCTCAGCACTTTCTCTTATCGTGGAAAAGCAAGATAACCAGCTGTTTACAGATCAGAGAACATATCATATTAATATCATGGAGAGGGTGATATCATCTTGTTTGTAAAATATTTTGTTAACTAAGTGTGGTGTGGTATGGCAACCTATAAAGTGAAAGTTGTAATTCATGTGTTAGTAAAAGGATTTTCCTGATAAAAAAAAGACATTAAAAGGAGTTGAACAGAAAATTCTGCAACCAGGCTTTTTAGAAAACTGTGGTGAGACTAAATGAATGTAAACTGCTGATAAAAGTAATGAATTAGAAATCTTTTTGTAGTTACATTCAAATCAAAGATGCCCAGCCTTAATACCTATATTTCTAAACACAAGCAGGGTTCCTTTAATTCCACATCCATCTCCCTGTAACTCACAGTATATGATCTTAGAGCAGTTATTTTTTTACTTGATAGGACTGCTTTACACGTGGAAACAAATACTAAACAGTATTTGAAGGGTTTTAAATGGGAGTTCCTATTTCAGATTTCCAGTAACATGAAACGTAAACTGTCGGTTGTACCTGTTTGTCATCTCCTGAGAGCAGCTTCAACACAAAAGGAACAAATGGTTTCGCCTGAAGCATTAGTTTAATCTATCGAGGTGAAGTGAACATGACCCGGTCAGTAAAAGTGCAGCTTTAGTTCATTGTGATGAATTTGGAAATGTGAACAGATCAATGTTTACTTGATTACTTTTTTTTGATACTGGGACTGATTAGCGTGTGCTTGTCATCTCAGATCAAAGTTAGTAGGAGATGATTCATAAAGTGTCCGCAGTGTAATAAATTGGAAGCACTTATATTTGCCATTCAGGGAGTATGGGAGGCCTGCTGTTTTAAACCCCTAGATCCCCACACATGGCGTAGCCACCACAGACACGGCTCACAGAGTCAGCCGGCAGCCGGGAGGTGAGCAGAAAGGAACAGGCGGTGTCCCCTTCAGAGTGATCACAGGAGCGTGTGTGTGTGTGTGTGTGTGTGTGTGTGTGTGTGTGTACAGTATGTGTTTGTGTGGCATTTCTCAAATGACAAAAGGATACCAGTTGTGCAGTTCAGGGTGGAGGAGACTCACCTGAGGGAGAGTCTGGGCTGCTGGGACCAGGGCTGTAGTGGCGACCCGGACATGTGTGGGGGGCCGTGGGAGGCCACTGTGCTGTGGAGGAGGTTTTAGGGGGTGGTGGGAGAGGGGGCTGCTGTTGCACAGTCTCCCCAGCGTGATGCATCTACCTTCAGGGTGGCAGCAGGCGTGGAGTGGGGTGCGATGGAGCGAGCACGGGCTCAGTGGCGCGGTCACCTAGGGACGCTGAAGCCGCTGTAGCAGGACTGATAGTTATTCCTTGGGAGAATTGCAAGATGAGCCCCATTGTATTAGCAACCCCCATTCTACTGAAACGGTATCAATGTTCTCAAGCCTTTAAAGAAAGAAGTTGGGGTGCAAAATATCTGGCACTTACCTGAGAAGCTGCAAGTTTAAATATAATGTTGAAATCAAATCTCTCTTCAATAAATAATATGTACAATCACAGACAATGTTTCTTTAATTAAGCATATTATTCTAAACTGTCTGTTTGGCTGGATTTGTGTTGTCAAAGACAAACTTCAGTGAATTCCTTTGGCAACAGGAAGCCAGCAAATTATTGCCATACTGATTTAGAAATTCTCAGACATTAACCTTTTTCATTTCCAAGCCATACTTTTAGTTGTGACTGTTGGAGTTGTATGTTTAGAAATTCTCTGTGTCTAATATGGTCAGCACTCCCAATTATTCACTCCACTGACAAGTGAAACAAATGGGACCAACCAGTGCATTCTGTATTATCTACACCCCTTGGATTCCCTGACAATAATTAATACAATGGCAAGCTGCTGTTACCAGCCCGACGACATGAGCTCTACAACATAAGCTCTCCCTTTCCAAGAGTCCTTGAGAGGAAATTACATCCAGCGCTGAGGTCATATACGTTGTGGCTACAGGCAGTCGGGTCATATCATACTGCTGTCTGTGAGCCTAGATCAGATAAAGATCCTATTGTAGGGTGCTGTTAACATCCCCAGGTTATTACTCACATCATTACACCATGAATGTAAAGTGCATGGAATATGTCAAGAATAATGTGAATGTAGCCCTGACCAGAGAGATATACAGAGCCTTTAATAGCAAAGACTGTCCCTTATATATATCAGGGAAGTTCATTAACATGTGATTTTACTGAAGCGTTAGTGCTGACCACCTCGCTGCTGTGGACACACACCATTATGTAGTGTTACTTCATTTGCTCATAATACATATTAACAGTATAACATTACCAATATATATGATAAACTGCATATTGTCTTTGCAAGTAGTGTTGGGTGAGTTAGGTGTATATTTGGCTAAAAAAAGTGTTATGGTTAAACAATATTAAATAAATCCAGACATTTTTTTTAATCAACTGACCCACATGTCCTATTAGAGAGTCGTCATGTAATAATAAGAACCCCTTTTATTTTAGCCTACGAGGATATTAACAGGTTTTTTTTTTAATTATAGAGGAGCACATTCTCCGAACATCCATTAAAGGAATGCCATGCTAATTTTAAATCCTCGCAGCAGGCATTGGCATCAACAGAAGAAAAGTGGATGAGTTTCTCTTTAACAGCTGTAATTTGTGTTTTCCAATCACCATGCTGATTTCTGCTCATTATACTCCGGTTTCACACCGGTAAGTGAGCAAAGTTTGGATTGATTGACTCTAATTAACTAAAAAATGTTCCAAGCCATGGATTTATTATCATGCTAGCTAGCCACAAATGTCAGAGACTTTCACAAATTATTATCCTGTTAAGATAAATATCTTTGAAATCAAATGAGTGTGGCAACACAAGGAACATGTATTGTTATACTGATGATTTTGCTTGGCATGTTTTCTTCGGAGTTCCACATTAAAGACTCACCTGGGCAGACACACTGTTCCAGTGTATTGCTAAGCAGTACAGTATAACTGAATGACAGATGCTGTAGTTACTAAAACTTTAAAAGGACCACACTCTCTAATACTGTACTAATAATATACTGTAGAAACACAGATGGGAATAAATAGAAGATGATGTTTTAACTTGTTTTTTCAAAACAAAATGCTCTCCCTAAGAATAAGGATATTAAAAGCTATTATGAAAAGCAGTGCCTGGTCTACTCTTTGTTAACAGAAGACTTATTTCCTCTTGTGGGCTCCAAAACTTGGCAGCATGTCTCTCATTGATATTTTAGACATAGTAGCACCTCTCTCGCTCACATTCTTTCCTTGACTTCATCGGTTCCATGGTTCAACTTTGCACTTCCTCATGAACAAAGACTGGACGGCTTGAGAGGACACCTCCATCTTTTTCCTGATTTTAAAAAGATCTCAAAACCAAATTTTGGCTAGCTTGAGAAGGCAGGATGTTGCTCTGATTCACTCGGCTTCACGTCAGCGATCAGAAGTAATCACTGGAGTGAATCCAAACGAAACGGGCCCATCGTCTGCATGGTGGCGCCAGGCTGAAATTGAGCATCATGCTGCCTGTAAATCAGATTTACCCAACATGTCTCTTGCAGGATCTGCCTTTACACAAAAACTCTTCTAAACCAGCTTAGATGTATCACCGAACACAACAACACAGCGAGGCTTGTGCTGTATATCATCACACAGAAAAAAAGCATATAACATAAAGGCTGTGAAGCAGTCCTGTCATTATTCCCACAATCCACCCTTTAGAGTAGCTGCATTCAGGTGTGGGCGCTTTGAGCCACACCTGCAGATAAATTTGATGACACCCAGTTGTGGCTCACTTTCATTTATTTAGGGGAGTCGATTAGATGCAAAAAGAAGAGATAAATGTGGGGAGGACCTTCATTTGAGATATTGCATATAGTCTGTGAAAGGAATTAGACAGACTGAACATTTTTCTCTTCAAGGTGCTTTTAGAGATATAGTGGCACCATGCGAGCAGTCAATTTGAGATTTGGCATTAATGCCATTGAACATCTTGATATACTATGTTTAAATTCAAAGCTACAGATGAAATTACCTTTGCACATAGAAGAGACTACAAGTATAAAATAGTTTACACTTTTAAAGGAATGTATTTCTAATGTTTCAGTCAAATAAATAATAAGAACCTCCTATTTGAGGTTAAATGCTATGGCAAGACACTAGTCTGGACCGCGTTGCAGTCAATTATGTCTTTCTAAGGTTGTTGTGTTCACACTGCCCCCTTCTGTCCCCACGAGTAGGAGAGGCATCCAGCGTATCAACACAACAACAGCATCTCTATCAACCACACTCAGACAGAACGAGAGGGCAAACCCATTTTTAGGAGCGGTCTAAAAGCATCGACCTTGGGAAAATCAACAGCATGTGCACTCTTTCAAAAACGATATGAACATAATTATCTATCTCTATTATTCTTTTTATATTTCTTGTTATTCAAAAATATTTAATAAGATTCAGGAAATTGTTGTTTATCCAGGAACATTTCCACTTTAACTTTTAAAGTCGACGTGGAACAGGCCCTAGTGTTGTGTACCATTAGTATGACACTTGATGAAACAGGAATCTATTTTCTACGATAACTAAATGTGATTGAGTTAAGATTCCAAATTGAAAACAGTGTTTCCCCAGGGTTCTTTAGAAAGCCGGTGGATAGTGCGCACACAACATCCTTTTGTGCACACTATTTACCCCTGGATTGCTTCAGGCTAATGTCTCAATAATTTTCACTCCTTTCTCAGGTCCTTCCCACAAAGGACTTAACTAATGATCCATGGACAAAATGAAGCATTTAAATTTATTCATTAATCATTCATCTCCAGCTCATTGAAAATGCTAAACTTCCACAAAATTAAGATTGAATATTGAAAAGTGATTGAGGGAGACAGCTCTCCGAGAGTGAGGAGAGTGGAGGGGTGCAGCGGGCGGTAACAAAAACAGGGTCTTTCAGGAGACAGTGGTCCTCATATGGACATGGTCAAGGTGACCAAGGTGTACTAAGTGCTAGTTAAGGTCACAGGGTTTCACTAGTTGTAATTAGATCTTGGAATCTGGAGAAGCGTAGAATTTCTGTCAACACTGCCTGTAATTATTCTCTTTTCCAATTAATGGTGACATAGATTAATTATCTGATGAGGCAAAGCCAATTGCAATCATTCACCCAGCTAAAATTAGATCAGTCCTGACAGCAGCATGAAAGTCACCTGTTTCATTGTTATGGATTCGCTGCAAGTAAAAAGGGGGTATAGTGAAGCGTGCTAGGGTAAGTAAGTTGTCTGGTACAGGTGAATGTCCAATTACACTGCTGTTTGAGCTGAAGGCATCTACTCATTCGATCCTGGACCGGCTTGTTTGTTCACCCCGGCATCATCAGTGGTAGTAGAGTCATCTGTCAAGGACTGCAGGAACGCGGAGATGAGCTGAATTTCTGCTGACAACCTCTCCTGTTTGAATAGCATGATGAAGGAAAACAAGCTAATTTAGAAAATGCTGTTTTTCAGGAAAGGCAATAATACAAACTGCTGGCTCTATTTGCATCTGAGCTGATGGTGAGCCTACATTTGTGAAAGTAAAGTTACCATCTCGTTCTTATTTTTGTAAGTGAGGAGAACAAGAGGCTCCTGGTGAACCGTGTCCAGGTTCAGTGCTCTTCTGTTTTAAAAACCTCAGCATCCAGTTTTTCTATTAAACTGCCTGGCACTGTCAACCAGCTTGGGAATCTGAACCGGCCTAGCCATGCAGAAATTCTCTGACTAACAATTATATCAGAAACAGGATCTTGGATTACAGTCCCCTGAGACTGGGGCAGTGGGCGTCTGCTCCAATCATTACTGGCCATTCAACAAGGCTCTGCACTGCTCTCCGCTGTTAGCCATTGTCAATTATGCCATCCCTAGTGTAAACTCGCAGAACACAAAGCTGAACTGCCAGTTCTGGCAGGAGTGTAACAGGATGACAGCCCGCCGCCCCCCTCTCCCAGCACCACCCCCACCCACTCCCACTCGCCCACCCTAGGGTTTCCCGGCCTTCTTCCCCTCAAGCTACTTTTGAACAAACTGCCATTTGGCTTGTGATTCAAGCACGCCTTGGCCGTGAAAGCGCTAACCTGACCTCTCTTACGTTTCTGCTTGTGGGGTTAAGTGAACATGATGGATTAGTATGGGCCTCGTCGGGATTCAGCTGGGTTTAGCTCCAGTCAAAAGTGGCATCAATCACATTGATTTCTTTATCCCTCTCTTACAAAGTGGCAATATCGATAATGTACATATCATGTAAATGTGAATATCTGTGTTTAGTAATGACCTACTGCATTATCACTTTCTGCATACTGTCAGTGCATTCTTTTGTGGATCATAAGATCACGTTAAAGGCTAAATATCTAGGTAATGATGCAGATTGGGTGCTTATTGCTCATCAGGGCTTTTTTTCTTCCTCTCATAAAAGGTTGTACTTTTCGAAGGATAGCCACTGAGCTGGACTGTTCAGGAGGAGCCTGTTTAAAGTGAGTGTTGCCTGCTCTGATGGTCCCTGTGCTGAGCTGTGACGGGTGACGGTGTGGTGCGCTTGAATACACCAGCTCTTTTGTCCTTCACACTCTGCAGCGCTCTGATAGCTCCTCCCCCTGTGCCCCACTCCTCCCTGCCTTGAGCTGTGATCTGCTGGGGCCTTTTGAGGCTGGGCCACTGAGACATGGCTGCTCCCTGTAATGTCTGGACCAGACCAGTCAAAAAAACATGTCAGCAGTCAGAGTAGGAGGAACAGAGAGGGAAACCACTTAATCGTTTTTTTACTAAGCACTCCCCTGGAAAACCTCTAATTAAATAAAGCATATTTTGCCTCCAGCATAGATGATAAAGTCACAGTTTTGTAAACAACAAAAGTAAAATAGGGGAAAGCCAATTGCAACATGGTAAGTTAGAGGTTTGGGATGCCCTACTGATGAAGTAAAACGAGTGGAAGTGGTTCATGGTATGGTTCCATGACACCTGGCTCTGCGGTAATGCTGGACAGGACATTTCATAAAGATTCATCACTGTCCCTCTGTCCGCTTTGACCTCATCTCACATCACAGCACAGATTAGACACCGATTATCCTCTAATTGAAGATCCTCACTTTTCAACCTTGCAGAATATGCCGCTACTCTTCTGCAAGACGGACAGAAGGTTACTCTGTTCGGTTAGAAGAACACAGAAATCTTCCATGCGTTGTAAAAAACTCACTCTCAATTAGCTTTGAAGTAAAAAAAAAACAACAACTGCTAAACAGGAAACCAGCGAAGATGTTGATGCGATGTGACCCAAAACAAAGTGTTGTGTATATAGAGTTGTCTAGAGAGGCCGAGCTAGTCTCAGACACGGGGTCACTGCGGAGGCACTCTAGCAGACACGCCATCCATCAAATCAGCCTGTGATCTGATGAGTGAATGTATAGACTCTAATGTAACAGTTCCGTCTTTAACTCCACCATAGCAGTGAGGCACAAAGCCCTGGTGGATGTTTGCCTGGCTGCCCTTGCTTGGCAAAGAAGACACAGGGCGACTGTGACTCGCCGGATGAGGCTCAAACAATGCCATGCATAACATGGAGTTACTGTAGTATGCAAAGGAATACGCTCATATCCGGTAGAATACCTTGAGACTGGGATAAAGTTGAATAGAGGGATTTACCATTTAAATGAATGGTGACAGACTGTGCAGCATCCCAGCATGTTTTAAATGTATATGTACAAATACCTGGGCTGTTTTTATTTTCTGGTCGGTGTCTTGAGAAAGAGCCTGGCACCGGTCCAGTTCAGCCTGGCTGTACAGGCTGCGTTGTTTGAAGTTTTTCACCAAAGCTTTGTGCATCCTGTTCTGCAACAAAGAGAGCTAGGGGGAGAGAAGGCAGAGAAAAGGAATTGGTAAGGCAGGAGAGGAAATTAATGGCAGTGTTCAAGAAGAATGATGGAGGGGAATAGAGAAAGCAGTCAATAGCCCATTCTGCAGTACACGGGCCTGACAGGAATTTCACAGTCTCTTGGTTTCTCTGCCCACTCGTGTGCACTCATCAGAATCCAGTCACATCTGGCTGCCAGGATGGGGGGTTAATTTTCTCTAAATGCTTCAGCAGTTTTGTTCTAGCCGAGGCAAACTCTGTGACTGCAAAGCTGATGAGTAAAATATTTCTACTTCACCCAGTTTAACTTTATACCAATCCCCTCAAGACATATTTTACACATACACACAGAGTCATGAACCCCCCACTGAAACCAGAAATTATTCCTAGTCTCTTGGAAAGACATGCTGCTTGCTTTATTATTTGAACACAGTTTCAAGCAAAGAGGTTTAAATTCTGATAGATGCCATTGCTTTTCTTCCCCCTCCATCTCTCTACTCTTCCTACAAAGCTTATCATTGCTTGGCAATGTGTTCCCCAGTGCATTGAAAACTAAAGCGAATTAGCTCAGTCATCAGCTCCTGAAGGAAAGACAATAACAAGAATGCTCTTTATGGTGTACCCTGTTAAAACCCAGGAGCTGAAAGCCTCCACATAAACAAAGAAATGTTACAACGTACAGTAGAATCAAGAGGATTTTATAAGAGGCACATGTTGGCAAGTGTTATCAGATCCTCATGTTATCATGCATTTTCTCATTTTCATGTATTTCTACATTTGTAATTGTCTTTCCACTTAATTGTTTTTTAATGTGTCCATACTTGTTTAATTGATATAGGACATGTCTTGATGTTTTTCCACATCCCTGAAATAAAACTACTATCTCTAATATAAGATAAAAAAGGTGTTTTGTGCCTTGATTGTCTAATTAATGAATGGGTTAGTAAAATAAGACAAACCTCTTACACTTGAAATATACAAGGCCTTCAAATACCAATTCAACATTTCAAATATGTTAAGTTATTTGTATTTGAAATACAGTACATACAAGCTCAATTTAGCTTTTTTTTAAAGATGATAAGATAAGATGAACCTTTATTTATCCCCATAGGGAAATTTCGGGTGCCATAGCAGCAACAGAATTATATATCTGATTCCCATCTATTACGAAAGAGTATAGCCAAAACCTGTAGGCTACTGGGTCAAAATGGCAATTAATATACAAAATAAGCTCCTGTTGATAGAGAATAAGAAATACACCAAAAATAAATAAAGGTTCATCTTCTTGTTCATCTTCTTCTAAAAATATGAAGTAAGTCAAAGTATATAAGTATTATAATGAAGTAAATGTATGTTGTTGTTGTTGTTGTTGTTGTTGTTGTTGTTGTTGTTGTTGTTGTTGTTGTGGTTGTCTTTTAACTTAAAGTAAAGTTATAATTCTGCAGAAAGTTGCCGTTTCAGTGATTTAGCGCTTCTATACTCTTGGATAATTATGACTGAATCTAAAAAAAAGAAATTGACGGCTAGTTAAATCTAAACTATTGCATTTTAAATAAAGGGTTTGTGTTGCATTGGCTTGGAAAAGTTGAAATCACAACAATATGAACACATTTCCAAATATATTCTAAATGTCTCACAGGGTTTTTTTTCTGTACTGCTTTGAATGCAAAAGCAAAGAAATGTATTTACTGGAATAATAGTCGAAATCTAACCCTACATCATGTCAGTTTGTCTTTAAGGAGTTAGTTGTCCTGAAAGCTTAGTTTGGGTTGTTTTAAACTTGTCACTTGACTTTTATGTCTGGAGCGCTGTCAGGATTGTACTTCAAGGATTCGTAAGAGATGTTTTTACTGTGTCCCTCACATGTACATCATAATAGATTATGGGCTACACATAAATGACTGGTGTCACACACATGCATGTTCTGATCTCTCAAATGATCTTGACAATGTTAAATGCATTTACCGTGTTGCATCCAGTTCAAAACAAATCAATTAAGGCTAATCCCATTAAGTAATATATGCACTAACTGGGACATAAAATTCAAACATTATTATTTAAATGAGAAACAGGAAAGAAGGGTTCTTAAATGTTCCTGTATAAATCAGATTAAATGTGATCTACATTTCAGAAACATTGCTGATTATAAGCTTGTTATAAAAAACTAAATTCAGGCATTAAACACTAGCCGAGAGGCTGCTGTTATAGAAGTGAAGAGTTGAAACAAACAAAAATGGTGAAGGCTGAATCCGGAGTAAAAGAAAATCAGGCTTTGATCATGAGCGTGGAAAATCCTGTCCACAGGATTTTATTTTTGCATGCATTTTTCCCTTGATAACATTCATGCAGTTAGATGAGGAATTGCTCAAGTAAAGGTATTAGTCATTTTTGGAACAAATATTATGAATGTTTCATTGCAGGAGCAGTGTGGCTTCTTTCTGCCGTTATGCCTGTCATGTGTAATTCTATTCCAGCTAAATAGTGTCAGAAACTATAAAGATTAAACGGTAAAATGCTGCTGAGGT
Source organism: Eleginops maclovinus (assembly GCF_036324505.1). Taxonomy (NCBI): domain Eukaryota; kingdom Metazoa; phylum Chordata; class Actinopteri; order Perciformes; family Eleginopidae; genus Eleginops; species Eleginops maclovinus. Next base: position 16,298,304 of record NC_086354.1, read on the forward strand.
GTCTCCCTCAACTAGTCAAGATTGTGTGTTCTATTTTACCACTAAAGGCACTTTAGGTTGGGTTTGCTGCTGATCCCTACACAATGGTGTGTGTGTGTGTGTGAGCTGAGGCACATTTGTAAAGCCTTATAATACAATGTTTCACTTCTGACCACCTTAGAAAAACTAAAATCAAGAAAATGTAGAAGGTATAGTATTCACATGTACCATCAACCTCTCTATGTACTCCCCTTGGATGCAAAACTACATAGCTATCATTACATTATGTCACATCCATCATCCTCCTCCACTCAAGTTATCTCATCATTATTAGATTGCTGCCGTTACCTCCTCACTGGTTGCCAAACTAAAACCTTCTTAAAATTACTGCCCATGCAAGAAAAGCTATCTAGTGCAAGGAAGAATGGCCTGGTGCAGAGAACAGAGCAGAAATCCTAAGTCATAAAACATAATTAAAAAGAGAGGGGGTGATCGTAAACATCAGAAAAGGTTATATATACTGTACCTGTGTGTAATAATGAAAAGATTTATGTGCATGGTTTTTCTCGCTCAATGCAGACACTGCCTCTTGTTTGGCCTCCGTGAGGATCTTCTTAAGATCTTCAAACTCAGTGGCCAGCTGCTTGTTCTCCTTTAGGGCAATTGTAAGTGCTTCCTACACACACACAGGGAGCAGAAGATCAGATAAAAAGGTTAATGTAAATAGTTTGAACGCAGGTGGAAGAAGTAGTCAGATATGGTACTCGAGAAAAGTAGAAGTACCATAGTCGGAATACTCTGTTGCACTCGAAATGTTACTCAAGATAGAGCAATTTCAGAAATATATATATATTATATGTTTTGCTTATAATTAGTGATGCATTAGAGTGTTATCAGCTCATTTTAATTACGTTGTAGGCTGCAGGGTAGCTTGTGAATTTACTGCAGGTGTAAATAAAATCTTATTTAAGTATTGATTATATTTCACATAATTTATCCAAATCAATAGTAAATAAATGTAGTGGAGTAAAAGTACACGATGTACCTCTGAATTTTAAATGTAAGTACTCAAGTAAAGTACCTCAACTTTGTACTTAAGTACAGAATTTCAGTACAGTGACTTAGTTACTCAGTTACTTTACACTACTGATAGATGTTTACAGTAACCTCACAAGCAGGAACGGGGTCGGCTGCAGACCAATATTGAAACTATTGTAATTGTGACACACAACGATTTCAGAGGTGACGCACTGACAACTTTTTAACCTGGATTCTGATTAGATCTGCCAGTTTTTCTCGCCTAAAATTGTAACTTCTCATATCTTGCTGTTCGAAATGCTCTCAAAGCTTTTTAACAATGCTGACATGAGACCTGGCGTCACTGTGGTGCTCAAAACCTGAAGTGCGTGATCAAACTAATATAACCCAAATGAAAAATGTTGAATTCTAAGACAAAAACACAGAAACCATTTTTAATTTGGATCAGTAACTACACGTTTTTTCATCCGATTAATACGTTCGGTATCAGCTCGGCTAGCGGATGTGTTTATCCCTAAATGTATGTACTGTCATGTGATTATGGGCTGTATTTAAGTGCTGTGAGACTTAATTATCGTTCATTTGTCTCCTGAAGGGACCTTGTTATCAATTAATCAATGCAGAGTTGATTATTGTGGGCCTGATTTGTGGTATCCCTAATTGTCACTAATTTACTTAAATTAAAGCACAATTGAAACCAGTAACCTCTTTCACTTAATGTACATTTTTACAATTGGAGAAATCCGCATTTAAAGATGTATTTGTGTTAGTTTGATGATCATTTTACATATTTGTTTGTAGTAGACCACAGCTAAAGCATGCTGGCAGGACAACTGCTGAGGCAGCATATTGTACAGTGCAGATATAAAAAACACGAGGCAAGATTACATAGATCAATGTTTCCTTGACATGTACAGATACCCAAGAACATATGCTACTGTATATGCTAAAGGGAACTGGAGAGTCAATACACAACACAAACCAGTTAGATAGATACTTTAAATGTAAGACTGACCTTTGTACAGTACAAACATGCTCTCCGTGTTTGTGCTGTTAATTAATATAGCATGGCAATTTAAATAGTGTGGATACAACAGTGGACATTTTTCTGGGAAATCAAGCATATAAATCAAAGTGAGTATGTGTCTCACCACATGTCATCTTTTCATTTGAACAATGTTCCCCAAGCACTGGAAATGTTGCTGGTGAATATCTCAACTCTACCTGCAGACATAATGAAGTGTGTCTCTGCAGTAAAACAGAACAGCACTAAAGTGATGAGTTTAACCCAGCAGAAAGAGGGGCTGTAAACATGACAAATGCCTGCTATTGATTTCAGGTTTAATTACTCCATGCAGCACTGACAAAGCCCATCTGATGCTGTTGTGAAGTGTAAATGGAACAAATTACACTTCATTGCCCATAAGAAACTGATAGCGTCGGCAGTTTGCATTGTTTACTTTGTGCTTGCCATACGACAGGGCCCGATCAAATCAAAAAATAGGTGCATGTATGAAAGACGGATTCCTTTTTTCACCTTGTTATTATACCTTTGTAAATAACCTTCTGCAGTTTGTATTTAATAAGAGCCAAAGATTAATTCCTATCAGGCTATTAGCTTTACTGAGCCTGTATTAGTTTGAATAGGAAAGAGGAGCTGTGACCTACAGGAGCTTATAAGAGTATAGTATTGGATCAGCAGAAATCTCTTCTGTAAGAAATACGCGAAAGAGTCTAAACCATTCTGCTTCATGCACTGCGGTCCCTGAATGCACACTCTGCTTATTATGTTATGCTAATGCAGACATTATGTGTGCCTTACATTGGTCTCAGTGATTAAAGTGACCAATTTCCTTTCGAACCACACACTCTCTCTGATATTTTTATTTGGTTCAGGAGCATTGTTGTTGTATCATCTTATTTCGTCAAGTGAAAAGACTAAACCCCTTTTTTGCATGACTAACTTTTATCTGGCTAATGGGAGTTGTGTCTATGAGGAAGACTTCTAATTCTTAAATTGTCTCACGCCAACAACTTCTTTAAAGTTGTTGCACTTGGATGCATGGCGGCTTAAGCTCCATTGCCTTTTCTTGTTTTGAACTAATGCATTCTTGATCACCGTTTAATGAAACTATATACCACATGGCGATTTCACATTAGATAAGCCATGTGAAACCCCCATCAGCAAAGAGGCTCTGGCTGGGGCTGATAATCCTGCAGATGAAAACCTTACAATAAATAGGGGTTTCTCTCACAAAGGAGTGTTCAAATACGTGCCATTTTGTGCAGAGGGTGCTCGTGCTTTTACATATGCCTATTTCTGCCAGTAATATGAAAAAGTACAGATGATATGCTTATTTCATATTGTACACTATACACTCAGATTGAAATTGCTATTGAAATTGTTGGCCTACAGGTAACAAAACAGGAGCAGCATCTCACAACGACACGCATCATCAAATTCGTCCAGACAAAAGACTATAACAACAGTGAGTTGTCATTTGTAGGAAAAGCACTTAAACAAGATTGACCATGGCTTGTAATTTTAATTGCACACAGCTCTTTTCCCTGCATCTTAAGGGAAGTATTGTGACAAGCAATGTGCTGACACTAATCCACAAACAAATAAACAACAAGGTACTTTTTTTTTCCTACCGCTTGTCTCTGATTTCACACTATGTGACACACATAAAGTTGTGTATTTACAGAAAGTAATGCTGAAAAAAAACGTGTTACCTTGGTGTCTTTCATTTCCTTTCTTCTTGCTGTAACATGAGCAGTGTGTGTCTGCATGGATCGCTGTGTTCGTTGTTGGCAGTTATTAATATCAGACTGCAATGTGCTCATTACGAACGCAGCTGATTTGTTTTTGAATTCCACCACGTCAAAAACACTTCTGGAAGGAGAAATCAAAGCCGTAAAAGGATATTATTGTCCTAGAATTAGTTTGAATATAATAAATGTACGATAACTGCATCAGTGGGGAAGCTGCTAGGAATGTAAACTCAAAGCAGGACATGGATTTAGGAAATGCTTCACTGTAAGTCACATATAAATGATAAAACATTAAGAAAAAAGCTATTTCTGATATTAAAGAAATACTGAGTATTCTCCAACGATAACCTACTGAAGTTCTTGTATGACTTCTGGCATGTCTTCAACGTTTTTCTCCATTTCCTCCGAAGCATCCCGGTATTTTTCCATCTTTTTTGTAAGGTCAGTGATTCTGCCCAGGGTGTTGTGATATCTCTTAACAGTGGCAGTGTGTAAATCCTGAAAATACATACGTTCATTAATTCTGAAAGACACCCTTTTTTATTGGTAGCTCGCTTGAAGATTGAGATGAAACATGTTGTAAGAGCCACTCAGGCATATTATTTATGGCAATTATTGATGTTTTGGGGAGCCAATTGCATATTATTTTAGTTAACTTTAATGAACTGAATAACTATTAACTACAATTCTAACTTTATTGTAACGTTTTGTTTTGTTTATGGACTGCTCTAGGTTTATGTTTTGTTATTATTTATAGAAGCAGACTCTAGTGAGCAGCCTCGAGTATAAATTACACTGCCAGCAGGAAGTCTGTGAGGAGAAGTCGAAAAAAGTTTTGACCACGCATGTTGATTTTGTTTGTGTTCATTTATTTAAATGCCGTACAAAAGTTGCAAGTCAGTAGTGGGCCACAAACCGATCAATTGAACTTTGGAATAAAGCACTTTGAATGGAACGATGCAAGGTATGCGGATTTCTTAAGTTTACGTGACTCAATACTCAAATTCGCCCCGAAAGCGAAGTGGCCTTTGAACATTCCATTATGGAGCCACTACACATAGCTATGGGCTTTAGGCTCATTGAGCTTTAAAAAGTAAACCTGGGTTAGCAACTGTTTGACTCACACTTTACATTTTCTTTTCTTACCTGAGCCGCCTTCAGGTCGTCACATTTGAGTTTCTTCTTCTTCTTAAGGTTGACTAAAGTGTTGGAGTGTTCCCATTGAGTCTTTTCAAAGTTGTCCATCAATGTCTTGATTTTCTATAAAACAAAAGATTATTCACACTTTCAGTAAAAACATACATTTCTTCATAAAGTAAATTATCTTCACTTATATTAATCATTAAATGGTAAATGGACTGCACTTATATAGTTGTTACAGCTTTACCTACGACGAGTCATTCACCCATTCATACAGAGCAGAGCAACTTGCTCTAGGAAGCTAACGTTCATTAACATTCATAAACCGTTGGCCATCGGGAGCAACTGGGTTTTTTGCCTAAGAATACAAATACATAGGGATGGGATCGAACCCGACCCTGCTGGTTGAAAGACAACCGCACTCCCCACGTAGCCACAGTCGTCCATTAATATACTTTATCATTACCTCCATTTTTGTCTCCAGTTCCTTTGTTGTTGTGGATGCTTCTTCAAATTCGTTCTGAAGTTTTTTGTTAGTAATATCTGAATTCCTTTGCTGTCGACACAATTCTTCCTTTTTGTTCGCAACCTGACCCTAATGCAGAATAAAATATAAGGCAGACATTATCTTAAAGTCTTAAACCATTTACAGGGGATAAAAACAGTAACAGGGAATGTAACAGGAAAAGGAAAAGTATGAAATGATGCAATTGAATACAGCCGGGAATTTAAAAACTATCTTTATGAAACGTATAATGTTCCATTTTTATTGAGACTGTGCTTTGTGAAGCTTCACTCCTTCATATCTTTTATCATAGCTATATTCTTCTACGCAGAAACTGGAAAAGTTAGCAAAAATACGGAGGTATATTTTGAAGATTTTAATGTAAATGTTCTTTGTCGATACATTTTTACCTTCAGTAGCTCCAGTGCAGTCATCTGACCTGTCAGATTTTTCTTCAGGTTCTCAATCTCTTTCTGTAGAGCACAGAGAGAGCCCTGAATAACACTGACGGAAACACTCAGTATCTCACAATCCCCTTTTACAAACCATGACCCATGCAGTATACATAGAACATGTACATATGTTGCCACTGACCCTGGCCCTCTGTTCTTCCATGAAGGTCAGCTGCTCCTGCTCCTCCAGCTTAGTCTGGGTGACACTGTGCTGGGCTACAACTTGGGTCACTTCTTCCTTGGCCTTTTCCCACTGCTCGTCATTGTCAATGATTTTCTGGAGCATCTGCTTTCTCTCCTCACGCATCTGCTTCACTGCCTTCACACTAACAGAAATAACACAGATGAGTTTTTATGTTAAAAACTAAATACTAAACAAGATGTTGTATTTTTTCTACACATTTTTGGATTTGAAGCTCTACCTCTCTGAAATGTTTATCTTGCAGTCCTCCACATTCTGTTCATACTCCATTTTTTCTTTACGAAGAGCTGCAAAAGCATTACGCTTTGAATGGAGCTGCTCTTCTATGCAGGAAACCTCCGCTTCCCCATGAAGTCTCTGTGGATAACGTAACATACAGCGTGCTGCTGAGTGGATGCACTTATCCAAAACGCCTTACAGTGCCATGAATTCAAACATTATTAGCATGCATAGCTCCAGTGAGAGTCCAATCATAGTCTGGCGGTTATGTTTCATGCTCTACCCAATGAACTATTAAGACACACATAAGGGGGGTAAGCAGCATCAACATTATATAGAAAAGGACTGTTTTTCTGACATGATTTAAAAACTGCTGTTACAAAACTTACAGTTCTCTCCATGTCTTCTTGCAGGGCGATTAGCTTCCCTTTTAATTTTGTATTCTTCCGCATTTCATCCTCAATCTTAAGTTTCAACTGCAAAATCTGTTATAAAAAAGGGGAAAAAAACAACGTTTGTAAGCTGGTCATACCTTTTATATTCAAACTTCAAATATTCAAATGTATACTATATTACCAAGTCTTTTTCAGTTTTCTCGAGCTCCATTATTTCAGGGATACGTTTTGTTAAGGTTGCACACTGCTCTTCTGTAAGTGCAATCGACTTTTCCGCATCCTGTATTTCAGCACATAGACCTTCGTCAACCTTCCTTACCTCGTTTAACTCTTCCCTGGAGAGAAAAACAGTATTCTATATCGTTAGTTTTGAGGTTTGGGAATCACAAAAGTATTCATGTGTCACAAGATATTGAATAGTTAGGGGGCTCACAATGCTCGATATAGTGCAAGAGAGTCATCTACAACAGAATGATCACTGTTCAACTGAATAGTGAATTCATTTAAAGGGTGTTTTTAAACAGAGCAGGAATCGAATCTATATTATATTTTACAAGAGACTCGATATAAAATAAGACTTTCTTCTGACTTTGAATAACATATTAAAAAGTGCATTCTTTTTGTATATCAGGACGCCTATATCGAAATAATCTTTCAATGTTGAATGAACGGTTAGGTCCGTTACAATGAGACTCGTTATCCTGTAATGCAGCATCAAGCAGAAGTATTGTTGTTGCTATGGTAACATGCAGTTTAATATACCTTGCAGACGGATTTAAAGCAGTGGTTAAACTGTTGACCATATCTTGATTTGAGGTGTCCTGCCAGCCAGACTGAAACCAATCTTTTCAGGTGGATAATCAGAAATGCTTTCAACAGGAATTACATTGAAAAAATGTAGTGTCTGTGTTGTAGTTTAAGCAAAAGAGATTTTAACATTTGACTTTTTTACCCTGTAACTTCCTTTGTACTTTGATACAACCTCAAATAATTGAAGAAATCCACATCAATAAACCTGATAAAAGAGCAACATAACAGAAGCCCCAACTGTCCCACCACTTTAAAGCAAAACACACCAAAGATACTGAGTGTGTATGCTCTGTATATCCTCACATTGCATGATTTTAACTTTTTTATGAAAGATGTCTCCTGTCTCAGATGTCCTACGTTGATTGTAAACTAGTTTGTTTTCCCTGCAGTCAGGATTGATACTCACAATCTGTTAGCAAGCTGATTCTTCATCGCCAACAGTATATTATCCAGTGATATCTTTTCATTGCTTGCGTCCTGCTCCATCTTTTTTAATTCCCTCTGCACAAGTGTGAGATCATTTTGTGTGTTGGAGTAAACTTCGTCAGCCTTAAAAAGAAGGAAGGAATTGTTGAGTTTATTCAGCTGTTATTATTTCTGAACAATTTCATAAAAGGTAAAGCTAAATAATGTGAACCCATAACCACATTAAGGTATGTTAAAGGCCGAGAGTATGCATTAAGAGGGTTGGCTATTTGCTGACTCTTTTTTTGTTATCCATTTCAATCAATACATCAAAGTACCTTATTAACCCCAGGGGTAAATTAAGTTTTGTGACAGCTGCAGCATATAAGAATACAATAAATAAATATCTATATAATCCTAAATTGAAGTAATAAAAGTCCATATAACCACAGGGACACATATTTGATTGTGTACAGTCATTTTTTAAACTTGTGTGGTTTTCTATATTCTGTTTCTTCATGATATCGTCAAGCATTTTCTTTTAAACTACACCCCTATATAAAATAAAGTTCCTTTTTTTTTAAATATATAAGTATATTTGTGATGTAATTGAAAAACTAACGGGTCATTTTTTCTTTAAGAGTCTGTCTGTAGTTTCATTTAAAAACATAAAAACAAACTTAAAGCTGTACTGATTTCAAGTCAAAATGTACCCCTTTGTATTCTTAGCATCACTCTTATCTATTATATAAGTCTATACCAACTATTTGGTATACTTTCATGCCATATTTGCTTGTCAGCATCAAACACAAAGTACAGCTGAGGCGAAATATGGTCATTTAATTTTGAGGCATCCTGACTTGAAGGAAATAAATTATGGAGGAGAAAAGCTAAATGAAAGTCAGGGAATTATCAAAGTTATTAGGATTCATCCTCAGGGGAGCATGAATGGCTGCATAAAATTTCATGGCATTCCAGTCAATTGTTAAAATTGAATGATTTCACTGAATGAATGTGCTGGACGGACACTGGACCAATAGACCAACAAACATTGCAATCCCAAGGGCCATGCCACTTGTGGATTAAAAATAGAGCTAGGAAAGGGCGAGAGGGACAGAGCTACAGTAGGTTGCCAGGAAAAAGCAAACTTAAAAATGAACCTTATTTATTGTGGTTACCTTTCTATGTTAAAAATATAGCAGAATTGGCTTTTAGCACTTGTCTTTGTTGTGCTATTACCAAAGACAGACTTTATTTACCATGGTAAACCCAAATACTTAGCCTTCTTTGGGTTTAAAAACAAAACAATTTGATTTGGAAGAAATTAAAGTAGAGGTTACCTCAGCTTGTGCAGTGTTGATTTCTTTTATGATGCCTCTCTGGAGTTCCAGATTTTCCTTCACAATGGGTATTTGCTTTTTAGCAAAGTTGATGTCCTCGTGTAAGCTCTGGTTACACATCTCAGTGTGTGAAAGTTTCTCCTGGGCTTGGTTAAGTTTTTCTCTTTCCAGTTTAAGCTGCTTCTTCAGTTCAGTGATGTCTCTAATGCAAGCCTCATGCTCTGGAAATAATAATCAAGAAATTCAGAGTAATTTAAATATTTTGAAGAAGAACTTCCTCATAACCTTTTTGTCAGGAGATGATACCACACCTCTCAGTCATTTACCTTTTTGCAATACAAAGGCGTTCTCTTGTTGTTTCCATAGTGAAATACTCTCAACTTTTCTCTCCAGAAATCTTTTTCTTCTCTTCTCTTTGTTGAGCGCTTCTTCTGCGTCCTGCCGATCAGCCTCGAGCCGCTCAATCAGATACACAACCTCTCCAAGGACATCATTTATTTTCTTCAATAATGGTGATAAAGGGCAACTTTCTAGAGGACGATGAACTTCACAAGAGTAGCACATTGTTTTATATTGTGTAATTAGTTTCAACTCAATAAACAAAAGCAAAAAATGATTGATGGCAGTTTTGTTAAGCTACATTAAAATAATCTGACCAAACACAAAGCGCAACTAAACATAAACGTAATCTATGGTGTTCTACGAGCTAATGGATATAGATACTGGATGCTGTCTAATTTATACTAACCCTAACCCTAACCAATAAGCCACCACTGCAATAAAGACCTAAAGCTAAACCTAGAGATTCTCACACTCACACAGGATGTTGCTCTTTTATCTGCATTAGGAAAAACTGATTGCTTTTCTGCCAAAGAAAATATATCTAAAAATGACTGATTGCATGTCAAAAAGAAACAAGGGATTCACCTTTTGCATTTATTGCGATGCCTTCGACGAACAACTCTGTAGACATCACTGAATCGGTATCTGAGTCTCTGGACTGAAATCTGTTAAAAAGGAGTTAAACTCATGTCATGCTTTTAATTGCTTAAACAAAACATAATAATAAATGAAAACAAAAGAGGACCTAACCTTAAAGCTTTGTTGTAATGGTGTTTGTCGTGATCGATCGGGTATTTTCCAGACTGGTATTACAAGAGGGGGAAAAAATACTTTAAAATAGATTTTAAGTCAATGATGGTGATGATGACATTATGTCTCTTATAGCTGATCGCGTCTGACATTGGTTTACCTGTTGGAGCCAATTCTCCACAGTGATCTTTAGCTCTTGGACATGGTAAATAGCACTGTTGACACATGGTGAGGGACTGTTGAGCAAAGCACATGTGCGACGTCGACCGGAGCAGACGCCTTGGAGATCTGCTTGATCTTTAGAAACAGAAAGAATTAAGATCTATAATTGCAACTTTGGTTTATATTAATTGCTTTCTGAGACTCAGTGAAAAGCTAACCAAACAAAGTCCCTGAAATACAATATAAATAACACACTGATGAACCAGTACTCGATGAAAAGAAATCAGAAAACAACAGACATTTGTTGAAACAAATATTTGCCCTACTTCAGTAACTTTATTTAGAAAAGTAATTAGACAAATGTATTTGGCTGTGAAAGATGGCTGTGATTCTTTACTTTCTCTTTGATTCTGGTTGCATAAACTCTGCAACATATTGGGAGCATCAGTGAGAGAGCAGAGATAACTCATTTGAACATCTCAAGACAAAACCCAAGGGCACAATTCTTAGTGGTGAAAGGACGCCATCTGGCTGATAAAGAGGGAACAACACTCTATTCACATCTTAGAAAAAGTGTCTCAGTCTGTTGTCCATATTATAATGCAATAACATGTCATGCTCGCTCACATCTAAAATCCACCTTTAGGTAAATACAAAATAATGAGGATTACTGAACACCAAGTTAATTTCAGTGGTTGATTTGGCTTCCTAAACTGTATAGGATTTTAATATTGGGTATGTGAATGCTACCACAATTTAAATTCAGTCCCTGAATGATTCATTCAAAAGCAGTGACTTGAGTTTAAAGCTAGCCACAGATACAAATGAAGTTATGCATACAGAATGTAAAACTGAGGTGATATCTTACTTTGATTTCTCAAAATTGTATGTAAAATTGTATTTGCGTTATACATTGTCAGTTAAAAGGGGGTGGGGGGGGGGGGAATAGGAAACAAAACAAGTATTAAATCAACTTTAGTCGTTTGTTTACATTTCAGTGAAATTATCATTCAGTTTAACTCCCAATAATTAACACCAATGTACATTAAACTATGATTTATTATCACTTCTTTGTCGTATATTGTAGGCTGCAGTGTAAGAAAGCAGGTAAGATGCAGTTCATTTCTTTACCGCAGGTACCACATGAGAGAAAGTCAAATAGATTTTCATATAAAGCAATGCATTTTAATTAATTTCATTAAAGTAATTTCCAGTTTTTTGTCCAAATATATGCTGTCATTGTCCAGATGTGTATGCACACCTACAACATATCTTAAATTGTCACAAGTGGAAGTGTGACATACACCACAAGGTAATCATACACCTACATTGTCAACACGTGTCATAATCTAGTGTCTGGGGATGACAGAAAGAAAGACATTGGTCACCAACTGCATGTGAGACCATTGAACCTTTCCCACCTGAGATAGCAGTTATCCCGCCATGGTGAGCCATTAATTAGAACAATGCTTAGAGAGAGAGCTGACTCAGACCGAATCAAGAACAGTGGAGGAAAAACTGAGGGGAGACCCGAAATGAGCGACATCTGTTGCAGAGCAGTTTGGATGAATAATACACAATGAAAAACCAAGTGGGGTAGAAAGGTGCTGAGGCAATATGTCACCAGTGGGCTGAATAGCCTCTATGTCATACTGGCAGGGTGTATTATAGCCACAGAGCAGTCACATGATGGTCTAAAGGCCAATCACCTAGTTACACCTGTCATTTCACTAATCAAATTAGATATTTTAATGTAATTATTATAAAAAAATGTATTAACCATTTCAATATATTTTGCAGTCCTGTTAAAACAGTCTGCAGGCTAGACTTTGTGTGAGTGTGTGGGCAGTGTTCTCTCTGTTCTTGTGGACAGGTGTGGTCTCAGGATGAGCTCCGTAGTTTCAGCAACGAAATAATAAATACTACATTAAATGGGAGATAATCCACGTCCCCGCCTCCTATGTTTCTCATTCCAAATTTTTAACCCGAACTTTGAAAGCGTTTATTTTATCAGCACATGTTTTACAAATGTTCAATATATTTGTTATTGTGTTAATAAGTTGAAATCACCGACTTAGGGTTTAGTCCTACTCCATTAAATCTTTGTCCTCAAATGTTTGGGGAAGACAGTTTTCTTCTTTTACGCTTGATATGTTTATGTCCCTTAACAACTATTTAAACAGCCCTAATCCTTGTCTTATAATGCTTTTATAAACAAGACACGAACCTGAGAAAATTAAATTGACTCTCAAAATAAATCATGTAGACTGTGACCACTAACCACACTTCTGTCATTCATATTTGTTGTGATAGAGATATTGAGACAGAGATATAAGATAAAGCTGTATCTCATATACAATATCAAGTATTTGTCATCATTCTCAAAAAACATGTTTGCACGGATATGCAGTTTAAAAGACAAACTGTTGTCGTTTTCCTCATAAAAAACCTTACTTTGACTATTCATTCAAATGTGGATTGGAGTGTGATGCAGTTAATTTGTTGAAACCCCAAAACTCTGATTTGAAATTTGATCTAAACTTTTCAAAGTTGTACTGTTAATTAAGACCAATCCTAACAAATGCATTTTAGCATTTTCCATTTTAGTTCCTTTGGGCACACATGGGTTAAGGCTGATTTATTTCACAATTTAATAACATTTAAATTTAAAAGAACATTTAAAAGTTAAATAAATTAAAACAAAATTAAACAAAATTAAAAACTACAATTGTAGTGGACTCGAAAACCCTTCTTACCTTGTTGAGGTGGTCGTCCTTCCCTTGAGGGGAATCTGAGCGGTTCAACGTCTGGCATTCTGAAAGCTGTCCGATAGGAATCACCTTTTATATCCACCGTCCTGAAGAACCGAAGAGAAATTCAACACAACCTGAGAAATTTGGAGTGAAAAGAAAGCGTTATTACGTTTTTTTATTTACAGATTAAGTGTTAAAAAGTCTTGTAATCTCTCGGAAAAAGTGAGCTAACGTTAGTTGCAACTGATACTCCCCCTCATCTCGCGCTGTTAGCTAACGTTAAGTCGAAGGTTTAATTAACTTCGCTAATTATTTATTAATGATCGGGGGGGGTAGTTGTCATGGCAGAAAGTGAAAGCGAAAAATGGCAGGCTATCAATTTACTCGCATTAATACACCTCTGAGTGCCAGCTTTCTGTTAGCTTTCTGAGGGTGTGTTGTTGTTTTTTTCTGTGTGGTGGTAACGCTGCAGCCTACCTGTGTAAAAGGGGCCCTTCAATAAAGTTTTCTACAAATGAATCAACTGAAGTTGCTGTCAATCTTCTTCGCTGTGGTTGCTTAGCAACAAGGGGCTGCGTTTGGAGGTGCGTTCAAGAGCCGCAATGAAGGTCAGCGCTTCATTGTTAAGCATTGTGTGTTTTCCTACTCGTTTTTATGTGAAATTAAATTATTTTTGTTGAGAAATACAGAGAAGTTAAATCAAAGAGTAGGAGTAAAAGAACAAACAAATTGACTTAAAATGGATTTTATTTTGGGGACTGTTAATGTTGTTCCTCCCCTCATATGTATATAGATTGTTTAAGAGTTAATTATTTTATATTTTACATAAAAGACAAAAAAAAAAGACAAAATCATCATCATTTTGTAAAAGGAATTTCCTAATTTGTCGGTGTAGTATAGCACTACACTGTATATTAGGGAAATATTTAATTGTTTACCTAAGAAGTGAAATACAAGATTATCCAAAAGCATATTCACAATAAAAGTTGTGATAACACAACGAGAGACCACTAATGTGGGAAGTGATATGGTAGCACTACACTGTAGGCCTTTAAAGTAAGCTTTTGCATAATCAACAGTATTATGCAAAAGCATATTTATTCAAAAGAAGTGCTGTATTATCCAGTGGGTAAAACAGTAACCAGTTGAAGGCCATTAATGAGTGAAGTGATTTTGGTAGTGCTCTACTTTAAGACAAGAAAGTTATTGAATTTTAATTTTTTTTGTATTTTCTGTGTTGCTGTTTGTTGACAGTCCCTGCAAACCTGTCTTTCCTCTGGCTTCAGATAAAGACCAATATAAGATGTCAAACCGGAGGACGTCTTCTTTTAATGAAAATGGTGTTCATTGTTTTACAATCGAGAGAATTACTAGAAAAGAGTCATGTGAAAAGTCATGTATCTTAAAGTAACATCTCAAAATATGATTGGTTGTAAATGCAATTCGTCTTTTTTGATGAATGTTGTTTCCATTTACTACGATTGCCATGTTTTATGTTGATGACGTCATCTTCCCAAACCTACAAACCATCATTAAACCAGCGAATGAACGCATCTTTGTATGAACTCCTCCATGGCAGTAGTACGTTAACTATCTGTCCCCCCCCCCAACCCTAACCTAGCCCTAACCCTAACCCACCCCACCTTATTAAAAAAAATAAAACTTAAACCTTTTGCAGCCGCACACTGACGCAAATGTAGAGATTCCGCATTACGTCATCGCCAGGCCACATACTGGAGGCAAGTGCTGCCTCTGTTCTCCTCAGCCAGTACGCTACCCGAACATTTCCACAACACAAGCTCTTGCAGGAGAGCGGCACAAGATCGGCTGCATCGTGCAGTGATGCAGCACCCTACACCAAAGAAATACTGATCGCACCGCAGGACGTATACGACCGGCTGTCGGATCCCTGGATGGAAAACAGTTATGTTGCATGACAAGCCTCGAAATAAATGGTGGTAAGTCGTGTGCAAGTGCGGTGTTGCAGCTGCTAGGGGCTGGCAAAACAGCAGAGGAGTACTGCGACCTTAACCTACTTTGTCTCTCTTTGTGAAATTAGTTACCCCGGTCAAGTTTCAGCGATAACAATTGGGGATGTGCGAGGTTAAAAACATAAAAAAAAGGGGTCGTGTATGCTGGCAGATATTTCAGAAACAATGGGACCTTTGTGTAGCGTACACACAGGTGTCTCTGGGTGACAGACCTGATGTTTGAGCTGAGTATGCAGTCAACTATAATGTGCCTGTTACCTTTCTCGCTGCCTTTATACCTGTGGTCTGTAATGTTTGGTGAAATTTGGATGGTTTACCTATTCTCCAGAGGGCAACTTGACACTTGTCTTTTCCCAGGCGTACATCTCTTTTCAAGCTTGTGATTGAAATGCAAATGTAACTCCATCCCATCACACATTTGCACAAGAAAAAACCTTCCATTAATCCTTTGATTGTAATGTCTTTGAAACTTTAAAGAAGTAACATTGTTTTAGTTTGTGCAGGGAAAACTCTGTTGTAAACAAAATCACAACAGAACCAGCAAAACCGTAAATCTGTACTCTCATTTAACGTCAGGGTCCTAAAGTTTTGGCCTTTTTGCAGCTGAAACCATGGTGATCATCAGCAGGCGACAGAGAGCAGAGGGCCCTCCTGCAGATATCACATGCTGGTACCAGACATGAGGAGAAAACAGTTTTTCCTCTAACCTCACAGCATTTACTACAACACTAAAGCACAACATGTCTGTGCTGAGCTCTAACTGATTAACCTTAAGTCAAAGGCACAGGTTTTTTATTCCTGTCAGGGGATGGGATTCGGGTGCCAGTGTAGTTTTTAGTATCATGATGTAAAAATAACTCTGGCCAATCAGTGGTAACAGCTGCGATGTACCAAGCCGGCCAAACACAGATTGCTCTATAACTCAAGTAAGTGCTTGTGTTTGGAAATGTTGCATGGCAATCTGTTCCCAGTGTATCAAGGAAGATATAAATTAACAGCACTGTCCACTATGTTTTATTGAGCTGCTAGAAATAGACTCGTTATATAAATAACTGACTAATAAGGCATTTCTGCAGTTGAATATTCCTCCCACAGAAGTTTGTGAAGCATTTAAACGGTTGTTTTGACAGTGCTTGGCCGTACCAGTCTCAATGTTTATGGTATGCGATGATTTGTTCTTTTATGGGCAGTTATTTCCTAATGCTGCCAATGTGACAGTGCCACAGAGAAAGAGTGATGTTAGCTGGGCACATGCCAGGAATGAGGTTTGGGGTCTGCAACTAGAGAGCCAGTAAAGCCGTACAAGAATGCGGAGCCTTCTCATTTGTAGTTAAAGATAGAGACAGGACAGGCTGTATCCTAGCTGGTAGTTTCTCATTTTGGATATCTTCATTGGTCCATTTGGTCTTCTTTTGTCGTAATGTTTCCTTGCTACAAGGGAGTCCTTGTCGTGTACGATTGTTTCTAGAAGGAGGACTTCGCTTTGTAATAACTTTCAAGCTCAGGCGTAGGAAAAGGAATATGAGCATGGTGCTTTATGAAAGGTATGTTGATCATCCTACTCCCCCTCACCACTGTACACTATATGTTGGCTGTGCTGGTTAAATATCTGCTGTTGCAATAGATTGTATCCATCTCAGTTATTTCTGAGACTGGAAACAGAGCCCAGAAGGTCACATATCTGGCACTCAGGATGTGTTTTGCTTGTGATGTGTAAAGAATATCAATGTTGGTCTATGAAATTGTGTATATTTGTACACATTCTCTCCCTATGTGAGTTATGAACAGGTGTTTAAATGTATGACTTTAAAGATGACATTAGACATGCTGTTGGCAGTGACCTGGTATCATTGGTGTTATTTAACTAAGTACATTTACTCAAGTACTGTACTTAAGTAAATACATTGAGGTACTTTCATTGAGTATTTTCACATTGCACTACTTAATACTTTTACTTCACTTCATTTTGTAGGTTGTACTTTTTATTAGTTACTTTGCAGATTTAGGTGATTAATAGGAAATTTGAATCCACCAAATGATTATATATTATAGGTTAAATATCCAGTAGTGTAGTATTGTTACTTTTGCTTAAGTAAATAATGTAGGTACTTCTTCTACCTCTGCCTGATATTGCTTTGTATACAATCTAAAACAGCTTTTTACTAAAAACATTAAAATGCAGACAATTGATTATGATTGATTATTTTATGGATGTTTCGCTATTTCTTGTCGTAATTATATGAGGCTAATATTTACCGTTGTTTTTGCAATGCTGTGAGATGATTTCCTCAAACAACGCACTTGATTCTGTAATTCCAGGTCAATTCATAAGCCTAATCTTTTCCCTCTTAAACTGGATTTCAGAGATTCCTATAGCTCCATAATTGACTGCCTATACTGAATGAATCAGGCTGCTGCTTGCTTTTTAACTCTAGGGGAATTTTTATTGCCACACCATGGGTTTCTGTAGCATAATATTTGGGCATACCAATTAATGTCAAAGTAATTTGAAATGCCACGCCTGAATGATCGTCTTTGCAGGAAGTGTGTTTTTGAAACCGCTCGCCCATTAAGTGCCACTGTGCTCTCATCTCTCAGCCCACAGCGCATTTATTGCACAAAAGATATTTACAAGTACAAAAAACTCTTTAAACTTTGCTTGTGTGCAGGGGGAGGTGCAGTTTGTGTGTGTCTGTGTGTGTGGAGGTGACTATTACTATGTTTTTATGGACGGAGTGGCTGGGATCTTTGCTGCCATGGCAACAAACCACATGACTAGGTGTATTAGATTGCCTTGGACAGTGTGCAGCGAGGCATGGTGTGAGCTCTCTCTCTGCTGCTCTGCCCCTTTGAAAGTCTTGTCCTTGTCTTACTTAAGTTTTTTTTCAGTATAGCCCCCACCCTCCTTTACATTTCTGTATTCAAGCACTGTAGTGTTGTACATTCAATTTGCAAATGTTCTATTTAAAAGAAACTGAAAAGAGTATTGTATTAACCAAGGCCGGATAAAGCTAATATGGGGTCCTAAGTTCAAAAATGAGTTGCGGGCTCCTGTTGTCCCCCCTATAAGAATTTAAAAGCCAAGTAATTTAACTAGGGATGAAATTCACAATGCAAGCACAATATATCTTAAATAGAAATAATGTATGTGAAATGACAAGATGTAGCAGTGACTTGTCAAATGGGCCTAATTTTATTACACTACTTCTAGTATGTTAACCAAGTGGTGAGTGCTTCAAAGATTCATAAGTTTCAGAAGTTTGTGGTGGCAATTTTAGTGTTGTTCAGCTCAAAGTCAAAAGTCAACACTGTGATTTCTGTGCATTTTAATTTAGACCGTATTTGTAGATGGACCTGTAAACTCAGTCAAGCAATTGAGCTGAGAGAGAGTGAGCCCAGACCGTGGTATTTTAGTTTTACACACGTTAACACTGCCAGTTGACACAGATATTTGCAAGGTCAGTATCATATAGTACATTCATAAAATCCTGAAATCAAGGACAGCATCTTCACAATACAGCGAAGCAAAAGAAGAAATCTAATCATAATCTTCTCCGGACACTCAGTAAGACACAGTAGTTTGTAGAAGTTTGTCTCACAAATGTTTCCTATAGAATCAAGCTTAAAGCATTTGGAAGAGCATATTCAGTGATATGAAGACTTTCTGAGTACAAATTCTCTGACATCAGTTTCTCTTCTCTGGTCAGAATGATTGAAGACGTCGGCGGGAGCGGTGACAACATGGCAGATCGAAGGCAACTGTTTGTGGAGATGAGTAAGTGCTCAGGGCCAAGGCTTAGCCTGATCTATGTTTGTCGGCTGTCTGCTCTTTTAACTCACTGAACATAAACATGGCAAATTCTTGTCTGTAACTTTCTTACAAAAACAAATATTATGAGGATCAAGTGCCAACACTTGTGTCTACCAGATTGATTTAAACCCTGACGGAGACACATCCAGTAAGACCTCATGCTTTCTCACTATTTACACAGTGTGGAGGTACACTGCTATGGACACCCAAGTTGTTTAATATCAGATCAATATATAAGATCTAGTGAAGTGAAATAAAGTGAGAATTGCAGACATAATATAACCATGAAATTGTAAAATATAATGATTAATTAATAGGATATTTATTTTTTATGACATTTTTTGCCTTTTATTGCTCATTGCCATGTTTCCCATTGACTATTTTTTTATAATACCAGGTCTGAAACCTTGTCCCGTTTAATACTACATACTTAAATGTCTCAATGTATTGCGTACAGTGAGATAAGTGGCCACAATATCTATGCACTATCATTGACATTTCCGATGTTATTTAATGATGAGTAATTCTTCCTCAGGGGCTCAGGATTTGGACTCCATACGATTATCGACATACAGAACAGCCTGCAAGCTCAGATTTGTGCAGAAGAAATGTAATTGTGAGTATGATGCATTGAACCTTTAACCTCATCACTTTGCATAAAATCCTCCACTTCAAAATATTTATATTCATTTTCTCTGTTTCAGTGCATTTGGTTGACATTTGGAACGTCATCGAGGCTTTCCGAGAGAATGGCATCAACAACATGGACCTCAGCGCTGATCTCTCAGTGGCTCGTCTAGAAGTCGTACTGTCTACAATTTTTTATCAGCTGAATAAACGCATGCCCACCACTCACCAGATCAATGTAGAGCACTCCATCAGCCTGCTGCTCAACTTCCTGCTGGCATCGTATGACCCGTGAGTAACACGTCACGTGATGTGTCGGCGACTGGTTGTGTACTTTCTCGTCTGAGGGTTTTGACGTTAGCTAATGTAGTGTGAAATCTGACTCTAAAGTGTCTGCCAAAGTGGAGTAAAAACACAGACTATTTACTTTCATCATTTCACAACATGCTTGTGTGTATTCTTAAAGCCAGTTTTTTTTAGAAGAAGAAGAAGAAGAAGTACTTGAATTTTTTTTTTTTAAGAATCTCTGACCATTATGTAAAATGTATTTGCTCCTTTCAGGGAGGGCCATGGCAAGATATGTGTATTTGTTGTGAAGATGGCCATAGCAACCATCTGTGGAGGGAAAATCCTGGATAAATTAAGATGTAAGCAAACAAAACAATCTTTATTTCATTTTTAATTGTGAAATATTGTATTAAAATGACCCATTTTATCTGCAATAAATCAGTTTATTTTCTAGTCCAGGTAATGTATTGCTTTGGATTGTCTAATGTAAACGTAGTAGTGTCTGTATTTTTTATATCTCTGCCTGCTTAGCCTCTTGTTCATAAAGGAAGGAGCAGTACTGGCCTAGCTCTTCATGGCTGGTAGAAGTGATTATTCATTATCTGAAGGATAAGGTTTATTACATAATCTACAAAATCTGTGGGTGTAGTCGCAGTGGCTGGTGAAGTGGAAAAAGGAGGGCTATGTGGCTGATGTATAATAACAATTGATTTGAATAACTGCTTTTCTTTGATTTGTTTTCACAAATAAGTGGGATAATTGTATTGTGTTGTGCTGTAATTAGCCGACTGTGGTGGCAACTGACAATTAGTTTGATTCATTTGTGTAATGTCTCACTGCATTTTCTCCCAGATATTTTTTCCCAGATTTCGGACGCTGCTGGAATAATGGTGCACACACAGTTTGACCAATTTCTGAGGGAGGTGCTCAAATTACCCGATGGCGGTTTTTGAGGGCCCTTCTTTTGGTTACACTGAACAAGCTGCAAGAACATGCTTTTCACAGCAGGTGAGGGTTCATTAACTATAGAGTGGATCTGTGTTTGTTTTACTATTGACATTGTGGGGATTTTCCCTGACGAATCATCTCCCTCTCTTCTGCAGAAAAAGGTTTCCCTCAATACATTCCTCGATACGTTGATGTCAGACCCACCCCCTCAGTGTCTGGTGTGGCTACCTCTCATGCATCGGCTCGCCAATGTGGAGAATGGTAAAAATATACACACCAAAATATTTATAAATGTGAAGCTAGCACCTGGGGAGGATGTAAAGTTCATCTGTGCATCCTAATCTTGAGTCACTATACATAAGCAGTCATGCAGACACACCTCCAGTAAAGATGACCTATAGGGACCTTACACCCTCTACATGACCGTGAGTGTGATGCACTTATGCTCACGAGTCACCTCCATTAAAGGAATGAACCACAGTCTCATGCTAACATTTACACAGCATCCTGATCTGTGTGGATTTGGTAAAAATGAAATTATCGTTGTCTTCAAGCCAAACTGAATTGCACATCTGTCCTTTAAATTATTGCAAATTAATCCCCCTTCTGTTTGCAATGTGCAACATATCTCTGGGTTTACACTCACATCTGTCTGTGAATGTGTGTGTCCATCTGTGTATCTGACCCAGCCTCTCCTCCCTGCAGTCTTTCACCCAGTCGAGTGCTCCTACTGCCGTACTGAGAGTATGATGGGCTTCCGCTACCGCTGCCAGCAATGTCATAATTACCAGCTCTGTCAGGACTGCTTCTGGAGGGGGCATGCCAGCGGTTCCCATAGCAACCAGCATCAAATGAAGGAGTATACGTCATGGGTAAGGGAAGGGAGGAGGAGAGGGGCGGGCTGAGGGAGGTGTGTCTGCACTGGACCAGTCATTGTGGCTGTTTTTTTTTCCTGCTTCAGCACAATGTAAAGATGCAGGTGACAGTGTTGTCGTAATGAGTTTATTTTCTGTGTTTCTCCAAGAAATCCCCTGCTAAGAAGTTATCCAATGCCCTCAGTAAGTCACTGAGCTGTGCATCCAACAGAGAGCCTCTTCACCCCATGTTTCCAGATATGCCAGAAAAACCTCTCAACCTCCATCATATTGTGTGAGTTTATCTGCTGTCTTTTTTCTGCTATCTGAGGTTTTCAAACGTTTGCTTTCTTCCCTCAGCTGATAATTATCTCGTAGCTGCCTCCAAGTATGAAGTGACTCCAGTCGATCTCTTGGGTCAACTGATCAATGGGTCTTAATTATAGCCCTGGGGATGGTTGTGAACTGCAACACTGCTGCTACCTTTCCCTTGACTTGATTGATGTTTCATGTGTGTTATAAATAATGAAACGACAAACTACACAAGCACATACTTTGTACTATAGAAGGAGGGAATAAGGATATATACTGTAAGCCTCCTTCTGGGGGCAAAACAACCTGCCTTCTGAGTTTATCTGTTTATTGTTTTACCTTCAAATTGAAAGTAGCTGCCATATTTTACAACTCTTAAACAGCCAAAACGATTCAGATTATTGAACTGAATGTCGGTTTGTGAGCCTGAACAATACTGAATTTATAAAGCATTTGTGTCAGTATTTGAAAGCTCTAATAATGACACAAATAAATGGATGTAGTTGAACACATAAAACAAAAAATTCTAAAGGATCCCTATAATTTGCCATTTAGAACACAGAATTATGTCCGAGATATAGGTATTCAAGATATTCATGTACTGCAAATGCAAATTCAAAAAGACAAACATTAATAAAAGTCAAAGTAAATGATTATTAACAGAACATACATTTTGTTTCTTGTCTGTTTTGGTAAATGAGTGGAGTTTGTACTTGTAGTGTCGTCTTTGCAATGCTTGGGCTGATCGAAATAAATTCTTTTTATTCCTTTTCTTGTTCTGTACTTTCTTCAGAGATACGTGGTGAGTGTGCTTTGATTATTTAACACATCACTAAATGTGTCTTTGTACTTTATTGTGAGCATACATTTGAAACCTTTGTACAGTCTTCATCATACATAGTATATTGTGAAGTCCCATCCTCCCTTAGCATACTGACACTCATTGCTGTTGAGTTTACAGATTCATCATTCACTGCATGTTTACGTTGTTTACCGCACCCTCCATAACTAACTATATCATGATTTATTCCTGACATGGGGTCATCTACCAAATTAGAAATTCAGAGATCATACAATTCAAGACATCCACAGAGAAAAGAAAACTATAGGAGAATTTGCTCTTTCTGCAACATAAAAAAACATTTTCTGTTTTCTGTCCAGGCCACCAAGACCAGTGAACATCACAAATGACTACTCATTTTCCAACTCCATGCCTACTTCAGGGAACCCTTACTCCACCAAAAAGTGAGTAAAGCCACAAAAATGGAAGTCCTGGATTTTGCAGTGGACCTTTTCAGTTACCATGCTCCCTGAAGGCCACATTCCCTGTAGACTCTGTGACCCACACTCTTTATTTTTCTTTCCATTGTGTGTCTGTGTGTGTACATTTGTATATCATCATGCCCCCTCTTCTTCTTTGTGGTTCCTTGTGCTAATGTAAATGGCTTACCTTACAGCAAGAGTAATAGTGTTAAGCAAAGACAGCCTTTGACCGAGGCCGCTCCACATCTGTTTAGAGGGAGAGGGTAAGTCACACAGGTGTGCATCAAGAATGCCTTTGTAGCTCAAATGCATGTGTGAACTAATATAGATCCTAGTCATAAGTCATATATGTGAGTGCTGCTTATCCTCCTTTTGTTGTAGTTGAGGGGCTTTTTCCAAAGACAAAATCAAGCATATAGCATGTATCAGAAAAATCATTGGCAATTAGTTTGAAGAGTCTATTAGTATTTCCTTCACACAGAAATGGGAAATACTAACTGCCAGTTTCAAATAAAAGCCGCATTCAACATGACCCTTAATCTCCTCTGTGTGGACTCCTTAAACAGTTTAATTTCTGAGGCGCGATGTTTAAGATGTATTTGAGTCTACCTGTTTGGGATTAACTTAATGTTTGTATTTTGGAAGGTAGAAGTATCATGATTTTTCTCCTCTTTTGCACCTGCATTTGTTGAAGAAACGCTACTTTCTTTCATTACTCAGGCTTGTAGAAAAACAAACAGATTTGTTGAGTGAGTGTCTTTCTTTACGTTATCCTTGATTTTCTTACTCTTTGGTGTGACGCCAAATTAAACAGGGCTTTCAGAGATATGCTCTCTGTAGGTTGACTGGCTAACTTTGGCACAACAATGACTGAGAATACCTGATTACATTCACAAACTTTATGGCAGGAGCTTTGACTTTAAGCAGACTGGAGTATACAGTCTACAGATTTAGTATGCACTTATACGATCAAGCAGAAGGACTTGTGAAATAACGTTAAAACATAGATTGATGAAGAAATACCTTAATATAGTAATGGTTTATGCCCACAATGTTTGACTTTCTGTTAAAGTTGCGCTAACCAATATGTATATATCAACAATGGATTTAATGTGTTATGTGAAAGGGGTTTCTCATAGTAGCTTGGAGCCTTCATAATGAGATGATGCTGTAGAAGGTCTATTGTTTAAAGAGCTGTTTTGCTAGTAGCTCAGCACTTTGGTAGCTTGCTGGTTAACAAACCAAAATGCAAATATTTCAGCTTAACTAGCCCACATTTGAAAAACTCAAGAGCTACGATTAAAGAAGGAAATAACTAACTAAAACGTGTTTAATAAGAAAGCTGCAGTTACTTATATAAATCTTGTTTCCCTCTTGATGTATTAACTATGCATTTATTCGCTATTGCTGCTTTTGAGACATGTTATGGTCATAGCTCGCATTGACCCTGAATAATGTCAGTGGAAATGATTGCTTTAGTAGTTTGTGATGCAGGTTGAACGCCTCTATAAATATTGGCGCTTCATCAAAAAGACTGTGCATGCATGACGTATCGGGGTGGCAGATTGTTTGACTTAAAAATAATGACTAAAATAGTTTTAATAACAGAGCATTGAGTGATTGATGCTTGGAGAATGTATACAAAGAGCTTGTAGAGTCTTATTTTGCTGGGCATGTCCTTAATCGTGCTCCTAGCCTTCATCACTGCCGTCTCTCCCAAACATAATATGGACTTGTTTCTATCTAGTCACCCATGAATGGTGGCTTTTCAGCCACTCTCCTCCTCTTCTCTTTTGTTGCGTTTCCTGCTTTCCTCTCTTTGCTGCCTCTCCCCTCGTCCCTCTATTGTCACCTGAGTAATGTCGTGTTTTATGTTTTGTGAAACCCTGCACTGTTCCAGGTTGAGCTACAACCTCGATGTTGCCGATAGACTTGCAGACGAACATGCTCTGATTGGTCTCTATGTGAAGCTACTTCAAAACAACCCCAAATCATGGTTAGTTTGGTGTGCGGCTGTGTTTGCCAAACAGCAGTGGAAACCCTGTGCTCTCTTGAATCGCCCCCTCGCAAACCTTCCCCTTATCTAACCCCATTCTGAGTGTGTTAGAGCTCTAAACTTGGCAATAAAGATTAACATTTGTAAAAACTTAAAACTGAACGTACTCAACAAACACTGTCAAACTTTTATTAAATGTTATCTACGCAACTACTTATTGGATTGGAACAGAGCAACAAAATAAATGTACTATTTTACATAAATAACGATCGAAAGCAACAAATTCATTATATGTTACTCTCCAACTCTCCATATTTTTTCAATAAAATTGTACAGCTCTGTATGTTAAGAGCAGATTAGGTAGTTAATTGGAACCAAATACTTTGAAGCCTTTTAGCATTTGTTTTCCTCAGATCTGACTGCCTCTTTAATAGGTAATCTCTTGAATGAGTTGGTAAAGCTGGTGTATATTGTATAAACAAAGCAAGACTGATGCGTTCAAATTTATATGTTTAATGCTTGGAATAGGACATATTCTGTATTCATGTGATCTGTGTGCAATATCATATTTGTGTATGTGTGTGTTTTAATTCTGGTTGTCATTTATCATGTTATCTGTATTATATATCAGCCGCTTCCACATACTGTATGTGTGAGTGCATTTGAGTGCTTTTACTGTTTGTGTGCTATGAAATATATATGCATGTTTTTTTATATATCAGTGGTCAGATTGTATAATTAACCCTTCTGTACTTTAATACAAATTATTTCTCTAGCTCTGTTTGTATGTGATAATCCAACTTCATTCCTGCTTTAGTGGTTGAACATATAAGTAGCTTAGCGTGATTACTCAGGGCTCTGCTGTGAAACCTATGAAGCTTACCTATCAAACAATTAATCTGACTTTTGATCAAATTACATTTCTTGAATTCTTCCTGCATAGTTTACATTGTACGCATATCTGTGTAGTAACTGTGTCTTATTATGACTCCATTTTCCTCTCCATCAGTTTGCTGGAGGGCAGTAGCTATCAAGATGACGAGCACAGTCTCATCGCCCGCTATGCTGCTAGACTAGCTGCTGATGCTGCGGTAAGATATATATTAATATATAAAGGACATTTATTGCTCACAATATCTTGGCATCTTTCATCTGTGGCCAAAAATCT
The DNA here is from genome assembly GCF_036324505.1 of Eleginops maclovinus. Taxonomy (NCBI): domain Eukaryota; kingdom Metazoa; phylum Chordata; class Actinopteri; order Perciformes; family Eleginopidae; genus Eleginops; species Eleginops maclovinus. The sequence continues at coordinate 16,324,829 of NC_086354.1, forward strand.
GAGAGGATGGGTTAACGCATGCTGCCACTCTACCTTCTGCCCTTTTATTGCATGATGATAAAGGAGATTTCAGGTGATGATCATTTCTAAGAAGACTTGTATGGCGGTTTATGTTCAGATCAGTTTGTGATGGATGGCTGGTGACTTGACTGTTTTATCCCCCCTGTGAGATATGAGATAAGGTAATGGATGAGGTAAAGCCAGCTCACGTGATGTCTCCTGCTCGGTTTCTCCTACAGGCTCAGCAGCAGAGGATCCCCACAGACCTCCCCTGCTCTCTGGATGCCAACAAACAGCAGAGGCAGCTCATCGCTGAGCTCGAGAGCAAAAACAGGTCAGGGACGGTTGCTGTATTGACGCTGTTCACTCCTTTTATGTCTCCTTTTACTTTCTTATTATTTAAATACTGCAAAAGCATAAGAATATATATGGTCTGACAAAATAATACTACCTCAAGGAAAATTCAACACTGAAAATCCCACTATTATTATTAGAAACCTTCATAATTAGCATTTTTGTAAACTATTTTTTAGAAAAAAGTGGATTCATTTGTCCCATTTTTCCTTCAAACATACAAAAAAAGGAAGGAAGCTCTTAGCCATCCTATTACAATTGTTATTTACAAAATAAACCCTTTTAACTAGGGAAAAGATATATAAATACCATAATGGGATTTTGTTCAAATGTAAAGATATGTGGGAACATGCAAGGCAAGTCAAGGCAATTTATATACATTTGATCATTCATACATGGTAGCAATTCCAAATAGATTAGATAGATAGATGTGTGAAATACTTTGGATATCTAACTCAAGCAAAGTCCAAGATTTTATTTTTTTAAATATAGGAAAAATAGCAAGGAGGTAGTTGTTTGTGAGTTGTATGCATATAACTTAAGTCAATGTTTTGGGTTATGAGTGGAATAGTGTAAGTGTAGACTTTTTACATGTAATGTTAATTTGTGCCTTTTTTAAAATGAATAAAATTTTCACAAGAAATTGTATATGGGTGTTATTTATTATCTCCATTTATAATATATATATATATATATATACATAATTTACAATATGTCCATTTTATATTTATTGTTCAAGCCATTTATAATATATATATATATATATATATATATATATATATATATATATATATATATACATAATTTACAATATGTCCATTTTATATTTATTGTTCAAGCTATTTATAACATGTTCAAAATAATGAAATAAAATCTATATCTATGAAAAAAAACTAAAAGAAAAGCAGTTAGGAAGACTTACAGTTTCATTGAAAGTAACGGCAAGTTTAAATGACAGCAATAAATAAAGGTGAATAATGAAGTGGAGACAAAAGTTCAATTACAGGCAACACTGAACAAGTATGTAAGTTTTAATGCAGCCATAATATATATATTTTTATTTAATACAAACACATGATGGATTACATGAGTACTTTATGACGGTAGGCATCTCATGTGGTGAGGAACACAAAGAGAAATATCACCCGACTGTGCCGTTACCCTCAGCTTTATTGGCTCATGGTCACACTGGCATTCCAGGAGCCATGGTTTATGTTGTTAGTAACATCTTTGATTTTCCTACAAGACAAAATATATGTTGGGCAAAGGTCTAAAGTGTCTTTCACCCTGCTTTTTTTGGTTTTCCAGGCAAGCATCCTTACTGTTTCAGTTTGCTCTTACTGTTGATTTTGGCTGCAGCTGAGACCTGTTTCTCAGCAAAAAGAATCAATAAAAAAACGAGTATACTCTAACCTGTCCTGCAACAAATCGCAGACAGACACAGCGACCAACACGTTTGTAAACATAGTGAAGTATTGAAAAGCTAAACAGCCAGATACTTCCTTCAGGAGTCAAACAGCTGAAAAGGGTGATACTAATATTGCTCTCTGTGCTCTAACTAACATGATAAAATGTTGTATTCTCAGCTTGTTTCCGGTGCCCCCGAGTGGCCAAAAAAATGTCCTACTGCAGATTTATACATGTCTGTTTTGTAAGCTGCTTTGTGTTAATAATCTAAACTGTTTAACTTTACATCTCAAACTAGAAAACTCCACTCTTGTAAATACATTTCAAACCAAATCTTTTTCAATTCATACTTTACAGATAACATTGTTCATATTTAGTTGTATTGCATTTCTTTTTCTTTAGTTCATCTTGGAGGTTGTTACAAGACGATGTAGCACAGTAGCAACATGCAGCTTCATTGTAGTATGTTCAGATGTCCGATTTCTAACCTGCTCTTATTTATGTTTGTGCCTGTCACAGAGAAATCCTGCAGGAAATCCAGCGGCTGCGCATTCAGCATGAGGAGGCCTCCCAGCTGCCGCCTGACAGGGGTCAGCAGAACCCCACCCTCCTGACTGAGCTACGACTTCTCAGGTAGCTCTGCCTCCTTTACTCCTGCACAATGCAGTGTGTTTATAACGGATACTTTTGCTTAGGCTGCAGCAGAACGAACATAATGTAATTAATTTCCTCTTTCTTAGACAAAGGAACAGGATACATTAGAGTCTACAGATGCTCTTACAGATATTTCTGACGTGACATTATGGTATCATCACGCTGTACAACTTTTCCTCTGCTAGGCAACGCAAAGATGAGCTCGAACAAAGAATGTCAACTCTGCAGGAGAGTCGCAGGGAGCTCATGGTGCAGCTGGAGCAACTAATGATGCTTCTCAAGGTACTACAGACGGGCCTTTCATCTCTCTGACTTCACAGCACTGTAGTACACAGCGCAGATAAGACACCTTCAGAATTACTGAGCAAACACACACTCTGGTTCTTGTTGGGAGCAATAAGTTTGATGATGTTGCTTTTGCTATTTGGCCAGGTTCAGCTCTGTTGCAGTTAAGAGTTTGCATGTTAATTTAAATGTGTATCGTAGCTTGTTTTTTGTTTTCCGTATTTGAAGGCAGGTGGAGAGCATGATGGATTTTATTTGTATTACAATTCCTCAAAGCTGTGCTGGCTCACTGCAGCTAATGTAAAGCAAACGCTGCACTTTGCAGATGTCAGCAGTTACCTGACATTTCCGTTAGAGGGCGTACATCCATACAAGTCAACCGCTGTTGAGGTATATTGTGTAATTTTCTTAATGTAAAAATAAAAACTCATTTATAATTTAAACTGTTGAGCTATATATTAAATATCTGCCGCTCTGTGTTTCTCTATTTATCAACTACATGGTGATGTCCTGTTTCAGCCCTTGTCAAAGAATATTCAAGTGATTTGAGAATAACAATAGGCTTAAATTTCCTGTTTTGGTCTTTGTTCCAAAAACTATTGTTCTGGATAATTAACAATAGCCATCTTTAACATATTTTTTAGTAAATCATGTCACATATGGCCCTGATTAGCTATGTGATCCAAGAGTGACGAGTCCAGACAGATGCTTTTAAAAGCAGGATATTGAATTTAGGGTTATGTTCCATCACACCCTGTAAGACAGACAACATGTCTAGCCTTTCTCTAAGGAGGATATCCTTTAGTGCGATGATATCTTCTCCAGTGAAGAAGACAGGAATTCCTCAAAGCATACATAAACTGCTCACTATACTGGCTTCAGTGGGGAGGATATCAATCTAATTAAGCTAAAAGGATCAATGGTAATCCATTAAACTTGCATGAGGAAGCCACATGCTTGTCACGTCTTGGAGGATTACTGATTGGATTTTCTTTTGGAAGTACTCAATGCAATATTGTGGTTGTTTCTTTCATGAGCCTTAAAATATTGTTTTTCAGCTGGAGGAAGAACGGAAACAAGCTGTAAGTGTGAAACTGTGAAGCAAAAAGTGGCTGAAACTGGACTTGGATTAAAAATGATTGCATGTTTGAGGGTGAAAACTTTATTTGAAATTTGGAAATAGATGGTGTTGAACAGCAGGCATTAACTTGTGGTTTGTTCTGTTGGAAAAATTGAATGTTTTGTGAGCTACTCCTGAAAAATACTGACATAACAGAATATGCATCTTAAGACTTCATTTTTTAACATTTCTAACGTGTGTAAAGTATTTAACTAATAAAGCTATTGTGTTTTACTTTTAGGGCATCTAAGCATCTCTGTTTTGTTAAAAAAAAAAAGGTTGGATTTAATGGTTTGTTGCTGTATTTTGGATTTGAACACTTTAGATACAGAGTTATTTGTTGCGTTCTTGTGAAAGGATTTCTTTTATAAGAAACCTTTTGATTATGATTTTGTGCTATTTTTCTTTCAATCTTTACATAACAGCATGGGGTTCTCTGTTCTGTGTTCGATGCCATCAGTGTGGCCTTAGTTAGCAAATGATAAATAATGATAAAATGTTCTCAATGTGTTGCAGACTCAGGGTCCCGGCTCTCCGCGCTCTTCCCCCAGCCACACCATCAGCCGGACGATCCCCACCCCGATCCACTCAGACTCCGCCGGCACAACACCGATTCACACACCTCAGGACTCACTCATGGGCGTGGGAGGGGACGTTCAGGAGGCCTTCGCTCAGGGTAACACAGAAAAGCATTAAGTTGCTCATATTTAATGATTAAAGTATGATTGGAAGCAACACATTTTACTTTGTTCTTGTTTTTATAAAGGTCCAAGGAGAAATTTGAGAAACGACCTCCTCATTGCTGCTGACTCCATCACCAACACAATGTCGTCGCTGGTTAGGGAACTCAATTCAGGTAAAAAATGAATGAAAAAAGTTGTGTTTGCTTTTTACATTTTAGACAAAATCAGTTTTAAAATGTATTTTTCTTACAGAAGGTGGAAGTGAGACTGAGAGCACTGCAGATTCAGACTTTGGACGCAGTGACCTTTTGGCCGCAACCTCTTCAGATCCCTTCTTCACATATAAAACAAGGTACTACTTTGGGGGTGTCTCATCAGTGATTCATATAATAAGTAATATTTCATCCATTGTAGCTGCTTAACCTCTGAAACTGCTCTGGTACACCTTGCTTCTTGCTCCTGATTTTTTCATCTCTGTCGCTAGCTTTCCTAGTAGCTTTGTTTCGTTTCTTAGAGACGTGTGTTCATTGAGAACATTGAGCAAATGCTGCCACCTTTGAAGTTAAATAACCATTTTAATCTGCCATCATGTGCACAAAAACATTTCTTAATTTAAGACAGACAATTCACTTAATACCAATATTATAAACACTAGCTTTTAAATCGGCCAACTTCTAGGATTTCACAAGTGCTTGATGTGAATATATGTTTGTTATTTAGTTTTTTAACACAATATCTTTTCACAATTATTCTTCAAATCTAGCAACTATATTTAATCTAACTGTGTTATTATTACTATACGTATATTCAAATGTACCTACCTCAAAAACGGCGTGAAGATCTACTGCGTTTAGAGAATAGTGTAATGTATGCCAAAGAAAAGCATTGGTATGCCTCATACAGTTCTTCAGGTCATCTCCTACATGTATGGTTGTTATAAGAGATTACAAGTTGGTGTTCAGACCTAAAAATTGTTTTCCCTATTGGTGTTGTCTTCTGTCACAAGACCTTCAGTTTTCAGGAAGACCTCTGATCTTATGTGTTATTTTGAAATGCCTGTTATCTGTCACAGTAGTGTCAGTGCAGCAGAGGAGGAGAGCTTTGAGAGCGATCTGGATCGGCTGCTGGAAGACGAGCTCAAGCTGGAGGAGCTGATGAAGCACAGGCAGGAACCAGACAAAGCATGCATGGTACGTTTTAGCTTTCCAAGACAAAAATGGTGTGAGAAGGTTGCAATATGTGACTTTTTGAATTATTAAATAGCACCTTGTCAATATCTTTTTTCTAACTTGATACATTTATTTTTGATGTTTGTCGTTCAGGTGACACTGCAGCAGTGACAGTGCTAGCTCAGATGAATGGTAAGTAACTAAAAAACATAATAAACAAAATATCATTACTCTATGTCCTCCTCTGTGAAAAAATCGATGGATGTTTTTCGAGACGTACGCATATTTATTCTCAGTAATATTTTTCAGAGCATTTTCAACTTGAAAGCCCATAAATCATAATGAAAATAAGAAGACCAGTAAATAAACTTAAACACGGTTTTTCCAAGGGAGAGAACTGTCAAAAACATTTTTGCAATAGGTTTAAAATGATAAGGATGACAGATCATATTCTCACAAGACTTTTAAAAAATCAGTCAGGACAGATTTTACAGTTCGCCAATCATTTTTTTATTTCTGATGCATGGGTAACGGACACCTTTTTTTTTTTATCATAGTTCTCAACAATAAAGGAATTGCAGAAAATGGATGCATGTAGCAATGCCATACCCAATATATTCCTTTTAAAACAAAACTATATTTATGAAAAATGATGCAGCAAGAAGTGCTCGAGTGCAATGATAAAGCACAGTTATTGGATCTCTGGATGGACAGCATTAAAAAGAAAGGTTTTTAACCTTGATTTAAATGAACTAAGGGTTGAGGCGGGCCGCCTAAGCGGGTTTCATTCCAGCAGGTAGCGCCAACAACAGTCAACCTAAAAAAAAGATTCAACAGATTTTTTATTCATAATGTTTTTTTTGTGTACGCTCAACAGGTGAGCAATATGAAAAGCAACAATAGTAGAAGACACTGGAGGAGACGACACTGGGCCCGACAGTACTGAGCACTGAAGACATGAAGAATTTTAAGTTGAATAAATGGCTGAATCCAACCATAGAATACGTTTATGTAAAGAAATATTTTTTAAACAACCACATATTTAAGGTAATACTGTGAGCTGAGATAAAGAGATTAATTAGTGGGCTGTCTATTACACCACAGGTGCCATAAAAACATACATGTTGGGGTATTTTTCTTTCTTTCGTTTTTATGAATTGTTAAGCAAATGTTTGAATACACTTCAAATTCTCATATTTCTGCAAAACAGTTAACCACATATAAGTGTTTGTTTGTCTTCTGATTTAAAAAAATAAACCTGCGTTGGAGTCGAAGTTATAATTCAAATTTGCGTCATTTTATAAATGTACAACTCCAGATTCAACGACTAGTCCATAGATTTCTTACTGTTGCTGTCGAGTGGCTTTTGTATTGTTTTTTGACTTGTTTTTGGAGGAGGCCAATCTAATAAGTTTGTTTTATTTTATACATTAGTTATTATAATGCACACATGCCTTAGCTGATTGGATGACCTCTGAAAGGAGCTCATTCAAACCGTCAATGCAGCATGTAGCGAACAACTAAACACATGCTTAGCAGAAATGCTAGTTGTATTCACTGGACAAATGAGGTAAAACTCATGAAATCTGATGCTGAAAAGGGATTTTATCCAAATATATGGTATGTACACTGTCTACATATAAACTGTCACTTAAATATAATATCTAGATTGATGTGTTTTAAAAATCCTGTTAAAAACACAGACTTCGAATTAACTCAAATTTAAAGGTTTACACTGGTGAGGGCATTGAACAAATTGTGTTTACTATCAATGGTTTATGAATTAATGTTCAATCATTTTCCATTGTTACATTTGTTAGCGTTGATGCTCTCAAAAAAAACCACTGTGTGACTTGCACACCAAACAAACACACACTTGTGAGTGTGTGTGAAACTTTACTCAGTCACTTTGGGAAAAGTGGCAAGCCAATCTAAAATCATAAATGTGTGAAATATATCTAGTTTGATTTTTGAGCAAGTTCATAGCAGTGATTTTGCATGGTGGTGATGCATAATAAAGTGTTGACACAATATCACAATTTTTGCCTATGAACTCCTTTTCTCTTCCTTTTTCCATTCCAGACCGGCACACTTCAATTGGCTTGGTTTGGCAGTGCACATTTATTATCTGTCATAAATGCACTGTTGGCTGCCCTCAACCTATTGTCTATAATTCATCACATAGACCCACCATCTGAGGTAACATAAAAGCAGCCATCCAGCACCGAATCTCACAGGCATGTGAATATTAGGAGGGAGGACTTTACTCTCAGGCTCAGGCAATATTATCAGCATATTAATAATTCATTTCTGTCTTCATTTTTAGTGTTATTACCACTATTACAAGCTACTACTACTACAAGCCCGTCTTTTGCATGTAAATTCAGTTGTCCTATTTACAAGATAGACCAACGGTCTCCATCTCCAGGTATTTGCATAATCAAATTACTACTTCCTTTCTTTAGCTCTTCCTTGTTGTGTCTAGACTACTGTATCAGTACAGTCCGCAAAGCAGCTATCAGAGAGGTGAATTTCATACCAAGCCTCTACCAAATATCTTTTGTCTTGTATCCAGTTCATTACTGCACCCTGGTGTTCAAACAGGAGGAATGCAGTTGTGGCAGAATCAAAGAAGAGAACTTGGTGCACTTTTTTCTTTGCCTAGAATTTGGATGATTTAAAATGAAGAAATAGGAAGCATACTTGTTTTAAAGAAATCTTGAAGTTGCTGGATCAGAAAGGCCCTTTTCATATGGAGTTTTTTTACACTGGAATTTAACAACAGTGCACACATAATGCCCATATTTGAAAAGAAATGGCCAATCACAAAATAAAAATCCCCTTTGTAATTCTCTAGTATAGTCCAAAATACTGGCATACTCAACTTTAAATCATAAACAACACAGACAAGCAGCAAAGCTTGACTTTTAGAAGTTGTAAACCGAGATTATTATTATTATTGTCGTCAATATTAGAATTAATTTAATATAATAATAATGTTATTATATATAATTCACTTCACTTTTATTGTTGTTTTATTTTATTACATTTTTTTTGGAAGGGAAATCTTTGTAGTGTTAGTGGATTGACTCAATCTTATGTTGAATACAAACTAACTAGTTGAGAAAACATGTTGCCTTACTTTCATTGTGCAAAGTGATTTGACACGGAGAGACAAAACGGAAAGATGACGGATGTTCCGAATGATCAACGCATCAAGACGTGATTGGTCAACATTACGACAGATGTCAGTAGCAGGCCAATCAGCTTCCACAACGATGACGCATGGTCCAATCAAATCCCCTGTCTCCGCTCATCGCGTAGTGAGAATGGGCGTTTGAGGGTGGGGTGACTCAGCCGGAAAACAGCTTTTTTAACACCTTCTAACCTGCGGAGCGGAGTTCACTGGTGAGTGTAATTTGAGAAATTCCATGTTTAATTGTTTTAAGACGAGCAAAATGGTGTGTAAATGCCAAAACCAGTGCATTTCTACGTATCAGTCGGTGTTTCGTACGGGGATGTAGCCCAGGGTCAGGGCATATGTCGGCTGTCACAGTTCTGACTAACTGTTGGCAGGAGCAAAATTAGCTTACTGTAAATTGGCGGTTAGCTGAACAAGATGTACCACCGTCACTGTGAGTAACGTGTGTCGTGCAAAAACAGTCATTTTTCATTTGCTATGCCATTTCACTGTGTAGTAGCCTTACTTTCCAATCATCGCTTCTCATTTAGCTGTCATTCCAGACACGAAGCTGAGTTAGCTTCATTCACGAGATTCACTGTCTGCGGCTAACTGCTTCGTTACGGAGTCGCTTTATAAACAGTCTCAGGAAATTAGCAATGCTGTCTCGTGTTGTCCTCAGTTAAAGGTTTTTTTTCTGAGCAGTGGCGTACACCGAGGACAGGCGAGAAGAAGAGGGGGAGACGATCGACCTCTTTTGTCTTGGGTGCAAAATTGCCCTTTTTTAAATGGCAAAAGGAAACTTTTCTTTTCATACATGTAGCATTTTAAGTAAACGCTTGAAAGAGGTGATATTTGAGGTCTGTGCTCCATCCTTTTTGGTCCTCCCTACCCTCAGTTTGGTTATGAGGTTCCCCTGAAAGTGTTTGTGCACACCCCTGATTGTAAAACCCCTTCTGTTTTTTTCAAAAATATTATGCATCCTGAATCATAACCTAAAACACCTGGCAAACATACATTTTAACCTGCAAATCAGGACAACACTGAGACCTGCTAGCTATTTTTTGAATATTGAGGGTGTGTCTTTTGGGTGGAGCTGCCACCCCTCACCCACACACTTGAGTAGCCAGTGCAAGAGAAAGCATGGTGGGATAAGAGTGGAGAGAGCAAACAAAGCTCTGTTTTTCCTTTTAATGGAAAGCTCTTATGTCCAAAGGACACTTATTTTATTCATGATGTAGCCAGCAATAACAGACTGTAAATCAAGCCATATAAACCTGAGAGAAACACAGAGCCACTGGTACAGCTAGCTTATCTTGCTGTGTTTCTAGTCTTTTACTCACTTGATTTTATCCTAACTCCCTAAACCTACTCAATTCCTACAAATGCCCTTCTTATTTTCTTAACACCTGCAAAAAGTCTCACTGCATATTATCTATAGCTAAACTCAAATCAGTTCAAGAGTCCTGACACATTTAAGGTCATATTCAGACAGGCATAAGCACCATAATTCATTTCAGACTAAAATACGCCATGTATTTGGGCTAGAAAGTGTAACCTGACTAGTTTTTTGCTGCAACAAAGTTCAACGTTATCAGGCAATGTACTGCGTTGACCAGCTAATATGTTCCTAACATTCTTATCCTTGACTCTAATACCCAAACTGGACTTGATTGTATTTCATTTTCTGACCAGTACCTAAAACAAAAAAACCTGTCCAGAGAGACAAACAGTCATTGGATTTTATTTGTTTTGATATACATGTAAATGCTAGCCTTTTGTTAAGAGGAAAACCCCTCCACAAATGTAAGCCTGTTCCCAAAACGGCCTTTGTCTAACAGTCTGAACATTTATTTTGAACAAGGCATGCATGCTTTACCTCTGATGTACTTAAGGGCCCAAAGACTGAAAAGTTCATTTCAGCGACAGCCTGGCACTAGCTTCGCCATCCATCTTATCAGTGAATTTGGAAGGCAAATCCTGCTCATCTGAACAAGCACAGAGCTTTCTGGTTCCCTGCTGCCACTCAAGTTTGACATTGACACACTCTTTCTGCTTGCTGCCAGAGACACAGCAGACCTCTGTGTATTCTGTCATCTAATCGTAAAGAGAACAATATAGATCATTTGTCACTTTCCAGTCTGAAAGGGGCCTGTAGCATTAATGTAGTAGAAAAAAACAGCACAGCATCCTCTGGTTCTCTGAGTGGAGACATTTCTTGTGTCCACGCCACAGTTTTTTCATTTAATGTTCAATTGTGTTTGGATCTGCAGGAATTAGTCAAGAGACAAAAAAGTGCTTTTTCCCCCAGTTAGGGCTGAGGATCCTGTTTATTTGTACATGCAATATAACTACAGAAGATGTTTATCCATCTTTCACACATTTGCCTTGATGTTTTTCCACAAGACTTTCAGATATTTAAAAATATGGCTTGAATGCACATTTCAGTTCCATGGTGAATGTTGCAGTCAATCCGTGGCACATGCATCCTCTTTGCTGACATGTGACTTTAAAGCTTCAGTGTGATTAGTTTAAGCTGAATAAATCATAGTGATTATGAAAATGATTGCCATAATTTCATAATGAAACCCCCCTTGGAATTTGGAAAATGTTTTTAATGATTTAGTAGAATGCGACTTCATTAAGCTGCGGTTACACATACAGTTTGGAGAAAGACAATCCTTTGGAAACAACATAATAGTAGGTATAGTAAAAATCCCATTAACTGATACTTTAAGACCCATTCAGTGGTGGCCAATGTTATTGGATAAAATGAATAAGACTTCAATGAACATTTATCTTTATTTTTGACAGATTTAACAGATGCTTTTGTAAAACAGTTAGTTATAGTCAAAAAGTGACGTCAACTTTGGCCTGAAGAGGGCGCCAGAGGAACGGTTTTTAGTGAGCGCACAGATGGCGACCAAATGTTCTGAGTAAAAGTCATCCCTCAACCAACTTTAAAAGCAAGGATGGACAGTTTTGATTTGTAGTTGACATTTTGAATTAAAAAAAACAGCGGGCCCTGCATTTGGAGGGTGGGGGAAAAATAAATCTTTCAAATATGTTTCCTTTCCACCAAGGCAGGGTTTCGAGTATTTGAACCAACAGATGCAAAATAAAATGTAAAAACAAAGTGTTGGCTTAAACTTATACCTACCTTTCGTTACATATCATTTTCTAATATTCAACCATTGCCCTATTGGTTTACTTACTAAAAATGTAAAACAGACTTCCAAATATTTTATACACAAATATAATTAAACCTCAGTTTTAAATCAGTTTCTTTATCAAGTTATTTTTAAAGTCGTTTTTTTTGTGAACTGCACATTGTTTTCGTCATAACCATTTCACGAAAAAACTTGGGTGATGCTAAGACTGATGTGGGACTCATCCTGACCCAAAAAACTCAGGAAAAACCGTTTACACATAAAAAGTGGCCAGAAATGTGAGTTGCCTTATGTGCTGATAGTTGTGCTATCATTGTATGGATCTAAAAGTCTGTTCCTGCATTTCTTTAACTGTCTTTGTACATTTTACTTACAGACATAAAGGACTATCAGGGGGAAAAAATCAAGGCAGTAAAACTTAAGAGAATCAGAAATGCTGTAACTTTCCCAGAGGCCCTTGCTGTCAGGGGCAAGGCTACATTAGTAGAGTTCGAGGACATATGATTGTCTGGACATGCTTCATGCATAAGATTCCTGTACAGAAACATCATAGCTATGTGGCTGAGGGATGCCATGGAGCTCTCTGTGTTCAGTTTTCCATTTTGCATGTTCAATAGTTTCTCACCGCAGATTACTAACCATGTTTATAGAGAGTTGGACTGAGTGGGTCTTGACTTATACAGATATTTGTAAAGCTATGATTTATAGGACTATTATGGGAATTGTTGTCGAACTCACTATTTGACAAAGTATACATTTTCTCTTTGAATGAGCAGAATAAGTTGTAGTTGAGGATTGCCTTTAAATAAAAACTTGAAACAGTATATCTTTCTCTAAGCTTTTTCATAACATGTTAGTCTTTTGTTATAAAAGTTGCAGTGTATATACTTTTTATTTAAACATAAAAAAAATGTACAACAAATAACAGAATTGGAGTAAATTTGAAATGTCTAAGCCGGAATATAATAGCTTTAGCCAATGTATCATTATTAAGTTTTCAATATAAGTCAGATACATGTTATCTGTATCAAATGATTCTGCTAAGTTATTTAATGATGGACACATAAATAACATTCGTACATCAATTGGTAGTATATCACGAAAGATTTCTTTCTGAAAGTCAGAGGAAAGAAAAGAGCCATGGAAACCTGGGAGCCATTCTAACAGGCTGCTCTGCAGTCAATACAAAACAAAAGCAGTGATTTACAATATAAAAACAACACAAACAGGAAATATCTGAGCTACCACAGTGTGCAACACAACAGCATGCGTATTGAATTTAGATTCCTGTATAAATGTTAAAGCATCTTGTTACTTTCCTACTGGATATTAAGAAACACATTTACATAATGATTACATCATTTTCAGTCGATTAATTGATTTGTGGGTTGACAGAAAAGAGTTTGTAATTATAATTACAAATGTAATACTCATGTAATTGTATGAGCCATTTATCAGCCCCAATTATTTTGTAATGGTTCCAGCTTATCAAATGGGAATAATTGCTATCTGGTTTGGTCAGTCCAAATCCAAAAATATGCAGTTAAATATGATATAACAGAGAAAAGAAGGAAACGTTCATATTTGAGGGCTTAAAAAAAGCATTGATGGCCATTTTTGAAGGAAAAATTCTTAAACAATTAATCAATTATCCAAATAATTGGCCAATATATTTCTACTAATTCAATAATAAACTAATTGTTAAAATCCTAAAGCATTTTAGTAGTTAAATAGCTGTTGAGAAATGTCCCATATGGTTAGTAATCAGAACATGTTGCTATACTTCCTTATTCCATGTGTTGCAATCATTTCCATCAGCACCACTGTTATCCCTCTATTAGGATCTGCTTGTGTTTTCTTTTATATGTTGGTTGTTGTGATCCGATAATCACCTAAACATTTGAAGATGAAACTGGGTGGGCTGCGTTTTCCTTTTGATCAAAATCATTACCTATTGTCTGTGAGCCTTTAGTGAGCTGTCACCGAGTTGATCTGCATCTCTAAATCGGGAAGCATTGATCTGACCTGGGATAATGCTTTTTCTTTTTTTTGGAAGCACTCTTAACGATCAATATAATTTGGTTTACTGAAATACCCCACCAGAAGGAACAGGCAGCCAACCCCATCAGTCACGTGGTACAGGGTGCAGCGACGTCATTAGGGCAGAGATTTGTGAAGAATAAGCAGACAGAGAGCGACGAGACCCGGAGGTGCGACACTTTCTTAGCATTTGCATCGTTTTTTGTTTCTTGGCCAGAGAGAGAACAGAGTATCTGTTCAACATTTTTAGAGACCCAAATGCCCGGTCCCACCCAAGCCCTTTCCCCAAATGGAGAGAATAACAACGACATCGTCCCGGACAACGGAACCAACATCATTCCTTACAGGAAAAATACAGTGCGAGGAGAGCGCGCCTACAGGTAAATCAGTGTCATGATCCGCATTCTAATCTCATATTAGATTTAAGGAAGATCAAACAAACACACGGCTGCAGACAGAAACCTGCATTCCGGCCTCCTCGTCGTGTGTTTGGTTTTTTGCTTTGCACCCATCCGCTATGTTCTCCCTGTTGTCTCTCAGTCTCCTGTCATGTTAGCTTTCTGTAAGTGGCGTTAATTAAGTTAGCTTCTTATGCTGCTATGTAGTGCGTGTTCATTACATTTGGAAGCCGTGTAATGCTGTGAAATATAAGGGTGCGCAATGGCACTGGTACATTTTGCAGGATTGGATCGCTTATTACATGACAAGAATACACAGATCCGCCCCTGCTGCTGCTAGTATCTTCCAATCGTGACATGACACAGCTAAATGATAATCGCTAATATCACGATTGGTGTGTTAACTGTGGTGTTTTAATGTGTAGGACCCCCCCTACGCCCTTCTGCACAAGCCCGATCCCCCCCCTCCCGTGTTTGAATTGAGGCATCAGCCCAGCCCCGGTGTCGGCTGGCTATCCCTGCCCGGCTAACAAAGCATGCTAGCAGGCAGCACATACATCCGCTTTGTTGACATGACATCGGCTGGCCCACTTTCCTTCCTTCCTTCCCAGAGAAAACCAGTCAACCTAGGATCTACTCCTGCAGTGCTGCGATAACCTAACTTTAACGCTGAGGGGTTATTATTATTTCAGTGCGTAGCCTGGTGTCGGATGTTGGATAGTGATGAGGATGATTTAGCATGATTTAACGCCATATCAGTCGCTGCCATAAACCAATGGACAGAGCTGGGCAGTATTTTAACTACATGTATTTGAAATACGTATTTAAAATACTTTTCAGTATTTTGCATTTTGTATTTTTACAAGATTGGAAAAAATGAAATGTAGTTTGTATTTAAATACTTTGAGGTGCTGTATTTGGGTATTTTAAATACAAAAATACTTTGCAAAAAACCTTTTTTTTAAATCAGTAAAACTAAGCGAATCACCAGAGATCTTTGGGTCAAGACGTAAATCACGTGACACGCCCAATCGAGACTTGAATGCGACCATTTTTTCTCCACGACGTCAGCAGTCATCACTACTACAGCAGTGAAGAGGACCTGCACCTACACGGCTCTGTTGCTGGCTTTTCGAGGCATGAAACAACACTAAGGTGAAATGTTTTGTATAAAAAAAATGCTACAGTCTTCCCACACACATTGTCAACAGAATTACACCATAAGCACTAGACTATTTTCGAGTGTTAGCTTTCTCTTGAATGATGAGTGTTTGATAGGCAGGGGTTGATAAATGAAGGTCAGTCAAATTGCTTAGGTCAGCGAAATTGAGCAAGTTTCTTAGAGTGTAGCCTAGGTAGCTTATCAAATATAGACCAGAGAGGTCAAACATGAATGCTTGACTCGCAAAAGGTAAACTAGTACTAAACGTAAGATATGGTGATTAAATTAGTCACTCTCACTGAGGACAGTTAGGAGATCCAATTTTAAATTGGATGAAACGGTAGAGGAACACGGCCATATTATTTGATGTTAAACGAGAAAGGACCCGTTTCTATGACCCCCAATAAAACAAATAACGCCAGTTTTGTGTTTAAACCCGTAATAGCCCCTGTATCGGCCTAGTGATGTTGTAGGAGCCCTCGCAGGCATGTTCCCTCCCACGGCAAGACCTCGAGCTGGCGAATTCCTTTTCCACTCGGTACCAAATTCTATTACCAAACGAAAGAATGAGATAGGCTAAACTGGGCTCATAACAATGTTTTGAGCCCAGAACGATCCATAACTATAACCTGTCAATAAAGTACTTATTTATTTATTGTGAAAAAACGTGAGAAAATTGTGTTGTTTAGGGGCTTGGGCCACTTGACAAATGTCCATCATAGAGCAGTAGGCTAGGTCTAAGCATTTCTGAATAATATTAAGTCTTCTATGTTGATTCATACTAACTAATTATATGGAGATTCAGTTCCTGTTAGAGCTCCAACCAAAGCTAGGGAGGATCCTTGAAAACCCACTTTTATATAATCTTAAACTACACATTTAGCTTCTAAAATCATATTCACACTTGGCTTTTTTTTTTTTTAATAGTCCATTAGAGACCAATACAGTAGGCTGTATTAAGCATTTCTAGGGCATATTATTTATTTTATATTTGTATTTATTGAAAACTAATTCAGTATCTGTAGATCACTAGATTTGGAGTCACTGCCTGTTATGGCGCATAGTAGTTAGTTTTGTGCATGGAGCTTAGCTCAGCTGTTAGCAGAGATGTCAAAAGTAAAAGTTAAAAAAAAAAGAAAGAAAAGAAACACAGTTTCCTTCCAACACAGGTAACTTATCTGAGTAACCAGTAGACCTGTGTACTTGTCTTACGATCAGCTGACTACACTGGTTGGATCAAGTTTGTGGTGGGTCCTTGTTAGATTGTTAGAAGTGTTTTTCAGTAACAACGCAGTCTATCTATCCCATTAGGTACAATGGAGTAAATGGTCTAACAGCTATGTAATAGGCTACCACGTGCTAGTGTTGTACTTACACCAGAAAATGTACTTTTACTTTTACTTTTGACACCTCTGGCTTTTAGTTTTTCCACTTCCAAACGCTTTATCATTAGTATCCTAGGTAATATTTCACTTGGCAGGTTAGAAGAGCCCTTTCATGCAAGTGCATATAGTAGTCAGTTTCGGATTTAATTGTTTTTCCTTTTTTTATGATGTGATTTAAGTGTGTGTCTGTTGAAGAGTAACTGACTAACAACTTTTTTTTTGACAATTTCGTTTGAAATAGAGGATGTCCCACTGAACTGAGATGAGTGACAATCATGATGATGAAGAGGCGTCAGGTGAGCCTCAAGCCACCACATCTTCAGAAGGTACCACTGGGCCTAGGTGTGCCATATTGGATGGGAAATTCTTCAAAGTAGTATCTCAAAATCCAAGTGGAAAGATAGAAGCTGAGTGTCAGCTGTGCACAACCAAGAAAGCCATTATTTGTGGCTCTTATCAAGCAACAACAAATTTCAAGACACATTTGAAAAGAAAACACCCAGAGAATCTACAGGAATTTGAAAATTACAAAAAGGAAAGTGCAAGTGGCCAGCAGAAGAAAGCCAAAACATCATTAAGGCAGACTCGTTTGTTTGACCATGCTAGCCCAACAATATCACAAAGTAAAGTCGACTCCCTTGTGAAATCCTTTGTTGTCAAAGGAATGCACTCATTAGCCACCGTTGAACAAACAGAATTCATCGAGCTTGTGCAGGGACTTCACCCAGGTGCCAATGTAATGTCCAGACGGACACTCGGACGACGGATTGATGAAGAATTTGCAACAAAAAAAGCATTCCTAAAAGAGACGCTTAAAAATGTTCGCCGTGTTTGTACAACAGTGGATATTTGGTCAACAAAGAAAACCAGTTATTTGGGAGCAACAGTACATTGGATCAATGGAGACACGCTGGAAAGGCAGTCAGCCGCTCTTGCCGTTAGGCATTTTCCCAGCCCCCATACTTATAACCGAATAGCAGAACTGTTGGATGAGATTCACACAGAATATGGGCTGTCTTCAGACACCATTGTGTCTACAGTTACTGATAATGCATCCAACTTTGCAAAGGCCTTTAAAGAGTTCAGTGTCACTGGAAAAACAAATGACCCAGATGAAGTTGAAGAGCTGGACGATGAGCTGTCCTTCCTGGTCATAGATCCTGAGAGAGAAGAAGCATCTGAGTGTTCCATCATTTTACCACCACACCTCCGGTGTGCGACACATACTCTGAGTTTAATCTCAACTACTGATGTCAAGAAATCGATCACTAGCAATGCAACTCTCAGCAGGCTGAATCATTCAACGATGGCGAAGTGCTCAGCATTATGGACAGCATCTGGCAGACCAAAGAGTGCTGAAACGCTAGGCAAAGTAATCGAGCAGCAACTCAAGACACCCTGCATTACAAGGTGGAATTCTCTGCATGACTCCTTGAGTCAGTTGTCATTCTTGCGTGACAAGCTCCCTGATGCCATGACTGCCCTGCAACTTCCACCATTCAGGGAAGTCGAACTGGACTACATTGAGGAATTTTGCAGAGTGTTACGACCGATTGCCATCTCAATAGATCGGCTTCAAGGGCAATCTGCATGCTATTATGGTGAGCTGTTGCCAACACTTTTCACCATTCAAGCCAAGCTGGAGGATCTGCAAGCATCAAACTTGAGGTACTGCTCACACGTTCTTCAAGCAACCATAGCAGGGTTCAAAAAACGCTTCCACAATTTTCTGATGCTGGAGCATGACGTGAATGAGGCCATCCTGGACACCACAACACACCCATACTTTAAGATGAGGTGGTTACCCCAGAGGTTGGCTTCTGAGAAGAGGCGAATACAGCAACTGATGCTGCACTCAGCAGACGAACTCGGACTTCTCTCAGAGAGTGACGGGACCACACCGAGCACAGAGGAGAATGACGAATTCTTTGTGTTCACTGATCAAGGTGAGAAGAATTTCTTTACACTTTAAAATACTTAATTATGTAATTTACAATAGCATGTTTTACCTTTTGGTGACAATTTCAGTATTTATACTTTGAAGAATGCATTATTTGGTCCTCGGGGGGGAGTTTGTGCTAGGTATTGCTATGACCCTGTCTGATTGTTGTCTATCTGTCTGTTTGTCCATGCATAGTGTCTGGCAGAGGCCAGCTTGCCATCTCTGATTGCTCTTGTTTTTTTTCTGTTGTCTTCAATCTCTACAGGAACAGTCAACCAGCTGGAGGCCGAGGCCTTGCCCAGCCACAGCAAGGCGGAACTGGAGACCCTTCATTTTTTGGAGGATCCCAGAAAAGACCTGGCTTCACTAAATGCATACCCTTTGATGAAACAGCTTTTTGTGAGATTTAACACAACCCTACCATCCTCAGCCCCGGTTGAGCGCCTGTTTTCTTTTGCTGGCTTAGTGAACCGGCCTCACAGAAGGTCATTAACACCAGATATGCTGGAGAAGTTGGTTGTCCTGAAGAACAACTGATCTGTTTTTCTGTTTAATATGGATAAAATAAAATGGATTTGAATGTAGCGTTAGCTGTCTCCTTTTTTATTTATTGTACATTCCTCAGTTTACAGACAGTATTCAATACAGGCATTATCTCGCGTGTATTTTTGTATTTTCAAAATACAAAATACTTGTATTGTATTTAAATACATTTTCCAGACCAGTATTTTTGTATTTTATTTTGATACATTTTTTGATCAAGTATTTGTATTTTGTATCAAAATACTTTATGATGTATTTGTGCCCAGCTCTGCCAATGGAGAGGGGCGTTTTTAATGCAGCTGGTCTCATCATTGAATGAAGGTGGTTGTGGTGCGTTCTTCATTTCTGTTAAAAGGTAAAAAGAGGAATGCAAACTATGTGATGATTATTACTGATTACTACGTACTTAGTATATACGGTATAAATTGTGCATGTTCAAGTCATTTGCTGAATGGGCTTTAAAGGACTGACCTTCACAAATATACCCTGAATTTTTGTAATGCAAAACACATGTTGGAATGCAACCTTCAAACACATTTGTGGTAAACTAATAAATGGATAGATTTTCTTGGCACGGTCAACACAATTGCTAACATATTTTGTAAAAAAAGGGTCGATATGTTCTGATGGTCTTCATTAAACTTGTCCAGGCTGATCAGTGTTCCTGTCACTAAGAGTCAACACATGAAATTGTATGCATCAATTCCTTGTCTTGTGGCCATGCTGTGTAACTGCTTAATCTGTGGTTTAAGGAAATCCCGGATGCACTTTTTGGCACATGGTATACTTTTGGTGTTTAGGCCGGAATATCCCTTGTTTAAGTGGGACAGGTGCCCTCGAAGCAAGTCAGATAACATCCCTACTAATCCAACTTTGGTACAGCTTCCCTTTACCATGAAGGTAATATCAGATTAAAGTATCCCAGGCTCAAATTCAAAGAGGGCCTACAAGGACTGTTTTAACTTTGGCAATAAATCAAAGGTGTGTGCTAAAAGAACATCACAAAATATGCAGAAAGCCATTTTAATTTACTGAAAATTAAAAAGAGAACTGTTGCCAAAGTAAGCAATACAACAGACCTACTGACCCATTTTTTTACCCTAATGCACTGCAGGATTGGTTGTGTAGTTCACCATTGTATCATTAAAGTATGTTTTATGTGAATATACAATTGATTAAACAATCTGCAGAAAATCCCTTAGCAACAATTTTTATAAAATAACTAAATGAAGTCATGAGGGAAAGACATATTTGAGGCATTGCTTTCGTTTTTTAAGTGTTGTTGTTTTTTCTGTTGCAGTTGGGGCATGGCGGTCAACGTATATTCTACCTCAATAACCCAGGAGACTATGAGCAGGCATGACATCACTGCCTGGATCAACGACATGTTCTGCCTAAACTATACAAAAGTGGAGCAGCTCTCCTCAGGTAATTACACAATCACAGACTTCTCTCTGTCCTCTTCCATCTGCTTGTACTGCGCGTGTCAAAGAGGCTCTGTTGAGATCTCATGCATGTTTTGCATCTTTTCCTGTAGAGCTCATGGTTCAAATGATTTTGTGTAAGCTGGCACTTAAAGCAACCTGTGGAAGCATTCTGGCAGAGTCTATAAATAAACTTGTAGCCTGCTGTGTTCTCATGCTGTTACCAAGTAATCCAATTTCAATCTCTGCCTACAGAAACACACCACATACACCCCTTTTTCTTTAGGTATAAGCTACTTGATTGATGTAGATTACCTCTTGTGTGCTCTCTCGTTGGGGTTGTGTGTGTTTTATCTCATTGGTAAGCTGGTGACCTCATTTTAGAGTAGATAAAGCTTTAACTAGGTTTTGGCTACTGTTAGCGATGTGACCAAGATTGTACAATAATAGTTGGGTTGTGTCAGTGTTGAAGTGTTTGATATTAAGCCAATCGATGTGATGCCATGTTACAGGTTGCTGATGTTAACTATTTTCTTAATTGGGTAGCTTAAAATCAAACTGGTTAAAGGTTGTACACTACACCTGACAGGCAGAGCCTGAAATCAACCCAACTCTAATTAATATTTTTCTTTTTACGGAAACGGGGTCATTGATAGAAAAGGCTCTCGTCTTTCAAGTGGATTTTTGTGGTGCAAAGGCTGGCGCGATAAATCCTGGCCTATATCTGGACTCTAGTCTTCTAATTTTCAAGCCAGGGATTATGTAATCAACCAACATTTTCTCACATCTCTAGGAGCTGCCTACTGCCAGTTCATGGATCTGCTCTTCCCTGGCTGCATCAGTCTTAAGAAGGTCAAGTTTCAAGCTAAGTTGGAGCACGAGTACATTCACAACTTCAAACTGTTGCAGGCATCCTTCAAACGGATGAATGTGGACAAGGTGAGTCCTCCTAAATGTCGTCTTTCATTCTTTTCTCCACACTTTGTGATTTCAGTGAATTACATCAGTTTTTATTTTCTTTCCCCCTTTGATTCAGATTATTCCTGTGGAGAAATTGGTCAAAGGCAGATTTCAGGACAACCTTGATTTCGTCCAGTGGTTTAAGAAGTTCTTCGATGCCAATTACGACGGCAAAGAATACGACCCAGTTGCAGCCAGACAGGGTCAGGATGCCCTTCCTCCCCCTGACCCTGGTGAGCAGATCTTCAACCTGCCAAAGAAGTCCCTCCACGCGGCCAGCTCCCCTACTGCAGGTAAGCTTCAAATGCACATTTCCTGTTTGGATTGTTTTGTTTAGTTTCTTCCGAGCTCAGCACACAGACACAATGTGTAATGTACTTAGTTATT
Source organism: Eleginops maclovinus (assembly GCF_036324505.1). Taxonomy (NCBI): domain Eukaryota; kingdom Metazoa; phylum Chordata; class Actinopteri; order Perciformes; family Eleginopidae; genus Eleginops; species Eleginops maclovinus. Next base: position 16,347,093 of record NC_086354.1, read on the forward strand.
TTAGTGTTGCCGTTTTTTCTATTGCTAATTTAAAGAAATAAAATAAACATTTCTCTACTGTAGGAGCATCAAGGTCGAGTTCAACAACCCCCAAGTCCTCCACACCAACATCTCGACCCTCGTCAGCCAAAAAGATCCCTGCTATGGCAACATCGACTCCTGCCAAAGGAGAGAAAGAACTGGAAGCACAGGTCACACATCTTACCGAGCAGGTATGTTTAGACGGTTAGATTTCACTACCATTCTGAAACTGAAAACAAGCCAACCAATCAGAAAACTCTTCTTGATTTTCAAATTAATCTGCACTGGATAAAATGTACAGGAAAACAAAAGACATCAAAAAGAAGACACCAAAGGACCCCTTGTCACTCCAATTATCTGTTTTTTTAAATGAGTTCCTTCTCACAAAAGACAAAGAAGCATTAAGTTCAGAACATCCAGCACTTATCTTTAAGTTGTCCTCTGCAGTCCAATCGGCAGGTTAAATAATTGTGCAATAGGACGGATGATTTACTGTGTCATTAAATGTTGCTGATCATTTCTATACAGGTGCTTTGGTGTTATCTACTCTGTTCCTATCTGTTGGATTTTATTTCAGCCATTTTTTAAATGTTTTTATGAATATTAGAAAATATGGATATAACCTATTTGTCTTATACCTTGTTTAGTGAATGATGTGCTTCATGAGTGAATTGCTTCATTATTATCATCTCTTTCTGATTTTGTTAAAGTGAGTTTACTATGACAAATGATTAAAAACAATAATAAGATATGGGTTGAGTTTCAATACATTAAATATAGCAAATTTGGCAACTGACTTGGACTACTGTAGTTACTTGTGAACACAACTTGTATCGTGTAGTGGCTAAAATCAATATTTTGAAAAAAACAATGTATCATGTAACGATGTACATTGTCCAAAGTGTCACTTGTAATGATTAACCTACAGAGAATTATCTCCTGAATTAGCGTTGCATTTTAATTATTGGTCTTATTTCTACTGATAAGGGTTTTTATCTAGTCTTGTTCAACAGTTTCTCAATGAAATGCAGAAGAGTGTGTTTAGTTTTCCAGTTGACTGAGTATCTGCTTACCCCTGCCTTCTGCCTCTCATCAACATTGTGTGTTTTTATATCGGTGCTAAAAATGATCTTGTAAATTTTATTTTGTTGTAGATGAACACATTAAAATCGGCACTGGAAGGAGTGGAGAAGGAGAGGGATTACTACTTCAGCAAGCTGCGAGAGGTGGAGCTGCTGTGCCAGGAACAGGGAGAAGAAAGTGCCCCATTTGTGGATAGGCTAATGGAGGTCCTCTACGCTACAGAGGAGCAGGTCAGTCTGAGACCTTTGCTAGATCTGAACAAGATTCAGGAAACCTTTATTTTCAGTGACTTTTATCCGATTTTGCAGCAGAGAATTCCAGGGACATTTTCATTGGTGGTTAAACCATGTGAATGTTATTGTGTGGTTAAAAAAGATAAGAAGTCTTAGTTACAAATCACATGTTAGTCCTCATGAGCATAATTCAGCTACACCCTTATTAACCTTTGTCTGTTCCCCTGCTTTTTTTTAAAGGAGGGAGCAGAGCTGGCCGAGGGTGATGGACAGGAAGTGGATCAGCGAGGCCATGAGGAGGCCCCAGATGACCAGCAGCAGGAGGAGCAGGATGAATACTGACCACCATCGCTCCTCACATCAGTTACATCCCTCCTTTTTTAATATGTGAGAACTGTTAAAGGATTTTAATTTTTTCCTCATGGTTTATCTTTTTGTTCTCTCTAAGACTTGAGCACATGAAGCAACTTCCTGAATAGAAGCACCATCACAGTTTTTTTTATTTTTTTGTATCCCTCTGCTCACTGTTCGATGTTTTTTGTGACTTTTGGTGAACTGCTGTGGCTGGTTCGTGGGGATGACCTCCACCAGCAGAACAAGCTCAGACCATCACAGAAGTTTCCTTGAGGACTGTGTGTGTGGAAAAGCAATTCAAATCCTACAGTTATTGTGATAAAATGCTGAAGTTTAGACAGGTAACTGTTACCTGTGCAAGTGTTAACTTCCCAGCTTCTGTCCTTTTTTTCTTTACATTTTGTTTTTTTTATTTTGCATATCAACAATATTAACCACATGAATGCAATAAGCAAAGCCCTTAAAGGGCTCATAGTAGCTCTTATTTAACCTCCTTCCATATGTTGCACTGACATTTGATTCTATATTGGACAATCTGTCCATAGACCCTCACCATATTTATTATTATTATTATTATTAAGCCTTAGGAATAGTGTGAGATCTGCATTGCATCCTCGTGAAGGAGGAAATACAATTAAAGAATTGTGAATAAAATGTAGTATAAAGCCATCTTATGACTGTCAATTATCCTCACATATTGCCACATTTCAGATAATCAGTGTGTTCAACAATGTGTTTCACCCCATACACGTTGGTTAGGTGATAGTTAACTTGGTATGCCACAAACGTAGAGAAGGAAGAAAACGTTATTGTGGACTAGTCTTATTATGATGCATTTTTTAAAGTTTTGAACCTCAGCTGGAACTTGTGGTCTGTTCAGATTTCAGATGTTTTTTTTAACCACAGGTCTTAGGGAGAGTCTGTTCACTGAGCAATTTGCCATGCTATATTCCAGTAAGTACATTGTATACCCTTTCTTAATATTTCCTTAACTAATATTGAACTGGGGAGTGAACCATAATGCTTTAGTTATATATTATTGTGTAAAGGAAAAGGAATGTAAACATGTACTGTCAAAAATTAATGAATGGTAAATGTTTTTTTTTCATGTCCCACTCATGATGCATTCCCCAAAAAACGTGTTGCATGTTTGCATTTTATTTGTGAATAACTTGACCTGCTTTTTACATATTTAATAAAAAACAAGGTATGTTACAGTAAGTGAGCTTTTTGTATGTTTAACCTGCTATTTGAAAGATGTTGAGATTCGGATGGATTTGCTGTAATAAAATTACGTTTTAAGTCTATGGGAATGTTGTCGTGTCGCTCCAGAAACAGCAGCTAGCCTTGGTCATAGTTTTAAAAGCTAACATACTTTATATGCTTGTTCAGATACTACTTGAGCATAGTCCTTTACTGCTACTTGGGAGCGGATGTAATGTTTCTGGACCTAAAGTATTCAAAGTAAAGTACAAAAGTCAACATAACTCTAGTGAAGTTAAATTAATTTAAAATATTAAATTGTTTAGCAGTAGTAATAGTGGAAACTCAAGCTTTCAGATACAATTTCTATTTTAGTGAAAGAATAAAGTGCCATCAACCACACTTTATTTCAATAGCAACTTCTACACAGATTAGTGCAATTACAAGTATATCACAAGCAGAAAATAAGACAAAACAAGTGAAACAACTGAAAAGATAACAATTAACGTTTTAAGACAGAAGCACATAATAAATAAAATTATAAAAATGTAATACATTAAAATGAAAAGCTACAATAAAAGTTATAGCATTGAAGAGCATGCAATACATATGGACTAAAATGAATGATAATAACATAAAATCCCAATTTATAATACCATTTTATAACTTCCTCTCTCACTCACATACACACGCACGCACGCACGAACTCTGCCTCCGGACCACGCTGTTGAATAACCAAACACACCCCTCTATGGATTGAGCAACACTGTGCTGCTAGTAGATTTGCAAACCAGTGAGTTAGCAAACACCGGCCAAGCGCTATTGCACAAAGATGGGTTAATGAAATAGATATTAGTATATTGCGTTGTTTTGACACGTATATAAACTGCAGCTGTTACTTAAAGTTACTTTATTTTGTCGTCATGTCTTCCGGAAAGGTAAGAAGCCTGCTAACTAGGCAGCTAAGTTGCTAGCCAGTGTATGCTAACTTGAAGCTACATGCTAGTTAGCTTTGTGAACTATCTGCCTCTGCCCGCCCACAGCTGAGTGGAGTTTACCTGTCACTCATGAATAAAGTGGTTTATATTTTTCCTCATTACCGACAAACCACTGTTGTAATTTAATGTCAAAACTTAACTTGATGCATGTCAATAAATGCTAAGTCAGAGTTTTTAAACCCAGTTGTTGCTTTTAGTGATGAAAACGTTTTCTGACCTGACCCCTTATTTTCTCTTTGTTCAATTTGTGTAGCGTAAGAGGCACTATAAGGATATAAAGTGTGTTTTCTTTCCGGATGATGCCGAAAATGGTTTGCAAAAAGTGGGCAAAGAGCCACGACCCCATTCATCTGCGTCTTCCGCCAAGAGCTGGGAGAAGTGTGGGGACAGTTTTCAGGACTCTCCAGTCATGAAGGTGGAAAAAGATGCACCCTGACATAATTCATCAACCCTTATGTACTATTCTCCTGTTTCTCTAACATTGTTGATGATGGTAATAACTTTATTTTAGTTGCAGAACCTCAAGCCATCAGGAAGGAAACTGTCCGATATGAGAAAGATGGCTCAGTCCTCTGGTAATTAGTTGTTAAGCTTGAATGCATCTTCTAATACTTTATGGGCTTTGCAATATATTGATATTTTATCATCACTTTACATAGTGGGCTTTCTCGGCATACTTGCTCATGATACAAATAATTGTAATTTACTTTGACATAGTAATCATAAAATCACATTCTATTCAATGTAAGTTTAGACTGAACAATCGGTTTAGTCTAGGCAGTCTTTCAAACCTGTGTCAACCAAAAATTGTCTCGCCACAATTTGCCAATCTGGCCAAATAGTGTAGATTGTTATCAGATTTTGACATGTTTATCATAAGATCTTAATATTGGGGGAAAAAACCGACATAACGCAGTCTGGGACATTCGTTTCTATCTTTAATTTTCATCTTTTTGGCACCATTGAAAAATGTTTAAAAAATAATCATTCAAAACCGCCTTTTCGGAGAGGGATCTCAAACAACACCCACCTTTGATTTCTCCTATTCCTAATTTAGACCGTGGAGGGGACAGAGTATGGGACACAAAGGAATATAAATGGTTCTTAGTGCTTTATTTGGAGTGGGGAATGTAGCCAATAAACTTTGTAGATATGTCTTTATTGCTTCAATTGTTGTAATTAAGCAGACATCTCCTTATCTCTTCTCTCTCTTGTGTTTGCCCAGTGCAGACCAGGGCTGACCCCTGTAATGAGGACCCGGTGCACATTGCATGGAGTTCCAGTGACGGAGAACAGTCTGATGACGAGGCGCAGGATCAACAACAACAGCGTCCTCAGAGACCGGCGAGACACACAGCGCCCGTCCAATCTTACACAAGAGCGTTGCGCATGCTCAGCACTGATAAAGGTACATCATGTCTGACTTTCTGAGTCATGGCAGGTAAACCATAGACGGTGTTAGTTTTTTAAACAAAAACTGTGACTAATAATCTCCGTCATCAACCTTTTCTTCCATGACTAAGACAAGACGATGGATGACAGAAACGTCAGTCAACACTAACTGTAACTACATCAACATGCGATTTTTTGCAGTGAACAAATAGGTTGAATGTAGATTGAAAAAAAAAGCATTACAATAGGCCCTTTAACTTTATTACCCCAAAAACAGGAGACAAGTATATAACAATGTATAACAAAAAAAAAAGACTAAAATATCAACCATTTTCATCGACTATCGGCTACCACTACGATAACAATTAAATGCCAAGACCTTTAGTACTCTAAAACCTGAATAAAAGAAAACAATAAGGATTAAATATGATCAAAAACTAACATCAACATTTTCACTGAGTAATATTACTTATATTTGTTTTTATCTATCTGTGAGTTCAGCTTTTACTTAACGACTCTTTACTGCAGAGTGGTAAAGATATTATCAACTTGCGGCAATAAAATGAATAACTTATTTTCCAAATTATCCAGCTATTCCTCTTACTCATCGTCTTGTTACTGGCACTTTCCAGAGTTTGCTCAGTTATCACTCAGTTGACTCAGCTTTTGTCCTGTGACCTAACAAACTTTGTTCACCTGATAACAACTCCTGTGGTCTTGATAGGCAGTGAGATTTTTTGGAAAACCCCAGAACTGTCTAATAAGTAAACATTGAGTCAGGATTAGTTTGTCAGACCTGTTGTTTTCAGTTATAGTTGTTTTTTTGTTTCTTTAGATGACCTTCCTATCATCGACACAGACAGTGATCTCGAAGAATCTGAGGAAGATGTTGAGAAGGACAGCGGGCAACAAATCTCAGACTGTGACTCAGAGAAATTTGAGGAAAAACCTGAGGATTTACCTCTTACACCTTCAAATGTGAGTGAACTAAATTCATTCTGATACATTGGTTCAGATGGTTTACCCCATGTCCCGCATTCCTCAAAGGTATCATAATCACTAGATGGCGCCACACAACCACCTAAACTCCAAACATTTCTTTTTTAGTCACTGAATGTTTCTAATTTAAAGTGCTCAGTTCATTACACCAGTCCAATGCCACAGCCCATGGTATTCTGTGTTTTTCTAACCTAATGAGATTCACCATTAGTTTTGGCTTACATGGCATGAATGCACATGTTTCAGTATAACCTAAAATAAAATCTCAAGTTATTACATTTTATTTTGGGTCTTCAATTCCAGTTTTTGACCTATATTTACTTGATTGTTTAGTCTGAAATGATAGCCATTACACCACTAGGTGGAGTATTGAAGGCCTGTTCCTAAAAGTTTCTGGCAGGCTTGAACCAGCATTGTGCTCTCTCTAGGGGCAGGTTATATTCCAAAGTGTCAAAGTTCACATGCTGAGATGCCAATAAAGATTTTACTGAGGGTGGAGGGATAATCTGACACTTATTCACCGAAACAAGTCAGATAGTAAAACAATTGAGAGTGTTTGACGATTATTTTTTCAACTTTGATGAAGTTGCTTTTCATCCTTTAAAACTCAAATGTGCAGTAAATATAACCATATTATAGTGTTATTAATGAAGATCCAAACATCTTTTTAAGATGAAACAAGTCTTTCAGTTACGTCAGCTTGGACTGTGAGAAATTGCAATGGACATTTTTCACTGCTGTCTGAATAGAAAACCTTCAAATATGATGCATACTCTGTGGTTCACTGAACACACATCATGCTGTTTCATAAGATAAATGTATTGGTGTTATCATAGTTGGCAATCTTTTGTGGGCCTCCTTCCTGAATACTGTGCAGACTTGGATCGAGGGCTCCTCCTCAGAAGTCTTTCAGAAGCGGTGTTGGTTAAAGGCAGGGCTGACATTGACAGAATGTACAAGGAGTGGTCAAGGTGCTCACGTTTAAAACACACACACAGCGCTTTGTTGTGTCTTAGCACACATTTAAACAAGTGGAAATACATGTAGTGATCTGCTGTGACCAAATGACTGAGGTGATGCTGTTGTGTAAATAGCGGTTAATTAAACTAGTCTTCCACAGGATGGTGGTGGTTGAAGCCATCAATTGAATCAGCACAGTGCTGCAGGACTGAGTCCAAAAACCCTGAAATAAGCAGTTGAATGGGTTTTGGTATAGATGCCTAAAACATATCTGTGGTTATTACACGTTTTGTTGTAGGACAGAAAATACGTCAGTAAATACACCACTAAAAAGCTTTAAGTGTCCTAAAACATGCGGTTTCTTATAAGTGGCTGAAAGAGAAGCAGGTGCTTGTCGAGATATTTAACGTCATCGAACACAACACTTCTCAGAGGTAGTGATGTTGATTGATTGCAATTACTTATCTACTGCAGTTCAAAGCCTTACGTTTGCTTTTTAATTCTAGTCGGGCAATTATGCTTCAGACATTAAAGTACAGTTCATTTGTGATGATTATCATACTGAAAAAAACTGTTTACTATCATACAGTGGGGCAAAAAAGTATTTAGTCAGCCACCAATTGTGCAAGTTCTCCCATTTAAAAAGATGAGAGAGGCCTGTAATTTTTATCATAGGTATACCTCAACTATGAGAGACAGAATGAGAAAAAAAAATCCAGGAAATCACATTGTAGGATTTTTAAAGAATTTATTTAAAATGATTGTGGAAAATAAGTATTTGGTCAATAACAAAAGTTCATCTCAATACTTTGTTATATACCCTTTGTTGGCAATGACAGAGGTCCAACGTTTTCTGTAAGTCTTCACAAGGTTTTCACACACTGTTGCTGGTATTTTGGCCCATTCCTCCATGCAGATCTCCTCTAAAGCAGTGATGTTTTGGGGCTGTCGCTGGGCAACACGGACTTTCAACTCTCTCCAAAGATTTTCTATGGGGTTGAGATCTGGAGACTGGCTAGGCCACTCCAGGACCTTGAAATGCTTCTTACGAAGCCACTCCTTCGTTGCCCTGGCGGTGTGTTTGGGATCATTGTCATGCTGAAAGACCCAGCCACGCTTCATCTTCAGTGCCCTTGCTGATGGAAGGAGGTTTTCACTCAAAATCTCACGATACATGGCCCCATTCATTCTTTCCTTTACACGGATCAGTCGTCCTGGTCCCTTTGCAGAAAAACAGCCCCAAAGCATGATGTTTCCACCCCCATGCTTCACAGTAGGTATGGTGTTCTTTGGATGCAACTCTGCATTCTTTCTCCTCCAAACACGACGAGTTGAGTTTTTACCAAAAAGTTCTATTTTGGTTTCATCTGACCATATGACATTCTCCCAATCCTCTTCTGGATCATCCAAATGCCCTCTAGCAAACTTCAGACGGGCCTGGACATGTACTGGCTTAAGCAGGGGGACACGTCTGGAACTGCAGGATTTAAGTCCCTGGCGGCGTAGTGTGTTACTGATGGTAGCCTCTGTTACTTTGGTCCCAGCTCTCTGCAGGTCATTCACTAGGTCCCCCCGTGTGGTTCTGGGATTTTTGCTCACCGTTCTTGTGATCATTTTGACCCCACGGGGTGAGATCTTGCGTGGAGCCCCAGATCGAGGGAGATTAGCAGTGGTCTTGTATGTCTTCCATTTTCTAATAATTGCTCCGTAAGTTGATTTCTTCACACCAAGCTGCTTACGTATTGCAGATTCAGTTTTCCCAGCCTGGTGCAGGTCTACAATTTTGTCTCTGGTCTTCTTTGACAGCTCTTTGGTCTTGGCCATAGTGGAGTTTGGAGTATGACTGTTTGAGGTTGTGGACAGGTGTCTTTTAGTCTGATAACGAGTTCAAAAAGGTGCCATTAATACAGGTAACGAGTGGAGGACAGAGGAGCCTCTTAAAGAAGAAGTTACAGGTCTGTGAGAGCCAGAAATCTTGCTTGTTTGTAGGTGACCAAATACTTATTTTACCGAGGAATTTACCAATTAATTCATTAAAAATCCTACAATGTGATTTCCTGGATTTTTTTTTTCATTTTGTCTCTCATAGTTGAGGTATACCTATGACAAAAATTACAGGCCTCTCTCATCTTTTTAAATAGGAGAACTTGCACAATTGGTGGCTGACTAAATACTTTTTTGCCCCACTGTATATCTGTTATTTCGGCAATATCCAAAATCAGGTAGTAAAATTCCGTTGGCTTTTAGTAAAGGAAAGTACTTCCCAGTTGGGCTCCAAATATACATATTCACTGCAGCACTCTATATTATGCCGGCTAATTTAACCCAAGATGCATTTAAGTAACCATTATCTTGTGATTTGAAGTTCTCAATTTAGTGTGTTTTGAGAGGAAGTCAGATACTCATCCAGCCCACAGACCCAGCTACTTCCTCTTGTCACATTTTAATTTGCTGATATCAGCTCTCTGGGGTCAAAAAACCACTGAAGATTACCTAACAGGAGGCTTTTGGTCTTCCTAGAAATATTACAGTTCAAATTTTTTTCAAATATGGGATGACCAAAATGCATGCATTTTTCATAATAGAGTTGCAAAGTTTTATTGATTATTTGTCAAAAAATATATTCGAATCTTGCAATTTTTTTTGTCGGTTGAATTTTTTTTTAGTGATTCCCTGATTTGAGCTTCTTAAATGTGAAAGTGGTGAACAAAATTAAACATTTGAGAACATAATTTTCCACATTTTTAATGATGTTTTCTTTTTATAGTAAAATCATCATCGATTAATCTGAAAAAAGTAATTCTCAGAATAATCTTAACAATTTGTGGCATCTTTATTCAACAATTTGATTGCTCATTACTCCAATGCATATCAGTCATTTTTTAAAAAGATTTTGACTAAATTACAACAATTACATAGAACGACGCAGTTTAAATTTCCTTGCTGCCCGGAAATCGTGCTTACACACTGCCAATTTTAAGTCAAACCGGATCTAACAGGATCCAGCGTAAAAAAATTGCAGTCCAGATCAAAGTTTATTACTCCAGATAAACGATCGGCTGACTCACTCCATGTATGTCGTCCAGATTTCTGTGTTATTGTACTAGCGCTGAGACTGGATAGGCGGAGCTGTCAGGGCGACTTCGCATCTCAAGGCCTGAGATGATGGCCGCTGCCCAGGTGGAGTGTGTCCACATCAGCCACTTAAAGGGTCAACAACCTCCACCACATCAGGGTCCTCGCTGCATCAGGGGCGTGTCAACAGAGCGGGGCTATAAACATCTTTTACTACTGTTTGTTCAGGGAAACATGCGAGTGGATGAGGCTGAGCAGAGCTGTGTACTTACAATGCTTTCAGTGCCGGGTGAAAAACATTTTTGATCCGTAGCCAGGAACATAGTGTTCCTTTCTCTCTCTCTCTGGTTAGAGTGTGACGTCTGCTGGCACGGCGCCTAGCAGGTTCAAGTTGATTCAAACAAGAGAGCGCGTTGGCTGACAGAGCCTGGTATGCTAGTCTTGTCTGCACATGACAGGAACTCAGGTTTCTTGTGGATTTTTCCATGAGAACAGTTCCCTCCAGGTGTAGCGAGCAGTGAGACAGCAGAAACCATTTTTTTCAGTTCCATATCTTGTGATTAATCAGCCTGTCAGTGTACCTTATCCTCCTGCTGTGTGATACACTTTTCACACTATTTTGTTTAGTTAATCTTAAATGACTCATTATAAATGTACTGAAGGCTGAGGCCATTTTGAATCTAATCTAATATTCCCCTTATACTTACTGTTATTTTATTGTTTCTTTAACTGGTTTTATTGATTTTGCAATTAAACTGAACAGAGAACAGAGCACATGAAAATGCAGATTCATAGATACAACAATTTAAATGTGTTTACGTAAATCAATAGCAATACATTTATACTACAATTAATAGTAATATATCATTATAGCCCATATATTATGTAAGGGATGATGTGCAGCAAGGTGGTCATTATGGGGAAAACAACACCTGACAGGCTGATCAGGGAGCCCGACGCAAAGCTGATACGCTTATAACACGGCCAGATACTAAACAAACTAAAGACTCGACTCCCAATATTAATTTTAATTATTTTATTGACTCAAAAATGATCGTATTTCTTCCGCTAAGAAAAGAAACTCTGTTCCACAGCACACCAACGGCTGGAACTGCGACAACAACAACTTTACGGCAGCACTGATGGAGGTTTTCTGTAACTGTTCAAGTCCTTTCACAGTTTCTGATCCAGTCCTTAAACGCTGCAGAGACCAGACCGTGTTCCTGTTAGTGTTTACTTCCTGTCTGTCTTCTTGTGCTGATTTGTCTGACGTCCAGCACTCCCTCTTTAACATCTTTTCCTTACTCTCTCTTGATCCTACTTAACAACGGTCAATAAATCCTTGACAGTGGTCGGTACTACTGGATTACATGTTCTGAATTGACCAATCCGGATTGAGTATTCAACTAAGCCATGTGATAAGCACATATACATACACCAACAAATGTATACTTAAAGAGAAAATAAAAATAACTAATACTAATTGAATTAGATTAAAGGGCGATGGCTTCATGCAATCAGGCTGGCTTTATTATTTTGCTGTAACTTGTAGTATTTTTTAACGTAACCCAATGGTATCTCAGCTCTGCCAATTTCAAGTGTCATTACATTCCTCACCCAACAGTCATACATAGTGTTATTTTATCTCCAATTTTCACCTTGAAACCTTGAATTTCACACTTTTATTCATTGAAACGTTACATAATTCAAAACTAGGTCAAATATTTATTTTGATTTATTCAAGGTAATTATTAATAAATGTCTTTATCTCTAGACGGCAGAGCTTGAGATCTCGGGCTATGTGTCTGACGGCGAGCATATTGACGCCATGGTGACTAAGAGCAGACCGGACTCTCCTCTGCAGAGCGGCGAGGGCGGCAGGAAGTCGATCAGAGACTGGGTCAGGTCAGCGCAGGCCATGCTGCAGACACCTCAGAAACTGCCGTCTAACATGCAGTCCAAGACCCCTGAAGACTCTGCCAAAAAGAAAAGGAAATTCAAAAGGTCTGCTTGTTTTTTCAGCGTCACATTAGGGACGCACAAGTTCAGCTCTTTGTCTCGTGAAACTGGTTCTGAGTACCTGCTATTAACCAAACCTGATCCAATTCTAGTGTTCCCTTTTCCCTCCAATTTATAGTTTGCATACTGCGGCGTGTTGAACATGAGGTAACGTGGGGACAGGAAATGTTAAAGCACTCAAAATAGAAACAGCAGCCTTCAAGCCTTCTAACTGATTACAAAAACATACATTTCATCATTATTAAAAAAAATAAACAACCCATGTAACCTTGAATTTGCAAGGAAAATGTTGTTTGTCTCCCATGTCTCCACGGTGACGAAGAATAATTTCCCAAAGAATTTAAGTAACTGGGCCTTGTTCAACAACAGCAAAACTATATCAAAACATCCGTTAACTCACTCTGACACATGCAGTTTGATCCAAGTCACATTTATTCATTCATCGTTATGCTCGGTACTTCCCAAACACACACTAAACTAACAATTTAAAACCCTGTATAATAAACAATTTCATGCTTGCACAAGCACGCTGCTCCTCTGTGTGAATAACATCTGTGTAAGTGTTTTAAATACAAAGGTTTTAGCAAAATACTTGTGTTTGGGACATAGTGAGCATACGTTTTATCTTTCAACACAAACGTGAGAAAAACAAGGTTTTCTTTACAAACTGAAGGAAAAACAGTGAGTAGTTGATATACAAATGGGCATATTGGGGTTAAGGACCTTTACTATAGATATCATACCTGATGGGAAGGATAAGCTATGGCGTTAGCATGCACCCTTACCGCACATTATTATCAAGTGTCACATTGTGATGCCTAAAATAAGAGCAAACCAAGTAAGAAGACATATTGCCTGCTGCCAGACGCAGTGTTTCCACGGCAGAACTGTTGATGAAAGGGACACCTGGTGTCATGATGTGGGTGCTAAATGTCATTGCCATTTTCAAGCCCACCTAATGTGACAGATGGCTATCTGTACTCTGACATCAGGAAATCTTGTTCTTTGAAATAAACTATTTCCCATGTGCTGCGTGATTTTATCAAGTAATGTCATCTACTGTACCTCTGTGTGTGTTTGTTGTGAAGCGGAGGCCTTGCTGAGAGGCTGAACCGACTCCAGTGCAGACAGAGGTCAGCTGTTAGCTTCTGGAGGCACCAGTCCATCTCTGAGGCCACAGCAACAGGTGATCCACACAAACCCGTTTTATTCTCCAACCCTGATTAACTATTTTCACATTTAACAAGTAACTTTGATTTGTGAGTGGGATGAAGCACGTGATTTCCTTCTGTCTGGTGGAAGGCCACGCTGAGGATGTGCCGGCTGTAGGTCGATCACTGTGGCTGTGAACTCTGAATTCAATATGTAGGTGACAGGAAACTGCTTGCCTAGTTCTTTTTTCCCTTCTCGCGGTGTACCAAACCACTTGTGTTTTGTCGTTGTTATGCATCTCCTCAGAATAGGACCCCGGCAGTGGCTTAAAGGTTAACAGTTGATTGTGGAAAAAGAAAAAACTCCCCCCTGATCACAGTTTTCGGTCACTCGATGTTTTGACTTGACCTCATTTTAAAACTCCATTAATAGTTATTTTTGCAATGACAACACTTCTGTTTTTTCAAAGCGTTGAAGTCAGATACCCTGCAGAGTGTTTAATTGTAGCATTTCAGGAGATTTGTCTCAATCCCTGGTTCATTCTGAGCTACCATAGCACTGTTACCAACCTGTTAAGTGCACTCAAACACAACCTTGAATTCTTTCCTAATATATACGCCGCGCCTTCAACACATCAGTTCATTATAGGCCAAGAGGATGACTTGAGGACAATTTCAGATTTGGCCTACTGCCTGTGGTTATACTCAGAAATAAGCTGTTCAGTTTCACGTTTAGGCAAATGCATGTTTAAACTTTATTGTTCTTCATTTTAATTTAAAATGATTTACTCGATTAAAATTCCCCCTCTGGCCATTTACGGGGATTGTTGACGTACACAGAGCTGCATTGACTGAGAGCTCTCGTGCTGCAATTTTCACAAATCAATGCAATGAAGTCTCTCCCTACAAAATTTGCATGCTGCTGAGAATGATTTACGGCTTAAGGGCATTGTCTAGATTTGCTCCTCCTTGTTATCTTTTGTCGGCTTCATAGCTTGAGCCAAAAGTAAAGTCAGCGATGTGGTAAAATTCCAAACACTTGCACACTCACCCACTGGGATTCATTGTGTTTCAAATCCAACTCTGAGTCAGTAACAGCTAGAGTTATGCAGTGCAAACTGTTCTGATGCTAAAAGTGAATTACTCTCATAATGCATAATAAGTCCCTCAGAGAGCAAAAGTCCGGGAGAGTATGAGTGCACTCTTTACACACAAACACACACTCAACATCTGTGTTGTTGTTACTCTGCTCTCCAGTGGACAGGCCTGGCGTGCTGGTGCTGGAGGTGCTGGAGGTTCATGAGGAGTGCAGCATGCAACTGGTGCACTGCGAGCACCAGCAGCCTCCCGGAGAGGGCCACCAGCAGCGTGACGCTCCCCCTGAAGACAGAGCTTGTTTGCTGGTGTTGTTCAACAGAGACACTGCAGCCCAGCTGATCCTTGTTCCCAGAGACATCGTCCACATATACCCGCCATGGTGAGAGGATGCAGTACATGTCAGAATCAGAAATACTTTATTTATCCCAAACTAGGAAATTATTTCAATAATGCAGCAAAATACAATACAATATGAAGCATAGCAACAAATTAGAAATAAAAATAATAAATATACAGATAGTGAATAGTGCAATGTAATGGAATATTAAATGAAAATATAATATAAATGTACAATGTAACGTGTAAGTGTAAAGTGTGCATGTTAAGTCCAGTTAACCGAGAGGCTATGGAGCAGTGAGTTGTCTGCCAGCCAGGGGGGAATTATTGTACAGTGTTATTGCAGTGGGCAGGAAGGTTCTCCTGTATCTGTCCTTGTGACAGCGGAGTTGGAGCAGTCTGTTGGAGAAGGAGCTCCGCTGTCCTTCCAGCTGCAGGTGGAGAGGGTGGGTGGGGTTATCCATGATGGACAACAGTTTGTTCAGAGTCCTCCTCTCCACCACAGCTTCAAAAGGGTCCAATTTGATGCCGATGACAGAGCCAGCTTTCTTAATTAGTTTGTTAAGTCTGCTGGTGTCACCGGCTCTGCCCCCCCAGCAAACCGCAGCAAAGAAGAGTGCACTAGCAACAACAGACTGGTAAAGGATCTCCAACATCTTGCTAAACACGTTGAAAGATCTCAGTTTTCTCAAGAGATAGATTTGGCTCATCCCCTTCTTGAACACAGCGTCAGTGTTGGCCCTCCAGTTCAGTCCGTTGTCCAGGTGCTCCGCCAAGTACTTGTAGTCCTCCACAACAGCCACATCCTCTCCCAGATTGCACAGGGGCAGTGGAGACGTCCTCTTCCACTTGAAATCAATGATCATCTCTCTGGTCTTGACCACATTCCGAAGCAGATGGTTTCTTCCAGTCCACTCCACAAAATCATCCACCAGCGCTCTGTGCTCCTCCCGTCCATCCCTTATACACCCTACCACTGCAGAGTCATCCGAACATTTCTGCAGGTGGCATGACTCTGAGTGGCATGACTCTTGAGTTGTATTGAAAGTCAGTGGTGTATAAGGTGAACAGGAAAGGAGACAGCACAGTCCCCTGTGGGGCTCCTGTACTACCAACCACCACATCAGACAGAACACTGCCCAGCCGGACATACTGTGGCCTGTCTGTGGGGTAGTTGGTAATCCAGGAGATGGTGGAGGCGTTTACCCTCATAGCCTGCAGCTTGTCACTCAGTGGCCGTGGCTGGATCGTGTTGAATGCACTGGAGAAATCAAAGAATGTGATTCTCACAGTGCACCCCGACCCATCCAGGTATGAGTGATCACGCTGCAGCAGGTAAATAATGGCATCGTACACCACCGGGCGAGGCCTCCACCCTTTAAAGCCCACCTACACACTAAAATATTTGTTCTTATTGTCACTTCAGGTTGTTTGAGCCTGACTTATTATGAAATCTATACAGTATGTGCAGAGTGGGACACTAGGAGCCTGATTCACTGTGCTCACCTTGAACACATGTACACACAAGTAGGATTTTATAACATCAGTTTGGAGCCAATGCTGTGTCTAATAAGAAACTTAAGACCTCCAGTGGACCGACACTGGGAATAGACATTCAGAAAAGTAGTAGGCATGTTGTTCTCATTATTTTTAAACCCTTTTAAAATTAACATCATTTGCATTCATGCATAGATTATAGATTTCCCATTACGGTAAAGGAGTATACGTCATTTTGCAAAAGCTTAATTTCTCAAACTTAATTTTGTGTGGAAAAAGCATATCAGACACAAGTTGTTGTTCAAGGCAGATTATTTTCACATGTCTTAAAATGTGTCTTGAAGGGGTGTTTAAATGAAAACCACATTTTGCTGCAGTTTGATTTGGATATTTATTATATCGAGTAGAGTCTCAAAGTGACTGCTTAGTTAAGCACCAGATGCAGAAAATGTTGGTGTTTTAGATAATAGAAGTAAATAAGAAATAATCGGTTGTCAACTTAAAGGTGTTTTTTTTTTTAATTAAGAATCAGAATCAAGTTTATTGCCAGCTACGTTTACACATACAAGGAATTGGATTTGGTGTCTGGTGGTGCGAACATAAACAGTCTAAGAAAATAAGTTGTAAAAGTCAGAAATATACAGATAATCAAAACAAGTCATTTTAAGGAACTATTTAGCATTCAAATAAAACGAGTACCATTGATAAAGACAAGTATTACATTTAAAATATACAAGTATCACATTTAAATATACAAAGAACCTTAAAAGGATGAATCGCAAGCTGTTATAAGAACTAGGACTGCAATGACGATTATCATCATAATGAATGTGTAGATCATATTCTTTATTTATCGTTAGGGCTGGAAAATGTCAAATTAGGAGAAAATCACAATATCCTAAAACCTAAGATAACATTGCAAGATTGCTTTTTTTATGTTCAACCGGAATCTAGATCCTCAAATGTATTTAGTTAACACTGTTTTGAGTTTAATAATTGAGACGCTGGAACCAATGACGGATATCTTTCATTTAAGTGTTCTGTCAACTGACGTAATGCTTAGTAGTTTTAGCTTTAACGTTTTATGTTTAATGTCATAATCAGGTGGTCAGAAACTACAGGAAAATGTTACTCAACCCATGACTGACTCATTATTTGTAAGAAAAAGTGTAAAATTGATCTCATAAAATAATGCTGAGAAGGCAAACTGAGTGACCAAGTATTACACTTGAATATCCATACATTAATCACTGAAAAAAAGGTGTAACAGATCTCTAGAAATCACGATTCTTTGGGGTTTTGAGTATACAAATGTTCTGTTCTCAGCTCATAATAGTAAGCAGCAAAGTCCCAGATGTGAGTGCAGGGGCGGAGAGGCAAAGAGGAGTGTGAGTGTGAGTGTGAGTGTGTGAGTGTGAGTGTGAGTGTGAGTGTGTGAGTGTGTGAGTGTGTGAGTGTGTGAGTGTGTGAGTGTGTGAGTGTGTGAGTGTGAGTGTGAGTGTGAGTGTGAGTGTGAGTGTGAGTGTGAGTGTGAGTGTGTGTGTGTGTGTGTGTGTGTGTGTGTGTTTCTCGGGATTGTTTTGGAGTTGGAGCGAAGCAGCAGTTGACTCCAGCTGTTGGGAGTTTAGGTGGAGTGTACTCTGGAATATCCAGGCTGGCGGAAGAGCAGGGGCCTCCTCGACGCACTGACGTCACAAACAGCTCCAGGGAATGCTTCACATTCCTCTTCCTGGCAGTAGTTAGGTCATTTCCAGCAAGCCGGGGGAAAAACACAGTGGGATCATTTTTTTGAGCATTTGGGAGCGTAGAGTGAAAGGAGCCAAAGAAGTGAGATGGAAAACACATGGTGGTTTTGAAAGAGTCTCTGCGTTTGAGCATTTCTGCTTCCCTGTTGAGTTCTTTTCCTGAAAACTTGGAGAGCGTAAAGCCCCCACCAACACTTCCATTTACTCTTTCAAAGAATAATTTCTCATCGGAACAGGCGTCCTTAAAGCCCCTTTTGTTTGTGTAGATTTACTTTCAGCAGTTACAGCTAGTGATGGAAGAAATATTCTAATAATATTAAGTAATTGTTTTCAAATAAAAGTACATAAGTTATAGCATCAAAACATACTTAAAGGCCTACTGAAACGGTTTGTTTTTTTAAACTTAAATGAGGATAACAGTTCAGTTGTATGTGTATTACTAGATCGTTTGGTGAAATTCTTGTATTTTTGGGGAGCACGTACAAGCAGAATAATTGACAAGAAAAAACTATTTTTATCAGCCGGCGTGGACCTTCTGAAAACAGTCTGCCTATACCGGAAGTAGCAGACAACTTTCGCGTGGCGTCACGAGTGTAACTGTACCGGTGTTGCAACCATGGCTAGTAGTACTAGTGAGAGAGATTTCAGTGAAAATTCGTCTGTTTCTGTTGGTGCTGAACACGATGAAAGCGTCAGTGAGCTCTCTGATGCCCCTGAGCCGTCATCAGATGGAGAAATCAACGTAGCAGAGCCACTGGGAGTCCAACCGTATATGTTTGAGCCAGCCCTGTCGGACGCTGGGAGTGACAGTGACAGTGGTGAGGACGACGGAGCCGGTGGAAGGATAAACCACGATATAGATCGCCTACAAAATACTGAATGGTAATCAGTATTCCTTTTGACCCTGGCCTGTTATTGTTTTCTTCAGCCCGTCTACTGCCTTGGGCGACATCTGTCGCCAAGATTCTAAACTTCCTCCCAGCCCTGGGCGTCGTATAGCGCCAGAGTCCTAAGCACTGCAGCCTGCCTGGGGCAACATACAGCGCCCAAACAGCATCGTGTATAGAAACGTTGTTTAAACCAATCAAATATGTATTGCTAAGTTCTTATACCCTTTGGGACCCATGATAAAGCACAACCAGTAGACAATCGGGCCATTGGCATTGTGAAACTGAAAAGAGTCCATTTATTAACAAATAGTAATAATAATGTCAATGACCAATACAAAAGTCAATTCTAGATACATGTACGTAACATTACAGCTGGCCACTGCCACACTGCACACAAGAGATCCATTAAAAAGCTGCCCCGGCCCTACTATTTCACAGTTCATAGTACAAAGTCAAAGAGTATGAGGACTGCATCACTGGGATGCATGGTCTACAAAACATTTATGATAATGTGTATAGATTATACACATGTGGATTATATTTATATTTGCTGCAGAGGGCCATAATGCATTGCTTCCCACTTGCGATTTTCGTCATTTTAGCCTAGAATTGACAAAGCAAAACACGACGAAACACACCGGCAACAATGGATGCCAAACTTGTGGTTACACTTGTGACGTCACGACCGAGCTCCGCCTCCAAGGGTACGAACGTTTTCAGGGATTGCCTGGCGCGCAAATAATTAATTACTCCGTTAATTCGACCGCAATGACATGGGTTGCAATGATATATGTTATTCAGTTGTATATGTACTATTAGACTGCATGGTGTGTAGCGCTGCACTTCAGTAGGCCTTTAAGGACCCAATAGTACAAGTACTTATTTAGCAGAGTTTCCCAAGTCATATATTTTGTATTGCTGGATTACAATCAGTGATACATTTATGTGTACACTGCTTTAATGTTGCCTCTGATAAAGATAAAACTATTTATAAGTACTTGATAAACTCCACTATACACCAAAATGTATGTTTTGTTTAATATTTTCTTGTAATATACCAAACCTACAAAGCCAGTAAAGCTGCCAATGAAATGTGACGGAGTAATAAATATAATATTTGCTTCATAAATTTACTGGAGTATAAGTATAATATGGAAATACTCAATAACTTAACATTGAACAGTACGTCAATGAATTAAATTATTTTAAAATAATTGTGTCCCCTAGTTAAATCAATCAATGCTTTAACTCAATAATAAAAGTCCCTGAATCATAACAATAGAGTCATAACTAATAAAAAGCAGATGACACCTTAATGTTCTCTGAATATATTTAATCATTTATCCAGCTTCGACTGGCTGAAAGTGGAAAAAACCAGAATTCAGAGCACCAGAGCGTCTGGTAAAATTCCTCTTATCAGCTTCCTGTGCGACACTCACAAAGGGTTAACCTCCTCCACCATTCCTGCAGTGAGTAGGTTCGCTCCGCCCACCTCCCACGCCTTGTTGTGAGTGGGCCGAGGCCTGAGCGGAAATACCTGCAGGGATTATTCACTTATGAGCTGTGACGCAAGCAAGACACTCCTTAACCCGGCTACCTGTGTGATGATGACAGCAGCCCACTCACCTGTTCACAAAGGGGTCACACTTCCTGCGGGGGAGTTGTACCTGCTCCCATGAACAGCATGTTCTGCTCTACTAACATTACTGTATGGCCAATGACTCTCAGATGATGCTCTGACGTTGGAGCAAAAGTATTTCAAAAGTACTTATTCGGAGTGATGAATTACAAGGATTTTATAAGTTATTGAGAGAGCAAATCTTCAAGATAGGATAGTTTTAAAAAAAAGGATAACGTATAAGGCAATAATAAGGATGTTATATTATTAATTTGTCTTGACAGATATTTGATTTTCCCGTAGGTTGAAATTCTAAAAGATTTACAGCCTTCTAGATTATCGTTTATACAAGGATCCCCATAAGAAGCACATCCACTGCTCCTAGTACTAGGATGGGTTAAATGCAGAGGACCAATTTCACTGTGTGTGCTCTGCTGTGTGCATGTGTGTGACAATAAAGAGGGTTTCATCCTCCGATTCTATCTATCTATCTATCTATCCGGTCATGGCCATAGAAATAAATCAAAGAGATACAATAAAAATACACACACCTTAAGATACAAAAACAGTTGTTCATACAAAGATACAAACAGATATGCAAGAGGGAATTTAAGAATGGAGTGTTAACAGACAAATAACATAAACATAGATTTAAAGTGAAACTAAAGCAAGCAGATTCATTTTGTAAAACATGAAGAATTTAAGGATATTAAAATGACGCAAACACACTGAAGCTAGAACTGCAAACATGGACAATTTCTGTTATTTATTACATTGTCAAGTCATTATTTTGTCCAGCTATTCGCTTTGACTGAATAGCACTTATCAAATTGTCATTTATAGAAACAATTCTTAACACTTTTCAAAGTATAAAAAATGTGGTTTGTTCACTTGAGAAATTACTTGAATTATTGATTGTCAGAATACAAGAGGGTCATTTTTTAGTGACTAATATATAAGTCATTCATGTTTCTGCACCAGCACGGTAAAGCATACAGCATGTACCGGATGGAGGGCTGTACAACTTAATTAGAGCTTCATTCATAAAATTGACATCCATATATTTGATCAAGAATTCTGCACAGCTTCTTCTATTGTAAGCCTGTCAATCAGTTTTAAACCAATATCTGTTTATAGTTCAAGATCAAGGTTAGACTACACTAATATTGTTATAACTAATGTCGAGTTAAATTCCAGTGGTGGTGGCTGCTTGGGATAGTTTCCGTATCACGTGATTCATGTTCAGTAACAAAAGTCAGAGAGGAAAAATGGATTGTAAAAGGATGAAATCATTTCTAAGGTTCACAACATGTTTCTAATCTAAAAATATTCTGCTTTAAACTAATGTGTGTGGGCTTTTGGTCTTTCAAAATCATTTTCACTATGTTAAAAAAAACTGTTACGCACTTGTTTCATTACATTTATTAAACCATAGATGAATAAATACATTTAGTTTTTCAGTTAAGGACATCAATAAAACAGCAGACACTCAAAGCTTCATTCAAAATTCTGCATAGAAGCTTTGAATGTGGAAATAAGACAAATGTACAGCAGTCATTTTAGGCTTTTCTCTTATTGGAGTGCACATAGTGCCGGGGATTTTTTTTAAAAACGCCATTAATATGCAAGTACTGTTAAATGGATACATAAGCCTGGAAAAATATAACATCCATAAAGATTAGAATATAACAACCTAATCTTTATTTAGTTGTTTATTTTACTCTACTATGAGCTGTAAATCAAGAATATTTAATCATTTCTGTAGTTAATTGACATGGATACTGTTTTGATTTGTAAAGGAACACTGTATTTATTTACACTAACCCGTTTAAATTAATGAAGTTCAGGTTCAGCTCAGGTTCAGGTTATTTATTGGTGCCTGTAGGTAGATTTAGGTTGCAGACAAAAAGACAAGGGATCCTGATCCATTCTAAAAACAACGCAGACAACAAATACATCTCGAATAAAAGTAAACCCTGCTCTGTCACCTCTTAAAACATTTAAAAAACAGAAGAACAAACGAGGCCATTCAAAGTTAATAAATAGATGAATAGGCATCTGTGTGACACCGCTACGACTTATTCATTTGTGCGATAGCTGCCAGAATAAAGCTGTTTTTATACCTCTTTATTCTACAAACACGACAACTAACCTCCAGCCCTAAAGAAGATTCTAACCAGGTTAAACTAAATATTAGAAACTCCTCTCACTCTAATGCAACACAATTCAACAGAATTGAAAAAAACCAACAATATTTAATTACAAACATAAACAGGACATTACAACCTTCACCACGTTGCATTAGACTACATTTAATTTTAGCTCAGTCTAACTCCAGCGCTCAGCTGACAGTGTATGTTTCATAGTAATCTTTTTCCCGCTTAATCTGTATGTTTGATTTCTGGTTCAACTAGACGAGCTGTGACAGGTTTGTCAGTTACAGTCAAGCCAATGATAAACCATCATCCCACTATTATCCATGTCATATGTGGAGAAAGTCAAGTTGAAACTTAAATTACGACTAACAACGTGCCGTACAATTATTTGGCTATTATTCAACTTGTTTTATTCTCAGGCTCGATACCACTCACAGTAGCTGTGTGTCGTTCATGTTGATGTGTTAGAACCATTGACCGTAAATGTTATTCTCAGTTCTTTCGATGTTATCTCACAGCATCTCCTTGGCACACACAGATGAGTGAAATCTTAAGCTGGCAACGGTTAAGAAGAAGTCAAATTAAACACGAGCATTTCAGGTCACGTACGCAGCTTTTGGGATTTTTGTTTTTCCTCAGTCAACTTTTAGCCCGTTTGATTGTGGCGGGTGTTGAAGTATTTTTCCACACATGATGTCACATTTGAAAGCGCTTTAGTGAAGCTGTGCAGCGTTGCAAGGTGTTTCCTTCTAAGAGCCCTGTCTTTTACCTCAGTTAGAGGCGAATGCATCCGTTGAGTATTTTCACTGGCCCCTTTTTGAACTTGTGCTCTGTGCTGGGTGGTACCAAGTCAAGAGACCTGCGGAGGTGGATGGTACCTTATCTGAGTTTGACATTCAAATCCTCTCGAGCTCTCAGCCCCCCCACATTTATGCAATCATCTACATTGAAAGTACTGTTTTTCTTTTATCAAAAGAGTCACAATACCATCTGTTTATCATTGCCCTACACCTTTAAATATGTAAGCTCCCTACGAGCGGCAGCCAGCAACAGTCGCTCTTGTTGATACATTTAGTTTATATTTAGTTATACTTAGTTTATACTTAGTTATTTTAGTTTATATTTAGTAATATTTGATGTATATTTAGTAGTTTAGTTATATTGAGTGTATATTTCTCCTTCCTTCTTTGTATTGAACTGTTGCACCTCAATTTCCCTCGGGATAAATAAAGCTTCTTGAATCTTGAATCTTGAAGAAAGCCAAGTGTCAAGGTGCACAATTCAACTATAAAAATAAGATAAGAAATGTCTTGTTATCTGAACATGGACTTGTAGGAATTAATTTTTTACCTTTATTATTTTCATTTCACCCTGGCTGTATGTCTATGTGTACATGTGTATGTGTGTGTTTATATATAGATTTATCTTTTTGTTTATCCTGCAACTGGATGACCACCGGTAGGGCTATTTTCTGTATAAGCTATGCTTTCTGCCCTCCCGTTTCTTCTAATTTTGTTTGTTTCTTGGATTCATACATTGTCTGTTCTAATATTGAAATAGTAGAATACATTTTTAAAAAATCAAACAATCTATCGAACAACTTCTCTACCCCGGATCTAAAACTAATGATCTTAATCTCCATTGCAGGCAAAGTCTTTCTATAGAGGGCTCCAGCTGTGATATTATTCTGAACACACACTTCAGCCAGAAAGTCTCCGCTGCTACCAAACCAGCCAACATGTCCCTTCCCCAAGGCCTGCTCTCAGCAGCGAGGTGCAACCCGTACTCTCTGTGTAAGACATTCGGGCTGCTGCAGGAATGCAGGACTGCAGAGGAGCGCAACACCAAACAAGTGCGTAGGCTTCAAATTATGATAATTGCATGGCTTACAATTTTGATCCCTAATTCAACATTTGCTGTATTTTGTAAGTTAGGTTGTAAGACCATATGCATACCTTCATAAAACCCTTGTAATGCTTCTAACTGACACAGGTTTGGTTGTTTATATGCACAAAACAAACATTCAAATCATCTCTCCTTGGGAAGCTTATATCAATATTCTTAATAAATGTCAGGCTTTCTTTTAGAAAAATATAGTATGAAGGTGCTGATTTTGTATATAAGATATATTCATTCTCGTGAGAACATGATGCCCGTATACGAGACGGCCCCACGGACATAAACAACAACGCAACGTCGGAGCTCTGTAAAAAGAAAGCTTTCTATTCCATCTGACGGTCTATTCTTTTGGAGTAATTATACCGTTTCTGACGAACAGAAATATTGTTTTCTGGCATCACTTTAAAATGTACAGGGGAAATTGGCATTTTGGTCTGAGGGTGCAGCTCCTCTGTTACCCGGTTTAGACAAAACCCTGAATGTAATGTTCATTTATTCTTCATGAATTCATATTAATTCACAGGTGCAACTATGGAACATGGTTCGTTGTTTTTGCTTCTTAAATTGTAGAATAATTGATGTGAAAGGTTTAAAGGAAACGCAATGCTAAAATGCGCCGCACCTCTCCATGAACTCACACACTTGTGACTGTTGCGTCTCTCACTGTTATAACTCTGAGGACAAACTCTGTCCACAGACAGATGAGTAAACACCTGGCTAAGTACTGATAGCTGCTTCTGTCGTAGTTCCCGCTACAGTGGGTGTTTCCAAACCACATTAGGCCATGATGACAAACACACACACACACACACACACACACAGAAGGTGAAAAGCCACACGCTGTCTCGGCTGGTAATAAATAGTCTCTGTGGAGCATTATCCAGCATTAGTCAGTAACCGGTGCATTCAGTCTGTAGTGCAGAGACATCATAAGTTTACAAGTTGGTGACGTGTATGTTTCATTTCTTGAATCTGTATTTCTATTTGCTTTAAACAAATAGAAATTAGCGTTGGCAGTAATTGAGGGTTCAAGTAACTTGGCGGTAACTTGAAGTAAATGGATAACACGGAACCAATCGGCAACGCCTTATTTTTTATAGCTGGTTGTCCTTTTACCAGGATTTGTGTGAAGAACTTAAAACTATACAGTATGGAAAATATATTCATTAACTTTATCATTTTATAAACTGTAGGTGAAATTACTTCTGTGTTTGATTACGCTGCATACACAAACACAGAGAATCAGGCTGCAGCTAGCGATTCAAATAAAAACATCAATTGTTCGGGCATCAATAATGCTTCCAATCCAGTTTGACATTTAGAAATGAATTTTATCCAACAAATTCTCCAAAACCTAAAGAAAGGGATTTAACTGAATAAGAGAGGTAGGTTATTGTGCATATAAAAGGTCCACAAAGCCTAAAATAAAAAAACACTTCAATTGTAGTCCTTTGTTTTCTTCCGTGACATAGTGACATCACTATGTAACATTCTCAATTATATTGGCTAGCGCTCCATGAGTTAGTTCTAAGGGGCCAATCACAACAGAGCCAGCCAGCTACCAATCAGAGCAGACTGGGCTCTGCTTTCAGACAGAAGGTGAAAGGAGGTGCCAATCAACTAATTGACATTGAAATAAACATCACGGCTTTATTTCTAAAACATCATATCACTAAGTCTCTTCCTCCTCTCTGCTCTCCTTCAGACGGCTGCCTCTGATGCCCCGTATAGTGCTGGAGGTTCAGGAGTTTTAACAAGACACCGCCTCTCTCTCCTGGAAGCCATTGAGGGGCTTGGCCAGGCTGGCTCCATGGGGCAGGACGTGGAGGTGGCGGTCCAGAGAGTTTACTCCATCCCTGTGCCCGACTGCTCTCCTGTGTCCATCCTCAAGCCCAGACTCCCCACCAGGTCTTCCTCAGCTTCTCCCCTGGCAGCAGAAAGCAAACACAGGTATTGTTGGACTAGCTGATAATTGGTCGAGTGAGGCCTTTTTTTTCTCATTTGATGCCAAGCGAGCCTGGGGAACAGATGAGTCACATTTTATCCTCTGTGTTCCCCCACAAATATAAATGACGCTTACTGTGAAAAAAAAGGTCCTGCTGGTTTCCTTGGTCTCAGGCTTTGCATGCTTCTCCTTGGTGGCACAGTGTTTCAGTGGTTCAGCTATTGTTCACAGTGCAGCGGGCCCCACAAAGTGCTCACATTGTCTGCAGCCATATGGCATTGCTTGACACAAACAGGACACAAACATTACTAATCAAACCCAGCCTTGCTGTGAGTGATTCTGGCCAATTCTCTGGAAATTCAGCATGATGTTACAGAATCGTGCACCAGCAAGACAGAGTTGAGCTGGTGCCAGCTAATGCTCCGCTGGGTGGAAGAGGTTTGAAACAGCATTTATTAACTTAAGGCTTTGAAGAAAACGACACGTATATTTTATGAGGGTGTAAAACCGTCATGTCTCCGTAATACAGAAATTGAACTTCAGTTGGGGGACATTTTGGTTACTTCATCTGAAGGTGAAGTCTTTTCAGTATATCGTGTCAGTGAACAACAGAATATGAAAAATAAGTCCAATAGCAGAACATTTATTACCATCCTATTTGATAATCAAAGGATCATTTAATGCTAGGTATATCAATAATAAGCTTTCAGCATATTGTAATTTAAGTAGGATGAAATAAATCTTCTGCACATCCTCTTGGGCAGTTGTCATCCTTTAGAAAACCATACCCGTCGCTGGAGTCTTTGGCCAATCACAGGTCACTCCAGAGAGAGAGAGAGCTTTCCTATTGGCTGATCTACAAATGCTGACGCACTCGTCTCTCCAGAGAGTGAAAGGCTGATTCAACTCATGAATATCCAACTGGAGAAGTCTCTAGTGGTCTTACTGGGTATGTCAGACCTTTTCACTTAAAAAAACAGCTGCTTGTTATTACTGGAAACAATGCTTATGAGAGTGGTGAGATATTGTGGGCTGTCAAACCCAAACCATGAGTTGAAAGACCCTAAAGTGCTGTAGAGCTGAGTGTTGATCCTCATTGGGGTTTATCACTATGATAATTATTTTACATCACATGCAGTTGTTGCCTCTAATAAGGAGGTAATGAGATAAGATAAGATGCAAGATCCCAAATTGGGAAAATGTTTTGTTGCAGCAGCATAAAAAACAAGGCATTGCACATAATGAGAAATTAAAATATAAAGATCTCAAAATACACATAGAAATAAACCGGCATTAGAGTAGAAAATATACCAATGGCTGTGAGGATAAAATATCTGTAAGCTATCTGACAAATAAAACACTATTAATGGGCCAATTTTCAGTCAACACAATATAAAGCAGGATATTATTTACATCAAGCGTAAGGAATGGAATATTAAATTACATATAAATGTACAGTGTGAAGTTATATGTCCAGTTAACAAGAATAGAAACTAATGTGTTAGGTTTCTGTTTTAGTTTCTTTGGTCTGTCAGGATTACCAAAAAACTGAAGTCTTAATTTAACCACACTCAGTGGGCGGTTGATGCGTTGTTACCGGAAACAACAGCTGGATTCTGGCGAGATCACACTTAAATCTGACTTAAATCAGTCAGACTTTGAGTAAGTTCAAGGAACTTGTTCTGATTGGCTTCAACAAGAGTTTAATTAACAGATGATTCATCCAATCAACTGTGAAGTATTTTTATAAAGCATTTGTACTGTTTACAAACAGTTTTCAATGACAAAGTCTCAGGCTCGCTGCAACAAATGCTCCGGTGTTGTCAGGTAACAAGCATGAGCTAAGAAAGTACCCATTCAATGTAGGAGCAGATCTGAATCACGGGGCGGTTGCACGTTTTTATTTTTTCACTTTTGGAGACGGTGTTGCCAAAGGTCGGCACTCTTGAAATTATCTTTTGGGTTTTTTTTCCATGGTTGTTACAAAAACAGTGATATATACAGCTTTTTAGACTTTATACGTACTTCCATCTAGTCGCAGGAAGTCTGATCACCGCCTTAAAAAACTAAAGCTAGCTTTTGTTCAACAACGCCTCCTCCTTCAGTGAGATGGCTGAGATTTACTTTAGTGGTCTTGTTATAGTTAATGAATAATATAATGTTGTATTTGACACAGGTCCAACGAGCATGACCTTTAGTTGCCTGGCACCCCCCACCCCAGGCTTGTTGTCTTAGTTCTTTGCTGACTAATAAAATAAATGCATTGGTTCCTCTTGAGAGGCCAGAGGGGCTCTGTGTGGTTAAAGGAGAGCCCCAGTCAGCTGACAGGATAACTGACTAACTGAGGGTGGGTTGCATCGTGACACTTGCTCTCGCCATGTGGCTTCTGCAGCTGGTAAACAAACGCTGCCCTCTGACCGGAAACACTCCCACACTTCCCTCCCATCTGTCTCTAACCAAACCAGATTCAACAGGCTCCGCATGTGGTGAGAGGACGAATGTTAGGAAGTGATCACGAGGTCTGACTCCAAAATGCGTAGGCGACCATGTCTGCCTATTGTCACACTTATAAATATTTTAAACAGTTTTTAATTACACCATTTTATTTGCTGTATGATTTGTTTGCTTTTATGCCGGTTTATTATAGGTTTTGGATTGAATAACAACTTCTTTGTACTGGCTGCTTTAAGTACTTTTCCAGGATGCATGCCTGCTTTGCAGCGGTGGTTTAATTCGCAGAGACTTTTGCCCCATTCTGTGAAAACACAAGGACAGTTTGTAGCTCTCAGTTTGTGTCCCCAGCCTCTATGACTCACTCCCCTGGTCTGCAGGCTGATTTGATCCTTTTGTTGTTTAGCCTCCATGTTAACCAACACACATGGGAGGGAAGCCAGTACGATATTTATGCCTGAAGAAGACGTTAAGTTCCCGTAAATTCAGAATAGAACAAACAAGAGGATTAACTGTTTGCAGGAAGTGAGGAGAGGCTAGTTGAGGTTTTTTTTTCTGTTGAGAAGGAACACAATGTGCTGCGAGGATCCTGTTACAACCATGTTTATCACCCTGCCTGCACTGATTGGTGGACAACACACAGAAAGGAATCCCGCCTGTCCGCCCCCCCACCAATGAGGCCTCTCTTCTGTATCCTTAATGTGTGGGTCACTCACTTGTGTGCATCGCCAAGTAATGTGCACGTGCACAGAGTGTACGTGTGTGTGTGTGTGACTGTGTGTGAAGGAGTGTGTGTGTGTGTGTGTGTGTGTGTGTGTGTGTGTGTGTGTGTGTGTGTGTGTGTTTTCACAGGCTCAGTGGATCGTAGTTCCTGGAAGAAAACCTGAGTTGCTCAGAATTCTGAGATCACACACAAAAACAAGTTCCTGAAAACGGCCGGCAACTCGCCAATGAAAGGGTTTTTTTGGGGGGTGGGGGGGGGGTCGCTGTTTGAGGAAGTCGGGCTGTGAACAGTTATTAGGGGGGACAGAATAGGGAGGTGGTTGTTTATGTCAGGCTGGTACAACCAAGCGTCTCATCACCCTTTTCTTTTCTATCTGTCAAGTGTCATATCTGATTTCATATCACGGTTCTGCAGGTTCAGACAAGCTGCACTTGAAGTGAAAGTGTATAAACATTCCCACCACATGCGACTCCGGTAGCTGTATTTATATTGTCGAGGGAGTGTTGATTGATTTATCAATTTAGTCTGATACATTTTTATAAAACGGTAATTTACATAAACTCCTGGTTTCACACATAAGGATTACATACTGAATACAGGTTCAGCAACATGTATATCTTTTTTTTAATCTATAAACAATCCCTGTTTTGAGAAGGACAGGTCTGGTGTGATTTCTGCTTTGCTACTTTCTACAAATCCTTTAAAGAAAAGCACACCAACAATAACCTTATCCTCCTAACCTGTTCTCTATATCCAAAGTCTGATGTATCTTATTCCTCTGCACACTTATCATCCTTTAACATTCCTGCTTTGTTATACAGAAATGATTACAGACTCATCATTGAGCCACAGTGTTGATCTGGGTCACATGGTTCTACTTTTTGCTGAACACGCTCCCTGTGTATCGATCCCACTAACCCCGCCCCGCTGCTTGCAAAGACTCCCATCAAACTCAAAAACTGTGACGCACTTTTAAAGACAAACATCTACAATACAAAACACTGAGTTTGTAAACTATTAAAAGACAGAAAGTGTCATTGTTGTTAGTTTCTTCATGGAGGACTTATTTTGTAACATATTTAATGCATTAAAGGTTTAGCTGTTTCCTGCAACTATAGGCAGTGTCTACATTTGCATTATAAATCTGCCTAATCTAAAACATGTTTTTAAGTAAGCAACTCATAATCAATAAGTGCTTAAACAATCCACAAACAGTTCAATGTCAATCATTTTTAGAGTCATTTATCAAGTGAAAATTACTTAATTTTTTGGTTTCAGCTACTAAAATGTGAAGATTTGCAGCATTTCTCTTTTCTAAATCACTCCCAACTTTTGAACTGTTGGTGGTGAAGTATTTCAAAAGCGTCATTTTGAACATGTTGACGTTTTGTGGACTAACCAGTAAATCAGAATACCTATTAATCAACAAAATTTAAAAAAACATTAGTTATTAGTTAGAAACATGATGACAGGGTTCATGGTAGTTCATGTTTTTTTTTTGGAATTGCTTTTTTCCCTGAGGCATTTTCTTGTCTTTCTTGACAAGGTGTCCAACAGTCAATAAGTGACTAAAGTGATAAACAACACCATGTAAAAATGGGCTGGGGTCTGCTCTGTACTCTACATTAAACGTATGACCTCATGTTTACAAGATCCATGATCATTAAACCTCCAAGAAACAATATTTTTATTTTTATGTGTGTTTGTTGTTTTAACAATATCTAGCATAGACCTGATTTTATATTTTGAAGAAAGCAAACAACTGAGAATAATCTTGAGGGAAAACAGCGGCATTCACCACCAGAAGTCATGTCAGGAATGTTATTGAGATATCTATTTCCAGGTCCCTCAAAACAAACACAGGCAGACCCAATGTTTACCAAAAGGAGACATTTATAGGTCTAATCAGGTGGTTGAAAACAGACTCAAAACGTTCCGATCTCTTAGCTGGTCACATGCATGCACATGTATGATGGGCACGCTGTCAGTCCTCCTCCCTGTTTTCTTTTTCCTCCTTCTCCACTTCTTCCCTGGCCGTTGCTTGTCTAACCAGGGGATTTGAACTCTCTGTTTACTCTCAGGGTTGGTACAGGGCTTTGTCTGGGCTTGACTGGCTGAGAAACTGGAGCCTTTAGCAGTTCCTCACTCAGTGGGAGCAGCAGAGTGCAGGAGTAAACAGCAGGACACTGCCTCACTGCTTTGTGGGCCAAAGGTCTTTTCTGTCAGCAGCAGCAGCCTGTCAAACCGGCCTCCAGCATTTACACTTGTCACAGTGGCGGGGCTAAGCCTTAACTGTGTAGCGTTGGTGTGTCACTGGGAGTAGTGGTGGTTCACTCCTATAATCGGCTCGTTTTCATAAAACAATTGGAGATGTTGAATTAGTCGACTGATTCATTCTCATCCAGATTCCTAGTAGAGTAAGAGTGCAGCATGAAACAAAGCAGCACACCAAGCAAACGGAAATGACTCAAATTCTTAACTTAAGGTGCACTAACCAGTTGGTTCCAGCTGAGTTCGCTCACTTGCTACCATATGTTGGATGTTTAAACTTTCAATTATCCGAGAGCTATGAGGACTTCCTGCTCATGTTGGCTTAAAAGTTTAAAGGCACTTCAAGGACTGACAAAGAACTTGAAGGTCATTATCATTCAAGTTTAAGAGGCCAATTCTCCAAAGGATTACGTGACTTCTTGGGCCCTTTAACCTAAACAAATAAGACAAGGAACCTGCAATGTGTCATGAGCTACTTGCACATATTTAAATGAGGTAATGTGCGTTCGGTTGGCGCTAAGTTGGCCCACTCCCATGCATTTTCTATTCAAATGAGCAGTCCATTTCACAAAGATCACCACTTATAGCTACTTGCAGTTACACTGAAACTATTAGCCTCTCCAGAGAGTTTGTGGTAACTGAAGTGCGTTTATACTGACAGGCTAAGTCATTTAAATTGCTTGCCTGAGGTTTGGAGGAATGCCCCCGCTGTCTGTCTCAAATGTTATCTTTTCTTTTCCTTCGCTTGTGTTCTACCCACTTTGTGTTTGGCGCAAAGTCAACATTCATACTTTACCACTTGGAGAAATGCAATTAAACACTAAAACAGGCAAATTGCACTCACCTGTGAAATGTTGTGGGTGTGCTGTAATATATTTTTCCTGTAAGATAAGATCATCAAAATATCTTTGTGGAATCTGACCTTGACACCGGGCAGATAGCGGGTCAAATCAATTATTTGTGAATTGACATTGTGCGAATTGCACCAGTTTCCTCTTTGTGTATTGAAAATAATCGCAGCAGAAAAGGAATGTCGTTATAAGTCGGTTCCAGTTTGGTTAGTATTCAATTCTGATGCAATTTACCTTGTGATAGTGGTCACACACATAGAGAAGTAGCAAAAAATAAGCCTGCTATCAAGCAACCATGCACATAATTGGTGAAAGATGCTGCTCTGTAAAAGAAACTGTGATTTGTTTCGACCACAGACCATTTT
The DNA here is from genome assembly GCF_036324505.1 of Eleginops maclovinus. Classification (NCBI taxonomy): domain Eukaryota; kingdom Metazoa; phylum Chordata; class Actinopteri; order Perciformes; family Eleginopidae; genus Eleginops; species Eleginops maclovinus. Next base: position 16,380,427 of record NC_086354.1, read on the forward strand.
TACCATGATTAAGAAGTACTAATATAAAAATCATTGATTCAATGTAGTCTGATAGTGTGTTTGTGTTTGTTTCCCAGGCTCTGTGTGCTGGTCCAGGATGGATATGGAATGTTCAGCGTGGTCCAGCTCCACCTCCTGCCCTGCAAGGATGACCTCCGTCAGTACTGCCACATGTGGCAGGGGAGGACATGTGTGCTGAGAGGCATTAAGGTGGTGCAGCGCGTCACAAGAGAAAGGTGACTTGCACACACACACACACACACACACCTGCAACCATCCCTCCAAGCCCAGGTAGCTTTTGACCATCATTTCAGCCCAGGGCCTTGAGTAAACTTCAACCTGTGACCTATACCAATCTGAGATATGGATTCTGCTATGAGTGAGGTTATCTTATCTCGCTCTAAAGCCATCTGGAAAAATAACCCCAGGGCAGTGCGCTTAGAGGCACTGAGCTTCAAGCTAAAGAATCAGACATTGGCTCAATTTTATTTATTAACACATATACAGGTGTATAAAAAGACGGTATGATTCTTAGGACAAAAAGATACCTTCCCCTATAAAATATCTATAGTCATCCTTAAAAAACATGATATATAGAAAGATAAAAGACAGATGATTCACCAAAGATTTGAAGCTGAGCAGTGATACAAACATTAATATGGAAGTGGGTTGCTCTAAAGAGATGGTCCTCTTTATCAACTGCAGATTATGAAGCTTTAAGGAATATGAGTGAGTGTGTTTAGTTTGAAATGTGTGACTAATATCCAGTATTTTAAACCACAGCCAAATCCCCATGTTCATGCTTGAATGCCCTTGAGTGAAACACGGGATCATTTTATGTTTGCAGTTCATATGAACCTGATCATGCTCTCCTGCGGCCCGAGCAACGGTGTTTACATGTAAAGTGATACTGAGGCGCACGCTGTCCGTCCCTTGTGAGTTTCCATAGTCAGGGTCCCAGATTAGAAACACTGACATGGGAACATTGAGAGACCGGCTGGGGGTATGTTTACATCCTTGGTATTTTCGATGTCGCCGCGACCTATAATGTCTCCGGGGGTTTACTGTGGTCAGACTGTGATGGATGGGCTATCTCCACCGCTCACACATGGGGCGCTATTACGAGCTCAGGTGGAAAAGCACTTGGGCCTGGTCTGGATAAATCGGGCATTCGTTTTTTTCCCCCAGTTTCTAAGAACTAGTAAATATAGTCCTTCTGAGGATATCATTTGAGCTAGATAATAAAGTTGATACCACCGAATGGTAGACATAAAGCCACAGCCAGGCATATGTAAGCTTAGCTTAGCATTCAAGACTGGAAACAGCTAGCCTGGCTCTGTGTCAAGGTGCATAAGCCCCTTAACACCACGTTCTGCATTCTGTTCTTTAGTTTTTGTCTGTCTTGAACAATTTAGATTTAATTAGTGAGGTTGATGCAGATTGTTACATTCAAACTGAGACAGGCTAGCCCCTCCACCCCTTTGTTGTAATCGTAGCTTCTGATCGTGGTTCAAGTTTCATATTCACCACAAGAGAGGTATCAATTGGCAACAACCTTTAAAGATTATAATGTCGAAGATGTCCAACTCTCTGTAACAATGTTAGTCATTGAGGTGTGTGTGGTTTCTATCCAAACAATCAGATGCCACAATGGCACCTGTGTGTGAGGGGTGTGAACTGAGAAGCTATTTCTACGGAAAGTTGCTTACTTTGGGATGTATGCTGACTCAAAAGAACAAAAGCATTGTTCTTGCAGATCACTTTAAAAATCAGGAAGAAAATCATGAATGAAGAAAAAGGGCATTTCCTACTTTTAAAATGTCTATTTATTCTATTTAATATTCCACACCTCTCACACTTATTGTACATATTATATCCTGCTTTATGTTTTGTTTTTGTTCATATTTTCTGTGCAATTTTTGTCACAAATGTATATTTTTTTATGTTATTGTATTGTAACTATATGGCCTTGTGTTTATGCTGCTGCAACGTGAACATTTCCCAAATTGGGATCAATAAAGTAATTCTATTCTATTCTGTTGTAAATCATCTTCCAATGCTATTTAAGCTCATAAGTTGGAAAGTAGTATTAGATTGAGTAGAATCTCAAAATAATTGGTAAAACTAATACTAGGAAATGTAAAAAAGATTTGATAGTGAGAAACAAAAGACGGTTGCCTCGTCACTCCTCCAACCCATCTCCAATTCCAGCACCAAGGCAGACCACATCGTCCCTCACTTCATTCGTGCTACATTTGAATCCAAGTGGCATTAACACATTTGGAAAAATGTTCAATCCAACTCTCTTTCAGTTTTAGAAACCCTGAAGAAAATAATCACAGAAGAAATGATCTCTTAACAATTAATGGTCAAAGTTTTAACATTACTATTGTAGAAACTACAGCTTGTGTCTTAAAGGTGCATTTGCTCAGTTTAAACTGCGCTGAAAGAGTCCTGTTAGTTTGTTGTTACTCATCCTCCTCCAGCAGACCTCACTGGACTTGATGGGGCTGCAGAACCAGTTCCACACAAAGAGAGTCTGTGATTACAGGCTGACTAACAACAGGCTGTTACTGCTGACTGATATGACAGCACACGCAAGCACGCACGCACACACACACACACACACACACACACACACACACACACACACACACACACACACACACACGGATGAATAAGTACCATTTACCGGCCAACCTGGGGAAAAAAATGAACCAGGAGATGGATCTTCCCTGTTAGAGTTCATTCTTACCTTCTAATTATTTAATCCTCCCAGATTCAGTTTGACGTAAATGAAACATCATAAAGTCCGGGATGATGAAATGTCGATCTGTCATTATCCCAATTAAGAATGTGGTGAGAGAAGACACACATCAGTAATCTGAGCTTTTTACATGGAGCGGTTACAGTCATGTTTAATTCTTTTTGTAATACCTTGTTTTCTTTTTGCCCCACAGTGATATTGTGATTTACACAGGGTGTGAGCTTTTCTTTCCCAGCCTTCATGTCTGAAAACCTGCTTTTAAAGACGTTTTGTGTCTATATGCTCTGCCAGCCCGAGCATGCTGTCTGCTTCACATTCGTTAGAAGCAGCTCTATCTTAACAAGATTCGTGTTTCAGTGGAACTGGCTCTGTCTTTCAATTTAAGCCCACTATTCAATAGTCACCGGGGGGCTGACTATTGAATAGGGCACTTAATTGGAAAGACACAGACCCCCCCCCCCACCCCTCCTTACTCTTTTTTTCTGTCTTACTTTCAGGAGCAGCAGACTTTTCAGCTTGATAGATAGTCTGTGGCCTCAAGAGATGCCTCTCAGAGATCATGGAAACACACTGAGTGTGTCCAGCGTAAGCATAGCAGGAGGCTTGCATCCTCACCATACAGCATATAATCCTCACCTGCACCTAATGTTTATTTTTTAATAATCAAGTGATCTGCTGACTATTTTCCAGATTTAGTTCTTTTTTGTTCTATAAAATACCCATCAACTCCTGAAGCCCAAGGTCATATGGTCAAATTGCTTGTTTTGTCCGACATGTATAAAAGATGTTATACAAGAGCAAATCAACACAATTAAGAAACTGGAATTATAGACTTTTTGGCATTTTAGCACTCAAAAATGACTTAAATAACTGAATGATTTTAGATGACAATTTGATGTCGGTTTACGGTGTCATCCTTTTCTTTTTTCGGACAACTTTACAGGGTGCCCCATATTTCCAGCCTTATTTATGACTTTTTTTGCAGTAAAACAGAAATGTACCACAACTGCAATCAAGATATAAGTGAAGAACATAACACATGAGACACATAAAATACATTTCAATAAGTTACATTGCATCTGCAAAGTAATACAACTTTGGCCAACTGACAAAATCTCAGTGCCAACAACAAATTCAGCACATGAAAACATGCTGCAAATACAAAACACACAAACAATTTCAGAAGTGCTCATTAAGGAGAGATTTTGATTCAAATGTAGGAATCTGGAGATGCTTTTTGCTCGTGTTTTTTATAGGAAAGCAGGCCTGCAGGTCCAGCTCCGAGTTTCTGCTACCTGCTATCTGGTCAGGAGAGCTCAGTGGAACGCACCGAGGAGCAAACTGTGTCCCCGCTTTACCTTCCTCCCAAAAAACGCACCTTACGAGACATACTGCAGGTGAACGCTTTCTCTCACACACATTACATTTTCTGCCAGTTGGGATTACTTGTCTTCAGCACGTCATTCTCAAACATGTTCTTTTCTTTTTCAGAGTGAGATCAAAACCTGTCGCTGCAGTTTTGATGCCACTGTTCTGTACAAGAGAATTATTCAGGTACTTTTTCTCTCATATTTCTGAAAGATTGCTGATTTAACTTGACTTCAGAAGAACACGATGAACACTGTGCCTTTTGGAGCTCCTCATTCATCTTTTACAGATCATTTGAACCAGCAAACTGATAAGGCCGAGCTCTGACGTAGAAAGCCGCGTTCATATCACTGTGTGTATGACAGTCTGTGTGAGGCCCATGCGTCCTCAACCATTGATTGGTTAGACCTTTAAACTTTGACCGAGATGAGATAGCAGCACAGAACAAAGTGATGGACTTTGCCTCGTGCACACACCACTAAAACACTTCATGATGGTGGTGTACAAGTAACCAGCAGTGTGTGTTGACCAAATAATCTATTCAAGCTGGGGTTTCTTTGTGTTTTCTTTTGTAAATGACATCCAAGTTGTGCTTGTTTACTGTTTCCTTTTGAGCTGTTTTCTTTCTAGGTCAAGCTGTTTCTAAGTACTTCTCAGTTTGTTCTTTGTGCGTCTGTTTCAGAGCAGTGATGTAGGCCAGCGTGAGGTTTGGTTGGTGCTCACAGACCCAAGTGTTCAGCAGGAGCAGCCCGAGAGGTCGTGCAGGCGAACGGTGGCCCTGTGTGTGAGCACTTCCTGTGCGCTCACTTCCTCTGTCGTCGACGCACTAAACTCCCCCGCTGCCTGTCGCATGTCATTCAGAGATGCCATCGGAGAACATGGTAGATCTTCACTGCGTCCTGACATGCCATTCAGCCTCTCTGTCAGGAGGTGTTTTATCTTATAGGACTGAGAGCACACGTCACCCCGACAGAGGCAGAAAAAAATTGCTGCATTAAGTTCATCAAGTACTTAACCTGAGTATTTCCATTTTCTGCTCTTTTATTGTCACAGGCAAATAAAGAAAAGAGCAAAACACTGTTCCTCCAGTACTGCAATAGAACATGCCTTTTGAAAGGCAATTAAAATGCTTTGATAAACACAATTGTTGCAATGTAAAATGAGTTCATTCTACAATATACTATGACTTTTAATTCCAGAGAAAAATGTTGTACTTGTATCTGGAAGCTATAGTTACTAGGTAATTGAAGTGGCGGTAGGGATACTAGTACAACAATGTAAAAATACTCATTTTGTATGTAATTTATTCCTCTTATTTGAAGGTAAAGCTGTATGATTTACTGTTCTATGTATACTTAATTTCTAAAAAGTAAATGTAGTGGTTAAATGTCCTCTGTGACACAGTATTGGTCACAAACTTTTTTTGGCTCCAAAGGGAGTTTACTTCATTACTGCACCTAAACTAGTCAGCTGATTATGAGATCAGGAACCTTTATTGATACATTTTGAGTCTTTCCTCTTCAACAATATTTCAATTTCTGATTTCTATATCCAGGTGTCCTCCTGTGTGTGGAGCAGTCAGTTGTGGAGATTTGCTCCTCGGACCCTGAGGGCAATACTGGGTTCGGTTCAGAGTCGCAGTTGCTGCCTGAGAAGAAGACCCTGCCAAAACCTGTGAGACTGGATCCTCTCAGTCCCGAGGTCATACCCAACTCCCTCTGCTCTCTCTCAGGTCAGTCCAACCCCCCCCCCCTCACTGAGTCTGTGGTTTTTATTTAACGCGCGCCTCATCTGAAGTGATTCCTGCAGAACCAGCCTGATGCGTGGTTTTCTCGGGGGAAGAAAACCACTTGTTTTTCATAAATTTACAACTCAGCAAGAGGCCTTGATGTGGCTTCAAGGCATCGCTTTCTGCTGTTTGTTATGCAGTGTCCTCAGGCTGTCATTGTTTGGGATTTTATGAAGTGAAAACACATGCAATTTGGTTGAATTCATCTCATCTATCATTGTGTCAGTGAAATAAACATGCCTGCTCCCCAATATGTCCCTAAATTTCAGATTAGGGGAACAACAACGAGACGAGGATAAGTTGCATTTTAACTCTAAATCTCTGTTGCATACAGACAGCATATGTGCAATTACGTTACAATATAAACTCACTTTTCAGTTATTAACAGAGTATAAATGAAAAGTATTTGTCAAATATTGATTTGCTTTCTTAGTTTTATTTCAGACGATGTAAATGTGTTGTAAATAAAGCTGCATAAACCAGACGATTATCTGCATCTGAGGACTTTGTGTCACAGCGGAGGTTATAGTTCACACTGTGAAGCCTCGTAGTTCTGGCCCCTCTGGCTGTACATGTTTAGTCAGGTGGCTGCAAGAAAATAAAACACATTATCTTTTGCACTCGTGCATGAATACTATCTTTGGGAAATAACCGGTGGAAAAAGCTTAAGACCGGAATGTACCGGAGCCGTTTATCAGAGTTAAATTGGGTATCTTATGGTGTTAAGTGAGAGAGAACTCTGCTGCGTTTATCTCTGCAATCTCAGATAAAACCGGAGGGGATGTGTTTATCTCTTACATCCTGTCACAAACATACACACACTCCAAAACCTATGTATAGATCATTTGTGTTTGTGGCATCAATATTTTAAACGTTTAGAATCCAATGCAAATAAAATACTATGAAAAATAGGCGAATAAATAATAAGTGAAAAAGTACACTTTGCATTGCTGGTTATTGTGTCTTAATATTTGATTTTAACTCTTTAATTTTGGCCTGCAGGCGTGATAGTTGGTGTGGATGAAAACACAGCGTATTCATGGCCTGCCTGCAACCACTGTGGGAGTGACAGTCTAGAGATGATAGCTGAAAAACCGTGAGTTCTCAGGTATGATCAAAATTGCTCAATGCAAAGAAACATCATGGCGTTCACATTTTTTTGTTTTCTTTCGACAGACAAAACTTCAGCTGTGTGTCTTGTCAGTCATCGTTGGACAAACCAGACACAAGGATTCGACTGGAAGTGTTCCTGAGTTCTTCGATGAGTAATTGCACTTTGAAAGTTAAGGTGAGAAAAACAGTGTTTTAAGTATGAGCTTCAAAACAAATATTTGGATCAAGCTTTGAAAATCTATGTGCCTTACTCAAGTATTATTTTACCTGCATTTTTAAAATAATATATAGATATTTATTCGTTTTCTTGTCTTGTTTGATAATAATTGGGCTGCAACCATTGATCATTGTTGTTATTCATTAATCTGCTGGTTCTTTCTAGAGTGTTTGGTCTATAAAATATCCATCCCAGTGTCTCAAAGTCCAAGGTGATGTCTTTAAATGTTTAGTTTTTTTCAGTCTGCGCCCCAAAGATATTTAATTGTGAATGCAATATTAAAATTGCTGCATACATAAGAGGGGTATTGATCTTCTCATCTCGTAAAAATGTAGTAGTTTTATAGAATTCACAAAATGTTAAACTATTTCTTTATGCTGAAAAAAGGGAGGTATCAATAAAAATACAAAATAAATGTAGTGCAACAAGTACACTCTACAAAGGATGGGAGTAGGCTTGGTTCAAAAGTTTAGATAAACAAACACCAGTCCTGTTGAAGTGTCCTTGATCAAGACAGTGTTTCCTCCCTAGTGCAAAGCTGCACACTAATAAGCTGATGTAATAAAATCCTTCAATGAATGTGCATCTGCATGATTTTATTATGTAAAACCTGCTCTGACTTTGTAATCAGAAAACTGAGCAAGCCAAACTGATAAAACTATCAGCGCTCTCTTTATCAGCCCGCTGCTAATCCAGCCCCTTCTGTCAGTCTGTTATTCACCAGCGAGCACACACTGTGAGCGCTGCTTTTGTTTTTCATTAACAGCATTAAGGCGATAATTAAAAAGACATTAAAGGCAAATCTTTTCATCTCTCCCGACAGCTGCAGGAAAAGACGATCATGTCCATCCTCAACACTGGTGCACTGGAGGGTAATGAGGTACAGTTGCTACAAGCCATTGTCACATAACTAGGGGGTTAAATGCTCAGTGCATTGATCTTATGTCAATATGTCCTGAAAGCACTGTCATCTGCTCATGTCAGGGTGATAAAGCCTGCACTGAACCAGAAAAATCCCTGAGTCATGCTTGTCACTGATAGAGTTAAAGGAATTTGCCGCCAAAACTGTGATCTAATCGTCCGCCCACCTCTTTTACTGGTTGCATTTCCTTTGGTTTGAAGTTAGCATGCAGTTTTTACACTAGTAATGTTGTATTTTGTTCCATGTATAACATACAGCTAGTGGAGATGTCTTGCCATCTTGCAAACACAATGCTATTTGCATTGTAGGCATTAATGCATTTGAACAGGGGAACTGGTGAGTGCAGAATAAATAGTTAAATCAACAGAAATACTGCTGACATAGGGAAAGTGCACAGGTCAGGGCCTTAAGTGCACTCAAAATAATCTTGCAACTTCAGCAGATTTAAAAACGAAATATTGTTGTATGTGCAGCTACATGTTTTAAAGGGAGTTGTCTAAAAGAAATGAGCTGTCAGCCTTAAATGCTTTTAAATAAAGTTTGTTTCAGTTCCCAGGTTACGATGTGGAGAATGTTCTGGGAAAAGAGGTGGGCCCCCTCGCCGTCTATGTCCGAGTGGTCACCAGGAAACCTGCCCTCTGGATCGGCCTGGAAGAAATCTGCCTCTGAAGCTGTCAGAGCAAGTAGCTAATGTTATCAATCCTCATGCCTCAGCAGGCTCCAAGGATCTGCTCGCTAGGCCTCAGTCCCCCCTCCCCCCTCTGAAGGCCTCCCTGACAGCTCGGGGCTGAGCTGAAGTGAACCGGCTGCATAGACAAGGTCTTGTTTGTGTTAATGATATGTGAGACTGTGGACCAGGAGTTGACAGCCCAAGGGTAGACCATTGGCATGCGGTCTGTCAAAGCAGCCCACGTGCTCCGTCAACTATATCGGCCTTTGGCTGTAAACACTTTTTGGAAGTTGTCGAGCTAAATTTTTTTACCTCTGTATTAAAAATTTCTGAATCTGTGTCAATAAAAGAATGTATTTTTGCTGAGTTGACTTTGTATTTCCTGTTGCACATTTTCACTTCTTCTGTCCTCCTCCTACGTCAATATATTACATGCAAAGACAATTCACAGACCAGGATATTTCTGCACCTTTTCAGCGATTTTATTATAGATTCCATAAACAAAAAGGTTTTCAAGGTTTCATACAAACTATATAAAAGATCATGCTCTGGCTCTTATACAAAGTTTGGAATTATAAAACATATACCATGTCAGGTATAACATCATGTAAATGCAGTGGTAAAATAATTTAATACAGAGAAAAATCCCACAAAAATATGGCAGCAACATCATATATTTTCCAGTGCCATTATGGTAAGCTTAAAATACATCTGGTACAGATGGTAAAAACGAAATGTCTGTTGAGGTAAGTCTCCTAAATGCTCAGTTCATAGGATCATTGATCTGTCACCGTCTCTGTGCACTCGCAAAGGAGGAGTTGGGCATCTGCTTGAAGAAATCTCTGAGCCCGGAGAGCTCTCTGGTTAGCTGCTCGATAGTTTTATGAAGCTTGTCGTTTTCAGAGCTCAGTTCAAGCAACTTCTGCTGCATATCTATGTTGCGCCTCTTGGCTTTATCCCTGCTTTTCCTCACTGCAACATTATTCCTCTCTCGCCTCTGTCGGTACTCCATGCTGTTCCTGTCCACCCTCTTTCCCTTCTCTCTGCCCATCTTTCTCGGGGAGGATTTGGCCGAGCTGACATTGGAGGCAGGCTCCGGGGTGGTGGGGGGAGTTGGCTGCCCGGTGGTGAGGAGGCTGACGGAGGTCTGTGCGCAGCTCTCGATCTGGGACGGCAGGGGAGAGCAGGACATGTCGCTGTCACTCCAGTCGGACTCCTGCTTGATGGGTGCGCTGAACGCCACCCTTTCCATCCCGCTGTCCGCCTTCCTCTCTGCGTACGCGGCTGACAGCTGCTGCATGTCCCCGGGCATCGCAGGGCTCTGCATGTTGTAGAAATCCGCCTTCTCCTGCTTCACAGTGTTGAACAGGTCCAGGAAAAGCTCATCGTTGCAGAGCTCCAGGTTTGGCACGGCTGTCATAGACTCGATATACTGGCTGAAGTCGATGGCACTCTCGTCGTCGTACATGGCAGGCGCGGCGGTGCTCAGCTCCACCATGGTGCCGTCCCCGGCCGGACACTCGCTCCTGATGCCAGGCTTGCAGACCCCCTGCTGCGGGGCGCACAGCTTGTTGCTCTCGTAGAAGTTAGCAGGCTCCATCGCCCAACTCATATTGCATCGTGGAGACACGCAGTGTGAGTCCAGGCTGTATATGTCACACATGAACACTGGTAGATTGCCCACGTGTTTTGGGAACGATATAAACTTGTTAAAAAAAAGTCACAAAAAGACGAGACAGCACTGCAGCTTCACTCTCTGTGCACACGCCCTTTTTCTTTGCTTTGTTATTAATATAAAATATTCTTTAGGTGTTTAGCCCCTTGTTCTTGGCTGTCAGGCTGCTGTCATTGACAACTCTTGACACTTCTCTGGGGCAGCCGTACTTTCGCGCAGTGTTTTGTATTGTTGTCCCACTGACGTCACACGTGCCGCCCTCTCACGAGCCAGTCAAGTCAAAACGGGGGTCACGTGGTCTGCTTTAACCTCCCATTTGAGGAGAGAGGGGCGTTCCGCTCGTGCCACCCCCTTTTTTTTTACTACGATTGTATGAATGGTTCAGAGTTGTTTACATAGTGAGGTTCTGGGTGTTTGTCACTTAGTTTAATTTGTAACCAGCTCTATAAATGTCTCTCACAAACAAGACGTTTTGTACTGAAGCTAGTAGTAGTACAAGTAGTATGAACTAAATGTACTTTGTAGTTTCAATTGTAAAAGTACTCATTGTGCAGAATATCTTAAGGTATATTATTATATTACTGGATCATTATAACTGATTCATTAACATACAACTGCTACATCAATGTTTGAGTGGATTTATAAATGGGCCTATTTTTCAGTTTTAGTGACCACCTTTGGCCTTCTACTACAAAATGTCTTTTGTAGAGACGCATACCAACCAGGAAGATATGCATCAGGCAAAAAGACACATAAAACAACTAGAGAAAGATAGACAATAGCTACAAAAATGGACGAAAAAACCAGAAAGAGACACAAAACAAACAAAGAGAGGTTAAATGGCTACAAAGAGACAATAAGGCATTAGATAACAGTGATAATTAACAGGTGTTTAAATAAATCTCAGATGTGGACAGAGGTAAAAATGACTGCTTGATTAATTTACTGACTGGGAATACAAAGCACCTATTTCTACAGGCTTATCCATTAGTTGTTTCAGTTTGTCTAGTCAATTCTGTTGTGCCAAACAAAACCAGCACTTCAGAATGTTACTTTGGGCTCTGAGAAAATTCTTTTCACTTTTTTGTAATCCACTTTATTTTCTAATCACTTGCAGCCCTAGTTAAAACTTGCAGGGAGGTTGACTTATGCTGTTTGTAGTTGCTTTACATAGAGAAAGACAGCAAATGTACGGAGGGAAACCAGACACACACTTGTGAAACAAATAAATAAACTTGAACATCAACATGTTGTTACATACAGGAAACAAACTATACAGGTCCAATCTTACTAACTAAACACAGTGTTTCAAATCAGATAGATCAGGGAAACAGGAACAGATATTTTGTAGTTTATTTTTTATATATACAGCCATATTTATTGATGTTAACTTAACGAAAACCTTTATTTACCCTGTCATCAAAAGTTACTCACATCATAACATGGTATTACATACTTTATCAACTCTTTAACAATCTGTTTACACCTTAGTTTGTATGTTATTCATTCCCATTATGCATGGTCATTTACCACCTGTTTACATTAACTTAATTATTTGCCTACCACAACTTCATATCGTTTTAGTTTGTGTTCTATTTATAATTTGGAGGGAAGCAACCCAATATTTTTTGGCCAAAGGCTGCTTAACTGGTGAATACAATAAGGAATTTGGTTTTACAATAATTATTTATTACAGACAGATACGTTTTACAAGTATTAATCATGTGTAATAAATCTGAGTTATTTTGACATCAGTTAATAAAAAATATTTGGGGTTTTTTTCGGTTTTATTGCACTGAGTCATGTTTACAGAGCATTTCGATCATACCACTTTAAGTGACACATGTTCTAACATTTCTCGGAAACGCTCCTTATGATTTCCCCCTCAGGAAGTGTTCTGTACTTTTCCTCTGTCAAAGCCCTTTTTGAAATGAAACTACGCCACATGGTGGTCAATGAGCGCACTTGCAGTAGTAGGTCTGATTTTGATGCATTATTATGAATGACGATGATCAAATATATTTAAAGTTGACACTTCCTCCTCAGAGGGCTTATTTTGCAACACGAAGAAAGACTTACTCTTTAAAAATGTTCCTACTCTTGTTAGATATTTTTCTCCTAACCTTAACTGATTTAAACAATTTTTGAAAAGGACTATTTCCAGCACCATCAAACATTTGCCCCTTCTTGTCTAAAATAATGAATAATGAATTAAGCGAAAAACAGCAGACCTTTTTTTTAGTTTTCCTATAACAACATTTTTTTTTTAAAAATGCTATTGTTATTCTGCTGAGTTTTATTAATATTTACACATATTTATTAATTTGCTCTTCTCAGTAACATTTGTTTTCCTGTTCTCAGGTGACGTTTGTCATTTTTCTGTAATTTTGTATTGTAACCCGTATCAATAAAGCAATACAAAAAAAAGTTGATTTATAGTTGGACCAAACCATATAAGCTCAAAGGGTATCTATGATTAAAAGGTCACGTGCAAGAAACGCATATCGTAATTCTTATAGAATATAGAGTAATCTCTTTAGCTTCAATTGTTGTTTAAACTTCTATTTAATATATTGAGGCACTTATTGTATCTAAATTAAAGCTGTGGTTCTTTAATCTCAATATTAACCCCCCTTTGCGGTGGAGGAATCGTCCGGAAAGAAACGAAGATCCTGGCTTGCTATTGGTCCAAAGTTCCCCGCGAAAATAACGTCACTCGCAGTTTCGCGCCAGTTCTCCAGCAGTCGGACGTACACACAGAAGAAGAGGTAGGATTCAACTTCATTTGGTTATGTTATTTCTTATTAATCTATTGATCGTGTTTATTGAATCATATATGCTGTTATCACACACGTTTGTGAGAATGTGCATCAACTTGCAAGCTCACTTTCAATTGTTAAATCATGCTGAACAGTGCTTTAGTTTTCAGCTCATTGTTTCCTCTGCAGCCACATGTCAAATGGTGGAAAAGTTATTGTCTGTACCAAAACCTTAAATTTAAGTAGCTAAAGCACAATGACATTTTATTAATGAGCTAACAAATAACAAAATAACCTGTATTATTAGCTCAAGTATATGGAACATGCAAATAAGCTTTAGCTGCTTTTATGAAGAATTGGTAGTTGATGCATGAATATCTAAAGGAAGTATTATACCTTTTTGAAGTGATACTAGATTACTGTTTTCCATTATACTTTCATTTAGTTTAAACTGTTAATTATATTTCAAATGTATTTATAACCATTGTATCATAGTGGTGACAAACAATATTAAAGACTTATCAACACTAATGAACAATGTATTTGTAGTTCATTTATGTTGATTTATGCAGGTGGAACAAAACGAAAGGGACAATAAAGCTTTTTTTAACTACAGCTTCTGCAAGACGGACTAGACTAAACAAAACAGCATGGAGAGCTAATAAAATGTATAAGATGTTGAAATACAGTGTTCTACAATACTATACACCCGCAACAGTCAGACTAGTAAAGTGTTGTGTTGTCCTATCTGGCCTCTGACAGAAAACAAGCCTGACCAAACACACCAACCATACTTCCATTATTCAGTTGGCAGGTGTTTGAAATACTTCCACAAGATGTTATGCTACAACTCCTACTAGAGTTTTTGTTTTTCCTGCAATACTATGGCAGCTATTAATCAGGATAACATTTATTTACTTGATACCATTTAATCCTCAGAGAAACCGCAACCATGTCTTCCCCAACATTGACTCCTGGTGGCCGCAAACGAGAAAGGGACACCAACCCATCAACGCGTAAGTCCATGTCTCTTTAAAAAGTGTGTGTGTTATTTACTTGTTTGTGTACACACACTGTTATTTACTTGTTTGTGTCTATGTACCTACAGCCAGCAGCGAGGGCCCCATCTCGCCTCCCTCTCAGCGGCGCAGAGGCCAGGACTCTTCCAATGCAGACCTAATGCCGATGCCCACCTCCCCCGCCACCGACCTCCTGAGTCCAGCAGCACCTCAGGACACTTCTCTGTTCTCCAGCCCAAGACCCTCAGGTACCTATCACACAGAAAGACAGGTTTAAAGGAATACTTCACCCACTGAAAGTTTAGTTGTATATCAATACACAGTGTTAATCTTGAGTTAAAAAAACGGAGAGAAGTGTTGAAACTTTAAACTCCAAACTTTCACATACCTTTTGCAATATGACTGTTCATGCGGAAGTGTTTATAATAGTAGGGATTAAGAGAAAATGCTTTAGTTTGGTAATTAATGAGCACGGAACTGCATGAGACTTGGAATATATTGCCTGAGATGTGACAGTTTGTAAACAGATGTTTTGAAATAAACGTTTTCTTACTTTTTTATACAAAGTCATTTGATGAAATTATTCCTATAATATTTTTGTTTATGCACAGCTTTAGCCTTATCCAAACGCAGGGACTTATTATATTATTTGTTGTTACACACTTGAGTTACCTACAGTGTCTTCTTTAACAGTCCTACCCAATGAAGTGGACATGAGCTCGCCTCTGATGTACGGGACCCCCAGCTCCAGGGTTGAAGGGACCCCGCGAAGTGGAGTGCGTGGCACACCGGCCAGACAGCGTCCTGACCTGGGGTCAGTGAGGAAGGGTCCACAAGTCGATCTCCAGTCTGAGCCGGTCAGTGTAGAAGTCAGCAGAATAATGCTTTCATGATATTCTTTTTAATTTATTGTAATTGAATAAGATCATGATGCTGAAAACATTAAGCATGACAAACTTAAGACACTTTGGTTAACACTCTTTTAAATGTTTTTTTTACAGCCAAGTGCTGATGGTGCTGTAGCCAGTGAGCAAAACGCAGGCCAGAGACTGGTGATCTGGGGGACTGATGTGAATGTCGGGACCTGCAAGGAGAAGTTTCAGGTATGAAATCTTGCATTTCAGCGACTATAAGATGGGACTAATTCGAAGAACAAAAGAGCTAATTGTTTGCATGTTTTGCATCCCTTTGCTTTCAGAGGTTCCTGCAGAGATTCATTGACTCAACCTCAACTGAAGATGAGAATGCTGGTCTGGACCTGAACGAGCCTTTATACATGCAGAAGCTGGAAGAGGTAGTTTTTTTTTTTTTTGTGTACTTTTTTTATATTGTTCGTTGTACTGTTTATGCAGATCCTTGCAATTTGGGAGGCACCGATGCCAAATTTCTTGGCCGATGTCCCAATGTCATTTTTTCACTGTTGTTATTCCACTATCTGGCAGGAAAAACAAAAAAAAAGTCTCTCAAAATGGTTTCAATTTCAAAGGCTGAGCAAGTTCGTTATTATAACATCATAGTACGCTGTTTAGAAAGTACGCAGCTTCCCCGGATCACCTGCAGCTCTGCCCACTGTGAGGGGACCGGTGCGCCGAGCAAAACACACGTTTAGAATTAGACTTATCACACTCGGCTATTTTATCTACCTCTGAATCTACCTAAACTAGTTATAAATATATTTACTCTTTACTGTCGGATCATTCATTACTGGATCAGCGAGCTGCATGAGATGGACGGGCTGTCAGGAGAGGGAGAGCGGGAGAGAGGAAAAGAGAGCGCTCTGTTTATTATTCCCGTGTTATTATTCCAAAGTTACTGTAAACTTTGGAATAATGTAGTTTATCTACATAAGTAAATCGCGGATCTCTGGGTGATATAGTCCAACACTGACGACATGTTTTTGTTTTCTTTAGTTAATGTTTTTTTTATATATAAATGGACTACAGGTGCCGCAGATGTTATGACTGAACGCAGGAAAAAATAACAAAAGCAACGTTGTTCCGATGGCAGTAAATAGGGCGAACACCTGCCTATGTCTGGCCGATGTATCGGTGCATCCCTGTTTGCAATAGATGATGATGTTGCTTCGATGTTTTACTGGCTCAGTTAAAGTTTATCTTAAATATTAATGTTTTTATTTCTGTCTTGCAGATCAGTGTTGTTGGCGATCCGGTGCTGAATGTGAGCTGTTTGCATGTGCAGTCCTTTGATGCAGAACTCTACAGACAGCTCATCTGCTACCCACAGGTAATGTTCTTTATTTTATAATTACCTCATATAAAGTCAATTTGTGCCATTTTATCCAAATACTTACCTGGACCGTGTTTGCATTTGCTAAATTAATAAATAGTGATTCATCGATCGGTTTTGGTCTTTAAGTTAAAATAATTGATCAGAAAATGGAACAGAAGTGTGCCAAAGTGTGTGAACAGCCACAGAATAATATGTCAATGTTGATAAGAGATCATACTCGTATAATGGTACAACCTTTTTAGATCATGCCTACCCTTCTCCATATACAGAAGGTACTGGTTTAAACATTATGCACGAGACAAAAATGAAAAAGTGCTGAATACATTGGACAATGACAATTGGTATTCATGTTCCTACAGGATAATAATATAGAGCTTTTCAGGTTACTCAAAGACCCTTTGTTGAAATTCATAAAACCACAATAAAAAACCCACTTAAAATATATAAAACTCAACAATAATTACAGATTAAAAGCATTTCTGAGAAATTGAGTGCCCGTGTTGAGCTTCTTTCGCCTGCTGTGAAAGTGCTAAGTGAGTCATTTGTTCCCTGTGCAGGAAGTCATCCCAACCTTCGACATGGCTGTGAACGAGCTTTTCTTTGAGCGTTTTCCAGACTCAATCCTCGAGTTTCAGATCCAAGTCCGCCCCTACAACGCTCTGAAGACCCGAAACATGAGGAGCCTGAACCCAGAAGGTGTGTGGATTCATTAATCCAGCCCACGTGAAGTGACATCACACTTTTCTTAGGGCTACCATGCCATGACATTTCACCCCATATTTAGAGTGGGTGATTTTTGTGAATATTCTTCCCTGCTTTGATAAAACGTGAGGTATCAGCTCCGGGCTAAAGCTCCTGTGTGCCTTATGTGTTGCCTCCACAGACATCGATCAGCTGATCACCATCAGCGGCATGGTGATCCGCACCTCGCAGCTCATCCCCGAGATGCAGGAGGCGTTTTTCCAGTGCCAGGTGTGCGCCTTCAGCACTCGGGTGGAGGTGGATCGCGGGCGTATCGCTGAGCCGGCTGTGTGCCGCCACTGCAACACCACCCACAGCCTGGCGCTCGTTCACAATCGCTCCCTATTTTCAGACAAACAGATGGTGAGAGTTCGGCAGGGTTGATAAAGGGACAGATTGCTTTCACACGGCGACACCTAATCTCCGAATTTGTTGAGTGTTAATTAGGGACGTGTTGCTGTGGAGGTCATGACATCTGTTCATGTATTGATCTTTCGCTTTTACAACAGGTCAAAATTCAAGAGTCTCCTGAAGACATGCCGGCTGGCCAGACGCCACACACAACGATTGTCTACGCTCACAATGACCTGGTGGATAAAGTGCAGCCAGGAGACCGTATTAACATCACCGGTAAGATTTCCTGAATCTCATTGTCAGCCAAAAACTGTTTTTATTATTGATTGTTTGGCCTTTTCGTTTATTGTTTAGCTTTAAAATAGCACAAAAAGTCAAAATAGTGCATTAAAATTTACAGAGCTGAACCCTAACCCTTCATCTCCAACCAACTACCCAAAACGCCAAATTACTCAAAACCTTTCAAATGAAAAGTGGGAAATGGACAATATTTAACATTTTTGCTTGAGAAATGACTTGACTTCTCATTCGTTTAAGGTATAATGGAGTCATCAAATTGTGAACATTTTAATATTTATTATCCTGTCAATCATAGACATCCTAACAGTTCCCCGAATGTCCCTGCAGGTGTCTACAGAGCAGTCCCCATGCGTGCGAACCCACGTCAGAGCAACGTGAAGTCAGTGTACAAGACTCACATCGATGCCATCCACTTCCGTAAGACAGACGAGAAGCGCCTGCACGGTTTGGAGGACTCTGAACAGAAGCTCTTCACCGAAGACCGAGTACAGACGCTGAAGGAGCTGGCAGCCAAACCAGACGTCTACGAACGCCTCTCCTCAGCCCTCGCACCGAGCATCTATGAGCATGAGGATATCAAAAAGGTGTGTAAGTGTGAATGGAAGCAAGCCAACACTTGAGTGTTTCCTGCACAAGCACCTAGTAAAAAAAACAGTTGGATGCACTAAGAAAAAAATTGAAATCCTAGACTGGGATTCTAACATTGACTGCAGTAATGTAGGTAAGCTAGTTTCAGGACTATTGTGATACTGATACTACTGCTTTCTTTATTCTGGCGCACTGGGAGACTTATTTAACTGGGCACTTGTTACTTACAAGTAGTTTGGCATAAATAATGCATGTAGATACTACCAAATAAGAAATCAAGACTGTTGCGTCCACAATAAAAGCAGACTTTCCGGCGTTATGGTGATGTTGGAATGCATGTACAACAGTGTTTGGATTTTCTGTGTTCCCTGAGCTCCCTGCTTACTTGCAAGCAAAAATATCTGCCCCTCATCGGCAAGTAAGAATGAAAAGTAAAACAACCTATCAATTTCTATTGCACCTTTTATATATTCCTATTCAATGCTAAACCTATGTCCTCTAATGTTTTTAAGTTCAAATAACTTCATTTGGGGGGCTTTTCCAAGCAAATACTTGATATATTAGGATAGGAGGATAATATTTGATAAGCATGTCCTGTAATAGTAATGGGATCAAACAATGAAAAAAATGATAACCGAAATCCTGGGTAATTTCTATTTTGATCACAGTATTGATATCTCTGTTCTTTTCAGGGCATTCTGCTGCAGCTGTTTGGCGGCACTCGTAAGGACTTCAGTGAGACCGGCCGGGGAAACTTCCGTGCCGATGTGAACATCCTGCTCTGCGGAGACCCGGGTACCAGTAAGTCCCAGCTGCTGCAGTACGTCTTCAACCTGGTTCCCCGTGGCCAGTACACTTCGGGGAAGGGCTCCAGCGCTGTGGGTCTCACCGCCTACGTTATGAAGGACCCCGAGACCCGGCAGCTGGTCCTGCAGACCGGAGCTCTGGTGCTGAGTGACAACGGCATCTGCTGCATTGACGAGTTCGACAAGATGAGTGACAGCACGCGCTCCGTTCTGCATGAGGTCATGGAGCAGCAGACCCTCTCCATTGCCAAGGTGTGCAAAACGCATTGTGAACAGAGATTGGTAGATAAGACCAACAAAAAACTCTTTGAGATGCTACAAAAGGACATTTCTCACCCTTTTTTTTTGTCTTGTCGGTCTGCAGGCTGGAATTATTTGCCAGCTGAATGCCCGCACCTCTGTGTTGGCTGCTGCAAACCCCATTGAATCTCAGTGGAACCCGAAAAAGACCACGATTGAGAACATCCAACTCCCTCACACTCTGCTGTCCAGGTGAGCACTGACAAACTGGCACGCTGGAAGTTTTGTACACATTTTTAAAAGTAAAACTTGGGCACTTTATAAGCAAGTTCAAGGTCCATAAACAAATGATATCCAGACTCTGGCAGCCTTGAATCAAAATTGTCAAAATGCAATTGCGAGAAATACATTTGATACAGACTTCCCCATTACCCACAGGAATCGATGTATGCCACTTTTTTTTTTAACAGCTGATAATGGAGTTACGCATTATAAAAATAGTTAAGTTGAATTCAATCCTATCCTTCACTTTGAAAGCACGATTGTTCAAATCAAGCATTTTCCTAACTCCATACGGTTGTTGTCACATTTTCTAAGGTTTAGTTTATTAATTCTCCTGTTTGTTTTTGTCCCTCAGATTCGACCTCATCTTCCTGATGCTGGATCCCCAGGACGAGGCTTATGACCGCAGGCTTGCCCACCACCTGGTGTCGCTGTACTACCAGAGCGAGGAGCAGATTGAGGGAGAGTTCCTCGACATGGCTGTGCTGAGGGACTACATCGCATATGCACGAACATGCATCCACCCAAGGTTGAGTGAGGAAGCCGGCCAGGCTCTCATTGAGGTTTGTCTTCTCTAAGAATTTCCATAATTTATGATCATTATGGTAATTGTTAGTAGTCTTTAACAGTTGTCATGTTGACCATCAGGCCTATGTAGACATGAGGAAGATAGGCAGTGGTCGGGGGATGGTGTCCGCCTATCCCAGACAGCTGGAGTCCCTGATCCGCCTGGCAGAGGCCCACGCCAAGGTGCGCTTCTGTGAGAAGGTGGAGACCATCGACGTGGAGGAGGCCAAGCGGCTGCACAGAGAGGCCCTCAAACAGTCGGCCACTGACCCCAGAACAGGATTTGTTGACATCTCCATTCTCACAACAGGTATTCAGCACAGGGCATTGACAATATTTTAATTACTGGAATAATTTGTTGACATGACTGGTGGAGAGGTATTGATAAAAGGGACTAATTTTCATACCATTATCATAAACTGAACGGAGTATTGGTAGTGTTTCTGGTGCAACAATAGCAGCTGACTGGAAGAGATACATATTGAAGAAGTACTAATCACTGTTTCCAGCTTTCCAAGTGCAAAAATGGGCTGATGTACTTAAAATGATATGGTAAAAAACTGAATATCTTAAGGTTAAGGACAGTTGGTGGACCATGCCAGACATAATAGAAAGATTGCTTACAAATGGACTTACCTATTAATTTGTGCTTCCAGGTATGAGCGCCACTGCCCGCAAACGCAGGGAGGAGATTGCCTCAGTCCTGAAGAAACTGATCCAGGGCAAAGGAAAGACGCCTGCCATGAAGTACCATCAGCTGCTTGATGATCTCAGAGGACAATCTGAAACTGTAAATATTTTTATTTAGCCTTTCATTTACTTGAATACATTTCCTTTTCTTCAAGAGCAGAGGCTTTTTATTTTCCTGTCCATGATATTGATGTAAGATACAGTAATGCATCATTAGATATTGGCCAGCAAGTTTACACTATTGGTAATAAAATGTCATTAGAAGTTCTGAAAATCAATGACACTATTTTTGATCAACTTTTCTACAAGGTAATCATTCATTATAAATTGTCAACACCTCCACTCCCTGTAATGACTTCCCTCTTTATGACTTTGCCTTCAGGCGATCACTAAAGAGCTGTTTGACGAGGCGCTCCGAGCCCTGGCTGACGAGGATTACTTGACGGTGACTGGAAAGACTGTTCGTCTCCTTGCCTAAGGCACACCCTGCAATTATGTACAGTCCTTAATTTTAAATGCTATCCTGTGTCAACCTCTTTTCTTGTGCTGTAAAAAGTATTTTGTATAATTGAACCACCATATGTTTTCTGGGCGTATTAGATGTTTGAATATCCGGCAACTTGGAGACATGATCCAGAATAAACACATGACTCATTCAGACTTTAGTGTCTTGTTAAAAAAAGAGAATAATGTATGGAACTAATACTTAAAATTGCTTGTATTTCGTTACTTTACCTGTTTTCAAGTTAAGTCTCTATGTTTTTGTGTTTCATGGTAAAAAGCTCTTTTGTTTCCACTTGTACATTAAGATGAGTGTCTGTCACTTATTCCCTTCAATGAATTGTCTTTTATAGCTTGCATTATTATAGATATACTATATACTATATATACTACTTGTTATAGAAGACAAATAAAATAATGCTTACTAAAAAATGATTGAAGTTGTTTTTTTCATGTAGTGGAAAATTGAATGAAATGTTGACGCTCCCATTATATGTTTCCCCGAGTATCTTCAAAATTGTTATCAAAAGAATTTGCACTTTGGCGGTATGATATGTTAGATATCTAAAGATTCAAAGGATTTAATGTCATGGGCACATAAGCTGCAGTGTAGAAATGGCAATGAAAATCTTAAAACCTGAGCTCCTCCGACAATGCATAGTTATATGAGACCATTTTTTAATAAATAGCGCAAGAAGAAGAATGTACAGAAAAACAAGAAGACATCTCATCTCTTATTATACACATTACCTCACTCACAGTAGACATATTTAATATATGAACTGGGTTTTCCTCAAATGTCGATGTTTAAGGGTTGCAACAGGATCATCCCTATGTCCCCAGGGTCTTATGTTCTTGATATAAAGATTGTAAAAGATTGTTAAGGTCTTCCATCAAAGTTTAATAGCAAAAGAACAGGGGAACATGGATGTTTTGAAATGCTGTTTTCCTGTTTAAAATGAGTTTGAAGATATTCATGAAAAAAACTTTCTTGCCCGTAAATATGAGGGTATCAAATATAGTAAAGCTGTGGGTGATTTCAACATGTTGACCCAGGGGAAAATGCAGTGAGCATTTCACCTTGGGGAAAAAACATTGCTTAGACTGAAATCCTTTTGAAAGGTGTCCCTAATGTGTCATTTTGAGAGGATATTGAGTTGAGGAACTTATGAACCTTGGCTGAGAACACGTATCTTCCCGTTGCAGCAACATAAATGCATACTAGTAAAGAAGTGGGGTTGAGATTTTTTTCCAGCAAGACATTGAACATTGGGAGAGGATATGGTTTACTCTGAAAGCCTTGATAAATATTTTTAACGTAACTGCTGTAACATCTATAATGTTGTTTGTTCAGACTAATTGAAACATTTGAAAGTTTCAATTACAGTATCTACTAAGGAAAGGTACATTTGAAGGTCATGTTGCCATAGTAACTACCACTGACAGTTCCATCTCTCGTATTAGCTGCCGTTGTTTATATCCACATTGTTGTCTTCTCTGTGACCACCAAGCAATTTTAACAAGCAATTTGTATTTACTCCTCAAGTAATCTCTTTTAATTGTAGCAGTTTTGTGATTGGGAATTGAAGAGGTCAAAACTCCAGAAACACTTGGAGTATAAAAAATATCTTTAAATTTTCCAACGCAAACACAGTTGTGTTTCTTCTTATGCTGCTTTTTTACTGTTAAGCTATTTTGGGTGCTAATAAGCAATAATTTGCACTGTTAGCTAAAAGTAATAGAGTTATGTTCAATCTTATGTTCCTAAGATGTATATGCCCCACTGGTAACATGTGTGAAAAGGGTGCGATGTCCCCCAGTTTTACTTAGGTTATAAAGTCTGATGTGCATTTCCAGGGTCCTATGTCCCCTGGCCTATGGTCTCCAGATTGATACAGCTATACAACTGAATGGAGTTATTGGCAAACATGGGAATATGAAAAATTATCCTATAGGACCCAATGTTCTGAGGCCTATGTTCCCAATATGTATATGGTACATAATTGGACATAACAAAGGGTCTCATTTAGAAAGTAATACCAATTTCATAGTCTACGAGTTCTACAAATGTGCTTTTGCAAGGGTCCTACTGTACGTGCCAAGATAAATTCCACAGATATAGGCACATGGGAACATGAAAAAGTGTCCCGTGATCCCCAGTTCTACATGGTGTCCTTTGCTCCCATATTTACAGAGCATATCATTGGATAATGTTAAGGATCCTATGTTACCCAGTTCTACCAAGTGCTCTTTCAGGGTACTATGTTCCCAGATGTATATGACACATAATGGAACATGAAAAAGCATCCCATTTTCCCAGTTCTACTTTCGAGCTGCATCACTGTATTATCAGTGTCGGGGTGCTGTTAAAAATCACTAAACATTATCACATCAAACAAATCACTTAAATCATTAGAAAAAAGGTCAAATATAAATCTGACACATTTGGACTGAAAACAACAGTTAAAAAGTCTCGAATTTAGTCCAGGTTGCTGGTGGTATGATGACAGTGCTCAGTGAAATGCGTGTGAAACCGTTTGCTCTAATCACACCCGCGGTCTGCCGGTTTGAACGGCTGTGGTGATGTCACATTTCTGTGTGCTTCTGGACTCGGCTCGGCTGAAGAAGATGGCGACCTCCACAGGTTTGTGTGTCTTCAAAATAACCACATACAGCGACATAAAGAGTTAGCGAACCGCGGATGCGATGTCATCTCGGGACCAAACGTGACAACTAGCTCGTATTACAAATGTGTACCAAACTTGCGCAGAATTGTAACGTATTCGTCAATACCTTGTCTGCGAAGCAATGAATATCACCGGGGCCATCTATCCCATGGCGCTAGCAAATAGCTTGCCCCGTGAGTTGGCTAAAATAGCTCAATGTGTAACAAATACACGTCATTAATGCACGTACTGGCTCCAATGTGTTGCATAGAAGACATCCATATATTGCATAATGTGTTATTGGAGTTTAATGGCGGTGTAGACTGCCTAAATATCAGGATTGTAAACAACCGCAGACAGCGCTAGCTAGCTTTAGCTAATTTAGCAACTACTAGAATATTCCATCACCGCGAGGTAGCGAGCGTCGGTGTAGTTGTGTCCGTATAGCTAGTTTTATGATTCGAATAAACATATAAGTATTTTTATATTGGCTGTCCAGACACACGTCCTATGTGTGGAGTTATAGCAATGGACTTGCATTCATTTAAGTCAAATATGGTGCGGGGGTTTTGGATGGCTTCTCAGTGACACACCTCACATTGCAACACCGTCACTGACATTTTAATGAAGAAACCAGGCTCTCTTTGATTAGCACTTCACTTGCCAACGTCACATTTGAACAGTTTATTCTCTGTGCCTCTACGAGTAGGTGCTGGAAATAAATCAGTGTATTTAACGTTAAGTAGATGTTTGCCTTTGTTAGGTGGGGGAGTGTAGAAACGCACCAGATGCTACGCTGTTGTTAGCTCGCTTTGTTTCAGCAAAGTCGGGGCCCATGCTTGGAGTGCCCTGCGAAAAGCGTGGTTGTAAAACTTGCAAAAATAAACTATTTTATGAGTTATAGAAAAGCGAAATAATATTGATACGATCATTTACAATTTATTTGTAGGTCGTACGCAGTTTTTAAATTCGTATTAGTCTCACGCCACCAAGATATAATTGCAAACTTGGTAAACGGGAAGTAACTTCATAATCGAAACTACCTGGTTGGCTTGACATGCTTATTCATTTTTAACCTAGCTAGGTTTAAGTTACTAGTAGTCTAGAGGACATGAGTTCAAATTAGGGAGTGGCAGGGATGCCAACAAAACAATTACAGAGTGAGGATATTAGATTTGAAATCAATTGAATCGTTTATTTTACTTGCATCCCTTGATTATAGATTCAGGCTAATATTCTTGACATAGTGTTGCCCAAAAGTCTGCCTATTCTTTAATATTTTTGTTTTTATTCCTATAAGAAATGCAATTGAGGACAGAGACAACCACAATGGTGAAGGACAATAAAACGATACAGCTCTAAATATACCTAAGAGGCAAACTTGTCTTTTTTATCATATAGTACTTCATGAACTTGATATTTGAGGTAGTTATTTCCTCAATGTGTTTATACTGCAAGAAAGTCACAGCCAGTATAATATTAAACCTAAGTGCCAAACTTTTTATTGTAATTTTTTATCCAATCAGCAAATTAAGAAATGGCAAATGTAAAAAAAAAAGCCAAACATCTGAGGGTGCCAGCTATCCAAACTTCTGGATTTACTGCTTTTCTTTTGTCTCATGTTGCAGCAAACCAATACATAGTTAGGATTTGTACACAAAGCAATTTGACATTGTCATTCTGGGCTCTGTACATTTGTAATTGTTTTTAGACCCTTTTTTTCAGGTAAAACAAATGATAAAATAATCAGCTGTGCTATTTTAAGGTTTTTTTTGTACTGGAGTTTCTTGTTACTTTACAGCCTACGTATTTGCTGCTACCAGTAAAACTGGTGAGCTAAAATAAGAAGCTAACATTGGTGTCTTCACTAGTGTTTGTACATTGATAAAGACCTGAAACTTGGTCTGAGCAAATGCCTTTCAAGAAAATGTGAGAGCCACTTAAGAGTCAATCCTTCATTGTGGCTGTTGCACACCAGATGTGAAATATTGATTTAAAAAAAGTGGTTTGTGACGGCTCACTTTGATCGATGTTGTCTGAGAGAGGCGGTGGAGATGAAATGAACAGTTTGATGACTGAAGGGAAAATTAGAATATTTTTTCACTGAGTCCTCTGCCTCAGTCACGATGCCTCCTTTCAAAAAGCTATTTTCACTTCCCCTTTTGTGAATTTGTCTTCATGATCATGATTATGTATAGCAGCAGTTTTTTCTTAAGTGCTGTCCCCTCAACCTCAACTACTCCATTAGACATGAGCTGAAAGAAGTGTCTCGTTTACAGAGCTGCGAGAGCCTCTCAAGACATTTTATTTTATGCTAACAGCGTTTTCAAACATTGTTTTCCTCTTTTGCTTATTAGTTTTGCACGGTGTTAATAAATAATTACATGTTTTCTAATCATTAATTCAAGATCTGCAGTATAGGCCTGTATACTCCGGAAAAAAATAAAATGTCAGATAATTTTAAATACATTTATCATGATCAAGGTATCCAATTATATGCAGGTACACCAGGAAGTGCTGTGTGCTGTGATTTCATATGTATCAAACTAATGTTGAGCCATTTCTTGTAACCAGTCTTGCCTTTAACATCTCAAATGCTTTATTATTTTCTTAAAAATATAAATATGTCTGGTGTTCATGGAACGATGCACCAACAGTGACAAAACATTTGGATAATGATGTTGCAGTTCTATTTCAGAGGAAAGTCAAAACCTTTCAATCTCCAACGTTGTCTTAAAATGTTTTTGTCTGACCATCCGTCCAGAGACGCAGAGTGGACACAGAGACCATTGTTTCAGCTCTATTTACTTTGTTGATTCTACTGCAATCTATTTTGTCGATTTATCAAATACCCTTTTGCTTTATAGATCATGTGCCTGTCACAGTTGTCCAATGTTTCATTTGCAAAGGACTGGTTTTGTCCAAGCAACAGTTCACTGAGGCTCACTGATGTGTTTTTCCTTTTACCCTGGAGCTCTAGGCACAGATGATTACGCTACAGTATGACAAGAGTTGGGCTACACAGAAAAGACTTGTTACATAGAATCAACTCATTGTTGGTTTTGGTTATTTTTTATTGGATTTTCAATGAAAGAAAACGATATCCTGTTAAATCTGTGTCATTCAAATTCTGTTCTTGTTCTTTTAGGAGTTAAAGTTCCTCGCAATTTTCGCTTGTTGGAGGAGCTTGAAGAGGGGCAGAAGGGCGAGGGCGATGGCACAGTCAGCTGGGGCCTCGAGGATGACGAAGACATGACCCTCACACGATGGACAGGCATGATCATTGGACCATCAAGAGTAAGCAGAGCAAACTCAGCATAACTGTCCTTCCAATGCACAGACTGTCAACCATAATGAAGACTAGGGCTGAGCGATGTATCGTTTTAACATCGACAATGCGATATGCACATGCAAAATTGACGCATTGCAGAGCATACAATGCCAAGTCAAACGCGCCATGCTGCAACTTTTTGTGCAGCAGAAAAACAGGAAACTTGCACGGCAAGTTTCAGACATCAATTGCAAGCGCAACAGCCCAGGCTTATTTCAGTTGGTTTATACTTAAGGGTTAGGGTGAACCAGCTATTCTCGCTTTAGTGACGAGCTGTTCCTGCGCTTTATCCGTAATATTTTGGATCTCCTGGATCCCTTCTAGGCACTGCTTGTCTTCATTCACAGATGAATCCCCATTTTTTTTTTTTTACGTAAGCAACATGAATTAGTGGCTCAGTCAGTAGGGGCTTGGACTAGGAATCGTAGGGTCGCCGGTTCAAGTCCCCGAACAGACTTGAAATATGGAAAGTGGACTGCTTCTTGGAGAGGTCCCAGTTCACCTCCTAGGCCCTGCTGTGGTGCCCTTGAGCAAGGCACCGGACACCTCCAATCCCCCCCTCCCCATTGCTCCCCGGGCGCTGCACGATAGCTGCCCACTGCTCCTAGAACTAGGATGGGTTAAATGCAGAGGACTAATTTCACTGTGTGTGCTCTGCTGTGTGCATGCATGTGACTAATAAAGAGGGTTTCATCCTCCGATTCTAATTATTAATATCATGACAGGTTAGATTGTTGACTTAATCCTGGATTGATAGAAGAGTTTTACCTGAATACAAATGTTTCATGGTGAGCAAAAAGCATTTGACTAATCTACTTGATTTCCTCCTGCTTAGTCATTTCAGAAGTGTAGTCAGAGGTTTGGTGTACTGAAACTAATTGTATTGCAATACAGTTCAAGAAAAAGGCTTCACAAGTCATTTTTTCAGGTTTTTGAAATGATTTTCTATGCAGATGCACTCCCAAACAGCCTCATCATTTTAACTCTAGATTCCTTATTTCTAAATGCAGCTGTTCAGGTCCTCCTGGTAGATATTATTGTATGTTTTTTTTAACATTTCAATATATAAACCCAGTAAGGTTTAGTCCAATCCTGTTTAGACCTTTATAGATACTATAGCTGACGTTAATGTGTTGTTTCTCTCTTGTTTTCAGACCAATTATGAGAACAGGATATACAGTCTGAAAGTGGAATGTGGAGCGAGATACCCAGAGGCATCCCCCAATGTTAGATTTGTAACAAAAATAAGCATGAATGGGATAAATAATTCCAACGGCTTGGTAAGTGTCATCACAGTGTTGCTCTGTCTTATTATTTGTTGAACTCAGAAATTGTGTGCCGTTGCAGTTCTGCGACGCTCGGATGTAATAACTCCCTGTCATCCGTCCTGTCGCAATGACTGATCTGGTGCTTTGGTTTTTCTCTCGTCTCACAGGTGGATTCACGTAGCATACCAGTTTTAGCGAAATGGCAGAATTCTTATAGCATTAAAATTGTTCTTCAAGAGTTAAGGCGTCTAATGATGTCCAAAGAAAATATGAAGCTTCCACAACCACCAGAAGGACAAACCTACAGCACTTAATCGTAATGGATTGTTTCGGCCCTCTGACTTAAACCTTACTCTCTTAGAAATATCGTGTAAAATCATCAAGAGGCTCACTTCACACAACAACAATATCGTCTGCAAGAGCAAGATTGGACTTCCGTATTGCGTAGCTCATTTACAAAGAAAATGTCCCTGCAGTTAAACACTGAATAGATAGTGAAAAGACAACAAGACCACAGTTATCTGCCTTTAATCGACTAAATAAATACTTTGACAATGACTTTTATGTTCGACGTGATTCAGCTTGAGTGGGCTTGAAGAGGGAAGCATGACGCCACACAGGCTGTACCAGAGTCCCAATAGTTTTAAGTTTCGATGATCACTGAAGGAAGCTGTGTGTGTGATGGCATGTTCTGTAACTAATACCTAGTTGAAGAGCACGTTTTTGAGTTTGTTAGTCAATTTAGCAGGTTCATTAAAATATCATTCAGATTGCTTAATATTGAACTGTGGCTGTAGTCTAAAAGTAGTGTCACACAGTAAGAAAGATTTTTTTTATAAATATATATATATATCTGTATTTGACACAATACCAATATGTTTCTGTTCGGCCGCTCTTTGACATGTAACAGACGTTGAAGCCTGTTCTGTTCTGAAACCCTTGCATTTAACTTGTTGTGAAAATGGCAGGTGTATGAACTTGTGATTTTCTGAAATTAAAATCACTGTCGAAAAACAACTGTCCCATGGTTGAAATTTTTTGTGACTCCTCAGCTGCACCAACATTTGCCAGTTTTCCCACAAGAGGGCCTCCGCTGACAAGTTAAAGCACGAGTCATGCATTACGGTGTGAGTCAGCGCTGGCTGTCACTGTTGGGCCGTGTAATGGAAACCAGGTTAATGAAACTGCTGGGTGACGCCACACGGCAGTCATTTGATATGTGGCTGCTGCTCATTAGAATAATATAATCAAAATGTCATTCATTATACTCTGCAGGTCCCATTTAGTGGCAAATGTATTAGGTTAAAAAGCCTGTTCCTTAATGATGGATGGCCCGTTCAAACCCGGTTATTATATATTTTCTGTTCTAGGCTGTGAACACTGCTCAGTTTGTGGTGGTAAATATCCACCTTGGCAGTGAGAAGCAAGGGTACTGTTCCCAAAGCAGAATGTGACCTTCTGTTGTTGTTTTCTAGCTGTTCGTTAACAAAGTTTAATTAACCAAATGGGCATTTAAAGGGAATTGACTGCAGATATCTTCTGTCGTAAGTACACTGCTTGTTTTACTCTGTTTAGAATACTTGTGTATTGCTAAACATCTAGTTGCTAAAGCGTCTTTAAACTTAAGTTCATTTACCAGGAAAATGAAGCAAGACCAAATTCTATTATCTACAAGAGTATTTAGTCTGGGGGGGGGGGTTAATCATGGATTTTGGTGGATTTCTTGCAATTTACATTCCTATTATCCTCCGGCACCAGACTCCACTTATTTTGGAAGGATTAGTATGTGATGGTGCAGCCACCAAACATTGATGCACCATCAGTCAATACATTATTTTTTTTCGACCCAGAGCTTGTGACATAATCCCGACATTGTGAATAGCTTTTATGATGGATGTTGAATTTGAAAACCACTGGGCCTTCTCTCAGCAAGTACAACTCTATCCTCAAAGCATTGAAGGCTTCAAGACAGTGCGTCTGTGTGACGTCTAAAAATGATGAAGTGTGGTACCTTGCGCATTCGACCTCGTGTGACCTCCTTGGCCATAAATCTCCCTCTCTGCAGCAGATTCTGACTCTGGGCAGCTTGTCTTGTCTCTGGGTTGGGTTAAGCTCACGTCTGTCGGCCACGTCGACTCCGAACCGAAACACTTGTCAAAGCAGCATACTTAAAAACCAGGATTATTACCGGGGTCACTTGCTGTGTATTCATGCTCAAGACAGCTGACTTGCATAAAGATAATTAGAACCACAAAGGCATCTTGACTCGGTGTGTTTTTACTTTATATGCATATAAATTATACATTTGCATTTGAAAAGCAACACAAACAGAAAACATGCTTGCATTGTGAATTTGTGCATAATTTGCATATCAAAAGACAACATTTTAAAAATATGTTTCAAAGCTACATTTGCATAGGGTGAGCTTTTATGTGATGCCCTGGTATGCTTGACTGCTTCTGTGTCCATTCATGTCAGCGCTCTGTCCCCTAGAGGGCGCTCTACACTCAAGTATGTCATCGGCAGACTCTGAAGGGGCTTCTGTTTAGAGGACATGACTTGTCATGAAAACGCCGCCACTGTGATGCTTCCAGGCTCAGTTTGTGCTTGCTGTCATTATTCCTTAGGAAAGTGACATGTTCTGCAGTTAGCTGTAGGGAGCTACAGCCTTGCTGTTTGTAGGTTACTGTCCCAAAGACTCTCAGCTGGTGTCCCTGTGTCCTTCTTTGGAGGCTGTGCACACTGCTAGATTAATAAGGCAATGTTCTTACAATGAAGCAATTAGATATCTGCATGCAAGATTTCTTATTTCAAATTGTGTGCATGTGGGTGTGGGATGAGTCAGTGTGTGCTGCGGAGGATGACCTTGCTCATCCTCAGTCTGAGCGAGATGAGATTTGACTTTCTGGATGTGACGGTTAGTATATGGGCTTAGCTTTCATCAGCTATATACTCTCCTTGCTTTCTTGTTGTTATATTTATTTTTTTATCCCTCACACTTCTCGGAAGTTATGAATATGAAATCGGAAGTGGCTTGTGTTGCACCCGGTTCACTCAGAACCACAGTCATCCCAAAATATAAAAGACATTGCCCTGGGCTACACAGGCTTATTCCTTTATTCAACACATGTATTTCCAGAGCAGACTTCTCTGAACTCTTTTTTTGAGTCTCATTTGAATGGAAGTAGGAAATCCTTCCTTGACTATTTAACCTCAGACTAATCTGAATTTCAAACTCATGCACCTGCACTAAAGCACCAGCTGAATCCGCACTGGAAGCTCTGAGCTTATTACACTTGTGCCATTCGGTTTATTTTGGTTTCTTTATAAGGTGCCATCCGGGCGAAAATTAAGAGTTATATTACTTCGGGTGGGAAGGACTGGGGCAGAAAGCCGGAGAGAGCTGTTCAGTGATCTAAGATGGGAAGGAATGTGGTGAGGAGGACATACGTCTCGTCTGCCGGCAGACTCCTGGAACCAGGCCTCCGCTACCAGGGCGCTCACCTTTTGCCCCAAAGGGCCAAAAGGTCAAGTCTTGCGTCTGTTGATACTGTAAAAAGCTTTGTCTTCTTTATGGCCACTGAAGGGAGAATCTGTCTGTCTTCCTGAGAAACCACATTTGTTACCATTCTTTTGGTCCTTGTCATAAATTATATTTGGAGTTTTAAAGAGAGGAGAGCCCTTACAGTCTGTCTGCAGATGAAAAAGAAGACCCCATATGACTAAATGTGTGTTTTACATCAAAGAAAGGACATTGAATTAGACACAATGTCATTGAGGTACTTAATGTGAAGATGGCACAAAAGACAAAGAAAATAAATAACAATTAGGTTTCCCATAAGACAGAATTGGACAGAATTTTTTAACATTAAGGTGGTTTCTAATTCCTGGCACCACAGATGCCTTAACGAACACTTGGCATTAAACATTGGCAAGAACAAGGGAGAAACACTAGCTCCACTTCTGTATTGGTCTTTGAGATACTCAGGGGCTCTGTTATGAATATGATGTTCTGCACGTAGTTGTAATTTTACGGCTCTATCCTTCAATGGCAGCCAGCTGAGGTGTTAGGTGAAGGTGAAACTATGAGATCGGTTCGAGACGTTCTGAGGGTTCTTTCTAGTTTTTCTTTAAACCTGCTTTAATAGATTGTTTGCAACAAGCTGTAAACACAACATTCATATGAGTTGATAAAGTTGAACAATGAAATATGTCAGCAAATATTGTGTTAATCTTTGAATAATGAACAGGTTAAAAAAGTCAAAGCAACTCAAAACAAGAACATTAGCCATCAGTCTTGAACGTTCCTATCAATTAAATTTGGTTTTCTTGTTTTTAAATGCCATGTTTTATCCATTTAGATTATTTTTAAGAAAAACATCCTCCAAAACTAACTGAGGAAATTGTTGAAGCAAATCTGACTGCCTAGGACAATTAAAATAAACTTAAGGTTGTGACAAAGAATTTCAATTATATACAAAATTGAGGCAGAGAATGAGGTACTTCTTAATAATTTATGAATGTATTATTAAAAGGAAACAGTTACAATAACAATGTTTGCCTAAGCTAATCACCCACATGGACAGTTTTTTGGTGGCTTCGAAAACAGTGCGTCTGTTGAGTGTTTAAGTGCTGTATTTACAGTGAGATGAATGAATGGCCTCCTCTCTCGCTGTGAGAAAAGCGACAGATTGGAACCACATGGCTGTTGCTCTGCCGCCTCTCGGGGCTATTGACATGCACTTCACAAAGCCATCCGCATTCGGATACGCTGCAGCGGCGAGCGCTTGAGGTCATTTTTATGCACACTGATGTTAGACTGTAAGATCTGCAGGATGACAGCCTGGAGTTATAGGAAAGCTTTGATTTGAATCTGCTGTCAGCGTTTGATGTATGGATCACACTATCTGGAACACGCATTTAAAAGTCAGTGTGTCACTTTGTAACTGCACTTGGTCAAAGTGACACAGAACAGGGCTTCTTACAAAATGTTGCAAAAGCAGGATGAAAAAAAAAAAGCAAATCGTCTCTCTGTGTACTCACTGCATACCAGGTTATTTATACAGAGTGAAAAAACTGTGTAGACTTCATGTCTCTACTTGGTGAGAACTATTAAATTACTGGTGGATGTTTTTAATTACTTCACATAAATGTGGAACACAACACTTCTCCAGTGTTTTGAGGAGGAGGGGGGGGGGGTCTATAATGTCTTACATGTTTAGGGAAGCACTGGCTTGCACTTAATCATGGTGGTCCCTGTGTGATTCTGGCGTTGGAAATGTGGCTTTGTGAGAGAAAAGTGAGCATTCCTTCTGCTGGCGCAAGGGAGAGGAAATGGGTAATAAAACCAGAAGAGAAAAAAAAAAGCCTCGGCGGCGTGCTGGAGCCAGTGATTCTGGGATCCACTTAATTGCTCTTAAATGAAAAAGATTTTTGGTTTCCCATTTGCTGTGTTTAAAGAAAAGTCAAGTCAAATCCCACATGTATACCAGCCAAGCGGTGACTTCTCATTCTGCAGTATGAGCGTTAATCCCTCTCTTTCAGTGGTGCCATCGGTAATATTATTATTAATATCGAGAAAGCTGCTGTTCACAGTCAGCAAACGCCAGAGCAGGCAGAAATTCTGCTCTTTTGCTCATTTACTGAGGCCAGAGAATTCGCTTGGGAAAGGGTATATCAATACTAGTTAGTTGAATGTTTTATCTCTGTGGTTATTCAGACTGTCTCCTGACAAATACACTGATGAAAAACAATCTTTGCTTTGAAATTAGTTATAGCAATGCGGTTTTTCCTTCATCATATTTTGGCAACATTGAGGTAATCTTCCTTATAAACAGCTAGTAGAAGCTAGTTACTATATATACACGCTTTGGGTGAGGAAGTACAGAAGTTTAAGCAGTAAAATTGACCTATAACAGCAATACAGCAACATGCTGTATTCTTTGTAGCTGGTAAAGGTGAATGTTATCTACATTATACAGTATACTGATTGGCAGTTTTTGTATCTGAAATCTTAATCTGCATAGTAGAAAATATAGCTGTAAAGAACTATTGTGGAGTAAAAAGAACAGCATTTGCTGCTGATGTGTTGTGAAGAGGAAATAGAAATACTCAAACGGGCTACAAAATTGGACTGAAGTAACCTACAGTACTCGGATAATTGTACAGTACTTAACCACTTTCCACCACTGAGTAGGATTGAGCAATACTTCAGTATAGATTGATTGTAAAGACTGTATCAATTCATTGATAAACGATTCAATATTATTTATGCAAAGCAAAAACATCAATTCATAACTCCTCTATAACGTCTCTAAGATGCACCTTGTTTTTGAATTTCCCATGGTACGTCTGTGTCATCCAGGCTCCTTCCTAAACATTTGAACAGTGCTTGAACATGAGAAATGCTGCAACAACAGGAGGTCTATTTTTACCAGCTGAAACATTGCTGGTATTGTTTTCATCTGTGAGTCACAGTGTGTTTCATCATGGCAAAATGTGCTCTTGGGGATGCCCAGATAACATTGTCAAATCAATTTTAGTTGTTGTTTTCTGGTGATATAAATGCAACTTATTGTGTTAAATGGTCATATGATATCGTCTGATATTCACCACAGCCGATTCAATGGAATCGTACATATCTCACTTTGATATCATCAGTTAGTTTATCTTTTCAATATCACTATTCTAATTAACAGCCTATAAAATCGTAATGAAACATGTAATTTAGACCCTTACCACTTAGCATGAGTTGTTTTGAATTTTTTCATCTTATTACATCATTTATTAAAGCTCATGTTGAATAAAACATTGCAACATGTCTTTTCCGTATTGCCATCATTGGCCATTTTTATTTCTGAGTGTGATGGCCGGGTGTGAAGATGCCACTCAGCAAGCCATTAAGGCCTGAAGTGCCACACTAAGCTGTCATGTCGTGTCATCCGCTTCTTTTGTACTCATTAATTGTAGAGAGAAGTGTGTCACATCCTGTCAGGCTGACTGCTGGTGTCCCTCCGGTCACCCCTCAGTGCCCGCTGCCCGCTGTTGCTATTGTGGCAGCGATGGCCGCAGAGCAGAGGAGAGCCGGGCCATGCAGGATGTGGGACAATACTGGGAAGGAAGAGGAGGGAATCCCGGAGCTGAGAGCAGAAGCCCGGTCAGCCGAGTGTCTCTGAGAGCACTCCCCTGTGATATCTCCCCCCTCTTCCCCCGAGGATAGACTCTGTCATCCTCTCACCTTATGTGTGTGTGAAGGGAATGAGAAAAAAAGATTGCTTTCATCACAGTTTTCGTTTTCATTTTAAGAGGGGATATCTCCATTTGGCTGGCTTTAGTCTATTACAAAGTGGCTTTATTTGAACTACTCTTTTTTTTAGCATGATTAGGCAGTCGATGAACCCCTTAATAAATTGGCTAAGTAATAGTAGATCTAGGGAAGGTATGAAACAAATGAAAGAACACATGTTCATTTAGGAACAATCCATCGACTGGTTGTAGATTTTTCTTAAAACCGCCAATGTAAACCTCATCGAGACACTAGATGTATTGTCAGGGGGATTACCTTTGGGTGCCATTAATCAGGACCAGATTGTTGTGCCGAGCAACTGATGGATGCAACCACGAGCTAACAATGTCCTTCTGTCTAAAATGACATTACATTGACCATTTATTTACCTTTTTATATACTGCTGAATGCTAAATGGGGGTGTTATAATTCACCTGCTGTTGGTTTAAACCCAAGACTTGAACCTCTTAAGAGTTGAAATATAATCCAGATGAAAGATTTAATGACACCTCTGTGAGCTCAGTAAGCTTCCTTACTGGAGAGACTCTGTCTGCTCATGTTAAAGCAAAAACAATTTCACAAGATTTTTCCTCATGTTTCCACAGGCAGCTTCACAACAGAAC
This sequence comes from Eleginops maclovinus, assembly GCF_036324505.1. Taxonomy (NCBI): domain Eukaryota; kingdom Metazoa; phylum Chordata; class Actinopteri; order Perciformes; family Eleginopidae; genus Eleginops; species Eleginops maclovinus. The sequence goes on from NC_086354.1 coordinate 16,417,218, forward strand.
ACTGCTCTATCATACCAGCAGTGGCAATTTTTTATTTGACTGAAAACAGGCCGTTAAAGTCGCCCTGCTATTATGGACCACTGTGAATCGATGCTCAGGCAGTGATAGACCGCATGGCACGGATGGAGAATTAATGAAGAAGAATCTGCGGTGTGGGGATGCGGTTGCAATTTGCTCCTGCTGAGTGGCTGAAATGCAGTCACACAATAAAAAAAATAAAGAAATGCTAGAACCGACCTTTTAAGGTTCTGCCTCTGGCCACATGAAAACGTGTCTCTCAACCACAAAAGATGATGCACTGGATTGCGCTACAGACAAGCGGGGGAGCAAAATAGATGTCCAAATATTTCCATGGCTCCTGTGGCCTTCTCCTTGCATAGTCCTGGCATGAGCTCATCGGTGTGCGGCTAGTTTGTGCTCCCTCAGCACTGTTCTTTCCCAGTCTGTAAGTATCAATGTCGAAGCTAACTAGGCATTGACAAAGTCCTCTGAGCTCCCTTTCCCACTCCCCACTAGACTGTGGCTCCACTTGGTATTGAGGGTAGAGGTTTTCATGAAGGCAGATTATATCTTTGTGTCACCTTATATTGAAATAGTGCAGGTCATGCTCTCAGGTTTGACTTAATATCTGGAACACTTACGGTGGTCATCTTCTGCCAGAAGTCTGGATGAAAATGCCATTTATCGTCAGTTGCAATAAGGTATTCATTCTTTGTGGTCTGTAATGTATTTTTAAGTGAGCTCACTGTATAAAACAGTTATTTCTTTAATTCCCTCTCAGTAGTTATTTTTGTAAGGTCTGATCCAAATGGAAAAAAAGCATCATAAAACAATGCAAAGACCCTCTTTTTGGGGGATAGGCATTCTTTTGGACTGCAGTTCAAATCTCCCAAAGAGCGAGTGTCTTGTGGTATTTAACCAAGGAATAAATTGACATGAAATGTATTCCTGATAATGCAAACATTGGGAACAGATGAGCCAGAAATAACTCTCCCGGAAAGATGTGGAAGAGATTAAGACTGAACCAACGAAATAAGCGAGTGGAGGTGGGAGGTTGGAAAATTAGATGGGGGAGGAGAGGTAAGAGGTGAGGAGATGGTGTGTGTGTATGTGTGTGTGTGTGTGTGTGTGTGTGTGTGTGTGTGTGTGTGTGTGTCTGGGGGGGAGACTCAGTCCACAGAGGGTTTGCAGAGTGAGTCGACAGGCGAGAACTTAGTCTGAGAGGGGGGTGGCCCTGTGAAAAGGAACTCATAAAAGTCACATTTGTTGGTGATGCATGAGGAAGTGAAGCCAGCTTTGGCACATGTGTCTGTGGTGCTAAATTAACTGTTAACACAAATAATCAAAGTGCAGGGCCCATTGAGCACTGGCGCCAGTGAAATGAGGGGGAGAGGCTGGCTCACTTCTCTCTGGAGAAGTTGCTTCAGACTTGTAGTGAGCTAGCAGGTGGAGGTCTACCAGGGGCTTTCACAGGATGGAAGTGCTTACAAAACAGGCCGACCAGCCCTCTGACAGAGGAAAGCACCGCCGCACTCCTGCTTTCCAGCTATTGTGTGGAAGCGTGCTTCTCTTTTTAGATCTTTCTTTGTAAATCCTGACAACTTGTAGCACAGAGAGACATGGCACCAGCGATTACCCCTATGACTGGCCAAGGGTAATTAAAATGCTACTATTGTGACCTTGGGAGTTTTGTTTTTTTATCCCAGTTTATCTGGCTACTGACAGGATGCCCAAACAAGTGAACTTCCACTTAACAATACCATGTGGCCACAGAGCGGCTCTCTGAGTTGAGATGAACTCGTCACTGATGATACTCATAAGCTTTTATGAGAGGCAGCATCCCTATTGACTTATTAAAGAGGTATGAAATATCCTGTTGTGAGAGTAAGAATACTCTGTAACAGTTTGTTTGGTTATTGTACAAGATGAGTACCCTACTGTCTATTTTCATAATTATCTCCATTGCTGGTCACGAATGCTTTTGGCTTGTGACCCCTTCAAGAAATACTCAGACTTTTTGGCTAATCTTTCGCATTTTTGTGATGAGAAGATTGATAGCACTATTGTTTGTTAAATATGAAGCAGAGGCTAGAAGTTGCTTATTTTAGCAGAAAGACTGGAAACCACTAATGGGGCTCCGTTCCAAGGTGACTTTTGGCAAGAAATTGAATAAGTGTATTTCACAAAATGTCTAACTTTTCCTTATAAGCGATGCAATGTCTCTAAGTTATTTCCTGTGCAAATGGGAAGGTGAAAAAGGCCATTTTCAATCAATTTTCCTCCTGAGACTGAGGCCTCAAGATGTAAAAGATTGCATTACTCTTCGATATTAATATATCGTTTATTCCTCCAAATCTGATATCCCATCTCCCATATCCACTTTTTTAAATTAGTTATTACATTTGGATTATTTTACCACTTTATAATTTCATTAGCATTGAAAGTTTCCCTTTTTTTCCCTACATTTAATTTGGCTTTTCCTGAGCAAGGTCTACTCAGATGGTAATTAACTATTTTAGTGCACTGTGTATTATTGTGTGTATGTGGTAAATTCAACCTTAAATCTTAAACCTATGAAAGCAAAGGCTTTAAGATAAAACTGCATTAAATCAAAATCAGTTGGGGAAAAAATCATATGAACAAAGCTGAATTGAGCTGATATTTTTTGCAATACATTTTCAGCTCCATGGACCGAGTACTGGATAACTGGAGTTATTTCAAAAGTAAATAGATCAAGATGTAGCTGTATTAACAGAGCTCAATTCAAACATGATATCTTTGATGCCGGTATGGGAGATTAAACAAATGAGCTGTATTTAAATATGCCTTTACAAGACCATTTCAGCTCTAGTTTCCCCCTGCCAAAAACAGTGAAGTCGTGAGGGGAAAATAAATACAACAATTTGGAAAAAGTAATACCCTGCAGCTTTGTGACATCAGCACAAAAGAAGCATGGCCCCTGATGCTCTCCACTTCCCATGCAGCCCACAACTGGGCTGTAGACCGAGGTTGCCTGGCGCCACAGTCATCATGTATGTCAGTCACTTGCAAAACTCACTGTTTTCCTTAGAGGATGAGCTAAGCTCCTCCTTCAGCCCTAACGATTTATTTTAGACTCCAGCGTCCAGAGACCCCCTTTCTTGAAATCCCAGTTTATCTTGGCTATGTTGTTTCAATATGAACCAATCAGCTTAGCCTCCAGTGGAATGTCCCCTGGGACTTGCCTTGGTTTCCCAATAGGCCCATTCATTTTGAGGACACAAGTTTAACATCTGGTTTGTATTAACGCTCCCCTACAATAGCTCTCATCTTGGGCTCAGTCGCACAGGAGGGACAAGAGGGCAATCTGTCACTGCAGGAGCATTATTTGATATTAAGACAAGTGAAGAAAGTTGACACTGAGATAAAATAAGTCTAATAAATAATAAAAAATTGCAGTAAACATGATTCTTCCCTTTCCTGTACAGAGTTAGACAAAAAGTTACCACTCTCATTTTTGTATAAATAAGTAGCCAGTGTTCAGTTAATTTAGTTTAGCATGCCATAAAGACATGGAAACAAATTGCAAGTAGCTAGCGTGGTCTTTGTCCGCTAGAAGAAGAAAAAAAGCAGCCTTTGGGTTTTTTTTTTAATCTGCTGTTTTATATTTCTATAATTTGTGACAGATGTTAAAAAACAATTTGAACAGGACATAACATGTTAAGCATTGAACTTAAAATGTGTTGCTAAGCTACTATCTGGGGGTAGCTGTTAGCTTAGCTTAGCATTGTCATCTAACTGTCAGAAAGTAAGTGAATAAACATATCTCCCAAAATGTTCAACTGTATATGTTTGTTTGTTTAGTGTTGAAATGTCAGTTCCCCACACAGTGAAGTTTCTTCTCTTGGCCAAGAAACAATCAGGGCACAAAATAAATAGTTTCTTTGCGTTGGTGTTGGTTTGTATACAGTATATAGAACATGATATAACACATTTATTAGTGAGCTATAGTGGATTTTAAACTTTAAAGAAAACCAAGGAAATGTTAAAAGCCCCAATGCTTTAAATCCAATTTTTTATCGTGGCCAAACCTTTGAAATGCAAATTCCTGGCCCTCACGTGATGCTCAATAAGACCAGTAATGGGGAATATCTCGGTTATTTTATGGCCTACCAAGGAAGTCCAACTTTTTTGGCTTCATGTGGCACTGAGCAACTTTCTCAGAAATGAAAGGAGGCCCCCCTCATACTCTGTATACAGATCTCTTTATACATTCATGGCTTACATTTATAATTCAACACATCTCTACCAGCTCCTGGCTCCTGCTAATCTTTTCATCTAACTATTGACAAGAAAGGGAATATACGTATAATTGGTTGTTGAACTCTACTGATAATTCGTATATATTTTATATCTCCATGGTGTCATTGCACATGTATGGATGTATGTCGTCTGCTTAGTTTGTTTGACCTCCAAATTAGGCTTTGTGCCACCACAGAGTGCTGTGCGGACAAATCTCTGTGATAGCAGACAAGAACACTTTAATACTCCGGTAATTGCCCTCCGTGTTCCAAGTGTATCCAGATGTACCATCGTGGGGGGTTTGTCCTCCGTGAGAGCACACTGAGCCAGCAGGTGCTCTTCTCAGGTAGAGGCTGCTGCTCTCAGCTCCTGATAACGGACTACTTTTGCATCGACCCCCAACACGAGTTTGTCCTACTCGCTCTCTGCCTGCCTCTCTCCCTTTATCAACTGTACCACCCTGGAGTGCAGTGCATTGAGGTGGCTGCCAAAATGCTTGCCAAATGAAGAGCAAGAAGGGGAAGCAGGCAAGGGTGCTCTAAGTCTCTTATCTGCTTTTTGAAATTTCTTCCAAAGAAAAATATATTTTGAAGTATCCTTCAATTAGGCTGTGCACAGAAAAGTGAAGTCTTTTGACCACAGTGTTAAGGCAATTTCACTATCTGCCTTATAGAGTAAGTATCTCAGATGGAAAAATATGTTTTTGTGCTTTAAATTAAGACTTTCAACAGACTCTATCTCTCTGTCTGGTTGAGTTCTATTTAACTGAATGGAGCTTTTACATCTATGAAAATGAGCTTGTTATCTATTTTCACTGCCCAAATTGCTCTCTCTATATTCATACAACAACAACTCAGGCATATTGTTTATGTCTGCTTCTTTAGTATTTACACGGCTGTCTCTGTTTTTTGTCACTGTGGAACCAACTACAATGAAACCTTCTTGTTATAACCAGAAACAAAGGTTTATATATAATATCATCTAAATCCAATTGATCTTTTTTCAAAATGGGATACCCCGTAAGATTTGTCATTAACTTTTCATTCATCCAAATAAATTGTTTTTCAGTGCGCCTGAAAGCAGCAAAGCTTGCCATCCAGCTTCACAGATACAAATAAAAAAGTCTCTTTCAACAGATGAGACACATTTCCACATTAGTGATACTGAAGGAATGTTCTTTCATGCTTCATCACTTGTACTCATCAGAACAAATGTCATCAGGTTTAGTACATAGTTTCTTTCCTATTATGAATAAAAGTACAGAAACACAGGACAATTAATTTTGTTTCCTAGAGTATGAAGATGACGTTTGTACTATATATTCAATCAACTTATTTCTGTAGTAATAGAAAAATAAGAAGCTGCCGTCTTTATTTGTTTAAAGTCAAATTTAAATATATTTATTAAGGATTACCCTTGAGATTTAAAACAAAATACTTCAATGCTTCCTAAAACATGCACCCATGTATCACCCTGAAATCTGTAGCAGAAGGATTTGTCCTCTGGGGATCTTGAACGTCTTTATGCATTTTTATTTGAGACCATCCAATATGTATTGAGATGTTTGCAACCCTGAACCTAAAGCGGGGGAGTGAATTACAGAAATCTATAAACAGACATACCTATAGACAATAAAATAGTGAAGACAAACCTAGCATTCAGACAAAAAAAGAATAGAACAATACATTTGTTTATGTTAATTATAATAATAAAATACAAACAAAAATGTGAACAAAAGATACAATGAAATGGGAAAGAAAATGCCATAATAACCTGTGTCTTAAGCCTAGATGATCTACATCTGGACTTCCTCTGTATTGTCTTCCTACAGTATATGAGGGTGAATGTTAAGGTCACTAATTCACTAGCAGTAACTTTGTGTCAGACTTCATATTAAATCCTGGCCATGCTCAGCCTATGGCGTCTCTCTGAAGCTCAAACATTTTGACCTCTGACCCCGGGGTGGTTTGGTTTACAGCCAGAGTTAACAGTGCTGATAGCCTGCTGAGAACCTGCCCATTTGATCCAAGAGACAGCTCGCTCTGGACTGTTTTACGACAGTCCTCCAGTAGATTATCAGAAAAGTTCTTTAAAATCCTTTAGATAACCTCAGCATGTTTTTTTCCACATTTCCTTGAATCCATTTTGTGATCGAGCCTTAAAAACAGAGCATGGCTACACAACAACATAGAGTGGGTTAAAGAATTGATAAATAAAATATGGTTTTAATGGTCCCAGAGTCAATATAATAGTTTAAGTTTCCTTGCAAATGTCATCTAGCAATTATGGGACGCAGACAGAGATAATATTGGACAGAGCAGAGAGCATTTATAAACATGACAAGTCACTTTCCGTGTTTAACACAAGGCAGGGCAGACTCTGTACTCGTAAAACACTCTGTGGGACTTCTCAGTGGGGGATGCACTGGTGGGGTCTCCCATTGCGGGCGTGGTGTGTGGGTGATTATGAGTTGTGGAAAAAGAGCATCAAAATGTCCTGTTACATTTAAATCCTGGAAGTTGAGGCAAATGGAGGTCAATTTAACAATACAAAATATATATCAAAGGATAAAAGTGTAAAGGTTCAGTGTTAGTCTTAAAAAATTGTTTGACAAAAACAACTTGGCACCAATTTCCAATGAGGCACCTTTATGTTGGCTTTCAAAGTAGTGGCTTTATTAATGGTTGGTTAATACATTTATACATTTCTACGGGGTTCTCATCTTTAATAAGTCACCAACATTTCATAGTCAAAGTAAGTGTCATAATACATGTTTTTTGTAAATAATCCATCCTGTCTGCATCTGCAAATGTTCATTTACACTTTACAAAGTTACTAATTAGAAAGTGTTAAAGGGGAAATGTAGAGAAATCTTATCTCAGACCATTTACTGTCTTTCATTGCATTTCAGTCTTCATAATAATAAGCAGATAGCATTTTTTCCTTTTGTACTGGCCATGGCTCAGCTGTCACCACATGACCTAAATACAGGACATCAATCACATGATAACCAGTGTTCATACATGACTTTGTTGAAAGATACTTTGACCTTTAAATAATAATGTTTGTGTATTTTCAAGGCAATTTGCTAATATGTACACTTTATACTAATGCTGACCTTCCAGGCAAACCCTGTCTTTTATACGTCCAAATAATGTTTCCTTACAGAATAGCTGACTGAATCAGATTTTGAGTGAAATGCGATTCCTCTGGATAAGGTTTGCAGGTTTAAACATGTGCTTAATATTGTGATCAGAATTTTTTATTAAAGTCTCCGTTGACATGTTGCTTCACATGGGAAACTGTCGACAGTCTGTTTGGTGATAGTTGTGTTTTCGGACTTTCCGACTTCCTTTGATTATTCGTGATACGCCAAAAACAAAAGTAAACCAGGTGAAAAAATGTTTGTCTTTTATCGTAATTGACGATGCTGTTTCATTTTATGGGAACTTCCTTTTCTAGTAGACTGGGCAACCCAAGCAGTCTTAAGTTTTTGTGGTTTCCACTCATTTCAGCTCAAAATGAAATCCATCTTAGGTATCATATGACAGAATATAACATTAATCTGTCAAGTTTATGTTATTGTTGTGAAGTGCAGACTTTTTGAAATCAAAATGGGTTCTATACATTAAAATTCTTTAAACAATCCTGAGGCAGATACGGATGTTGTGAAAAGGAGATATTCATTTTCAAGCTACTTTCATCACGAAGTTTGTTGTTTAGCAGTCAGCTCAAAAGTCTTGGATGTCAGAGATTCTAAACAGCATGTTTACACAAACACAAATCCAACAATACTTTCATTTGTATTACCAAGCAACAAAAACATTATTCTACCAAAAAACCTAAAATAAATGTTCTCTAGAAGTAGAGTTTCATAAAGCAAAGCATTGCTCAAACAGTTATAAACTTTATTTGCATTGTAAAATGATCTGCAGAATGTTAAGTATTTTCACTTGTAGTGAGTTTGCAAAATTATGCAAAAGCGCCAGTGTGACCTTTGAAATAAATCTGAGAGGCAGCTTATTAAGAATGTAAAAGGTCACTAAGTTATACATGAACTATCTCCTGCAGCGCAAAATGGAGCAGGAGACAAGAGATCAGTGTCTAATGTGTAAAACATGTTGTAACATAGAAGTTAAACCTTAAAACAGATAAGGGAATAAAGTTAATGTTGCTCCATAGAGAAGTTTCTTGTATTCAGAGTTTCCTATGACACAGATAATGACCATAATCTAATCAGTGTATTCAGACGCCAGAATGATTTGAGCCATTGATGCAACAACTGATTTGTAACACAGGACATTTGTCATTTTGGCCGCCAAAAATCCTTTTTAAAACACAGAATGAATTTGCAAGTGCAACAACATGGCATACGTTTCTGCTGATGAATTATGGGAGCAAATGGGAATCCATCTTATCAGCTACTGAAACAACAACATATTTGGTTGAGGGCCAGTTCTGACATTCTTCTTGCACCGCACAGATTTAGCCTTGTCCCTTGATGGTTAACACTTGATTTCATTTTGCCTTCGGGATAATTTTCCGTCGCTTAATTGAGATGGAACACAAAGTTGTGCCAGACAGTGTGATGCACCGGTGCGGCTGTGTGGGTCTCACTTCGTAGACCGTCTGTCTTACTGATAGCCCAAAATATACTCAATTTGATGTCTCAAACTTAAAATTGAGGGCACAACAGATAGGTGTTAGACATATTGCCTCCAAAATTGTGGTAATATTTTTCTTCTAGCATATGAGACAACTATTTCTAGGTCAAGATCCCTTTAAGGCAAGACAGCAACTATTTATTTTAAAAATGCCTGAACCTGGAGCTATTCATATTTTGGAGTCGAAACTGGATTGCAATCAGTGATAATATTATGGTCAACATGTTTCCCTTACTGCTTTATAGAATAGTTTCACTGAAATTTTGTCATCCATCTATTCATCTTCTGCCACTTATTCAGGGTCAGTTAGAAGATGGATGGATGGATGACTGGATGGATGGATGGATGGACAAATCTATGCCTTGAAATATTTCACAAAGTAACAGACTGAGACTTTCTCCTGAGTTGTCCCTTTGTGTCACATGGATGGCAATGTCATTGTTAGCTGGAGAGTAAACACTTGTTTTATTGTTAAGAGCATCTTTAACCACAAGCTTTGTTTACACCAACAACTATACAGATTAGAGTAGAAAAATAAACCTATTGCTATAAAATAAGCCTTTATTGATTAAACTGTTATGCTACCACATGCTTAAACAGGATGGATATAGGTACAATTTACAGCTGAAATCAACAGGATTGATACAAATACAATGAACAGCTGAAAATTACAGCACGAGTAGCTAGGGACAACTTTTCTGTGAAAAAACATACTTTAAAAGGTAAATTACTGACTGAAAACACAAATACCGAACAACAGCCAAATCAGATTATTGCCATTTTAGAACCAGAAATATTTGTGTATATTTTATGGTTTATAGTATTTTTAACACTATAAATCCAAGTATACAAGCTATAAGTAAATGATCTTTTAGTTTTAATGTGTTTGCACATTTTCCAATGATCCATCTCTGATAAGCACTGAGGCCGTCTGATCTCTGGATTTGGATGTGAGTGGTCCATATCTACAGACCGTTACTAAAATATGCTTTTGAATGCATGAAATTACAGAGATAATTGAGCTGATATTCAGCAGCAACATTGCACAATGTCGTGATGCTGACTTTTGATGGCGCCTAACAATACAATCAGTGTATTTTAAGAAAAACACAGAATCTAATGCAACACTATAAAGAGAAAATAAAGGAGCCTTTCGGATCAAACAATGCTTTGTGAGACTGAAGCTAATAAGCTCTAAGTGTCCATTAAGAGGGTTCCACATTAACTACCTCGTCCCAGACTCTTTTACAACACGTTTATTTCCCAATTAGTAGTAATAATCTGAATGGCTGGCAGAAGATCTCGCTAGCTTCTCTGAAATAGGCTACAATTAGAAGCATTGTATTGAATTAGCATTGTGGAGCCTGAAGTCGCACTCCTGTGAGGGCTAGTGTTTTATTTGTCACCTGGGAGCACTGCTCTGAGGCCAGGTCACAGATCCACACAGCAGGGATCCTGTAAAGTGCCTGCTGCTGCCGCCTAGGCTGACCTGCAACAGGCCCGCCATTCAACCATCTTGTGAGGAATGTCTCCTGCAGCAGTGGGGGGGTTGAACGGAAGTTAGATGTGGTTTAAAGGGAACAGACGGATGGACCGTGCGCGCACAGTGTATCCTTTGAAAAGTCGTTCAAAGAATCCTTTGACAGCGACAGTGTCAGCTGATAACAAGTCTTTGACTCTTCTCTGGTATGTAATGTGCTGAAGCAGTTCAAACACCGACAGTGCAATATGATACTCTCTATTATTGTTCTTTAGTTAATCTTAAGAACCTCTGCTACAAAACAATGCCATTATTGTCCTATTAATTTGAGAGTTTACATTAAAATGTGTTTACCTTGAAATGTGATGATTTATGTATTCAACTCTCAGTGCATAATATAAACCTCAATCAGCTGTCATTTAAATGCTGCTACCATGTTAATAAATCAATAATCCTATATTAAAACATCTATAATAATAAATAACGTTCTATGAGAAGGCGTTAAACACAAAACCAATACATACATGCATTCATATAATACTAATACTAATAATGCACTTGTTTTAATACTGATTTCATTTAGGAAAATGATTTAAATGCATTATCCTCCACTGCTAGTGTATCACTGGCAATTGTATGTTTGATTTGTTCCAATATCATTTGACAGATGTCAGTCAAGGACATTTAAAAAAAAAAAGGACATATCAAGCTCAATTTCAGGTTCATATTTGTATTTCTACTGTGACATGTTCACACGCTTTAATGTTCAAAAAGCTCTTTATTTTTCTCATTCTGCCTGTGCTGCAGCACTTCTTTTCTCCTTCTGTCTGAAACTAGAGCCCAGTCAGCTCTGATTGGATAGCTGGCCAATTCTGTTGGGATTGGTCAATCACTTAAAGATGTCCCGCCCCTTTGTCTATCACGTACAATGTGGGGCCTAGGCCTAGCCAATAGAAGCGTCGTTGTTAGATACTGATGTCATTTTGTTATGGAATTGGAGTAAAAAACTAACAGTCAATATTTTCCCTTTTGAATAGTAGAATAATTAAAGCACAAAATTCAAATACTCTGGTAAAGTGCCATAAAATTGTACATTAGAACTGAAGTAAATGTACTTACTTTCCACCACTGGTCAGACTTAGTGCTCCCTTAAATACTAGATGATTCTTTTTCTAAGAATGTATAAATTAAAAATTATTATAATATCATGCTCATAGGACCATAATGATGACACATCATTACCCAAGTGTTTTCTTATCAAATAAATGCCTAAGGGGCCTCAGGAGTCAGAAGTGAAGGAACATTTTCAAAGGAGTAAAGGGGTCAATCAGGATATCTGGCTGAAGATGGAAAAATGGCGTGAAGCACTCAGACTTGCACTCTGCAGCCAAACGCACAGCGACTTGTGCGTCATCAAATTACCACGAGTGTTGCCAGTCTCAATTGTAGGGTAACATAATGAGTGTGCTTTGCCGTAATAACGAATAATTGCAATTCTAATGGCACGGCATATTTGGCTTCAGCTGGTATTAGTTTCATCATGCCTCCTACTGTTCTTTCTTTCTTTCTTTCAGTTGATTTCAGTTTATCAGTAACCTTTCAGTCCACCGAGACAATCATACTTCACACGAGACAGTAAGTGTCATAAAACATTACAGTAGCTGCATTGTCTAAGCCTTGATTACATTAATCCGTCTGCACAACCACTATCATCAGCCTATTCTCCATTATTCAAGCACAAATGAAGAGAGAATAAGTTGAATGTCAGCTGATACGCGCCTCCAGCTTGCTGCGACAGTGAATCGCCCATGACTGGAGCACAATTAGCTGCAGCAGCGGGGCGCCGATCTTAACAATGCTGTTGTTTTCCTCCTGCCATTGCGGTTCAGTTTTATGGCCATCCTGAGCACACGTTTTCACCTCTGTTTTGGATTTACAAGGCAAATAGTTGGTGGAGACGTGATGTAAGGAGTAAGTAAAGAACAACGATAAAATATTTAACACATTTATTATTTAGTGTAGTTTGGCTGGGGCCAGCATTTGTCACCTTCTGAAAGGCAAAATATTCTATGTGTAATTTACATTGCTGGGGGAACTAATAAGTGAAGTTCGTTGTATGTTTTTAAACAGTCAGGTGTCAGGTTCATGAATGCATCCATACTGACATAAGAAGGTAGCGGTGAATTGAAATGGCATGCCGAGGTGACCGGTGCCAGCTTGTGGTTGGACTTGTGTGTGTGTGTTGCCGGGTAGAATAGACGCAGTCAGGGCCGAGAGTTGAAAGGGCGAGGGAGGTGGTGGCAGGAGCCCGGTGCGGAGCAGTCAAGGATAGACCTCCAGTGTTTGTGGAGTAAAGGAGGCCGGCCAGCTCGAGTTCTGGGGGGACTGTGGGGCTCGTGGGCTGGCTAGGGGGGTGGGGGGCCGGCGGTGGTGGTGGCGGGTAGGAAGGTTTTCTAACCAGGAGACTGTAACTCATTGTAGCCTGACTCCACTGGCTTGGGTGGCAAAGATCGTGAAGTCCTGGACATTCATCAACCTGCCGAGGAGGGCCGACTGACTGGAGCCAGGGTCTGTTTTCTTCCCCCCTTCTTCTCCCTCTCACCGTGTCAATGGGATCTAGTGCGACTGTGCTGAGGCAGCCGCCCCGAGGAGACAGACCCGGGTCAGTGCAAATAATCAGGCCTCTGACGCCTTGCCTCGTTACTGGGCAGGGGTGGGGGGGGGGCAAAGTTGAGTGTGGGGGATCCCAAAGGAAACCAGGGGACAGGGGTCGGGCAGCAGGTCTTGTGAAGAGGAAAAGGTCACGATATGGGCATGCCTACAGAAGGATAACAACACAGAAAACACTGCGATGTACTACGTCCAGTATGTTGTTGGTTTTAGTTTGTGTTGGAATGGATTCATGCATATGTGAAAAGGAGACTCAGAACATGTTACATGGCAAAGAAAACAGCCTTCCTTAGGAGAAATGTAGCTGGGGAAATTACATGATTCTTGACCACAATCATGGCCATCGGGTTTCCAATCAACATGACGTTTAAGAAATCAGCTTACTGCAGAAGGGCTTTTTCATAAACATTACTTGCATTGTGCAAAAAAGGACCAGCCTAATAAAACCATATCTGTATAATGCTGATCGACACACAAGTTATGGTGCCGGCACCAAAAAGCCAAAAGGAGGAGGAGACTGTAGACCCAGTTCATGTTGTATTCAGGCTAGTTTTAAGCAATCATATTTAAATCTAAATTCAGTTTGATTAGAGACCATCATTTTTGATTAATGACTAAAGATTTCAGCAAGTCTCTCTTACAGTGTATCTCACAAAAAAACAACCCAAAATTGCATGGATCATAACCCAGTAATTTAAATTAACGTAAACACAGAGATTAATGTAATAAAGCTTTTAAACAGGTGACAGTAACATCAGTCATCTTCTTCATTTTCAGCGTTATCTGTACATTTCTCATGCCTAAGGCTGCGCATTGTGACAGAAACATGGCTGACCTTTAATAAAATCCGACGGGAGGAAACCGCACGGAGGACAAAGCTAAAACATTGGTCTGGCCATGGGAGCTTCACTCTGTAAGTCATCAGCAGCTTTCTATGACTTGTTCCCAGTGATAATGGCGCTGAGTCAGGGCCGGAGCTCTGAGCATGGGAAAAAGTAAAAGGAGGAATGTGCGGGGGAAACACTGTCTGCCCTGATGGCACTCCAGAGTCTGCTCTGTGTCCTCTCCAAAACAAGCTTTTGTCTTTATTATGACTCAGATCTTATGTATTTACATAACTGAGCGATGTTGCATTAATACTTTAATTACATTAATATTCACTTCTGTCTACTCCTGGTCACCTGCATTAACTTAATATAGGCGGTAGCAGCTCTTGGAAATGTTTTATTTCAAGTCGATGAACTTATATGACTTTATCTACTTGGAGCTTGATAATATGATTTAATGCATGTTGAAATACCCTGGCTGTGACCTGCTTCCACACTCTTGTCTTCATTTTTAGCAGCAGATAAATTTCCCTGCGAAAGTCATAATTTATTCTCATGCAGACGTCATTCTCGTCTGCTCATTTAACGTCCCACCGCTGAGCCATCTGAGGCTCATTATCCCGTTGGATGGGAATATTCAGACATTTGCTGCACCTTTTGTACTTGTTAACAGTCTCTGTCCCTTGCTCCTCATCAGTCTTTGCTTTGAGTTCTCACTTACAAATTTCCTCCCCTGCCCCCCTTTTTGTGTCTCCCCTGCAACACCACCCACCTCCACCTCCCCCCAAGGCCTCATGGGAGCTCAGCAGTACAAATTTCCATTTATACCAGTGGCTGGGGCTGACGACACCGCAACGCTCTACCCCACAGATTGACGAGCCCTCAGATGCCGATTTACTGTACATGGCAGCCACTCTGGAGCCGCCGCACATCTGGAGTGGAGTACGCTTACTGAAAAACAGGGGCCAACCTTGGCCCAAACAAGTGTAGCAGAGCAAAACCGATGAAAGGCAGGCTCCCCCCTCCACACACACATCCTCAAAATCCCCCCACCCCCTTCTCCAGAGCCCAGATCTCCGAGCTATTACAAAGACCTTGGAAGGACTGGATTCTGTAAACAAAAACTTGAGAGAGGCATTAAGAGACATGGTGGAGCTAATGATGTGATTGTGGTGGGAATGTCTACACCGGAGTTGCTGACTGAAAGTGTGACTGTGTGTGTGTGTGTGTGTGTGTGTGTGTGTGTGTGTGTGTGTGTGTGTGTGTGTGTGTGTGTGTGTGTGTGTGTGTGTGTGTGTGTGTGTGTGTGTGTGTGTGTGTGTCTTTCAGTCAAAAGATAGTCACATTGAAAATCAGTCTTTCATAAAGTTTGCGACAGAAACACTTCCAAAAGTGACAACTTTGATGTTGAAAAGAAAGAAAAAGAACTAAAGAGATTTCAATTTGATGTAGAATGTATATGGCATATTTATTTTCTTTACATTTCCTGGGAATTCATTATTTTGGCTTTAAGGCTTTAGACTATCAAAAACAGAATTACAGAATGTGAAAAAATAAATAATTTGATGGCTTGTCAGGTCAAAATTATTTCACAATTTGACATGAGAACAACAGAAGAAAGCAGTTGGCTTCCTGTAGGAACCTTACATTTTGTAATCTCGTCTTTTGCAATTCACAGCTGACATTGTTCCCCACAGGAAGGAAAGGTTTCATAAAGCTGGTCCTCAAATCAGGGAAAAGTACTGTACATATCAAAATACTCAAAAGAGAAGTCAATTTTTCTCTAAGATTCTGTCAGTAATTGAACTTTTACTACTCACAAAAAGAAATTAGTTTAAAATTGGTTTGATTTCCAAATTCACAACCCAGATATTTCCGATTGTAACATTATATCCTCATGTGAACAATCTTAAAAAAGGCTCTGTTCAGCTCTCATAATGTGTCCTACATCCTGCTTGTATTACTCTCAGATCTGGTTGTTGCTTAGCTCAAACCACAGAGACGGCGTCAGGAGTCTCTCCTGTTCACCATATTGAAAGTGTGTTACTGTGTGTTTTGCGAGAGTGTCGCTGCGTCTGTGAGTGTGTGCGAGGTAAAAAGTGTCAAGGAATTCATTGTCTGTTCTCCACCTGTTATTATTCTGGTCCCAATCAACCTGCTAGCCAGTCTGGAGCCAGTGGCCATCTGGAAACACTGCTCTGTTTATAAACTTGGCAAGGATCAGCACTCCGGGGCTCTGACCTCCCACACAAATCTGGAAACAATTAGAGCAAGACAGTCTGGCTGATTACTGCGAAAGGCCCCAGCGTGGATCCCACTGACGGCTGCGGGGACGCCAGACCCTTGTTAGGGAAAATGCGAACTCAGTACTACACAAAAACCCTCATGCAATTATCACACAAAACACTTACACTTTCATGGTTGTGTAGCCTTTTCATGTAGTGTCTCTAGTTTTGTATTTATGGCCTCTTTTTTTATCTCACAGACAAGTGGACCTAGTCAACCACCCACGCACACAAACAAACACAATTTATTGATCTTTTTGCACAGCTCATGGGATGTGACTTGCACCTCTCCTTTATTTAAGGAAACTGGCTTCCATAACCTCTGTCCACATGTTGACTCATGCTCATGAAAACTAAATATAGATGTGCTTTAAAGAAAAAACCAAAAAAGGAGAAACTGTTGGATGATATGTCTTTTTAGATCACAATAAACCTTTTGTTGGCTGCCTACATTCCTCTAATAAATCTTATATTCATTATACACATGCCCTGACTGTGCCTGTGTAATACCAACATACTTCAGAGCCTGAAATTCAAAGGCAACTCAGTTTGATGACAGATTAGAAAAGGGGTTTCCAATGGAAATAAGCAGGGGTTGTCTGCATCGCTTTAATCCCTCCAGACCTTCACTAAATCATCACAGACATTTTCGTGATGTGGAATATTGCAACTCATAAAAGACAAACAATTGCTTCAGTGTGTACAAACATTTAATTACATTGATTCAAATAATTAGCATTCATTTGCAATGCAATTTATGCAAACAAAAAGTCCAAATTAGTTTAGGAAAAAAAAAAATCCTCATTTTGATGTAGTAAATTGACGTCTGTGCAGTGGTCCAGGGTGAATTTTAATCAAGTCACCCAAATGATTAATTAGCAGCACATATTTTTTCCTGTTAGAAAGGTCTGAATCATTTCTCACATGGTATGCAGACCAACGGAAAAGCCTCAAAAAGCTTCATTGTGCAGGGATCTTATTATAAATAGCCAGAAAACATTCATCACTGGCAAATACCAAAGCCATACATCAAGTTATAAAAATGTACACAATTCACATCTAGTAGTCGGTGTTTGTCCAGAAGTCCTATGAATGAAGAATCACATATGTGTGATGTTAAGTCTAAATGATTTCCTCTCCCTCGTTTATTATTAGGAGTATAATGAATCAAGATGATAATGTTATGCTGGTTGATCCTAGCGTTAACCATAAATGTGATAGTTACTGAATCAAAACTACACTCTGGACATGGGGGTGAAACAAGAGCTGTTACTGTTTTACAAATCACTCCGGCAATCTTAACCATTAGTTCCTATCGGATAGTTACCATTGATCAAATTATGGTAATTATCCCAATAAAGATGAGAAAATTACGAAATAAAATCTAACAAAAACAAATCTCGTCTTACAATAATAATGATGGCGTATTATTGCTCCCTCTTCTCTCTCTCATTTTCTCCTTCTCAGGCTCCCTGCTTCTCTCGCTCTCACACATTCGGTCTTTTACAAGGATTTATGGTATTCTGTTCACAGAGCATGTGAATAAAGCAGGAGGGGCTGCTTTTAATTAGCAAAGATTATAGGAAATGGGCCCAAAGCCCAATAGAACATTTCCAGCTGGAAGTCCAGCCTCTGTGTGAGCAGCAGTGCAGCTCAGCAGCTATAGTTTAACAAGGAAGGAGATGGAGATTGAATGCAGATACTACATTACATGGTACTTTCCCATTTCTGTTTCATTACTTATGTTGTTGGCTGTGCTGCTCCTGTGCTCCCCGTGGATAGGAGAAGTATTCAGGGGCTTTACTGATGTGAAAGTACCAATACATTTAGTAAACGTACAGAAGTAAAATGTACTTAAAGTATCAAAGTGCTTGTGCTTCAGTGAAATTCCCCCTGTAATTATTACATTATTGCTTTTCATGATGGATCAATGAATAAGCTGCTGTTTTACTGTTGTAACTGGTTGATGTGGAGCCTGTGCTTCACATACAGTGAGGTGGTTTAGTCTAGTGGTTCTCAACCTAGGGATCTGGCCCCTCCAAAAGGACACAAGATAAACATCAGTGGTTGTGGGATTCTACTAGAAACATTTGTATGCTTTTTGGGCAGGAATTTGTGATGATTATACTGTTTTTGGGCCTTCTTTGAAGCATCTGAAACATCTGAAAGGTGGCACTGATTCTTTTTAAAGGGTGAAATGTAATAAAGATTGTGAAACACTGGTTTAATCTTTAACATTGTGTGGTATTCCTTTTTCATAAGCCTCTTATGTTTTATCATACTATTTTGCATACTTGCACGGCCCATAATGTCAGACAGTGTTTTCCCTCCGCACATTCCTCCCTTATTTTTTCCCATACTCAAAAGGATGGAGCGTGATTATCCTTTTGCCATTAGCTGACGCTGAAGCGGTCCCTGTTAAGCCCAGATGTTGGTGTAACCCAAACGGCACCAAAAGATTATGAAACAAGTAGTAAATGGTGAAATGAAGGTAAAATCAAACACTTTTAAAACAGTCACAGTCCGTGAATACATGACATATCTCAGAGTGAAAATCTTAATTTTTCAAATGCAGTTTTTGATAAATGTCAAGTGACTTATGAATCACTGTTTGATATTGTGACAGATTCAGCAGTCAGTTATAGCTCGGTGAGTCATCGCAGCGCTGCAATAATCATTTCCTCCTACAAAAAACTTCTCAAACTCCTTAATATCTACAGAGTCTGTTTTGTGATCAGCTATTAGTTATTCCCACTCCGTCATATATTTAGTCTAAAATTAGACACCGTGCTCCTGCTTTGGGAAATTAAAGCCCTCTTTGAAAGTAGCAGCCACGTTTGGTCACATGTGCAGCAAAGAGCTCGTGTCATGTCATCTTGACCCTTTTCCTTTTTAGATACTGTGAATGTGGAACAGAAAAAAAGAAATGGGTGAAAACAGGATCCTGATGGGGCAGCGTCTGGTGCCTGGAGCTGGTGTATTTTTGACGTAGCAGAGGAAGAGCGAGGGCAGTGTCCTTCCTGGTGTTGTACAGCTTCCTGTACAAACTGGAATTTGATTCAGAGCCACTTGTTACATTCACTCCCGGTGCCATTGTTTCACTGACCATTGATCTTCGGAAATTTGCTTCGGCTGACAGTGGAGGCACCCTGCATAATGGTGGATGTAACTGAGTACAATACTTCACTTAAGGAGAGACAGTACACTGCATTGATCAATTTTGAAATGTTGGGCTGTTTTGCTTCTATGATATGTCTAAATAAGAGAGAAAACATCCAAAATAAACAATCAGGTGTTTACTTCACTAACTTAGTCTATTTGCACCTCCAGATATTAGAATTCAATAAAGTAAGCATAAGAAAATGCCTTTATATCTTCAGAGATGTTCAGATTTCACTTCTGAAATCTATTTAAATCAGTACATACAAGATAGGTCCTTAAATATTCAAACAATACAACTCAAAAAGCTTGTAATATAAAAGGAAATGTACACAATCAACTACCAAAGTTTCATGGTGGGAACCATTAGTTACACTCTTTAAGCTATTCACCTGGGGTATATACAATATGTAAATTTTTTTGAGTTACTTTACCTAAGTATTTCACTGTTATGCAACTTACTTCACTCCATTTAAGATGGAAATGTTGTACTTTCTACTTCACTATTTGTATTGCAGACGTAATGCTCTGCATAGCCACACAGGTGTCAATCCATCTGGCTGATTAGACCTCGAGTCAGGTGTGAGTTGTGTTGAGCCATTCTGAGATGTGATGAAAGGATAAAAACGGGGTACGTTACCTCCTGAAGGGGGCCTGAAATTAACAAATCTGTGTAAAGGTGTTGGGAAGTTCTACAACATAAGAGTAAAAAAGTTATGATACAAGTATTTTCAGGTGGATAGTCGAAGAATATGAATACCTGCAGACATGTTCTACTATTATTCAGGATTGAATACATGTCAAGATAACAGCATATTCTGTTTGGATCTTCTGAAGTGGGCCTTTTTCCAAATGGAGGTCTATTCGAGCAACATAAGTGCAAACACCTGTGAAGGCGGACTGTAAAGTCACATTACACTTCTGTTCTAAAAATATATGTCCGTCTCCCATTCATTTAAACTGATTCTGAAAAGATATAAGAATTCAAGCATGTTTCCTGTTTGACTGTGGACTCAGGCTCTGGCAGACTTGCATATCTGAGTCACCCTTGTACAGCTTATTGTGCTCAGGTGACAGTGGAAACACTGATGCACAGGGTTTGAAAATAAAGAAATCACTATTACATTGTGATTTTGCTACCAAAATAAAGGATGTGATACTTCCTCAGCACGGATTCTGACTAATCCTACTCCTCTTCAAATCATCACATGCAGTAACATAAGGGAAAGATCTGTCAGGTTTCATGTTAAACGTCATCAGTAAGCTGCCATGCTCATCAGTATCAGTAGTCACTAAACGCATCACAGCCGTGGCTCAGAGGTGATTGCTCTTAATTAAAAAAGCATGTTTTTGTTTCTAATAAGCAACCTCTGCAGAATTCAGACACATTCCCCACATTCATTTCATATTTTTCCTCATCAACATGCCTCTCTGACCAACAAAGCACATATTATATTTAGTGTGTGTGCATGAACAACACATACTCATTAGAGTGAATGAACACACCTGTCTGTTTGGAGTCCAGGTGCTCGCTGCAGGTGATGCACTGCAGCTCTGCTCCAGCTGGTGGCAACAGGCCCTTATTTCATCAGGTGCAACAACCACCTTACGCTACTACACGCCCTGCAGGTCTGTCTCATAATGGGTATCTATTTAGTTAGCTACAGGAAATATCATGATCACCTATGCCCCAAAAGTCTAGATAAATGTCTCTTTGTGCATATAAACATTAGGCTTTTTATTACTCGCAAACTGTCTCTCATTTAGCTCTGAAAATAGGCTCAGAATAAACTAACTGTAATCAGTTCGATTCATTTATTTAATCACCATTTAGCGAGCTAAGAGAGTCTCATTATAGCAATTCTGTATGTGCTCTGAACAAAGATGTTTATTTCTGGCATTGTTATATTAAAATGTTGGTTTTCAAGCTTGTGGGCGGGTGTTTTAGCAGACCTGCCTCAGTGTCTGAAATGTGCTATATACATAAACTTACCTTACCTGTCCATTTTAAAACAGGCAATTTTAGACGTCATGCGTCATCATCAGGTTAGGACTAATTGACAACCTTCTGTAAACGATTACTGAAAGTCATCCACTGAGTGTAAGTCTAATCAGACAAGCTGCAGCAGCTTTGTGCTCAGCATCAAGGATTTTGATTTTATCCTCCAATTCATTTAAACACAAGTTTAATGGATGAATATTTATTTGTGACAAAGCATACAGAGCATCATTTTGAATCCTGGTTTTAATATACTCAAAATGAAACACATTAAAGTATCTTAATATGTTTATTCAAGTTATTTATTAAAACATGGATTTGAGTTTTAACATTTAATGCTACTTTATTTAGTAAATGTCATCGATAACCCAACAACAAAATGCTTCTTATGTTTGTGCATTAACAACAAACCAATGCCATACAGAGAAGCATACAGATACTGCACACTAAAAATACTCCATTAATAGCTAAAGACCTGCATAAAAATGTTAATTTAATATATCAGCTAAACACATTTTAAGTAACAAGAGTAACATTAGTGTTAAATACTATTTCAATCATGTCATGACATTGTTTATACTGAGACATTAATGTGTGAGCAACGTTTTACAATTAGTAGGCATTAAGCTGTAAATACATCTATTTTTTGTCTACTAAACCAAAGTATGGATACTGCAGTTTGAGATGGAGTGTATTTACACTGAGGTATTGCTTTTACTTAAGATCTCAGTAGCTCCTCTAGTAGTAAGCATGAGACCCGAGATCGTTGAAAAACAGGGTTTATTGCAGTCTCCGACCGACCCGTGAGAACTGATGAAAAGGGAAAGTAAACAAATAATCAGATAAATAAATATGCTAATACAGAGCTTCTAGCTTAATGTAATCAAACGAATACACCAATAAACACACCTCGTAGGCTGCACACTACCAAAGGGCTTAATCTGGTCTTGTCTTCTTTCTTCGTTTTCTTTGTTTACATTCATGTTGTAATCTTGTCTTGTATTCTTTCTTTATTTACATTAATGTTGTAATTCTTTAAATTTACTTAAACTTTACCTAGTGTGGAGACAACCGGCAGTGTTATTTTTCCCTTGTCATGCTCTGACGGGCGGTGTAACATTAAAAGGGTACCGTGTAGAAACGCAAAACAACTAATGAGCCCGCCTCAACTGAAAACCAGGTAGGAACCAAAATGAATAAATGCGAATGTATTAAATCAACATGTGAGGCAGTTACACTCCCACCAAATCGCACGTGATTTCTTAGAACGACTTATGGAAACATATACTGTATATGAACATTAGACTGAGACAATGGTAAACTGTGGTCTTAGTCTGCTTCCAACAGTGTAACCGTCTTCTGAATAGGCCTCTCCAGGTAGACTGGTTTGGAGGTGCGTCTTCCCATTTTATCCAGTGTTGGATCACTGAGTAACAACTTGAGTGTTCTCACTCTTCCATCCTTCCCAGGATGAACTTGCATGACCTTTGCCAACTTCCACTTGTTCCGTGGGATCACATCCTCTTTCAGAAGAACAATGTCATTGATCTGTGCATTTCTGCGTTCCTTGATCCACCTTTGTCTGTGTTGGAGATTTAAAAGGTATTCCTTCTTCCAACGTGAAGAAGTTGTTGGCCAGGAGTTGAACTCGACGCCATCTTTTGCGGAGGTATAGATCTTCCCTGATGAACTTCCCAGGGGGAGGTGATATGATTGTGGACTTCATGGTCAGAATGTAGTTAGGTGTTAATGGCTCATGACTGGATGAATCATTCAGGTTATCAGTAGTCAGTGGTCTACTATTCACAACTGCCATGACCTCATATAGAAATGTTCTTAGAGAGGAGGAGTCAAGTTGTTTGGCAGACTGTTCTAGGATAGACGTCAAAACACTTCTGATGGTGCGGATCTGTCTTTCCCAGACTCCGCCCATGTGGCTTGAGGCTGGGGTATTAAAGATGAACTCACATTCCCTCTCCTTGAGTTCCTCTTGATCCATCTCTTTCAACGCTTCAACAAACTCTCGCCTTGCACCAACGAAGTTTGTCCCCTGATCACATCTTATCTGCCGCACTGCTCCACGAATGGCGATGAATGAACGCAGGGCGTTAATGAAGGCATCCGAGGTCAAGTCATCGAGCATTTCAATGTGAATTGCCCTGGAGCACATACAGGTGAGTAACAGTCCGTACCTCTTCAACTCCTTTCTCCCTTCCTTGATGTAAAATGGACCGAAGCAATCCATACCGCAGAAGGTGAATGGCGGTGTAGCTTCTGTTCGGTCCACAGGAAGATCTGACATCCTTTGTTGTTCCACACCTCTTCTGAATTTCCTGCACTTGGTGCACTTGTAGATATGGGATGAGACCAGGTTGCTGCACCCGAGGATCCATATGCCATTGGAACGGAGCTCATTTGTTGTCATTCCCCGGCCTTGATGGTGCACTCTTTCATGATAGTGCTTTACCAGCAATGATGAGATATGACTGTCTCTTGGAAGAACCACAGGATGCTTTACATGTGGATGTAAGGCAGCATGAGTCAAGCGGCCTCCGACTCTAATGATACCTTGATTATCCAGGAATGGATTCAGTCTGTGCAGCTTGGACTTCGGTTCTGTCTCCTTGTGATGCTGGAGATACTGGATTTCTTGAGAGAGGTTTGTGTCTTGAACCATTTTTATTATGGTTAACTGTGCTTCCCTCCTTTCTTCTAGACTGGTGGCTTCACAGGACCGTGGCTTCAGGCCTTTGACTTCTCTAGCAAGGCGCTTTAATCTAGCAATGGCTTTAACCAATCTTGACCAATCAGAGAACTTGTGTAGGCGATCCAACAGTGACCTCACCTCCTTTGCCTGCGTGTCATAAACGTGGGCCTTCTTGAGCTCTGGGTCGCTACTTGGGATCTCTCCCACCTTGACATCTCCAGTTGGTAACTCTTTCTGCCAAAGCAGGTCTGGGCCTGTGAACCAGTTAGATGTTAACAGCTGGTCAGCTGAGAGACCTCTCGAGGCGTGATCTGCTGGGTTTTGCTCTGAAGTCACGTACCTCCATTGAGCAGACTCTGTGCTTTGTTTGATACGTTCGACGCGATTAGCTACGAACACATGAAATCTTCTGGCTTCGTTACTGATGTAGCCCAGAACAATCCTTGAATCTGTCCAGAAGACTTCTTGCATACATTCCACTTCAAGCTCTCCTTTGAGCATGTCACTGACTTTGACTGCTACTACTGCCGCTGACAGCTCTAGTCTTGGTATGGTGGTCACCTTAGTAGGAGCAACTCTTGACCTCCCCATGACTAGAGTACAGTGCACTTCACCTGATGTACTGATCACTCTGAGATATGAACATTCTCCATATCCTGACGCACTGGCGTCGGAGAAATTATGCAACTCATAGAGCAGAACCTTGAAGTTTGGTGGAACATAGCACCTCTGGATCTTCACATCAGCCAGATTTTTCAGGTCTAGGAGCCAGGATTCCCACAGAGGTCGCAGGTCGTTGGGTAAGGTGTCATCCCAACTGAGCTTGTCGCGACACATCTGCTGGACAATCCTTTTCCCTACCAGGATGAACGGTGCCACAAATCCGAGCGGGTCAAATACTGAAGCAAGCGTGGACAAGACTCCTCTTCGGGTGAGTGGATTCTCTTTGACGACTACTCGGAACTGGAATTCATCCGAGGTCACACACCACTGAACACCAAGTGCTCTTTCCATATGATGTTCACCCAGCGCCATGTCCAGATCTTTGGCAGCCTCAGCACGTTCCTCCTTAGGGATTGTGGCTATGACTTCCTCACTATTTGAGATGAACTTATGCAGCCGAAGTTTGCCTGTGCTGCAGAGTTCTCTTGCTTCCTTCACTAATTGGATGGCTTGTCTTTGAGATGTGACACTTGCCAGCCCATCGTCAACGTAAAAATTCCTTCTGATGAACTGGATTGTGTCTTCACTGAATCTTCCCCGTCCTTGATCAGCAAGGTGTCTTAGTCCAAAGTTGGCGCAGCCTGGGGAAGAAGCTGCACCAAACAGGTGCACTTTCATCCGGTAGGTAGATGGTTGAGCTTCCAGATTTCCGTCCTCCCACCAAAGGAAACGTAAGTAGTTTTGGTCTTCTGCTTTCACATAGAATTGGTGGAACATGCGCTCGACGTCACACATTTCCGCCACAGGACCTCTACCAAAACGACAAAGGACTCCGACCAAGTTGTTTGTCAACTCAGGGCCGGTTAATAGATGGTCGTTCAAGGAAGTCTCCTGAAACCTCGCAGAGCAGTCAAAGACGACGCGGATCTTTCCGGGCTTCTGCGGATGATACACCCCGTGATGGGGGATGTACCATGCTGGAGTCTTATTGATGTCTTCTTCATGAACCTTTCCTGCATCTCTGCGAGCTATGATGTCGTTCATGAAGGTTTTATAGTCCTTGTAGTACTGTTCGTTTCTTTTCAGCTTCCTTTCTAAGCATCTGAGACGATGGATGGCGCATACCTTGTTGTTTGGTAAGTTAGGTCTCTCCTTCTTGAAAGGTAACGGCATCTCGTAGTGACCATCAGCGCTGAGCCGGATGCTCCTTTGCATCTGTGACAGGAATCTGAGGTCTTCTTGGGAGATGCTTGTATCATCTGAAGCTCTTTCCATAAAGTCAGACTCCAGGACTTGAATGACATCTATTGGTGAGACTACTTCTTTGATCTGTGTTCTACAGACATAATGCACTTCACTTGTGACGTTTTGAAGCCAACTGAAAATCTGGGATGACTTGCTTCACAACATCTTGGTGGCTTACTCCTATTGCATCTCCATAATCAAGACAAACGTTGCTATAGCCTACTATGCTCCGCCCAAGTCTGTTCTCAGTCCGAATGGCTGATTTCCTTCACCAGGCTCCACCTGTCTTGGAACAAGAGCTTGAGGGACAGTTGTAGCCAATTAGTAAGCCAACATCACAACCTTGTAGTGGAGCTATCTCAGCTGCGATGTGTTCAAGGTGAGGCCAAGTTTGTGAGACAACAGGAATTTTATTCTTTCCCGTGTACATGCGCTCCGCGTTCTGCTTGTCATAAAGTTT
This sequence comes from Eleginops maclovinus, assembly GCF_036324505.1. Lineage (NCBI taxonomy): Eukaryota > Metazoa > Chordata > Actinopteri > Perciformes > Eleginopidae > Eleginops > Eleginops maclovinus. Next base: position 16,443,658 of record NC_086354.1, read on the forward strand.
CTTGCTCGATAAACCTATGAGCCCCTCTTTATGCGATAGCCATGGTAGGACAAAGTTGGATGTATTTTAACAATTTGCGGTCGTCTCCTTTCTCCACACTCATTAATCAGAACGCGCTGGACAAAAAAACAAACAACTCCGTCGTGGACAACGACAGGCTGGTTTTCGCAGAGTCAGTTCAAACGGCGTGTTCAACGGAAACCAGGCTTGGGGTCGCGTCTTGTTCGTCAATCGAAAGTTGCGGCATGCTGGGAGCTTAGCCGTGAGTACTTGTTATTTTCGAGGTTCCTGTAGTGGAGTTCCCTCGTTTCCACAGATGACTTAACACTATGTCCGTAAAGCAGTCCTTCTTTATCGGAATTAGGCCACACCGGTCAGACTACAGTCTGTTTGTTAAGTTTTAATTGAGCAAAGCAAGGTTGGTTATGCAGGAGTCTGGTTTTGTTGGGAACTTTTTTTATCTCATTTATACCTGGGATTTTTATAAGAACTGAAAATGTAATTGGTGGAAAAAGCATGGTTCAACTGAGAGGAGATCAACAATTGAAAAGGCTTGAACAGGAGACTTCGCCATTCGACGTCATGAATGTTCCTAATGGATCTAAATGTTAGCCAATTGGGAAGATATAGTCGAGAGACTTCAGATTTTCATTATGGCATTTAAGGTCGCAGTGCCCTGATGGCGGTGGACGCTGCGGAGGAAGCAGCAGTGTTATCCCAGTTTTGGAGTGACAGGGGTGAATCAAGCTATGTCCCTGAAGACTCGGATGAAATATCCATAATTTCTTTTCGAAGATTTCCATGCAGCATGTATTGGAGTCTTAGCTTATCAGGAAGTAGCCATTATACCATATTGGTGTGCAAACACATTATTCCGATGTTAATTATAATTTTTTTTTAAACACAGTGGTATGTTTTTATTATTTTTTGTCAATAGATGTCTGAATGTACGCCACATTAAAACGATGGATGCAGTCATAGAAGTTGTTGCTTCAGTAAAGTGATTAAAGAGTATATGTTTGTTACTTATTGCAATGACTAGTCCGTAAACCAGCTTTCTAAAAGAGCTGCTAGCTATTAGCTGCAGCAGTTCCATAGCTTGAGAGGCAATAATTGTATAACAAGCTTCCCTTCACTTAGGATTTCCTTCCACTTTCATGAAGAGGAAACATCCTTGATGGTGAATTCATCACCCTTGTCTAAGCTTGATCTCTAACACTAGCTCTGAAAGTATACAAAACATGTGTGGTCTTGGCAGCGGTTTAACTTTTATCTGTGCTCAATCGCAAACTTCACGAACGCTTGGCTTTCACTCGCTTTTGGTTCGCTCCACTGTTCAGCCTCATCTGTATGCCGAGTTGATTAGACTTCTCTCACACACACAACACACTCAACCCTCATTGGCGGCGACTTCAGCAGCAGCCTCCTTTCTGTGAGCAGAATACTGGCTTGAACGTCTGGATGTGACCTTTGAGTTGCTTCGAGATTGAACTGAAGACCTGGCGGACTTTGGCTTGCTATGGTGAGAGATATTTGTTCTATCTGATGCTGTAGACTTAAACACAGATTCTTTATCTCCCTCTTTCCTGTCTTGTTTTTCAATCCCTTGATCTTCATTAGTTTCTGTGTATAGATAACTTCTAGCAGTTTTAATTATTGTCTTTGTTACTGCTTCACAGGTGTCTATTCTGCGACGTGTGTCTGGGTCTGGAATGTCAATGCGCCTCAGCTCTTCATAAACATCATTCAGCTCCCTTGCAGCATCGCTTACATTAGTGATGTGTTCATGCACCAGGCTGTCTGAGCACGCTCCACTCAGCCCTCCTTTAGCATCCTTAATGACTTCTTTCCACTTCTTATAGCTCTTCATGAATCGGTGTTCAAACCCTTTTGACTTGCTCTTTGTGCAACTCTTGGCCCTTTTCCGTTAACTTGCGAGCTCTTTGACTTCTTTGTGGCTCTGGCGAAGAAGCGTGGTAAGCAGCTTCGATGCCTTCAGATGCTTGTGGTTGCGTGTCTGTCCCATGCTGCCGCATGTCTTCACCACTACCATGTATGTCACTCTCAGAGAAAAGTTCTATGTCTGACATTTTACTTTGATTACTTCAGTTAAATTTAAATGTTATACTACCCTTAGCTTTGTAGTTATATTTACTTATAGAATGGCCAAATAGCCTTATTGTAGCTGAATCACCACTCAGTTTAAAATAGCAATGGTTATGCTTTCTGTTCAATAATTTGGCTTATTCACTAATAGTCTTATTTACATCAGATCCCCCCCCCCCCCCCCCCCCCCCCCCCCCGCAGCTGCTTCCTTGGTTGCTACATGGACGGCGACAAACGATGCACCCGCGGCGTGGAGAAGCTTCATCCCGACCGTGGATCACCGTGCTCTAGCGTCGTTTCCTCGGCTACTCTCGCGAAGCAGTCGAGTTCTCACTGTAGCTCCTCTAGTAGTAAGCATGAGACCCGAGATCGTTGAAAAACAGGGTTTATTGCAGTCTCCGACCGACCCGTGAGAACTGACGAAAAGGGAAAGTAAACAAATAATCATATAAATAAATATGCTAATACAGAGCTTGTAGCTTAATGTAATCAAACGAATACACCAATAAACACACCTCGTAGGCTGCACACTACCAAAGGGCTTAATCTTGTCTTGTCTTCTTTCTTCGTTTTCTTTGTTTACATTCATGTTGTAATCTTGTCTTGTATTCTTTTTTTTATTTACATTAATGTTGTAATTCTTTAAATTTACTTAAACTTTACCTAGTGTGGAGACAACCGGCAATTTTATTTTTCCCTTGTCATGCGCTGCCGGGCGGTGTAACATTAAAAGGGTACCGTGTAGAAACGCAGAACAACTAATGAGCCCGCCTCAACTGAAAGCCAGGTAGGAACCAAAATGAATAAATGCGAATGTATTAAATTAACATGTGAGGCAGTTACAATCTCAATTATTCTCCCACCATCGATGAAGCAATTAATCAAAGTAAAGCTGCTGTCTGGAACAAGAAAAAAACGACAATCAAACTCCCAGTGGACAAAAAGTGGACAAACGAACCAAGGCCATCAGACAGGATTGTGTGCAGCAGAGCGTGTCAAAAAGTGTAGCAAAACGGCCGTGAATTACAACGAGAAGAGCAGCAGGCAATGGGGGGAGTGAGGAGGAAAAGAACAGCCGAATACGCTTGTTATCAAGTCAAGTCGAAAAGGATTCAGCAGAGCATGCTGGGAAGAGCTAATACAGCCCAGTGGAGATGCACTCTGTTATTTTCTGAGGATTCCTGTAGGTGGAGTGGATCCTCCTTCCTGTATGTTCCCACCAAGCATGATCATCTAAATCACACGGATATGTCCGCCTGTAATCAGCAGTCCTCCTCTTTATTGCCTGGGAATATTGAGCGCCACACGGTCAAACTAACAAGTCTGTTTGATTAATGTTTTAATTAACGAAAGACAAGAGAGGAAAGGTTGATGATTATATGCAGGGAGTGGGTATTATTGTTGGGAACATTTTCTATTTGATTATTTTGGATGGAAGCTGAGGAAAGTTCCTCTCATAGCTCAAGCAACCCCTGGAAAAAGCTGGAATGAGAGTGGAAAAAAAGCATGGTTAAAAGAGAGGAGGATAAATATTAGAAAAGAGGGGTATACACAGGAGCAGGCTGCTCTCCATTCACTGTTCATGAAATGTTCAACGTTAATGGGATTAAATGTTTAAGCTCAGATGTGGGAGAGATATAGTTCTGAGCTGAGTTAGTATTTTTTTTATGGCTATTTTAGGGTTTTCTGCAGTGAGCCAGCTGGCGGTGGACGCTGCGGAGGAAGCAGGTGTTTCAGTTTTGAGTGGCAGGTGGTGATCTATGCAGATCTATGCAGCCAGAATGAACCACCGGATAAATCCATAATTTCTTATTACAGCACTCAAGATTCCAATGAGAGACACTTCTGTATTGGAGTTATAAGTTTATAGGATTTTTGAATAACCATTTATACCATAAATATGAGTCAAACACATTAAAATAGGGCAAACATGATGTTACTTCTAATTTCTTGATAGTTAAACACAAGTGGAAATATGCTTGATTATTATTATTATTTTTTGTCACAATAATTGAATGTCTGAATGTAGCCACATTTAACAAACAAGATGCAGATGCATGTTCATAAGAGAGTTGTCCACCTTCTCCATACAAGTGATTAAAGAGTATATTGTTTGTTACTTATTGCAATGCCAGGCTAGTTGTAAACCATTGTTTTAATAATTTGAACTAAACTAAGCTATTAGGCTGCAGCGTCTCCCTAAATATGAAGGCTCAATCAACCTTGAATACATACAGACGCTTCCCTCAGCAGGTGAAGCCGATTTTCCAATTCCACCTTTCAATGAAAGAGGACAACCACAACACACAATCCTTGTTGGTGAAATCAATCCCACCCTTGTCCTAAAGCTATGATCTCTAAACACTAGCTCTGAAAGTATTTACTAAAACAGTGGTGGCTCCTGGCTGCGTGTTTTAACTTGTAATCTGTGCTCAGATTCGCAGCTTGCAGCCGAGGAATGCAGGGCTTTTCTACTCGCTTGGGGTGGTGGTGTCGCTCCCACTGTCAGTCTATCATTATGCCAGAGTTGATACAAACACACACACACACACACACACACACACACACACACACACACACACACACACACACACACACACACACACACACACACACACACACACACACACACACACATATACATTCAAGCATGCACATGCAGACATACGGAAATATGTATACACAAACACTGCAAGGTATTGCATTATGGATGAGTATGGACGATGTGTCAACATTTGTCAAATGCACTTTCAGACCACACCAGAGTGTATTCATTGCAATGTTAGCACACACAATAACACTCCTGCACATACATGCACACACACACCAACACATATACGCACATAAGATGCATTAGGATGATGATCACACCTGTTCTCTGTATCCGAGGAGCCCCAATGATCAATGAGACTATGAGATGAAAGGAGAAGGGAGAGGATTCTTGTTGCGGTAGAGAAAGTGATCCCAATCAATTTTTGGTTGAGAGACAAGCTGCTCTGCTGAAAATGTAGAATTTAACATCCTCGCCTCAAATGACAGCTGATATTTCTTAGAAGTAAAGGGAAAAAATATAATCGACCCATCTCCAGCTCCGGTAAAATCTTCACACCCCCGACCAAAACAAAACCCCTCTATCCTGTAGACAAAAAAAAAAGAAAAAAAAAGGTGAACATAGAAATGTCTACATTGGGAACATTTAAAAGCACTTCTGTAGGAAATGTATGAGCATGAGTTTGCACTGATATGATTGTTATGACAGATTTTGAAGTTGCTGAAGCTGACTGGCCAACATGGTGTCTCCTTCCCGGACAGGTAATCCACCTTTCCAGGTCACCGTCCTCCGGATATCTCGGAGGGAAATCTGAATTGTCTCTGTTCTCTATGTGTTATCATCATGAGGCGAGAGAAAATAGCAGCAGATTGGATGACGTCACAAATATTCAGTCTTGAAGAAAGTTAAAAAATAGGAGACTGTGAAGTGTGTCTCATTGGATTATTTTAATTGTGCGCTTCAGTCGAGATCTTCTTTTACAAGCAATATAAGTAACCATTTATATGAACCAAAAATATAGTGCACACTTTTTTTACACACCTTAATAAATTGGAATCTGAAAAATCTGTTCATTTGTCAAAATGTCTTGGTTCTTGGGGCATATATTTATATCAAGAGGCTTACAATAAAACATCCACATTTAAATTACTGCAGTAGTCAAGAAAGGAAAATGTATAAAAGAAATACACTATAAAATGTATATTATAACTGTAAAATAAAAAAAGTGAACTATAGGATAGAAATGTGTACATCCTGGTCAACGTTGGACTGTCATAATTACTTCCTGAAAACTCAAGGTTTGCTGAAACGTTGAGCTGATTAAATCAGGGCTTAAAACATAATCCTTTATGTAGAAACAGTATCCTTTGTGTAGGTCAACTTTCTCATTAATAAGTTAACCTACATAACTTCCCTAAACTGTAACTTGCTGGGTTTTTTCCGGATGTTTTTATTGGACTTTTTCTACCTTTTACTTAAATAATGTATTTTCGTTGTTCTCATTCTTTGTTTTGTGAATGCAATTTTAATGTTTTCTTAATGCCTTATGTTTAATTTACTTCTTTGTCCCCGTTAAGCAGGTTAAGAAGTCTTATGCATGACTGAATAGCGCTGTAAATAATAAATAAATAAACTTCCCTTTCATTAAGATCTGTGAACGCCTTAAAACGGCTTAAGGCCCACTGTTTGTCTTTGACTTTAGTTTGAGTACGTTTTTTACTTTATCATTTTAAAAGTATTTTTTCCCCCTATTTTTCAGCTTGCCTTTAAAGTCTTTTGCTATATCTTTTATTTATCTATTATATATTTTTATGTCCTGTATTGTAAAGAAGTTTTGTTTGCTTATTGAAATTTCTTGAGTGATTGCAGTTTCTTCATTCTAGGCTAAATTATCAAGCAATAGGTTTTAGTGGGTGAGGGGAACAATATTTTGAATGGTGGACGTGTTTTATTCTTTTTGGATTCAAAAGATAAAAATGCTTTTATACACCTTTAAGTAGGCCTACTGGGTCAAAGCCCCTCGGTTTTCTAATAACAGGAAACAGCAGAAGAAGAGCAGGCTGGACTATTTTCTGTGGAAAAGTCAACAACAAGACAAAGTCAGTTGCAGCAGGTAATTTTGCATTGCGTTTAAAAGTCAATTCTCTTGGTTTACTCACGGTATGTGCAGTTAACATGTTGTATATAAAGTTACAGCATCAACAAAACACTGCACCATTAGCTAACGTTATTATCATACCTTAGCTAGTAGCATACCTTAGCTAGTAGCATACCTTAGCTAGTAGCATACCTTACCTTAGCTAGTAGCATACCTTAGCTAGTAGCATACCTTAGCCAGTAGGCCTCAGTCAATACTCAGTGTTATTGTAGACACTTGAGCTGCAGAATGATGGTGGCGTCATGTTACTCAAAGACACTTTTAAATATGTGTGCCAGTGTGCCAATACCTGTATCCCTCTCACATTTATTACTTTCTATGTTGATTATTTTTAGAGAAAAAAGTATGTTGCATGGACCAGTGCCACATACAACAGCTTTAAAGTGTGTTGGTTGCATTACATATATGGACTTTTATACAAATTCACATCACTAGAACAAATTCATTAAAAAAAGGACAAAATACAAGAAACGATACAGTACATTTACCATGAATCTCAGTTGTATTACTATAAATTATAATATTATTTCTTAAATTATTTGTTCACATATTCAGATAAACGTACACATATCTTTCCTTATCATACATTACTAAGTGAAATTGTCTTAACCAGCTGCGTCCCGTATCTATGTTTTTTGTAAAGTCATTACCCAATATGTTTCCCCGGTTGCATAAATAAATACTTGTGTTTTGTAAGGAGAGTAGTGGAGAGATTTTGTGTGCGATGAACTCTTGACCTGTTGCCTTTGGGCTCTTCAGAGTAACTTCCTGTTGTTTTCTTTGTCACACGGATTGAAAACTCTGAATAGGGTTTAAAAAGCCGTCTTTTACTCTCAGCCGTGGGCTATGATTATAAAATAACAGATATAGCTAAAGGCAATCTGAGGACACTTTATAAGATAAGAGCTACTTGAACCTGTCCTCTTCAAGGCTACACTTTCAGTCCGTCTTCATTAAAGACTAAGTGGACATTTATATGTTCAAGATAGTGCCTGTCTGCAGTTCTATAATGTGTTATTCTTAGTCTGCATTAAAACTTTAATAGCATGCATTTCTGTCTGAGGGAGAACCAGTGTTGGACATTTTATATACCTTGGCAAATCCTATTTTTGGCAGCTAATTTTCAGTTTAAACTATTTGTGCAGGTTTATTTCCCAGAAGTCAGAGCTCCTGAGTACACCGTGCAAGTACACGTCCCAAGAGATTGAGTGACATCCCCTGCTTTTTAAGAGGATTTTATTTTGTGAAGCCAGGGAGATGGACCGTGGTGCTAATCTATTCTGACACTGCCATGCTGGTGGATCTGCTATTCATTCAGGCAAAGCAAACAGAGGAGAGAAGGCAGATCATTTTTGCTTCCTTTGCCCTCATTGTTAAAAAAGAAAACCTTGTCTCCTTCAGGTGTCTGCTGCCGTAATTGCGGCCAAACTTTGTGAGTTTTCAGATCCATATTTTCACATTTGCTCCTGTAGCTGGTAATAAATTGTAAAAGCAGCATGTAGTTAAATCCACACTCCAAACTACCTGCTGATAAAAGGCTCCAGGCTAGGAGGCTTAAAGAGGGCTTAAAGACATATATTTAAAATCCTGTCACTCCATGTTGGTGGGCACTGACATGATCTTTGATTTTTGAAACCAGCATGAGGGCTCAAAATCTTTCATATCATTTCACTCAAGTTTTTTTTTTTTTCAACACAGGCTGAAACAAGCTCTGGTTTGATGAATTAAAAACCACCGTAGTGCTCTTCTCTGTCTCTCTTTTTATGTCTTTGCTGTATGTCAGAAATTAGCATGGAATATATTTGAACCTGAAAAATTATTCCCTTTGTCAAATGTTTCTGAGCCAGTGTGGCAAAAGAATATCTTTTGCACTTTTCACACTGGACCTTTTAATTCGCTTTTCTCCTTACTCAGACCCTTACTGTTGCACCATGATGACAGGAATCCCAGGACATGGCCAGACTTGCAGGTTTACATTTGTTTCTGATTTGCTGCACAGGCATAGGCAGCTACAGGTGCCTCTGTGGTGTAAACACAGGGGGTTCATCCTTACACACTGGGGCAAAAGGCAGACTTCAGTGAGGGCTTAAACAAAAAGGATTGGTTTTATTAAGAAATAAAGCCACATATCTGAGGAAGTCTTCCCTGGAAAAAGAGAATCCTCTGATGTAAAGCTTCATAAATGCCCAAGTTATATTATACCCTTTTTAAATCTGAGCATTAGGATTAGTCCACGCCCATAAAAACTAACCTTTTGAATCTTAAATATAACTGCTGAGCACACTGGCAATGATATAGACTTGTTTTAAAGTCTGTAAATGCTTTTAGCGTCGTTTATAGGGTGGAACATAAAAGAGACAATCCCTGGGATTGTAATTGCTGTTATGATGTATTATCTTCCACATTAGCCTCCATGACAAGCATCACAACAATCCTATAATTTTATGTTGGAGCCCTGGGATTTTCCAGTTCCTCCATCACATCTTTAGAAGTGCAAGTCATAGTATGCGGATCTGGTGAGCCTTTCAGAGGATGGTGGTGACTGAGTCCTCCAACTTGTCCTGACAACTCGGCAGGTTGGGTACTCCTCAATAGAAACAGCGTCACGTCTGCTACCTGCACCTGCCACAGGCAAGTGCTTCTGCATTACAAAGACATAACTTAATGCTGAAGCAGGTCCCAGCCTGCGTCTCCCCCCCCAACCCCCCCCGCATCCTCTCACCCAGCCATGCCTTGTTGTTCTCACTGCCTTATTGTCAGGCCACAAGGAAGGAAAATGGGTCTACTTGACCTTATTTGCTTGCTTTTTTGCCATGACTTTTACATGAGTGAATAACTTTATCCTGGAAAAATGTTGGATTGTTTCCAGCATTTATAGGCTTTGTTGGAGAATTTGAAATCCTCTCCAAGCTGATATTGTGGCACACAAAATGAGCTGGGCTGATAATACTGTTTACAAGCAGGCAGCTCACAATGTGCCTCGTATATTAGCATATCCAATTTGTCTTCTGTACTGGCCCTGTGTGAGCTCTGATCAGATGGGTGGTAGCTCTGTTTTATTAAAGGCTTCTTTCACAGATATCACAGTATTCTCCCACAAAATCTCCATCGCTGTTGCATTGAAATGTCAGATTTCCATAATGCAGTCCACTGTAAAATGAAAGCACTTGAGCAACAGTGAATCAGTGACACAAAAGTCATAACATGATAACCCTCCATGCATGCCCAAACAGATATTATTTTGAATTCCTTCTCTTTTATCTCCATCTTCCTCCGCATCTGCTGCCAATTACATCATCAAAATGCGGTTCCTGTTTCCCCCCCACCTCTCCTGAATGGCTGATCACCCCTCAGTGGCAGTCCAACAGACCCACGGAGGAATACTTTTAGAAGGTGAATGTATTAGTGTGTCTGTCTGAATGGATGAAGGAGAGTTATTAATGTCTAGGAGTTCGGTTCATATGCGAGCAAATGAGCATTATTCTGCTGCGGAGGTTTGAATTAAATTCATAATGAGGAGCCGCTTATAGTTTCTCTAAAGCACTTAATATGTCCAGGTGGTGGACAAAATAACAGCGATGTAAACTCATTCCTGACATTTTATAGACCAGACCCTTAGTACCAGATTACAGCTATGGAAGGCAATTTATTTTTAACATTTCATATAAAACACTTGCTGCACACAGTACACACACACAAAAATAACTCTTAAATTAAACTCATCGACTTCGATCACATTTTTTATACTTATATTTGAACAAAATCCGTGTTGAAATCAGCAGAAGTACAGCTAGGTTGTTTTTAGCAGGTGGTATTGGGAGTGGCTATGACTTGCATTAAGAAGGATTCAACCTTTGTTCATACATAAAATATGTATTTGGCCAATAGATGAAAGTGTTACCATGATGTCTTCATTTGTACTGTTGGGACAATATGGTTTTGACCGGAAACATTTTCACGTTTACAGTTGTTTGAATTTGTTTTCACAGCAATATAAAATGGATATTTGGCAGTGAGTTATGACCTGTTCCTGAAAAAATCTGTATTCAAACTGTAATAAAGGAGTGTATGCTAAAGTACGCAGGATTTATTGTTTTTCATTTATTATTTTCAGTGTCATCGATTTAGTTTAAAGAATGATGGAACTTCTGGCATTTCTAGTCATCTGTTTTTTTAATCAGACATGAGCTGGGAACGGTTAGTACTGACAACGCCACGCTCATCTCCCCAACCACTCTAGCAGTAAAGCAGTCTCCGCTTTCATGTGTTTCGGGGCACTTTTTGCTTTGGAGTTAGGCCTGAAGGAGAGCCTGTGATTTTTTAATAGTTTTTTATTGTATACCGTATAGCCTGGCTTTGGTGTTTCTCCAGACTGGCCTACCTCAGCTTTAATCGACACAAACATATAAGAGGAATATAGATCAGAGAAGACGTTTTGTGCTGTTTCTGTTATTTTTCACATCCTGTATATGTCTGTCCTTTGTTGTCTACTTTTGAACACTGCAGCCAATTTACATGCACAATGTTTGCCCTAGTTGAGGGACTGTAGCTGAATCAATGCAGATATTGAATAAAATCCTTTTCATTATGACTTGCGTCAGGTGTTACTTTATCGTATTTTTCACTCCCGAGTCTGATTTGAATGATTGAAAGGAATATAGGTTAATAAGATAGGCACACTTTGAAAAAATAATCAGTTCTTTTCTTACTGAGCTTCATGAAAAAAGGCCAAGTCATTTGTCATTGATTTTTTTTTATTTATTTATTTTTTTTAATCATCTCCCCTTCAGATTACTCTTGCTCCTCCATGAAGCCCAATACCTCTGGGAGAGCGCAGAGAAGAGGGCAGCTACACCTGCGGCTGCTGAACAAGTGTATCACTGTCTGACTGCTCTGTCCCGGCTTGTCGGGCCCTCTCACCTGGAATGTGCCGATGAGACAATCAGGTGCAATAGGCGCGTGGCAGCTTGCTGCAGGGAGGAATAACCTGCTCTGAGGCGAAGAGCAAAGAGCGCCGAAAGACTTTCCACCCCTCGTCCACACATCTCTTAAACCCCAGAGACGTGCCAATACAGAGACAGCCGGGCCATGTGACACATCTGTGAGCACTGTAGCTGACTTCTAAACAGATCCTCTCCCAAAGTAATGTCTGTAGATTCATCACGGAGTAGGCTTGTTTGACTATCCCGGCATGACTCACTCAAAAGGGTGGAGTGCTATGAGATTTTGTTTAGCCTGAGGGAGAAAAAAAATTCATTTCTATCAGGAAAAAGGTCATGAGCAATGTTCTAGCTTCACAGGAAACGCATCAACGCACATAATTGGATAACCTATCAGTTTTGGGGGCACCGTGATTGAAGTGACACTATTTGCCTGTGATATTTGGTCAGCTGGATTGGAAGTGAATGAAAAATGCCGTACGCCAAGTAGCTCTTCGGCTGCAGGGACCAACTGTTGCATTAATCTTGTATTTGCTTGTGGTTGCAATAAATATTTAAATATATTTTGAGGCTTAGATGACAGCATTAGAATATATATAGCTGTATATTTATGTGTATGTATAAGCTGCTAAATCGAATTATCCGAGATGAATAAAAATAACATTCCTAAATTGTTTTTTTCTTTGGCTGGCTCATGTTAAGATTTTTCTAAGTGATACAAATGGCCACATGACCTCTAAACTGTTTAATTTTCAGGGAGTTATGAGCTTCCCCTCTTCATAGCCCCCCCACTAACAGTTAAACAACTTAAGTCTTGGGTCACAATGTGGTTATGGGCTCCCTTTCTCCCAACAAAAGACATCATAAGGCTTCACTACTTTTAAATTTAGATGAACGGTTAGATAACAACAGGTCTTGAATGTATTATATTGAGGCGTTTGTGTAAAGCTGCATGATTTTCCCCCTTCTGAAGGGAATATTATTTACTGCTGAAACCCAAGCAAGACGTTTTGTGGAGAAAACGACCCTTCTCAAGTGTTCGTTTTTCCAGAATGTGTGTGTTTTTGTTGTCTAGGTTTTCCTTGGTGGCAGTGAACAAAGCGTTCTACTGTGGAGTAGTTTCAGCAATCGCAGACACAGTGTCTGTACAGGGAGTTCCTGTCCCTGGCCCAAACCCACAGACCAACAGCAAAGAAGGACAAGGTCAACCATTGCTTCTGCTTTCTCTTGGCATCAAGGCAGAGGAGCTTTACCTCACCCTCAAGTTGTATTCCTCCAGGCTTCATGTCGGGGATCTTTTTTTCATGTAAGATATGAATCCAACAATCTTTTTAGAATGTGTTTTGTCAGTAGTGCTTTATCAAATTCAGTCCAAACACCACAGAAGACTTTTCAAAACTGTGTCAATTGGTTTTCTTTTCAAACATAACAAATAACAGACAGGGGGAGATACAGGGAGAAGAAACACACCTACTTTCCAACCTAATGAAACTAATGAAAGACTTGAATGTCAAAAAGGTTAGAGGTAGGAAATATGCCACAACTGCGTTTGAAATTATTTGGAGGCATGCGAAAAACCTGGAGTATTTGAATAATTTCCTTATTTTAATACTTCACTGTAGGTATTTAGATCACAAGTCTTAGATTTGTCACTTTCTTTCTGCCTTATTCATAATTTAGAAAATTCATTTTCTTTAATCATATGAACAGCTTAGTTGGAATTTCTTTTTCTTTTAGAAATAATATTTCTCAACAATGTATATCACCAGCAGCTAGACTGGAAACAGGGAGAATAAAATGCTAGCCTGACCACAGGTAACAAAATCCACCAACAAGCAAATACAAGCACTGTAAGCTATTTAAAATGTCTCACGTTAAACCAATAAAGGTTTGCCAAATCAACCAGGGGTGAAATTTTAGGGATTGCCACAATAAGTAGTGAGATTTAGAGATGCCTGTAGGCAAATTTTGTTACCACCAAACAGAGCCAAGCTAAGCTAAGCTAAGCTAACCGGCTGCTGGCAGTGCTTCACACTTGCAATAAATCTTCATATCTAACTCTTGGCAAGAAAGCATATTTTCTTAAACCCTTTTTTTTTTACCTTAAAAGAAATGCAGTTGATAAAGCACAACATGCACTCTCTGTGTAACCTCAGTGCTCCTCTGTTAAAGCCAAATTCCACAGTTGATCATAAATATGAAGAAATGGCTCTTTTAGCTAAAAAACAAAGATTTAAAGCAAATTGCAGCATCTTGGTGGTAATGTCATTGCGTTACAGGTAAGGTTTTGAGCCAGTTTGTGAAATACCTGACAATCCACATTAGTTTAACTCTTAGCTCTGGTAACCAAAGATTACGAGACTATTATCAGAGGCTGGAATTCCAAACTGTGCTGCACATGATAAGAGGAGCTCAGCAGTTGTAGAAGATAAAAGCAGAGACACCCACCAATGAAAACACCAGCAGTCTTATCAGATTGCAATAGACTTTGTAGATCCTCCCTAATCTGTGTGTATACTTACTTTGAAAAAGCTTTCCCTGTCACATTCACTCTCTGCCATATGTGACTCATCACCTTAGTCTGTGTGGGAATTCATGCTCTTGTTTATAAAAAAAAAAAGCTTTTATTCATTAAACAGAAAATTGATTACAGTTTAAAATAATCTCCAGTTCTGCTCAAGGCAAACAGGCAATCCTTCTTTCACAAGAGAGAATTCAGGATCAAATCAATTGCAGCAGGTTAAAAGAGTGACGAGATAAATATCCTCCATGAGATTCAAGTTTTTTTGGATTTGCCTCTGGATGAGTCTATAGTCAGCACAAAAAGCCCATGATTTCACAAGATGCCAGGCTGTAATACATCAAAATGATGCACACTTATACCTCACAGGATATTACAAATGGTGCAAGACTTATTTTCTGTGGTGTTACTCTGACAGAGAGCCTACGCATCCTCTCTGACAAATGCAACAGGCCTGCAGGGAGCATATCTGGCCTTTTGCAATGCACTGTTCTTCAGTGTCATTTTAGCTCCACATTAAAGAGCCCATGCACTGATATCTGCAAGGCCAGCTCTATACAAGGACTCAGCAGCATTATGTGGAATCTGACCTTTGACTTCATGCTAACGCTGTCATCATCAACATGTTTGGAGCCCAGAGAAACAAGATTGTACGGCATGATCTATGGCATAAACCTGCGTCATGTTTTTTGACATTTAGACCTGATGAATTTACATATACTGGTTTCTTTTTTTGTATTTAGTCTGAAGGCCTCTGCAGCTAATTGGTATTCTAAGAGCTGCCGAAATCATGTTTTGGCTACTAAGCAGGCCGTAGCGGAGGGAAATCTCATTATCAAACTCTCAGCAGTGAGCCAGTGCAAAGTCTGAGCAGTGTTTTTGCTATGACGCTGATAGATTTGGCCTGTTTTTGAGTCCTCCATTAAAAGTTCAGCTGCTGGAATGTAATTGGCAAAGCAGAACCAGCAACACATTTTCTATTAATTTTCAGATTGAGAACATTTCTGATAGACAGCTGGTACTCAGTGATACATGGCTATGTCTGAATATGATAGACAGGTTATGAAACTATATCTAGGACTCGAGGATAGGTCTGTTGATATTAGTATATATCATTTTATTGTCTATAAAACTAAGTACTGCCTGAAGGGTCAAATCTTTATGCTGGTTTTTTCTTTGTTATTATTCATTTGTCTCATGGACCACCGTTGTTTGAAAAAAGAAAGACACTATGAAACGAAAATGTCCATTAACCACAAATGCAGGCACTGAAGATTATTTTCTATCCCATATATATTGTTATGCTGCTGCACACTGCTGTTTTTTCACACTAAAGAGGTCATGGGGCTTGGACTGGGAATCGTAGGGTCGTCGGTTCAAGTCCCCGAACAGACTTGAAAAAATATGGAAAGTGGACTGCTACTTGGAGAGGTCCCAGTTCACCTCCTATGCCCTGCTGTGGTGCCCTTGAGCAAAGCACCGGACACCTCCAATCCCCCCTCCCCATTGCTCCCCGGGCGCTGCACAATAGCTGCTCACTGCTCCTAGTACTAGGATGGGTTAAATGCAGAGGACCAATTTCACTGTGTGCGCTCTGCTGTGTGCATGTATGTGACTAATAAAGAGGGTTTCATCCTCCGATTCTATCTTCTATGTATTATTGAATTTTGCTTTACTACCCTAGCAAGATCTAACTTTCCGCCAGGAAATATAGAAAGGACCTTACACACCTGGAAAATAGCCAGTTCCCCTCTGTTTCTAGTCTTGATGCAAAGCTAAACAGCTATAGCTTTATATAGTACAAATAAGATGGTCAGAACTTTTATAGAAACAATGTCATGTCCCCAAAATATTGAACTTTGCGTAACACATCTTAAAGAAACAACATTTGCAAACTTTACTTAAAACTCTTGAACCAGAATAACTATAAAATGCATTATCATACATTAATGTGGGAAACAACTTAAACATACTGCCCCTTTGAATAAGGCAACTCA
Organism: Eleginops maclovinus; assembly: GCF_036324505.1. Classification (NCBI taxonomy): domain Eukaryota; kingdom Metazoa; phylum Chordata; class Actinopteri; order Perciformes; family Eleginopidae; genus Eleginops; species Eleginops maclovinus. The sequence goes on from NC_086354.1 coordinate 16,459,931, forward strand.
AATTCTACTTCAAAATGTATTGCTTTGCTTAACAAGCCTTTGATGTGATACCCTGCTGAGAAAAAGCACAACAGGCCTGCACTTCTTGATAACAATACAATTATAGGACACTATTGGCTGCGGTCGTCGCCCTCTCTAACAAATCATGCCCATGCAAGCAGAGCCCCCTTGGGTAGCTCCCTTGTCTCCACCACATCCGAGTGAGTAAGAGCAGCCCGAGACGCTGATGTACTCGGGGCACTGCCTGCTTCTCCACACCTTCCCCACCGTGTCATCACGGTCAGGGCCACTCGCTGAGCCGTAATTACCTCGGACTGACACACACAACAAGGGAGATGCCTTCAAGTAAACACAGTCCAGATTCTGGCCCTGCTCACTTCAAAGCTGGAGCATGCTGATAACAAAGCACAGCCTGGAGAGCCCCCCACTTCCCTCCCATAGAGACGGTGGCCGGGGCTCGCTGGGGGTCCGATAGTGGTAGTGGAACGAGGGAGAAAGAGAGGAGGTGTGAAGTGGCTTTTGACAGCACAGCACCTGCTGCGTCTTCACTGCCAGGCAGCGCCTGGCCATTTGTCTCGACTGACTGGTTAGCGCAGAGCAAGGGGCTTAGAGCTGGAGGGGGGTTCAACCAGGAGGCATGTTGATGGGGAAGGCTGGTGTTGAGAGAGGTGGGGGGATGTTGTTGTGTGATCGGACACACCCTCTGTCATCCCAGTGGAACATTCCAGCCGTCTGTGGCAACTAACGCTGCTGTTGTGGGATGATGACGTGTCGGCCCCCACAGGCCTGTGATTCATATCCATTCCTGTGCTCAGTGGCATGTCTCATATTGATGCTATCATCTCAAGCCAGGGTTTTTCTTTAGTGTTACTTCAGTCACCAAAGGCTCACATTAGTGTTAATTTGAGCGGCATTAGCATAATACAATCCAAATGCTGCTGGTTGCTTTTTAAGTCACGCCTTATCCCACATCACTCGTTCTCTTCTTGCCCTCTTATCAGCAGTGGGTTTCTCTGCGGCTCATGACACAGCTGGATCAGGTCTCCTGTGATCAGTTCACTGGAATGAAAGCATTGGTGCAGACCAGACAATCTCAGAAAGTATTTGAAAGGCTGTGGTGAAGGCAGAGGAATGCACCATTGACAAAGGATATTTATGGCAGGGAAGAATGTAACTACTAGCTTGGAAAGACAAACAATCTGTTTCTCGGAGGGGGATTCTAATATTTATGCAGTGTTTATAAGACTCATAATTGCAAAAATTCACTCAGTACAAGTATTCAGTTGCCTGGTGGGTTATGTTTGAAATCCTAGAGTGCTGAAATATTTCCTCTTCCTCTTGAAAAACAGTTCAGTTCAACACAAATAAAATCTGGCAGTTGCAGAGGAGTTTTCACCTCACTCTGGAAAGTTTTGTTGGATTCTGTTGCAAACATTTCTGCATATTCTGTTCCAGTGATCACAGAAAAATCCAATTAGGGGATTCAAATACAAAAAAACCACAAGGTTATTCCGATGACTACTGACTTCAGCCATTTTTCTAATGCAGATGTTATTTTTTGGGTGCATATCCTGTTTAAATGTGTCACCACACTGGGTTCATTATTTTGTGAGAAAGGGCACCGAAAGCATCACACTATGACTAAAGTTACTTTTTCCAACATTGAACAAAAGTGTCATTTACTAATCTGTTTACGTAAAAGCAGTTCATAAAGTCTCTATTAAGCAACTGAATAAAATGCTCCACAAACCGTTTTCTTTTAATAAAAACATCTATAAAGGATGTCAGAATAATTTATCGTGTGATAAACTTTTTGGAACTTTGGCCCTGGTTCAGACTGCCCTGTCTTCCTGGCTCATCAAACCTATTTCTCAAGTCATAAAGAACTGAATGAGCAGCTCACTGGAAACAAACTGAAAGTGTTCACCACATTTTATGGTTACCTTCTATTAAGTTGAGTGGGATATGTACATATGCTAATTTGAGCGAGATGACAGGTCAGGGGTAAATAGGGATAAATATCGCAAGTATAATGGGTATCTATCTCACAGTAATCTATAATACACATTGGACACAAGGTGCTCACATTCGGTCTAAGATGTATGGTTTTTCGTTTGGGAGATTCAAATATGCTCCGAAAATTGCATTCATTACATTTCGCTATACAAACTAATAATATGGTCTCATTTTGGTGCTACAGGAAAGGTCAGGGGTCACTGAAAAACAAAAAAGTTCATAATTTAGAGACCATTAATGTCCGAAGATAATTTAGTGGAAATGTAATCTTTAGTCGTTAAGCAGCTTGTCATAGAACACCATTAAAATGTACCTTATGGCTTAAAAATGTAGATGACAACCTCTGGAAAATCCAACTTTTATTGATAAATATACAAATACTTCCATATGTTTACATAATCCAATACAACAGTCTCATATGGATTCTTCTCGTGTGACCCTTGACTTATTTTTTATTTATCTTCATGTGGTGTCAATGGTGTGGATTAATATCCGTCATTCATTTATGTGTTTTAATATGCATTGTCTGTAGATTCATTGCATTCTGTTTTATAATGTTTGCAGTTTTTTCCAGGCCATTTACAATCAAGCAGAATAAATAATGGAAATACTTTTAAATTCAGTGCAATATGACATGAAATATAGCCTCTAGATGTACCGCTAAATCATCAAAGAAACAACTAACATGGCCTGTAAATGTGAGGTGTTATTTCCTGCAGGGCTGCTGCCAAACATTGTACAGGTGTTTTGTAGTTGTTGTTATAGTAACATAATATGTATTACGACAGCTGTGATTTGTCACTTGGCTATGCACCATACAGCAGTAGAGACATACATTATCTACATCACTTCTTATTTTTTATTCCGCTAAGTCGGGCAAAGGAGCCCAACCCATCCTGGGAGACGCTTCCTTGGAGGTTCACATCCTGTTGAGGCTTGTCAGCAGAGTACAATACCCAGAGTCTGAATAATGTGGCCGGGAGCTAGTTTATTCAAGCACCTTTTGTTTGTGCACCATACTCACCATTTCCCTTGACTGATGATCAGATAACCACTAGACAGAGTGAGAAAAAAACGAGAAAACCATCTCTCAAGATGACCTAGCTGCCACTGGCTCTTGAGAGAATCTGTCTGGGTAGGTATTGTCGGCTGATTTCATACCGTGTCATGGCTGAGGGCTAATACATCCATCTAAGACATCCCAAAAACTCCTCAAAGCAACATATTCAAGTCTTAAGTGTGTTGCGGATGGTGGCTAATACCACTCGGAGGCCCAATGTCCTGCCAAAGTACAGGGCGAGTCTTTCTCAAGCCTCCAGAGTATTCTGTTTCACTATTTACCCATAAGTTAGGAGAGGTCACGCAGTAATGTGTGTGAATGTGTGTGTCCCCGAACAGCTGCTCTTTGATGTCGGTACCTGGGACTTAACAGGGATATGCATATGTCAATGACAAGATCACACAATTTGGATCCTTTTTTCCATCGTAAAGGAATTACAACACTAGATGTTAAGTTAGCTTCACTCTCGTTTTGGTTTGCTAAATACCAGCCGATTATTTGAACTTAAACGGGAGGAAACTGATGGCTCTGCTCTAGCATTTAAAAATCTGCCAACCAGTACCTCTTAAACTCCCTGATTAGCTTTTTTTGGTACAAAACCCAAAGTATAAAAAACTAAAAGTTGTGTTTGACATTATGGTTGGATCAGTTTCTTGACCGGGGCAGTGACTTCCTGTATTCTCTGCTGGTTGCCTGAAAGTCAATGATACCAACCCAAGAAACCTGGAGATAACCCCCAATTATTATATGTTTTTTAAGCTTAAGCTTGGCTTAGCTGGCAGGCGGATTTCGTTACCTGTGTTCAGGTTAGCTGTTTCCCGCCTTGTCCAGCTTTTATGCTAAGCTAAGCTGACATGCAAGAGTGGTAGCAATCAGCTAATCAAACTCCCAGCAAGAAGCATATGCTGCCCTCAAATGGGATTGTGTTTAGCCAGTTCACAATAAGATCCATATGAACGGCCCTGGCCGTGGCGCAACTGGCTGACTGGCCCAACTTTCTCTCCCACTTTCCTGTCACTCTCCACTGTCCCATCCGATTAAAGGCAAAAAGCCCCCAAAAAATAACTTAAAAAATAAAAAGATCCATATGGACAACCCATAATGTACTATTCACGTTAAAGTAGACATTTTCTGAAGCTTTTCAATAACTGTTGAATTTTTACTGACATTTTTAGAAATGGTAGTTATTAGTTATGTTATAATTTGTCCAACAAAAATGTTGACATTCCCATTGGCTCTTTTTTCTTGTTAGCCTTGGTGGTTTCATGTCGTTAACTATCAACCGTGTTTTACCTATCATTCCCGCTTTAACCCCCTAAAACGTATATTGTGGGCAAGACTTCCCATGTCATACCTACAAGCTCTCAATTTCAACTTGAAGACAACAATAGGTAAAAAACTGTTGAAGTCCTCAAAGCCACACAAAAAACCTGTCCTGTCTTCAATAATATTCCTATATAATACATTTAAATGTCCTTGCATCCATATTCTACTCATACAACAAGAAAATGAGTTAAGCAACATACTTACGGCCTCTGAGGAGCTCAGAGCATCGTTGTGTTTTTGCTGCTTTATTGAGTCAGTTCATGCTGTTGCTGTGGAGTGTAAAAGCACTTAGAAGCGGCTGGTGGCCAGACAGCTTTTCCCAGCTCTGATTCATCATAATTAGGTCACTGGCTTGATCTGCTGGCCTCTCAGGGATCATCTCACACTATCACACCACTGCGCACCGACGACGCTGCTCACACATAATCACTGATCAAAATAATATGCCGTGAACGTGCAGTATTGTTTATCATATTTACAGTATACCTGCAACCCTCTTTTTGCACAATCCATGTCTAATTGCAGTCTTATGAATCCTTTTCCATCTCCTCTGCTGCTCGCCTCCTCCTTTCTGATTGTTATAGATTCAGAGAGGGAAATGAATTACGGATAATAGCCTCATCAGTGGACATCATGAAAAGTGCCCTGTAACATTTTTCAATTCAGAGTATGTAATGGATTGAAAATAACTTTAAGATGAACAGCGCTTGCCACACCAGGTAAACACAGTGAGGAAATTGGTTTGAATAAATGACTCCGCCATACAATTAGAAAGTAAATCCCATTTCCATGATGATTATTTGTCTTTTAAAGTCCAGTGCATTATGTTTAGTCATTTCTTCCCTCATTCTGAATGTGAATGAACTCAGACACAGCTGGTAAATATGCATTCGGTATAGACCTACCCTAATGTTAATTTGTTGCTGCGAGCAGAATGTGATTGTGAAATGGTATAATCACCTCTAAATGTGTGAGGATGTGGTGCCTCTGCCCAGCCTGCAGCTGGATGGAGTTACCTTAAAGATATTGGAGGACAAACAACATGTGTGCTGTAATTAAAGTAAACATTTACCAGGTCTGCCTATTTAGAAGTTCTGAATCTTGTTATGCCTCTAAACTCCATCGGTATTTTCCAGATGTGTCTTTAATTTTCTGATATCTTCCTCATTACCTGATACTGTGAGCTATTTTTTTTATTTGGTTAAAGACAAAGGAACTATTGGTGCTTAAAATTCATTATGGTAACCAATTACTGCCAAGCTACCATCCGGTTTGAATGCAGACAATGAGGCTCCAGTGGGATCTGAAAGAGGCATAGTGAGTTTTGTGTTGTCCCACTAAATCAGGAAAATATAAATATTTAAATTATGAATATTTCATGTAATTGAATACGGCTTCTAAAAAAATAACGATCAAAGCATCCTTAAGGTCTGGAATATAAAAGGAAATGAAACACAAACTTAATAATGTATATCGTTTGATTCTTCAGGAGAATAATTAACCTTGTATGCATTATTTTGTATTAGTTTTCTATGCAATACACCAGATATGGCAAGAAAACCCATGAAGAGTAAAACATTTCCCATTTGCACAACTGTACAAAGTTAGTCTTTTAATTATTTCCCCCTTTGAGGCTTTTTGATAAGAAACGCAATCCTGTAATCTACTTCAATATGTACATTTTTCCAAATATAACACCCCGTGTTTATTTTTCCAGCCCATCTTACAACGTCCGCACAACTGCCTGCAGGATGTCTGGCACAGAAGATGCATGCGGTCGAGATTGCAGCCAGTGTCCAATTCAATATTTGTGTCAATATTTAAGAACCTGAACCAGCTGACAGTGGACTCGCCTGGAGGAGAGCCCACAGTGGTGAGTTGATTTTCCCATCCTGATGAGCAACTCCTGGGAATGAAAAATACAATTAATATTTATAAAATAAACAAAAGAGCACAGTTTTAGTTAAGGTGGAGCTGTCAGAGAGTCCATGCCAACACAAAGTGCAAGTGAGGCTGATGGAAATATCATAAGTTTGGTAGATATTTGGTTATAATCAAATATATTGATGGATTGCACTTTCTACCTGAGAAGAATTGGCTAAAATATATTAATTAAAAGTAAGGGGATCACTAAAATTCACTAATAATTCACTCAAATGAAATTCATATCTGCAGTAAATGTCACGGCAATCAACGTAATTTTAATCGCAAAACTTCAAATGTGAGGCCTCTAGCGCTAGTGGAAACGTGAGGGGATAAACAAAGGCCAGTTGATTGAGTGTTACATGGTGCTAATTTTACATTATAGAAAGTATAGCTACAAGTCCTCTCCATATCAACAAAATTAAACATTGTGTATACAAGTTATATATGGCCCAGGGGTGGTATGTATGAAAAAACAGTTGGCTCCATAATGAGCCCTGAGGAACTCCTCGTGTGATGTTTGCTCAAAAGAAAGATGAGTTTCCTCTGGTGAAATAAAAGTTTCTACTTGAGTGGAGGGAGATGAATCAGTCAAGCGCGGGGCAGGTAATACCAGCGGGTGCTTACGGCGTTCAATTTTAAATTGGATGATCAACGGTGTCAAAGACTGCTCTGAGGTCTAAAAGGATTAAAAATGAGCAATTTACTTCATCCGCTTTTCAAAGAATGACATCATCATTATTCAAATTAAAAGCAGCTTCTACTTACTTTTTGTGATAGGGGCTTCACATCGAACTCTCCTGCAAACTTTGTAAAAACGACAACCATTCAGAGGAATCTGTCAGACTCTTTTTTTAAAACTCTGTCCAGCATCGCCTGAAAATGCAGCGGAGAGAAACCTGTGAAATCATTATTCACTCGGGTGGGTTCTTTTGAAAAGAGGAGAAATAAGACTTGAGTTTTGACTGTTGGGAGCTTCAGGTTGAAGGTGATAAGATCCAAACGAATCCTATCATTTGGTAATATGCTGACCACCTTTTTAAAATCTGTAGATAAACACAACATAACTCAATTTGAACATTTTGAAATCGCTGAAGGTTTTAATGCTTTCACTGAACGAAAGTTGAAAGACATGACCAAACTTTAACACTGTTTAATTTAACACACTTTCACAACTATGATAAAATAACCCTCAAAACAGTTCAGAAAATGCATCACATTTTGTTCATACATGTTGAATCAGTTGACACTGCTCTTTAATCTTCCCAACCGCTTTCGTGATGAAAATTGCGTCACACAATTCCGCTCAAATGTTCTCGCCACATGTCGCCACAGATAACCTGTTAGTAATACTGAAAATAAAAGGCTCTCCATCATTTGTTGTGGGTACTCAATCTGCTTAGATAGTGACACTTATATAAATACAAATGTTAAATATAAAATACTTTAAACAGACAAACTGTCATAGATTTGTCTGATAATACTTCGTTAGCTTGCCTGAACCTCGATATATCTCATTGTAAACTCTAAGAAAACTAAAGAGATACATTTTGGATCTAGGTCATCGGTGCGGTCCATCGCCACTATTGGTCCATAGCGCCTTTTTTGTTTTTTTTTAACCCTGCAGGTTAATTCTTAAAAATACTTGGATGTAAATATTGACGGTAATCTGTCTGCCTTTGAATGTCCCTGTTAATTCTGTCTGTACTATGGTCCAACACTGACTTTTTGTACAATGTTTGAGCTGGGACAGAGGGTAATGATGTTAATCTATCATACTGAAAGAGAGTATATTATTATCTGAGCTTGGTTTGGTAACATTTCAGTAAACTTTAAAATCACAAATAAACAGAACAGGTCCACACAACAATTAAAGTGATGAGGGTGAGAGACCATTTCTCTTTCCAAAAGCTCTTAATGACCTGTATTCAAATTGCAAACTGGCTCCTTAATAAGTATAAAAACACTTTCATCCATTTATCAGTGACTCTCCTAAACTCAGGACTTGGGAAGGGTGTTAAATGTAGGAATGTGAAACACAACATTTTTAATGTATGTCTTCACTTAAATGGTATGGTTTTTTTTAAGCGGCAGCCTTTGTGTCTAAGACAGATTTCCCTGTAGGGACAGATAAAGTAATCTTTCAGTCTTGAGTAGATAAATAAAATAAACCTTCACTCTGTAGTTAATGCTCTCTTTGCAGTGGAATACATTAATGAACAATTACAATCCGTCCTTATCATTGCTTACAGCTACAATATATAGTGTTGCCTTTGTGCCACCAGACAATTATTTATGCGCTATGCTTTGCCTAGAAATGCTTAATAAAGGGTTTTAAGTAAAACCGTTCGAGGGAAAAACCTTTTGTAAAAACGTTCACTCTGTCAAATCATCTGTGGTCACAAAGCTCGGTGTTGTTTACAGAGATGATCTTTTACAGCTGTGGTCATGGGATTTTCTGGGTTGAACATTAAGGAGGAAATACAATCAAGTAAATATGATCACAGGATCTTTTGACAGCTGACCTCTGTTCGACAAGGAGGCAACAAAAAGGAGACCTCAGAGCTATTGATTAAGACAACACAGCCTGGTCTGTCTCTGCTGGACTCTTCACTCCAGTGCTCGTAACGACACACCAAACAAAAATCATTTCTGACCTACATGAAGGGTCAGCCACCATTTTTCAATTCTCGACTGCAGCCTTGCACACATCAAACAGTCACCGCCTTGTCTTCTCCAGCTAAAATGCAATTTATTTAAAGTTTTTACATTAAACCTTTTTCATAACTATAATGAGATAAACACATAAGACTATAAGACAGCAGCAAAACTTCAGAAGAACTTATCTTCCCTGGTGATTAAATTATGCTCGCTAGATCTGCATGAATCCAATTTATCAACGAGCAGAGCGCGGATGCAGAGGACACCACACAATTAGAGGAAAACAGTATTATCTGGAGAATATGCACCTCGAGCTGAAAAGCACCACCATTCTAAGTAGCTACCCAGTCACTTAAGGAGACAACAGAAATGAAAGAAAATAGTCTTTAACAAGATGCGGGAGCTCAATAAAAAGGCAAACATTCCTCTGGCCGCTCAGAGTAAAGGGGAATACACAATCATCTTCCTTCTGATGTGCCGGGGTTAGAGAGGAGGGGTCAAGTCCCGACGAGGACAATCAGACCTCTGAGGACACCCTTAACTTTATTTGTTCCACTTGATGGTCATAAAGGAATCATACTCCCTGATTCACCATAAAGTCAGCAGGTTTCTGTGCCCTCCTTTACATCTAACACACCGCTCTCTGAGGCTCCTCTGAGTTTTTAAGTTGCCCCCAAACACCCATATGTGCCGAATGAGGACACTTATTTTACATATGATATAAAACTACACGATAAAATAAAGAGTATTGTAAATTCACACAGGTGGGCTACCAAGTGAAATATATCCAGTACTGATGTACAGTGGCAAAATCATTTATTATTTCCACTGCAGATGCAATGATTAATCAGTTAGTTGATTGACAGATAATTTATCTGCTATGAATGAACTATTCTATTTATTTAAAATCCTGGTAAGCAAAAAAGGAAAAACATTCTCTGTTTGTAGCTTTTTAAGAGTGAGTATTTTTTGGTCTTATAGGAAACAATGATACAGAACTATGTTGTTGCTTTTACCAAGTTTAACAGATTGTTTTAGCCTCTGATTCCTGTGTGTTTTTTGTCTTTGTTGTGATTTAGTATGTTTTCTTTGAGTGATGGTATCTGTCCGTGTTTTTACCTCATATGAGATATCATAAATGAATGGGCCCTTGTTGAAAACAATCAGCAGATTTACCAATAGGGAAATTACTTACTACTAAATTGCTGCTCTAATTTTCACTGAAGATGATAAATGACTTAATTTAGGTCTAAAGAATATTTCATTTTAGTTGAGTTTTGGGAAATAGCTAGTCAATTCTCCCTTTATCTTGGCTGTTGCAAAAGTCATATTTTCTCCCAAATGAATATGATAAATGAATTTATTCAGGCCTCAAAAATGTTTATTCTAGTTCACTCATGGGAATGAACGATTTAATCTTATCTTCACAACATTTCATCTGAGAGAATCTTTTTTAATCGAATTGCTTTCAAACACCCACAGGCTCTTTACCTGCGTTTAGTGTGAACAACATTCACAACTTAAACACAACAGTGTCACTATTAACAGCTTCCATACCTCACAAATATTTGTTCTCACATTCTTTAACACATCCTCTGATATACATACGCTTTAAAGAACAATAAGTTGCTCCTCACTTCCCCTCCCCTTCTCCTCCTACTATCATCACAACGATTAAATCAAATATTCATGTTGGAGGGGAAAGCATTTAACATGTTGTTGTTATCTGAGAAATCAGTCATGCAGCTAATTGTTCTTGTAAAAGGGGAAATACTGCAAGATTGTGAACCTAATTGGCATAGTAGATCCTCTCTGACACTGGTATGATAAAGAGTTGCCTATGGAATAAGAGTTATAAGCCAGAAAGGAAAAAATGCCTCACTATCTAGCAGTATTGGAGTTTTGAGTGCCCTCTTGATGGCACTTTGCTTTTATGTGGCAAATGATCTGAATAATAGAAACTGCTTCCTGTAATGTTTCCATATTATGTCATGGCTGAGGCGTATGCAGCATCAGTGGACCTGGGGTTTGTATCCTCCTGGTTGCACCTGCTTTCCAGAGAGGTTGTTGAAGAGCCCTGGAGCCACCTGGCCCGACACAGATCGCAGCGGCGAGCACCTGGAATATCTTGAGGATGACTCACAGCGAAGAAAATGTACCTACAGGGGAGATCAGCCCATCGCAGTGAGAAAAACAAGTGTCTATTTGTCAGATCACATCTTCTGGGTCAGCGACTTTTGGGCATAAGGGCAAAATGGAACACACTCTGGGCTTTGTTAGAAAGACTTTGACTGTATCCCTTAAGGCCTTTGAACTTTTTTGTACTCTAATCTCTTTCTGCTGCAAGTAGACAGCATATGGAAAAAGACAACAAAATGTAGCCTGAGGAAGTCTATTTAATCCTTCATGGCAAGCATCCCAGAAATTCAAGGGAGGTTGTCAAGGAGGTTGCTTTTTGTGAAACATATTAAAATCTAGATATCTGAGTTTCTTGTGCTCATTCTTATTATATACGTTGATGACACGATATTAAGATTATTTTTCAGAGAAGATTGACACCCTCACCTTTAAACTTTATACACACTTAGGTAAAGAAAGTCATGGGCCCTCAAAGGGTGTAACAAGTGAGTGCAGATCAATATAGCCAGTATGTGTTAGATTTCAAGATTGTTTGATGTCTGGACAGGTTCACAGGGAACAGGTTCAGGCCTGATTCAGTGCTGAGTCACCTCTCTGCTCGCTTTTACATCTCCATAACATGAGATGGTGCAAGCTAGATTAAATATCATTTACTTTTGTGTAAATTATTCCATTTGACGCGTGAGACCATCAATGAATGCTGCTGAGTGCTGCTGAAAGAGCTGCTCAAACAGGAAAATGATTCACAGAGGAAAAGCAACTTGAAAGATGCCAGAAATTATACAAAATGTCATGAAACTTTATTTCTTAAAGTGTCATGAAAATGTGAAAATCATTCAGCATCACAGTTTTTACTGCAAATATACAATCATCTCAGTCATACTTACATTCAATATATAAAAATATAACAGGAAACTGTTGAATAATACATATTATTGCCAAGTAAAAAATTGAGGCACTTGAGAAAATTGTTTTGGTATTTGAGTGCTGGCAAACTGTTTCTGTGCAAAAGTTATTATAGTAATTTCACCTTTTAAAAACCGAGTTTGCACTTGTTCCCTAAGTAACAATGGCTTCAGTATTCCTCTAGTTACATGTATACTGTCATTCATAATGCGCCTTTTGGTATCGTTTGTGTGGTGCGTACAAAAAAAGTGGAGGACTGCATAACAGCCATTGAAAGACATTGGTACAAAACACTGAAGATAACATAGTGAAGGCATATAAAACATTCTAGACATGCAGGAAAGTGCATGAATAGCACAGGTAGGCGAGTACATGACATGACAGAGCTCTGCACCGATTGCAATCACAAACACTGCTCGAGACGGAAAGCACGTGAGCACAAAGCTATTTCTCACTTTGAAATGAAATGGACCGCTCTTGGGAAAAAGAAAGTCTGCATATTTGGGAACAAACCCCCTTTCGTTGGATTCCCTGACAGTTCTCCTGGAAATGTAAAGAAGAGCTTTTTTTCTCTTTCTGGTGTTTGAAAAGTATCCCAGTTCAGTGTGCTACACAACAACCAGATTCCTCATGCTTGTGCAGAAGAGACATCCTGGAGAAGGTTTTGGAGCAGTTCTTGCATTGGTATTTTTTCACATCCGAATGGGTCTGCAGGTGAGCCCTGAGATTGGACCTGTCAGCAAAAGCCCTGTTGCAGTGAGGGCAGGAGAACGGCTTCTCTCCTGTCAGGGGGGAAATGAGAAAGAAGACATTGTCAAAGATAGGCCACAGACTTATGTGAATAAAAATGTTACAGAAGGAATATTGGTCTGTTATTTCTGACTAGTTCTAACCCTGCATTTTCAAGATAAGCACTATATTCTGTTGCTTTTTGTAACACAACATTTGTCAGGAGAAAAAGCTAAATTTCTCACAAAAAGGAAGGAAGTAAAGTAGACTTTTCACAGCAATTCCAGCCCCACTACAAAACTGTAGTGAGCTGTGAAACATGCTTTAAAGGCTGTTCAATCATGTACAAGGTGAAATACAAATAGGCTGCAAAAGCCCCAACAAACACAGAAGGCCTCTCTGTTGTTGCCCATCCACTCACCGGTGTGCGTCCTGATGTGTCCTTGGAGCAGCCACGGTCTTGAGAAAGCTTTCCCGCAAATTTTGCAAACGCAGGGCAAAGTGTGAGTCCTTATGTGCATTTTGAGAGCTCCCAGGCTCACATACTCCTTTTCGCAGTATTTACAACTGAAAGATTTCCTCGTTTGGGCGTCGCAGTGCAGCTGTTTATGCTTGAGCAGTCCAGAGTACGTGGAGTAGGACTTGCTGCACAAACTACATTGGAATTTCTCTGCCTCCACTCCGTGAGGATCTGTCAGTTTGGGCAGCATCTGCTCGTCTTCATCACTCCTCGGGCTTTCAGAGCCGCTGTGGTCTTTAGAGGAGGTGTCGGAGAGCGATGAGGGGTATCCGGAGATGGGGGAGAGGTCACTCGGGAGTGGAGAGAGCGGTAAACTGCTGGTAGTCCACACGGTGATGGGGCTGTACGCTGCGGGACTCAGGATCTCCGGATGGGGGATGACAGGCAGAGGAAGGCCCCGGTAGATGTGCGGCGTGATGAACACTGAAAATAAAGAAAGTAAAATGAGTGATCATGTGTGTGATGTCATCGCTTGAGGAGTGAGGAGCAGAGATTTAAAGTTGGCGATACGTTTTAAAACTTTTGCAAAGTAAAAAAAACAACAACAACAAAACAGCGACTACGTGTCGGAAACATAAAAACACTTTTAAAGTTATACTTTGAAACTTTACCTGTTGGGCTTTCCAGCTCACTATAATTTGGCTTCTTTGCAGAGTTTATGTGTTTCTTGACCAGAAAAGAGCGTGGCATCTTGGAAAACAAGTGGACAAGTTTTGACAAACTTTTTTCTTGGAGAATAAAGCGGCAAGTTTACTGTGATACGGAAATCCTTATTGCTTAAGTCCAGTGGAGTGTCATGGTGCGGCGCTGCGCTCTTGGAAACAGTGCAGTGAGTAGCTGTAAAGTGCTGTAAATACTCCCCATCAGGTGCATGGGAGGAGCCATACCCTCCGTTTACATATACTGGGAACTCAAACCAATTAAATCTCGCTATTACCACGGAGCTTAAAAATGCGATTTTAGCCTATAGCAGCACGTGAACCACCCAAGGGGCTGGGTTAGTGCCATTTACTCAGTCAGACAGGTGCCTTGTGCCTTGTACACTTGTGTCTGTTGCAAGAATTGTGCATGGCATCATACTAGGCAGCAGAGCAAATCACCAAAATTAAACGTTTTTGAACCGTTTTTTTTAACAAACGTCCTACAACTACAGAGATGAAAGAATGAAATGCAAAGAAAGGAAAGGAATAAGAGCCACAGGGAGAGATAGTCACGATTATTTATAAATGCCATTGCTAATGCAATCACTGCACAGAGTGTGCATGGTGCTACTGATGATTGTTGTGTTACAAACCTCTGGGGACTTGATTATCCTATGGGTGGCGTATTAAAATTGGAGAATTCTTCTACCAACACCAGCACCCCTCATAAGGATGATAACGACACCATTTATCATCTTTTAAACACAGCATTTTTATACAATTTAATTGGGCAGACAAATTCGTTGCTTCATGCTCAAACCAACAACTGGACCAACCTGCATGATGCTATCCACATTGTCATTCTGGGGCTTTTCCAGAGGATGGCCCTTCTTTATGCATTTGCGTGTGGAGAAAGCCACACATTTCCTTGCCAATAATGCAATAAGGCAGCCCTCATGAAATGTAAATTTAAGAGTAGTTTCCTTTCAAGGTCAGACATGATACCATAATCGAATTTATCTCAGCTTCTGCTTCTGCTGCTGAACTTAACAAGCAGAGGCAAACTTAGCAGTCTACGCCCCCTTGTGTTCAACTCAGTTCTTTTGGGAGGGGTGGGAGTTGAACCTCCAAAAGTAACAAGGCAGTAGAAAAAAAAACACACAAAGGCAAAGGCTTAGCCATGGTGATATTGAAAAGCAGCTCTTGATTGGCTAGGTCAGCAGATATGAAAAGCTCCTTATGTCTAGGGCAAGCCTTAAGTTAATTGTGAACTGCTTATCTTATCTAGAAAACATAATTGCAGATCATGAATAGTTTCCCTTTGTGCCTGCTTGGATTATAAAGGGAAGGGAAGGTTATCTGTGCATAATAACTCCTGGCTACTGTCACACATTCAGCATGCTGTACGGCAAGTAGGATGTGAGAGGAGGTGTTTGGTGGT
This sequence comes from Eleginops maclovinus, assembly GCF_036324505.1. NCBI lineage: Eukaryota > Metazoa > Chordata > Actinopteri > Perciformes > Eleginopidae > Eleginops > Eleginops maclovinus. The sequence continues at coordinate 16,475,293 of NC_086354.1, forward strand.
GATCCAGCAGAACATATTGTGCACCGTGAACGATAATGCTTTGACATCAATATTGGCCTCCAACAAAACCATATCCGAGAGAAGCAGACCATGCATGGCCAGGTAAAGAAATGCCTCTGTGCAGTTTTCATGCTTCAGTACTGTTCTCTGCATTCAGAGCAAGTTGATGCTTTCCTACTGACGGTAATGAAGGGGGAGTGAAAGCACAGCGTGCCGACTCAAATCATATCAGCAATTCTGAGGCTGTAGTTTGTGAACTCGAAAATTAATTAACAGAGAGGAATCCGTGTATTCTTTGGCCCTGCATTGTGTCATACAAGGATGGCAACATGCTTTTAATTTCTGGTCAAGCAGGTAAGAGGATACGATTGCTTTTTTGAGAGGCACCAGCTGCTGCTAAATGGAACATCCAGGTGTTATACACTAGACAGTTCAGACATCCTAATCTTCATTTATGTTCAAGCTGATGAGTTTAAGATGATGTTTTCTAGAATTTAAATGGGTTATCTAATAATAACATCTTCTTTTAACAAACATTATGAAGAAACGTTAACGTCCAAAATGACAGTGTTGATGAACAACTGGACAAAGAAATGATTTTGTATTATGTTAATTGTTTGTTTTCTTTTTATTCCTGATATTGTAATCCTGTTTATCTTGTCTAGAGTTTTTTGAAGCTGTCTTTGCATAAGCTAATTCGCCCCCTACCTCTCCTGCACAGGCTTTTGTTTACCTTGAACCCACATACACCTGAGTATATGGAGGCGTAACTGTGTTTATGTGCGTTTTAATATGAATACAATGAGTAGTGTATCTGTGCAGTGCAGGAGATTTCATGCCCCCCCAAAAATGGTTTAAAATCCAATGTGTTTTTAATCAATTACAATAAATATTCCATAGAAAGTAAGCAACATGATGTCTACCAAGAATTTAAACTAAAAACTCAGCTCAACATGCAGCCTTTATACTCACCTCTAACACTGTGGGTGTAGTCTGATCAGATTTTCACGACAGCCTTGGCCGCTGTTATCCCATTTTGATTCAAATGTTTCTAATTTTTAATTGGGGCTTCACCTTTTTCTAACTGAGCCTTAACTACTACTAAACAAGTGAAAAAAGCTAAAACACCAACATGGAAATGTCTCATGTGAAACATCCAAAAATTAATCAAATTTGGCAGATCCTTTTTTAGTAATTTCTCATTTTGAAAAATGTATTGAGAAAATGTGTTTTGCAGGGATGCACCAATCCAACATTTTTGGTTTCTGATGCAGATTTCTCCACTCATGGTGTGCCAAAAATAGGAACTGATTTTTTTGCAAAATGTAAAAATCTGTATAGCATTTGGAAGTCATTTAAATCATTTTTATGTTAAAGGCTATCTTAAAGCAGCCCCTCACTTAAAGCAAGAGACTATGGCAATCTACATCTATTTGCATCTGTACCATGTAAAGTTGCCTTTTAATGCCTCAATTGCACATTCAAGCATCCATTCCAGAAACATGTTATATAAAAACAAATGTTTTCATATGAGCAACCACCTGGGAAGATTTAATGGCGATACAATATAAGTTAAACATTTAAGCAAATTCACCTGGGATTTCTATATTAAAGTATCTAATAGCAAAAACATAGCAATATAGCATCAGATCTGTATAGGTCAGATTTGTCAAAGATACAATAAAGTCAACTGTTAGACTCTACCAAGGCCTCTGGTGACACCTGAGGGCTAGTAGAGCCATAATCTGGGTGTGAATTAGCTTTGGTGTTCTGATGGATCACAGTTAAGTCATTAGGATGGACACGGATGGAAAGCCTCACGTGGAATTACAATTGTTATACTTTATGTGATTGAGCTCTTCCATTAAATCATACCAGCAGATAAGCCTGTGCACGGGCTGCAGGACCAACAGGAAGCAGCATGCAGAGCTGCAGGTTTCCACCATTCCTGAAGCCCCCCTTTCAGAGTGAAAGACTTGATGTACATTGGGTTCCACACTTGAATGTTGCACTATGCCTTCAGGCTGTCAGTGACGTGCTGCTCAGGTTAGTATGGGAGCATGAAACGTCAGAAGAGTAACCGTGCATCAAACAGCAGGTCTTCAGCTGGCGTAATGACAGCATGGAAACTAAGGCGCACCTGGTCAACTCGCACAGCTGCTCACGCATTGGCCTTAGGTGAAGAGTCCAAATACTAGATTGCATATGTACAGTGGGTTTTCTGAGTCATATATTCATTCAACCAAGTTTTTATATATTAATATTTGGTTTTGTTTTTTAAATATTTGTCTTTATATGTTCTCATTAAACTTACTCCTTATGTTAATATTGGCACCACCAAAGTGTGCGTGTGTGTGTGTGTGTGTGTGTGTGTGTGTATGTGTGTGTGTGTGTGTGTGTGTGTGTGTGTGTGTGTGTGTGTGTGTGTGTGTGTGTGTGTGTGTGTGTGTGTGTGTGTGTGTGTGTGTGTGTGTGTGTGTGTTTATTAATAAAACACACTGAGTCATGAGAGGCTGACTGCTTAAGTTGAGAACATCCACAACCTGCTTTATTTACTCTCGTAAATGCAGTTTAGCTGAAGGAAGTTGTAATATGCTTCCACACAATTCACACACTTGCCTTTAATGTTAAAATAACTTTGAAGTGTTGGCGTTGAAAGACATTAAATATTATTTTTCTTTTCTCTTTTGCTGCAGATCTCAACTGTAAACGGGCAAAACCTTGGGATGACTCTCGAGTGAGTACACACATACGCACGCACACGTTCAGGACCGCAGTGCAAGCAAATGTAATTGGCTGAAAAAGGAGAAACGCTTTGTGAGATGTTTGTGCTCTGGTTTAATGCGAGAGAGAGCTTCAGACGTCACTGGAAACAGTCAAAAAGTAGAAGCATTTAATATTTATGGATCCGGAGTTGTGCGGGTGCCTTGGGTAAACGAAGTCGATTGACGCGCGCGTTAAACCAGCCGCATGTGATTTCCAGCTTCAGTCATTTTGGCAGCACGATGCGAGAGGGAGACCAACACGGAGCTGTGAAACTGGACCCTCTGCCAGAGATGTCGACGGAGAGGAATCCCTGAAACCGCCGCTGCCCAGGAAATATGGACTAATGTTCTTTTCTGCGGGCTGTTTTTCTCTCGGTTTTTTTGCACATCGCTACAGAGTATAGTGGACCAGGATGCCGTGTGGGCGATGCTGCCACAAGGGATACATTGTGATTTCGCAGAGATGTTTTAGCATCCGTTGCATAAATTAAAATTAAGAAAAGCCTGACACGAGGGACTGTGGCTCAAAGGGATCTAATAAGACATTACCACCTGTTACTAGAAAATCAGGTAAGCCTCTCAGACCTTTTTCTGGCTTTTACATTTTGCACTGCCTCATGATGTAGTGCACGACGAACGTAGGTAGGTAATTATTATGCCAAACACCCATGAAACGAAACATTAATCTCTTTACATTGTACTTTTTTGAGATGTAATCTGGTGTAATGCTGCACACCAAGATTTATGTACTAATCACCATATGATCCGATGCATTAAAAGCATCCCATCCTGTATTAGGCACATTTTGGGTGAAGGGCTACACTGAGCTGATCACTTCACTAATAATGGGCCCCTTGATGAAACACCTTTTCATTATTTTGTGATTTGAAGGGAGTATCTGGTCTTGCAGAAACCTTCACATTGCCTCAGTGCAGGTACATGAGCACCCGCAGTTCCTCCAGCCAGTGCAGTGGCAGCAGACCTCTTTTTATCCATAGTGCTGTTTAGCAGCATTAAGTACTCTCCCTGCACTGGATTCCAGTAATAGGCTACTTGCCCCCCCCTTCTTTCTTTTAGAAAATAGGGCACATTTATATTTTAAACGTGACTAAACTATTAAAAAAATGCTCATCTTCTTCTTGGAAAAAGCTCCAAGGCCACGTCCATCTGTGATAAACCTGAGAGGTATTTCAGCACAGCCTGCTGCTGCTGCTCCAGTGTGCTTTATTAGACTTGCAGAAAGCTCCTGAATGTATGTTGCCTCTTTAAATGCAAACTGCTGTGGCAGGGTGTACATAGGCAGGCGTTTTTTCCTCATTATGGGCTGCAAGATGACAGACAATCAGTACAGTTTGTATCTAAGAAGCCTGCTGAGATGGAGAAATCTGACTTTACATCAATGATTTCTCTACTCGTACAAGCATATTGAGAGAGCTTAGCCGGTCCATTGGTGGTCATAGGTCAGGAACAATCTGTCTGATGTTGGAGGTCTCACTTCCTACCAGAGGGAAAGACTTTGACATGTCATTGACAATTTTATGCCCTAGCACACGCATCCCATCCCCCCTCCTTCTGCTTGTGTCCTAAATCAAAAAGCAGTTTGGCCAAGTGACAGAGGTACACTGGCAGAAAATCAGGCCTGAGTAAAAGGGTGTCAGTCATGTCCGGTCAATATGTCAAGCGGTGGGTACAGAGTGCCAGGGATAACTTGTTTGAATCCTCCATACAGTGTTGCAGTCTAGATCTGCGGGTAATTGGGGGGGAAAAAAAACAGATTGTCACAAAGTTTTCCCCAGCTAGGGCATGAACTTAAACTGGCATCGATCATGATCTGGAAACAATGTCTACACTGCATAACAAAGAGTTCCTCCACACTTTATCTTCTCTACTTAAGTAATCAATACTCTGCTGATCCTCCTGCAACTGAATCCCATCGGCCTGTTTAAGAATCCGGATTAGTTAAACGTCTTGAAGTGGGAAAGCTTTTCCTAAGGCGATACTGGAAGCATTGGATGTACACATGACATCAATTATGTATGTTAACACATTTGCAATGCTGTTACACTCCCCTAGCATCACCCAGCAGCTTGATATGTAACAGAGTGGTAATGAATACTCAAGGGTGACACTTTCCGTATTTTGAGTGATGCATAAATTCATTTTACTATTGTCATGTGGCTTTATTCACTGACCTATTTTGATCACAAAAAAGACTGCTTTACAGAAAATGATGCGCAAAAAAACTTGACAGGAGCTGTCAGGAAAAAAGGAGGAAAAGTAGCAATGAGATTAGGGGAAGCATAAGACAAAAACTAAAACAGGATGCTGAATATTTTTATGAATTTAAAGAAAGCAGTCTACAAAACAGAGCAATCTTTTTTCTTTTTTTTTTGCATTTTCCTGCAGCGATTGTTCTATCTAGAGGGCAGCTGGGAGAGCCAGTATGTCACTGTAAGGCTGGACATCTTCATTACAATCTAGCCCCAGAGCCCCGTGGCAGAAAGGAAAATGCATCACACCTGATGTTGCTGTGGGGCTTTTATAGCAACTGTTTGGTCAACCATCCATACAAAGTGCTCCAGATGTTGAATCCACACAGGAGTAGCCATATGCTTTTTTTTTTTATTGCGATGTGATGTACGAGTAGCACAGATAAACCCAAACTGCCATTTATCTTTATAGAGAGTGCAGGAAAGAAATATTAGGGGTCTGTGCCACAAAGTCACTGACTGTCATGCAACAAGAAAACCATTAGTCTGTCTTAGCAGAGACTGATGGCTAATGAAGCGAATGCACACCAAAGTCTCATGGGGCGGGGAAGACAGAAGACACAACTCTCATTTATATGCGCCTCATATACCAGCCCATCTGATTTAGAGGTTCAGCACTGCAACACAGACCAACGCACTGAGAGCTACACGCAAGTGATAACTGCCCCTAAGTAAAGCAATAAGGGATGAGATTACACACTATAATTTATGATACTAGTAATCTGATTAACATACAACTGGAAAAACCCCTCAGAGATAACATGTATACATCCAGCACTGCATGTATGTTCATTCCTTAATGCTTTGCAACGTATACAGGTTTGGACAATTTCAGGTCACATTGATTAATGTCGATAGTCTGCTTGTTCGTTAAACCCCCCTGATTCGACGGCACACTACAGAAGTCACTCAGCCCTGATGGCAGGCAGGCTTCCTCTGTAAATTACATTGTTGTGTTTCTATGGAAAATTTGCGATTCATTCAACCTGTAAATTGTAAAACAGCCCTGAGCAGCAATTACAATTTTTGCTCCTGATTGCAGAACAACCCGTATGGTGCTATAGATTCAGTTCACTATAGCAGTTTTGAAGCATTCGTTAAGCATTTATGCAGAGCTGAAACAATTAGTAGACCTACATAAATGTAAATGCTTACTATTTTAATACATTTGAAATAGTTGTTTAAACACTGCATGGATGCTGTATACTTATAGATTACAGCTTCTCAAAGATGAGGATTTGCTGCTTTTTTTTCATTTTATATCACAATACGGTCAATATGTTTGTGTCTTCAAACTAGTACCAACATGTACATGTTATGTCATACCTTGCAGCTTGAAATGATTATCATTTAATCATGCCTACTTTCAAGGAAATTATGTAAACACACCATCTTCATTAGTTTCTAACTGCAGCTTTTATCTTTAATAACATTTACTACTATTTAAGGTTCATGTGATCTACAGAACTTAATTTATACCCCCAAGACATTCATTTGTTTCGTATCACTCAATGTGAATTCATAAATAATTTCCCGGGGCAATTTTGATATATTATTTCTATATTATGTTCTATATTTCCCTGCTTTATATTTAATAAGTGGGCAGCTGTGTCCCTCGACTGTGTTGCTTCATTTTAACGTAGCTTAGCCTTCAGCAATATGCTGAGCTTTTTAATCCTTTCATGTACTCTTCACACAGCATGGGGCCATTTCCCGGCCCCAAAGTCTTCCCCTTGTTGGTTTAAATACCAACCTCCCTATATATTGTAACATATAATTATAATTAGCAGTGAATTATGTGATTCAATGTAGTATAAAGGGTGCATGTTGAACTTAATTGGACCCACATGAAAAGTAAAATGCTTGACTTGCCCAGTCTATTCGTATGTTAAAGAAAAAAGAAGATTGTAATCCAATTAGGATTCAAGTTATTGTCAAACATGCTGCAGGACTAGTTTCTTCTAGCTTTAGTTAAATATCTATTTTTGCTTCATGATGTCAAGTGATTTAATGTTTTGTGACATGATTCCCTTTGATTTAAATTGGCAATCCTCTGATATTTGGTGGCTCCTTGTTGCCAAAAACATACGTCATAGTCATGAAGGTCAAGATCTCAGTCTATAAATGTGTCTGTCATTAATTTACTCCTCTGCCTATCATTCATGACCATCTGGCCTGGAGAGCTCCTCCAGCCTAGGGACCCTTTTCTGTCATTGAGTAAACTGACAACCTCTGACTAAGTGATATGTTTTATGGATATGTCATATTTTATTCCATGCATAACATTTACAGTACAGATTAACCAATATAATGTAACATTTACCCAACTAGAAATCCAAATAAGGAGTCTGAGGAAAGCGAGCGATTTGGATAATTTGGAGCAGATTATTTCCTGTGAATAATGAATCAGGGAATAATTTTTCTCTTATTTTATGAACTTTTAATGCAATTCTCTCTCTGTATTTTTAATATTCATACTGAATAGGCCTACTGTTTGAGTGTTATCTTCTTCCTGATGCTTAGCCGTTGTTGTCTTAGTTCTATAGATGTTTTGATGGCTTACTTTCTAATGCAAGAAGAGGCTGTTTAGCAGAGAGGAAAGGATTGGGTATAAGATATGTTCCTTTCCTAACCATGCGCTTATGAGTTTTGAAAATGTTGTACTCTGTACTAGTAATCTTAACAGATTTCCTCAGTTTTCTAAGAAAAGCTGTCTTTAACCCCTCTAAGTCATGAAGTCATCACGACCATCTGTGAAACCTTGGCAACCCCTCATCTAGTTTTTGCTGGTGCTCAGATCTTGACTTTCTTATCGACTGTATTTTTATACAAAAGCTGATGAAGAATTGAAAACATTATGAGATACTCTTTCTGTCTTCCTATATTGATTCATTTTAACTGAAGCTGATAGAAATGAGAAAGAAGAAGCACCTCTAGCGGCATGCAAAGCTGCCTTGTTACAAGCTCTGTACATACAAAACTGTTCAAACAGCTGCCTCTTTACACGAGGTGAGCACAGCAGGAGTGGGACTGACAAATGAGTTTATTCATTTGTCAGGTGAGGAGGAACCTGCAAACCATACTCCTTTTTTAACACTCCAGGCCATGTACAGCTGAAATGAACAGCAACAGAGAATTGATCGCAAATAATTTTGATAATCAAAGGGAGGAAAAAGCATTTTTTTGACAAACGCGCAAAGCAGTCCGTTATTCCATTAACTTAAATCTAAGGGTTTGATGCTTTTAATGTGACTTTAAAATTGTTAAGTTTCAGACTGTTTGTTATATATAACAGAATATTTGAAGATGCCTCACTGGGCTGTTTCGATGGACATTTTTATCCCCTAGATCTCATGCCGAATAATGAGATTAGAAAATAAAATGCGGATTAATGAATAATGATATTATTATCGTTTGAGTGTGTATAATTGCTACAATCAATTGTTTCAGCTTCTTAAGTGAAAATATTTCCTGCTTTTATATGTCAGTAAATTGTGTATCTTTGAAGCATTGGTCAGATGAAAAAGGCAATCTGTCCTTGTCACCTCGGGCTCTGGGAATATAGTATCAACATTTTTCACCATTTTCCCGACATGTTATAGCTGAAACCCTCAACGGATTATAGGGAATCGTTGTCACATTAATCAGTGATGAAAGCAGTTGTTAGCTGCAGCCCAAAGACCAAGTGTTGAATAGTAAAAGCATACCTTTTTTTGGCCACTCATTTATCAGTGAATAGGTCGTATTTTATTCCCCTGAGGCAAAAGATTACTTCACCTGCACTTTAATAAAAAAATCAATTTCAACCCATTTTTACAATGCACCTGCTGTACCTAAAGCAAACACAAAACATAAGCTCCCAAGTTTGAAACACAACACTCGAAGAACACTCTTTTTAAAAAAAGATTTTATCAGGGCAACCAGTGCTTTTATTAAAGTGATATTGTTGAAAGGGGGAGACAGAGGGGATGATACACAGGAAATGGGGCCAGGCTGGATTTGAACCTGAAAACTAAAATAACTATGGATATTTAAAAAAAAACATAAAAACAATTATATTGTCACAGCAAATGAACAAACCAATTACATTCTTCAACCTTAACGAAAAAGGTGCAAAACAATTAAGTACTTCAATCAGATTGAGATAACAATTATTTCTTAGCTTTTTAAATCGAGATATGTCTTCATAACTGAAAATACGAAAGAAAAGAAGCCCTAGCATCTTCAAAAATGTACCCACAAGTTTGTCTTCAGAGGTCATTTGTTGGAAGGTAAAACATTGCAATAATTTATCAAAAAATTACTTAAGTGTTGGAGTGTCCTCTCAAGATAGCAACATACATAAAAAGATAAGTAATCATAATTAGTGTCCTTTAACGCGTGTTTTCTACATAGATTTGTAAAAGATACAGACCACACACAGGAAAGTGTGCACTGACTAGACCGGCAACACCACTGGTTGTGTTTTCTAACATAAGCTGAACAGGTCCTGTGAAACTTTGTCAGTGTAGCGCTGTTGATTATGAGCAGGACTCTTTTGGGGAAACCATAACATTTAAGTAACCTAATATCTGCTATCATCCATCTCACAATTCAAAAGCTGCACTCCCTGGCACCATATGCTCCAGGTCATAGAACAAGTGAACAGTACAGTAAGTGAAACCTATCTCAATTTTTTCGGGTAGTAAAACTACATTTGCATGAGCACTCTGCACCTGCGCTCACAAACAGCCATCCATCATCCTGAACGGGCCGCAGCTGTCCTCCGGATCTAAGAGATGGAGATGTGACATTAGAATCTCCACATCATCCAGGCAATCTGATCCTCTCTCTCTCTGTTTCTCTGCCATTGTGTCAAACACAAGAGCTTTATTTGAAAAACATTGCGCTGCAAATTGTTAGGATTGGAAATATCTGATGGCATGGTTGTGGAAGGAGTTGCGCTGACTCGACTTAAAAGGCACAAAAGGTTCGGCCAATTTAATCTGGATTCTCACACAATAAAAAATAAGAGGAAGTGCTGGCGCCTGACAGGATGTTCAGGAGGGCACCTGCTAAGACAAAGTGTTCATATCACAGCGGCAGACACATTTTTCAGCTGACCACGTGAAGACATTCATTTGTAAAAGCAGCTCCACAAATGATGTCAGGATTTCTCTCACATCCATTACAGAGCTGACTCATCTCCGGTCCGACAGCCCGGTGAGGAGAGTGTGGCGGCAGGTGGAGAAAATTGTGATCTTATATCTCATATTGGATTTTCAAGTCAATAAAACTTCTAACATAGATATAGAATAGGTAAAAAATACATGGAAACACTCCACATATATTTTTAAATGCATATAAATAATAGCTTTCTCAGTAGTACCGCACACTTTTTTTTCCGCATACATGATCATATAAATAATACACAACCTAATAGGGATGTCAGGGAACTATCTAGAAACCATCTATCTTAGTATGGATCATTACATACAGGAGTCTTTGCCAATGAGTTGATTGATTGGTCCGTGGTTTAATATATAAATGTCAGATAATTGTTAGAAAAAAAAGGTGACGTCTTCAGGTTGCTTGTTTTGTCTGAACTACAGTTCTGACCCTAATTATAGTAAATCAGAGACATAAAGCAGATTATAATAGGAAGCTGGACAGATTTATGGCATTTTTCTCTGTAAAACGACAATAATCATAAACATTATCTATCTGTCGATCAGGATCCAATCAATTGGCCCCTTGTTTTGAGCTTTTCCATCAAAACACTACTGTTACTGTAATCAGTAGTCAATGGTTAATGCATGAAATAAAGCCTGAATCGAATATACTTTTATACGTTTTTTATTCCTAAAGCACAACGATCATAGTGGCAACGCTGAACAAAAAGGTGGCTTTGAGCCAACAATGCTCGCTAACGAAGACGACTTCTCAAGGGGGTGCTTTGGAATTTAATAAACACTTTAAAGGAGTCATTTGTGCCCGGCATACATAAATTGAAGAATATGACTTAATTGCATTTGACATTCAAGCAAACAAATCCACAGGTTTGTACGTGTGAGGTGTTGGAGAGGATGCTTCAACATAGCTGAATAATGGGATTTAGTGTTTCCAGATTTCCTTTGAATCCCCTTTTTTTTAACATGGTTTTTATTTAGGAATCAAGCTGGGATTCTGATTCAACATGCAGTCGTGTTATTGACATCACTGATATCTTTGTGGTTGATAACAGTAGATTGCTTCAGTCACAGTCAGAGGCATTCAAACAAAAAAAAATCAGCTCTTATTTTCAGCTTCATTTGAAGACATTTGTTCTTTTATTGCAATGAACAGTATCTCCTCTCCTGCAAATGGGTCTACTATCAGAGTGAAACCTAAAAACTGCATCCTCCTCCTGTTACTGCAGCTCGGACACCCATCAGGGATTGCCAGGAGTGAAACCTCACTACACGATCGCCTCATTCTGCTCTTCAGCTCCTGCTCCTCTACTCCCACGGCTGACCAGGAGCGGTGTCAGCGCTGCTCTCCAACCACCCGAGTCTGACAGCCATGATTCGGGAAGGCCCTCTGCTTCGACTCAGATCAGAGATCAGCTCAACGCTTGATGGCTAGATCTCACCGTACAAAGCACTGGGGGCCTTTCTGCTGAGGTACATCTCCGACTCCCTCTGCAGCACAGGTTCTTTAATTCAAGTGGAGCCATTTTTGCTCGCTCTGTTGATGTTGAGTCAAGTGTCAGTCTTGTCTGATTAAAACTGAGTGGAACCGGTTTATGTAAATGAGGCTCCCTCATAACATTTCCTCTAGACTGTATACATGTGTGTCTGTGTGCATAGAGCAAGCCGGAAGTCTAAAAACAATGTGCCATTTATTGGTAGTGTCAGTGTTTTCTTCTAAAACAATAAGACCCAGGTTGTGGTTGGATTTACTGTGTTATTGTCTCGTACTGTGGTCCAGATTTATGATCTCTATGACAAGGCATCAGATATGGCACACAGTTCATTTCTGCTGGCGCTGGATTGGATATTAAAACATTTAATAGGATACCTGGGATCTCACCTTTTCTAATAAATTATTCATTAAATCTTAATGGTCTCAGATTCCCCCTGAGATTGCTTAATATTCTTTTTTATACAGTTAAGTTAAATTTGAAAAGGCATACATCTGAAAACTCTGTATAAGAAAGGCAGATGATGAAAATAAGCATCCTGCTAATAAATAATGCCAGAGGAAATTGGCTTCACTTTCTTTGCTGCTGTGAGTGTTCGGTCATGTCATTAAGCAACAGTCTAACTCAATCTTATTTTTCTCTATTGCAGTATCCCTCACTGCGTAGTAGCACATGGATTTCAAGACTTCAAATGAAGAGGTTGGTGTGATTCAATCAATTGAACGTTTTGACAGTAAATTGAGTATGATTATAGAAACAGCCCTGGCATAACATCCCTGAAGCATGCGGCTAGAGCGCAAATGTAACAATTGAAGAATTGAAAGGAGGTGTACTTTTAAAACATTCATTGTTACATCTGCACAAATAACCAAATTGCATCATAAAACCTTAGAAAAAATGTAAATCAAAGTAAAAGACCGGCAAATCGATCGTAGGAAGAACAGTTCACACTACATGATGAACATGCAAAGAGAAAACATGGTTTAGATAGTAAATTTCATCCAAGTATTTCAGGACTGAAACAACAAATGTGGCCAGAAATAAAGGATGAAATATACTCAAGATATCTTGCTGTTAAGGAAAAAGATGTTGCTGCTGCTCATCAGTTTCCGTTTCTGAAACTCGAAAAATAATCTGCCGTGTTTGTTTTGTTGAGCATTCAGGTCAGCTGTTTGTTTCCTTAAGTTTGTTTTTTCTGTTTGCGATAAGGACGATTTCTTACGATAAGGAAAGCCCTATATGAGGATGTATTCAAGGGAATATCCTAAGCAAATGACTTTTTTTCTAGGGAGAGAAATAGGAAATACATAATCATGTGCACGCTTTCAGATCCACAATTTAGATAATAATAGAAGGGCTGATTGGTGGGGAGAGTAAAAGATTAACATTCAATAGGATCACAGCTAAGGTCAATTATGTACTAAACTAGCGAGACAAAAGGTCAAACAACACTGAGTCACGTGAGCCCTTTCCGACCCAGCAATATACAGTTATGGCATTGCTGCCCTCATTTTGCTCCCATAATGACTCTCACACACACTTACTGTACTCCAAATCATGTGAATTAATGCGCCGCTCATTTCATTTCTCACGCTGCAGCTGCAGGCCGAGGCTCATTTCTTCACATTGTTCATTATGGTCGAAAGATAATATTCTCAGTGAACATACTTTAATGCAAGTTTCACCTGCAGAGATACTACGTCTAAGAATAGCGACCGTGCAAACGTCTTCTCTTGTTAAGTGATGAGCGCTGTATCCCAGGTGACAGGGATGCTGACACTGGTGTGTCTTATTTCTATTAGTAGTCTTGTCAGGTGAAGGTGCTTCTTTCATTTAGACCTTTTTAAGTCAAGGACAGGACAGACATTGCAATTAGCCAGGGAGGAGGAGGCATATGCAGAATGCACATTTATTCGGATTAGCATGATTTAAATGGATCACTTGAAACAGTCACAGTCCTCTTGCTTGTATGAAGCAGTGAAATTCAAATGTGGAGGGTGAGCTCGGTTCCAGCCACTTAATTTCAAAGGTTCTTAATATGCCATCAGCCTTATATGTAGAACAAATGAGGATATCATTTCCTCTGTGTGTGTATACAAAGCACATGACTCATGAAAAAGCTGCTTCTCAGAGGGTCTTCTCATTATTTGAAACATAAATCAGTAATTGTCCTATGCTTTTTTCCTTTTTTTAAATGTACTTGGAGTGCTGAATATGGTTATTTGTTCCAGCATTACCATTAAAAAGGAAAGTAGTATGAAAAAGAAAGAGACAAACATCGTCCTAACTCTGTATCCTGATTTTGATGTTGATCCTGCAGCGAGTATTCGGAACAACATTTAATTTCATGGCCAGTTAATTTAGTCGTGGAGGGATGATGAATGATTTTATGTCTCTGACTGTTTTGTTTCCCAGACAAAGACTGGGATTTATTTGATGCAAGAAGGTAATGAGGAGCCGTTTAATATTCGACTACACTTGGCCAAAGATATTCTGACCATTCAAGAACAAGATGTCATCTGTGTGTCGGGAGAACCTTTTTATTCAAGTGTAAGTATCCTTATCAGAATAACTAAATGTACCATCATATACATTGAGAGCAGTTACATTTGCTGTACAACACATGAAGGTTATGTCACAGAGATACTGAGAGACACTCTGAATGACTGCTTTTATGATAGATGTACATCAGTTAATCTGTTCCTCGTAAATCAATGTAGCTATTAAATAGTGATTAACCTACTGGATCATGGTGTATTATATTCAAGCCACACTTTTCTTCACATGAATAAATTCTCTGAAAAAAAGCACAAAAAAAACAAAAGCATTATTCATTCAGTTACATGTTGCCGGGTAAAGCTTCAAAGGTAAATGGAGTGTTCTCTCAAACATTATTACTAATTTACGTAAAGCGCAATGACATGCTACGGTAATAAAACCTTAAAACATGTTAGGAAGTAGTAATGTAGACGTACAACCAATTCACACCTCTACATTTAAAAGACAGCCATGCTGTTTGCACCATATGTGTTGAAAGGCACTGTCAGGCATCAAATTCCCCAATGTTCAAACAACATGTTTATACCCGTGCCACAGACCTGAGACAATTAAAAATGTTTAATCTTTCAAAATGTGCAAAACAAAGATGTGTCTTTTAGATAAACAATGTATCGGCCCATATCCCTAGATCCATAGAGTTCAGTGGAAGTAAGACCAAGGAATATTGGACAAAAAGAAGGCAAAATGTCCGATCCAAGCTGTACAAAAGTCTTGATATTTTGGTACAGCACCTTTAAATGTCTCTCATTAACACATTCTACTATTTCGTCAGCACCCAAACTGAAACGTGTTAATTAGTGCTTCAGAGGTGCTTTTAAGTAGATTTGTTTTCCTTTTTTTGTCATAGCCATGCAAGCTTCTTTTTCAGTCTTTATGTTAAGCTAAGCTATCCTGAGGATGGCTCCAGTTTCTTATTTAATGCTTAGACAGTACACTGTTATCTTCTAATGTATTCCTTGACAAGTAAGGAAAAGAAAGCGTACTCGCTTAAATTGTATTCTTCTTTAATAATTAATTTATGTAAATTCTGCTCCTAATCATTCATTTTTGCAAACAAACGTTTGTAGTTAAAGAAAACATTTAATTATCAAAGCCTCCTACTTTATGCATAATTATAATTGGGAGAATAAGTTACTAGTTATTGTTATTTTCTAAATGAACCTCACTGAAGCAAATAAGGATGCATCACTTATTTTTATTGGTTTTCTCTTGCACTATTTTATTTCTTTTGATTGAAATTGATTTCTAATAAATCCAAACGTTCCCTCTTGTTTTGTTGTAAGAGCTCCCACAGCTTCAGCATCGTCTGTACTGATTTCTGCTCTCTAACTGAATCTTTTCCAGGAGAGGACTGTAACGATTAGGAGGCAGACAATTGGAGGGTTCGGCCTGAGCATCAAGGTAATTTAGATCATAGTTGATTGGGCTGCTTCTCCTGACTGCTTTAAATTAAGTCTGAACAAGGCTTATTGATCATTTTCTTGTCAAACTGCACTAACAATGTTAGCTAAGGGAACTGCTGTGGGTGTCTTTAACTCATTCTGTGTTTGTGATACCTCTTTGTAATTTAATCTTATCTCCTTAGGGTGGAGCAGAGCATAAAATCCCTGTTGTGATATCAAAAATATCAAAAGAACAAAAAGGTACATTGTCTTTTTCAGAAAGTTTTTCAACCTTGTTCATTTCCTCCCCCCATAGTTTGTTCTCACAAGGTCATTTTTTATTTCCAGCTGAACTCTCTGGGCTGCTTTTCATCGGTGACGGCATCCTTCAGGTAAAATGCCGAATGTCTTGTTTACCCATCTCATCCTACTCAAAATAACACATACTGTCTCTTCAATAATTCATGTGCCACTCCACAGAACTGCATGCCTATAGGTAAATGTCACACCTCACGTCCTTCATTTATTACATGTATTCCTGCAGATAAATAAATAAATCTCACATCTCATCTCCCTCAGCTCGTCTGATGCAGAGCGAACATTCACAAGCCAGCCGTCAACACTCTGTATTAATGGCAACATTGAATGTGACTCTCTTGTTTACAGTTTTCGGCGCATATGCCGTAACAGTTATTGTGCTCGCCTCATTAATCATTTTGAAGTTAGTGCTAGATTGATGCAATGCCAGCGGTATTGTTTAGGGTAACCCTGTTATTGTTGTTTTCAGATAAATGGAATAAACGTTAGAAGTTATCGCCACGAGGAAGTGGTAAGCTGTCATCTCATATCTCATATTTTTCTTCCTCTGCAACTTTCAACGGCTTATCTTGTCTTACTTTTGTATCTTCTTGACATGTAACGCCAAGTGTTCTTGTATTAAATGAACCTACAAGAGATATGTGTGTAAATCTGTTATCTTGGAAGTCAATTCTTAGTGAGAAGTTAGCACACCATTTTTCATCACAGCAAGCCTCCACAAAACCTCAGAAATTACTGCGCCTGCAACAAAAATATCTGTGTTTTTCTCTTCCTTGCAGGTCCAGGTTTTGAGAAATGCTGGTGAAGAAGTGACTCTAAACGTGTCTTTCCTTAAGAAGACTCCTGCCTTTCTCAAACTACCCCTGTGTGAGGATTGCACATGTAAGAAACCTCTACGCACACTCTTTAATTAAAGTATAGGCCTATAATCACCATAACCGCAGTGCAAAATAATTAACCAAGAGTATTTATAGCTGGTATTCATTTCAGTCAAGGATTGGTTGTCCTGGTGACAATAAACTCAGGGATGAAAAGGCACTTCGAGACCAAGAAATGTTAAATATAGTTGCCTCCCGATTACAGAATTGGGGGTTTCAACTAAATAAAGATGCCATTCTGCTAAAGAGAGGGTGGGGAAAAGAGAGAAACGGACATATCTCCAGCTTCACAAAAGATTTCTGAAGACTAAACTGAAAGAATTGACGTTGCTCATTGTTGTGCAATTGATTGCTCTTGCATGGGAAAGCTTCAGCCCCGGCCTTTAGACATGAAAGCTTTCATAAAATCCTTTCATATGCGTATATAGGCCGGGTTGACTGGCCGTCCAACCAGTCAACTGAATACAAATTGGCACAGAGCAGAAGCCCACACGGAAGGAGAACAAAGCAACCCACTTTTGTTGTTATCTGTGATTCACTGCAGTTGGAAACCTTGAAATAGATGTAGCTCTAACTGTGTCTGATTTATTGATTTTTTTTTGGTGTGTTTGTGTGTCCCTGCTGTACATTTAGGCATCCCCAGCGACCAGAGTAGTGGGACTTCCTCTCCTCTGTGCGATAGCGGCCTGCACTTAAACTATCATCCTAACAACACGGTACTTTTTTTATTAGCCAACTCTTGACTGACTGATTCTATAACTATCCATCTATGCAGCAGTGCCAGAAAGTTGTTTCCGTGTAACTGTCACTGCTCGCTGCGGCTCTATCTTTATCTCTTGAGGAGGGTGAATCAGCTTTCCTCGCTCGGCCTTGCCTGTGCACCTGCAGCAACAACAGCAGCAGGACTCTTGACGTGTTGATTGTATTGAAATGTGCGAGGTGGGAAGCAAAAAATCCTTTTAAAATTACGTTTCACACTTTCTGCAGGACACGCTGTCCTGCTCGTCCTGGCCCACGTCCCCCGGACTCCGCTGGGAGAAGAGATGGGTGGACCTGCGCCTTATACCCCTGCTGCACTCACACCTGTCACAGTACAACCCGGGCTCTGATGTCTGCAGGTGAGCTGCGGGACTTCATCTTGAAGGGTCATTGGTGACTTTTCTCACTTGCAGAGCTGGTGTCTCGCTGTAAGGCTCGGCAGTCTTGTAGTGCTGAGATCTTTTGTAAAATGCTTAAAGGGGATTTCAAATGGAGCAGCCTATCATTCTTCATCTGTAAAGATATATTCACTTCTCCTACTTAGTATATCCCTTTAGACACAACTAAATAGGCAAACTAGTTCTGCAGTAAGACATATCTGCTGAATAATGGATGCTAAAAGGAATTAAGATGACAGTAAAAAAAATATAGGAAACACTGCCACACTGGATGATAGAAACAGTAATCTTGTGGATTGACTCTTAATGGACCACTTGTGGTTTGGCATGTTTTAGCCCATTTTACTGCAAATTGCTAAAGGATACCATGAGCTTTTAGATTGATTAGCATTGTAGTGGGCAATGGATTCAGTTTCACTTCATGACAGAATGAAGATCAACTTCACTTCATTTTATTACATCAGAATTAAATCAGGTCAGACGAAACATTTTGTTTGCCTATTATTTTTTATGTGGTTGTTTTTTGAAGAATTGCAGCTGCACTTTATTACTAGTTTCAAGGCATTGTTTAGCTGTCCACAACTTTACTATTTTAGTTCACACCCACTGCTCGGCTAATGTTGTTTTCTGCCACATCAAGCAGCAAAAAAACAAAAAAAAGCTTTTAGAAAATCCTGTACACTACCTGCTCAGCACCACGCCGTGGGTCTCAGCAGCTAGCAAAAACCTTGCAATGTAGGTGGGGCATTAAGAAACTAAAAAGCCAGATATTTCCCTCAGGATCCTTTTCTGACGGCCAGCAGGGGGCGACTTCACTGGCTGCAAAAATAAGTCAGATTGTATAATAGAGCATGAGAAAATTAGCCTACTTCTTACTTGGTTTGTTGCCCTAGTAAACATTATCCTGACAATTTCATGGCAGCAATTGGTAGTTTCAAGTTTTGCAATCCGGCATAATGTTCATTTTGTAAATATAATCTCCTTCAGAGCCTCAAGACCATAAGTCAGGGTAGTCTGTGTAGCTTCTATGATTGACTGGTCGCTAAGTTTATGAAAGTTGATTGTAATGTGTGGTCTCCGCTTTCAGTGCTCTTTGTACTTTTGCTAATGACGAACTCCGAACTCGAGGTTTCAAAGCTGATGGACCGATAGGGGGCTTGAATACATCCACTTCTTAGATATGGTCAATGGCTATTGCAAGTTCAAAGGAATAGTTTCAGCATTTCTTTCTTACTGAGTTGTTAAATGAGAAGTGTTCTGAGCGAGTTTTCAAAGAGACTGCCCAAAATTGTACATGCTGGGAAGAAATGGAATGAAAAAATAACGTTGACCACCCGAAAATAAAGCAAAGTTGAGGAAATACATGATTCAAGGTAGATTCTGGTCTTCGCAAGTTGCTTTTCATCCTCTGCTGACATAAAAATAATCGAATGGCTTCCTTGAACATCGAAAAACAATAAAAAATAGATACATTTGGTATGTTATTGGTGGTTCATGGGCTAAAAAATACCAAATCATCCTGTAATCATTTTGTTTTTCTCCTACTTCTCTCAGGAAAAATGCTTTTCAGCTCATAGCTGTGGATGGAGTTTGCAGTGGAGTTGTTCAGTTCCCCACTGCCGAAGACTGGTTGGACTGGCTTCAGGCAATAGCAAGCAACATTTCCAATCTCACAAAGCACAATGTGAGTATGAAATAATAACACGTGTTAACTCTGCCACCTCTCGCTGTCCCCTATGTAAACCAATAAGGTGTTGGGTTGGGAGTTAATGCAAACGTCTTTTCAATGTGTGGATCATCTAACAGTCCCTTTGCAAATGTCACTGCATAAAGTTCACCCGTACTAATGTCTTTCCACACTTTGAATAAGTAGTCACTTATATCTAAGAGCCTTAGGTCACAATAACTGCCACCGTACTACTACTACTAATACTAACTCCCTTTATCCAAACCCATGCTCTTATTATCTATAATTCACATTATACGTTAAACAATAATTACTGCAAGAGGCGGACAAAAGACAAAAAACAATATTGTATTTTTCCTCGGGTTGTGAGCATCTTTTTCTAGCTCTAAAAATAAAGTGTATCCAGATGACGCTCAGCAGGGTGACAACTACAGCTAACAAGCTCCATCATGTGTGGTGGCTCATAAAAATCTAATTTTGACAAACTAATCAGCATATTTAGGTCTGTTTCCATGTAGCAAACTGAAAGTTAAATCTCTAGAGAGCATGCTCAGACACCATCTAAAAATATGTAACTAGAGAGTAGTGTTGGCTCTCCGCACGTAATGAACACAACACGGAGTGAGCAGCAGTGATATATGGGGATTGGTAATTATCATGTGTCCGCTGGTGAGGCTGTGTGTGTATGTGTATGTGTGTGTGTTTGTGAGTCTTGGGAAATAATGGAGGCCTGGTTAATTGGAGTGGACAAAGTGAGGGACGTAAACACAACACTAATCGCTCAGTGCCAGGATGACCTCAACAATGGAGGGTGTGCTTCTCTCTCTCTTGCTCAGCCCTAACTGAGATGTGAGAGTGAACTAGCAAACTACATGGATGAGGGAAACCCAGACTTCAGGAAAAAAAAGAGTCAATAGTGAAAACGATGTGATTTTGATATGGCCGAACCACCGGGGATGTCAATAATCATTACCCTTGTTTCCTATCGTTTTATTCTTAAACTACTTGGGTCTTTTTAAAGGAGGTATGCCACTTATTTCCACCTGAATTCAATGTGGTCTGGCCTCCTTTGCATTTGATGTTCTGGATTTAGCCTTTCCTGCTAATGCCAGTCTTGCATAGGCTTACTTTTCACCGCAGTTAAACTGTCCTTTTGCAGCAATTTGATAATATGCTTAGAGTATATAAAGTGGATTGAAATATTACAACTGTCTAGAGTCATGCTAAGTGCTTTGTGAGGCTGTGACAAATGCTAATTTCAACATACTAAGATGCTGATGTTTTGCACATAGTGTATATTGTGTCATGTAAACCATTTCAATTTAGAGTGTAGTATGCTAACATTTGCTAATGAGTACTGAAAACTGAGTCTGATGTGAATTTTATTGGTTCTGCTGATATTTGGTGGTAAACAAAAGCATCGGAGCTGGTGATGCAAAGTGAAGGAAATGCCAGAGAGATTACAATTCATCCTGAGGACATAAATGTCAATAGTTACTAAAGTTTTCAAAATAAAAGTGTCAACCTCATGGTGACACTTTAAGAAAATAAGAGTCCACACATTTTATGATTTCATATTTTCTAGTTTTTTCTGGCACTTACATACGTTGAATGAAATTGTTTTGTCATACGATATGTGTTCATATTTTGTGTTTGTGTGCTTTGTGTTTTCCTTTTACTGCTGCACAAAAAATTGCTGTTTTGGGACGAATGAAGTGATTTTTATTGATTTATTTGTCATGCAGATCAGTGGGGGTCCCTCAAAGACCTTAAAAACAATAACCTGTAAAAGTAGGGAATGCATTTGAAGGTCACATTTTTATCAAATGTTCACCTGATTTAAGATGAGATGAGATTAATGGTAAAACATAATCTCTTTATTAGAGAGAGATTTCTTATCCCACAGCAGAGTTACATCAGCAAAGAGGATAGTGCAAAGACAAAATGCATTGTAAAAAAAACCAAGACATAATAAATATTAAACCATAGAAAAACCTAGTAAATAGACAGACTGAACATTTGACTTCACAAAGTCAAAACAATCCAAAGTCCTATTAAATATTCATAGATAGCCCTCGATAGTAAATGTAGGCCCTCGTTATTAAACTGGAAATCTTGCAAATAAGATGAACAAACGGACAAACATAACACAAACACCTAAAAATACATGAATATCAAGGACATAATTAATAGAAGGTACATCCTCTGCTTCCACAGCAGTTTTAGTCTTCTTTTTAATAGCTGTCATAAAATTGAAATGAGCTGTTTTTGTAATAAAATATTTAACTGTTTGTCATTAAAAAATGCTTCCAGTTTTCTGAATGATGATGCAGGATGGAGTTCTCTGCTCTCTGCAAATGTAAAATCTGCACTTTAACTTGAATATCTGATAAGATAAGAAATTATTGTGTCAAATATGACCTTAGATATTTGTCAAATAAAATAAAACATGTACGCAATAACTGGACAGAAAGATGCATTAATGTTACAAAACACTATCACCGGACTGGGATGTTAGGAACATGCTTTTATACTTTATCTTATATCTTTTAAAATGTATTTAAGATTAGATAAGATATATTTATCCATCCCAAATTGGGAAATCTTCTTTGCAGCAGCATGAAAAACAAGTTTTGCACATAATTAGAAATAAAAAAGGAGTAGAAAATAAACATTTATACAATATAAAAAATAAAAGTTGAAGAAAAAATACTTTAACTTTCTGACAGATAACAGGATTGAAGAGCTTAATAACAGCAAAGAAAAGTGGGATATTATTTACATTTAGTGTGCAAGAATGGCATGTTAAATTAAATGAATAATGAACAGTGAACAATGCTATGGATTAGAAATAGAAAGTCTTTAAAAGTCATGTCCCAGCACCTGAGATAATGTACAACACAACGCAAAGTAAGGGTTACAAAGTACAGTAAATATTCGTTTGACTTCAGGTACTTTTCAAACCCAGTGAAAGTTCTTCTATAGAGTACAAGATGCATGTTTTGTTTGTTACTGCAAACAACGGGACCTTTTCTTATTTGTGTCAAAGGTAGTTGGACCGTGCGGTCACAGTGACTTGTCCTGACCACACACAGCTGAATTTGAACAAACCCACCGTCACCCGGCTTACATCTCCACAATTATCATGCTGTTTCGTTTCAGT
Organism: Eleginops maclovinus; assembly: GCF_036324505.1. Classification (NCBI taxonomy): domain Eukaryota; kingdom Metazoa; phylum Chordata; class Actinopteri; order Perciformes; family Eleginopidae; genus Eleginops; species Eleginops maclovinus. The sequence goes on from NC_086354.1 coordinate 16,498,133, forward strand.
TCCTCCACCGAAAAAACTAATTGTTTCCTACATGGGGCCAAACTTCTGTTACATTTCAAAACATCAGTGAGTGTTGAAAACTGTCGCCTGTATAGAAGGACGTGGTCAGGCATGGATGGCTTAATTTGGTGTCCTGCTGCTAGAAAAATGTGATATTGATAGTATAGTGTGGATTACGAACGAGTGATACCTGTGATCTGAGCAGAATGTTTTAATTTAAAGCCTGACTGCTCTCTCGGTAGTTTCCCCTGCTTTTATTATCACAGAGAGAATGGTTTTTTATAAATGGATTTCTTTTTTGAAAGGAAGAGCCTGGAGTCCTTGTGGAAATGACTCTATCTATCTCATTTTGTAATTTGCATGCATTGAATAAATGAAGTAGCTCCAACAGTATTATTGCAAGTGATGTGGTTAACATGTTAGCACAGACGCCGTGATGCATAGTTTATTTCTTCTTCGAAACGTTGTCTCTGATTGTGGGTCCCTAAGGAGTTCCCTGGACTGTTTTATTTTTGTCTACCAGTAATTACTTTTTGCTTGAGACTTTAATGAGTTATTGATGTTCTTGTTGGATTTAACAGGTGAAGAAGATTAACCGGAATTTTCCAGTTAACCAGCAGGTAAGATGATTTAGATTTCTGACTTTAACTAACTTTGATTTGTGTGTTAAATGTATTAATCCCAAGTGATTCTAACATGGTCTTTCAATCACAGGAAGGGCATGGGATAATATTGTTCACTATTGCTGTGTTGTCTTCACTGCAGTGTAACAACTGAAGCTATCCAACAAGTTAAACTCTGATGCAATAACCAGGAGTCTGTGTCGTAGTTAACATTTCACTGTTGTTTACTGAAGATTCCAGCATTACATGGCAGAGTGAAAACTGCAACAAAACAAAGTTTGACATTTTTTAACATAAAGTTCAGCTTCACATGAAGTCTTATGAAATATCCTTGTAAATACATGTAAATAAAAACGATCTTTTAAGACTATTATTACCTTCTCTTTCAACTTTAAACTTAACTTAATCTATCAATTATTTAACTTAACAATGAGTTTTACTTACGACTTTGCTTCTAGCATCTTTCACGGTCAGGAATTCTTAAGTATTAACTGTTTTCAACAGATAGGAACTGAGTGGGAAGTAACTGATGACAAGGCAGGAAGTGGTAAGGAAGTTACAGGAAATTGTATCAAAGTAAAAGTTTGTATTCTTTCTCAATGTGTCAAAATAAAAGTCAAAATATATCGCCCTAATGGCGACACACTCCCCGCTGTGACCACTGTGAGGTCACTATACTAGCATGAACATTACATTCAACTAAGATCTACAACTGAAACATCAGTTCTTATGAAGAAGCAAAACCGTTTCCGTCACTGGTCTAAGGTAAGTCTTTGGTTGGCCTTGGTTTGCTGTCTTTAGTTCCACCTTACGGACTCTTCCATCTGTTCCTGGAATGGCCTTTGTGACCACTGCCAAAGGCCAGTTGTTGCGGGCAGCTTGGTTGTCTTTGAGGAGGACGATGTCACCGTCTTGCAGGTTCTGGTGGGACCTTGTCCATTTCTTGCGGCTTTGTAAGGTTGACAGGTACATTTGTCTCCAACGGTTCCAGAACAAGTTGGATAATGCTTGTACTTGTCTCCACTGCTTCGTGAGGAGGTCTCTGCCTGTGAAGTCACCTGGAGGTGGTGGGACGCCCACTTTCTGCGTTAACAGCATCGATGGTGTGAGGATGAATGGATTCTCGGGATCATTCGATACTGGAACTAGTGGTCTTGCGTTCAGAATTGCTGTCACTTCTGCCATTAGTGTGCACAGAACATCATGAGTTAGGCGAGTGCTGTGTTCGCGGAGCGTCGAATCCAGGATTCTTCGGGCTAACCCAATGAGGCGCTCCCATGAACCCCCCATGTGTGAGGCATGAGGCGGGTTAAACACCCAGGAGCATCCTTGATGTTGCAGATACCTCTGCACTGTGCTGTCTGGTTGATCTGCACTCAGCCCAAGTTCTTTGCAAGCCCCAATGAAATTTGTGCCGCAGTCTGACCTCAGTTGTTTGGCTGGTCCTCTTATGGCAAAGAAACGCCTCAATGCGTTTATGCAGCTTGAGGTGTCCATTGAGGTAATCACCTCGATGTGAACTGCCCTGGAGCTCATGCAGCAGAATAGTATGGCCCAGCACTTGCTCTGAGGTTGTGTCCCTCTGGTGCGTCTGGTGGAGACGTGCCAGGGTCCGAAGACATCCAGTCCCACATACGTGAAGGGAGGGCAGGTTGTAAGGCGTTCTGTGGGCAAATCTGCCATTTTTTGTTCCTGCATCCGTCCTCTAAGTCTGCGACAGGTGATGCACTTGTGAATAGTTGAGTTAACGAGCCGCTTGCCTCCCAGGATCCAGAGCCCAGCAGCTCGTACAGCACCTTCTGTTAACTGGCGACCCTGATGCTTTACTTGGGCATGGTGGTATCTGGTGAGAAGCAAGGACACATGGTGTTCTTTTGGGAGAATGACAGGGTTCTTTTGTTCAATGGACACATCTGCATTCTTCAGTCTGCCTCCAAGGCAGAGGAGGTCATCCTGTAAGACTGGGTTGAGAGAGCGTAGGCAGCTGCTTAACGGAACTTGCTTTCCTCTCTCCAGAGCTTCAAATTCCTTCACAAAGGTATTCCTCTGAACAGCTCTGATGATGACTTCTCTTGCTTGGGAAAGCTCATCCACTGAACGAGGTAAGTCACAGTGATGCCATCCCTTGCACTTGCCTGTCGGAGTGCTGAAGGATCTCCCTATATGAATAAGGAGTGCGATGGCTCGTTGGAGAGTGTCGAATGTGGAGAACCTTTCAAAGCGCTCTGTGCTGAGAACTTTCCCTTGTAGATCAGTAATGTAGCTCTTCACCGCTGGACGGACCTCTGCATCTGACTCTGGTGAGACTATGCTGAATGACTGAGGTATGACTGAGGCAGGGTCTGGCTGAACAGAGGGCTTGCGCAGGAAGGTTGGTCCGTTGAACCACATTGTCTTTGTGAGGTGTGCTGCTGGGACCGACCGCGACGCCAGGTCAGCCGGATTGTCTTCGGTGTTCACGTAGTGCCATTGTTCAGGGATGGTAGACTGGCGTATACGCTGGACCCGATTATGGACGTACACATAGAACCGTCTGGACTGGTTGTAAATGTATCCAAGGACAACTTTGCTATCAGTGTAGAACTTTGTGGCATCCAGCTTTAGATCCAGTTCATCCTGAATCAGCTCAGCTATTTCCACTGCTAAGACTGCTGCACACAGTTCAAGTCTGGGAATGGTCGGGTCTGATTGAGGGGCAAGTTTGGCTTTTGCCATGACAAATCCCACGTCTACTGTGTCTTCTTGGATGGCTTTCAGGTAGGCTACGGCACCAATGGCCTTCACAGATGCATCGCTAAAGACGTGGAGTTCTACTCGCTCAGCCTTGGCTGGGCAGATGCCTGTGTACATCCTAGGTATATGAAAGTGCCTCAAGTCTTGAAGCGAGTTTCTCCAAGCTTCCCACTTGCCTAACTTATCTTCAGGCAATGGGGTGTCCCACTCCGATGTCTCAGAATTCAACTCTCTGAGAAGGCCCCTGCCTTGGATCGTAACTGGAGCCAGAAACCCTAAAGGGTCGAAGACACTGTTCACCATTGAAAGAACCCCTCGACGGGTGAATGGTTTGGTGTCGGTTGACACAGAGAAGGTGAATGTGTCACTTGCTATTTCCCACAGGAGCCCCAAGCTGCGTTGGGTGGGTGACTCATCTCCACTGAGGTCTACATCCCTTTTGGCTTGTACGCAGTCCTCACTTGGGAAGGCTTCCAAGACAGCCTGACTGTTTGAGACAAATTTGTGGAGCCTCAAGTTAGACTCAGCAAGTGAGGCTTGAGTCCTATGAAGCAGCCCAATAGCCTCTGCATCAGTTGGGACAGAACAGAGGCCGTCATCAACATAAAAGTGCCGTTCGACGAAGTTGACTGTGTCTGTTCCATATTTTTCTGCGCCATCTCTGATGGCTCTTCTGAGCCCATAGATCGACACTGCAGGAGATGGGCTGTTCCCGAAAACATGAACTTTCATTCTGTAGTCAATGACCTCGTTGGCTACGTTGTTGTCCTTGAACCATAAGAATCGCAGGTAGTTTCTGTGCTTTTCGTCCACAAGGAAGCAGTAAAACATTTGTTGAATGTCTGCCATCACAGCGACCTTGTCCTTTCGGAACCGCATGAGCACTCCTAGAAGGGTGTTGTTCAGATCCGGTCCAGTCAAGAGCACGTTATTCAAGGAGATCCCAGACTGTTGGGCACTTGAATCAAACACTACCCTGATTTGATCGGGTTTCTGTGGGTGATACACGGCAAAGCTTGGTAAATACCAGCACTCTTCTTCTCTTAGCTCTGGTGCCACCTCAGCATGGTTGTTTTTCAGCAGTTTACCCATAAATTCCACGTATTGCTGTTGCATTTCTGGCTTTCTTTTGAATTGGCGTTGGAGTGAGCCAAACCGCTTGAGTGCTTGCTCGCGGTTGTTGGGAAGCTGTTGCCTAGGTAGTCTGAACGGCAATGGAGCAACCCAGCTGTGTGAATCGTTTCTGTAGACGTCTTTGTCCATCATTTTGAGGAAAGTTTCATCTTCGATTGAAGGTGCTAGCTTATTGTCCTGTTCCGTGCAGTCAAACACATTTTGACCCAGACTGTGTTCCTTAGCTCTGGGTGGTAAGGCACTGTTTCCTGGCAGTCTGTCGTGAAGTTCCTCTTTAATGTGCAAAAGGCTTGTGCATGGCTGGAAGAGTGAGGGCCGATGACAGTCGACCATGGCCGTCCGGAAGGAACTGACGTTCGGCTTGTGTGTGCTCCCTAGACAGACTTCTCCGACCAGCACCCAGCCTAAGTCAAGGCGTTGTGCGAAGGGTGCATTGGCGGGGCCATTTATTTGTTCCCTTACTTTGTGTGCTCTGATTGCGTCTCTCCCTAGCAGCAGGAGGATTTCAGCAGTGGGGTCCAGCTTTGGGATGTGTTCTGCTACCTTTGACAGGTGAGGCTGATGCAGAGCGGCATTTGGTGTGGGAATTTCAGACCGATTATCAGGTAAGTCATTACACTCAGTGAGTGGTGGTAAGGGAATCCTAACTTTTCCATTGAGGGACTCCACGATAAAATCTGATGCCCTTCTGCCGAAAGTGTCTACTATACCAGAACATGTTTTCAGTTGGTAAGGATATGGCTTAATGTGGATGTCAAACTTGTCAAAGAAACTGGACTTGGCCAACGATCGGTTGCTTTGGTCGTCTAACACGACGTAGGCCTTGATGGCTTCCTCTGGGTGGTCTTTCTGGTACACTCTTGCCAGGCATATCTTGGAGCATGACCGTCCGACTTGTCCTGTACCACATACTGCTGTGCAGCTTGCGCTAACCTCACTGGTGTCGTTTACCTCTTCTCCCTCCCCGCCATGCTGTGGCGAGGTCAGAGGAGTCGTGAGGTGCGGTGCTGGTCCTGGGTGCATAGCTGAGATATGTCGGGTGCTGTCACACTCAAAACACTTAACAATTGTAGTGCAGTCCTTTGCCATATGGTTGGTTGAGCTACAGCACTTAAAGCAGATTCCGTTTTCTTTCAGAAATACCTTTCTGTCATCAAGAGTTTCGGCTCTGAAGGCTTTGCACTTCTTCAGTGGGTGGGGTTTTGCATGTATTGGGCAGATCTTACTCGGATCACTAGAGACATTTGACTCTGTGGGAGTGACATTGATCTTGTGAACTGCAATGGGTTTCTTGAAGGTTTTAGGAAAGGCACCTTCAGCTCTGACAGATGACATTGTGGTGGTATTTAAAAAGGCAAAGCTAGGGTCATTTCTCTTCTTGGCCTCATAGCATATGAGTTTCGTGAAGTAATCAAACGGTGGGAACCGTCCTCCATTTGCTTCTTTATACTTAGAACCGGCCGAGATCCATTTTTCCTGGAGTCCATAAGGCAGCTTGGTCACTATGGGTTCAATTCCGCGTGTCGTGTCTAGGTAGGACAGGCCTGGTAAGTAGCCATCTTCTTTAGCACACTGCACTTCCATAAGCAGGTCAGCTAGCTCTCGTAGCTTCAGATTTTCCTTGGCTGAGACTCTGGGAAATGCATCCAGTCGGGTAAAGAGGGCCTTTTCAATCACCTCTGGGGCTGCATAACACTCCTGAAGACGTTCCCAAGCTTTCCCCAGTGCTATTTGTGGACTTGCTATGTGCACTGCACGGAGACGTTTCACCTGGTTGCTGGACTCTTTTCCAAGCCATCGCGTCATCAAGTCCAATTCCTCAGTGGCTGTGAGACCAAGTCCTTGAGTGGCATTTTTGTATGATGACAGCCAAGCACGATAATTTTCAGGTTTATCATCAAACTCGTACAAACTTGTATTCACTAGGTCACGCCGAGCTAAATATTGTGCCAGGTGTTCAGTTGCAGGCATACTTTGAGTATTTGTTGGCTGGGGGTTGAAGGATGGAGCTCCAATATTCAAGTCACTGATCTGCGAGGTAAGAGTCTTGGGAATAACCCGCGGACCTTCTCGGGTAAATGGATTCTGGCTGACTGACTCTTTGGCTGCTGGTGGCGCATAGTCTAAGTCATAGTCTGTAAAATCCACATTGTTTGTGCTGTCGTATGAAAAAACAGGCGGCTGATGGCGTGAAACAAAGGGGTTGTTCGGGCTATAACTGAGAGTGGCATAGGTAATTGGTTGAGTTGGTGGCGAACTAGCCTTCATGGCTGTTTGTTGGACGGAGTTAGTGGAATGGAAGTGAGTTTGGATGTATTCACTTGTCCGTTCAAGTTTGCTTTGTTCTGTTGAATTTGTTTCATCCAGCACAATATAATTGTTGCTTCCTGAAACTGCTGATTCCCAGACAGCTGCTACGGCTTCAGCTTCTGCTGCTTCACGGCAGATGGCTAGTGTTTCAGCCTCAGTCTCTTTTTTCACTTTTTCTATCCTAGCTTTGGCTTCTTGCTCAGCATATTCGGCACGCACTTTAGTAGCTGCTGCTTTTGCTCGTGCACGAAGTAAAGCATTGGTTGATGAGGCAGATGAATGAAAGCTGCTTCCACTTTTTCCTGATTTATTAGATGTAGTTTCCATCTTGACTCGTTATTCAATGCTAACTTCTCAGTCTTTTCACTGTGTTGTCTTCACTGCAGTGTAACAACTGAAGCTATCCAACAAGTTAAACTCTGATGCAATAACCAGGAGTCTGTGTCGTAGTTAACATTTCACTGTTGTTTACTGAAGATTCCAGCATTACATGGCAGAGTGAAAACTGCAACAAAACAAAGTTTGACATTTTTTAACATAAAGTTCAGCTTCACATGAAGTCTTATGAAATATCCTTGTAAATACATGTAAATAAAAACGATCTTTTAAGACTATTATTACCTTCTCTTTCAACTTTAAACTTAACTTAATCTATCAATTATTTAACTTAACAATGAGTTTTACTTACGACTTTGCTTCTAGCATCTTTCACGGTCAGGAATTCTTAAGTATTAACTGTTTTCAACAGATAGGAACTGAGTGGGAAGTAACTGATGACAAGGCAGGAAGTGGTAAGGAAGTTACAGGAAATTGTATCAAAGTAAAAGTTTGTATTCTTTCTCAATGTGTCAAAATAAAAGTCAAAATATATCGCCCTAATGGCGACACAATTGCAACAAAAGGAGAATGTTTGCATCATGAAAGTCCGTCCACTGAGAGATAATCAGAAAACAACCGTCAGTCTGTTCATTCACAGTTGCATTTTTCTTAACAGTGGGGTTCCTTTGTTTCTTATTTACTTTGGTTTCTGCCGCATGAAAACATATTAATTCACATGGTAATTCTTTGAATAAATAAAGCGGCATGAGATGTGACTGCTTGTCCTAAATATTTCACTTGATGGTTTTGCCATCCCTAAAAAAAACAGAAAAGCAAGCAAACGTTTTACTTTGTTTGCAATCACCCTAAATTAAAAGGGCCCTTTTGGGGGTTTTCTCTTTACCATAGTGTGTTTTATAAGTTGTTGTGCTTGTAAATGGTCTTCAGAGACTGAAATCCCAAATTTCCCTCCAGAGGGAGTTTCTCTCCCACACACTCCCCCACTGCCTGAAACATCTCCATTGGACTCCTTTGTTTACTTATGCGACCTCATGACATCACTGGGTGACACTTGCACTTCTATTGGCTAGCACTCCAACACATTGTACATTATAGCCTAAGGGGAGGGACATCTAGTTGATCAATCACAACAGAGCCAACCAATCAGAGCAGTCTGGGCTTCAGACAGAGGGTGAAAAGAGGTGCTGCAGCACAGGCAGTATGAGAAGGTTTAGTCTATGTCTTAAGTACGTCTGTGAATCAGACCATTATGAGATACATATCAAAGAGCAAAAGTGCTTAAGGATAATATGGTTCATCTCTAAAGCCCCTGAGAACTAAAGCGGAATAATTATAACTAAATGAGCAACAGTCCAAGTTGCAATTTGAAGAAAAAAAACATCCTCATTATTTATTAATAGTTGAATGCTGCAAACTCTAAGGGTGTGATTTGATCATTGCATTGTCAATAAACAACAGACACAACACAACCAACAAATGTAGATACAAATATTGTTAAATATTTTATATACTGTTGTTTATTTAATCCATTTATCAATGTAGAAATCTCATGTGAAATAATCCAAACTATGTGTGTGATTTTTACAATTTATAAGCATTCACAACAAACCATAGTTTTAACATTAAATTCCAAATGTTTATTGTGTGAATCCTTTGAACTGATGATGTGATTGCTGCATACTTGCATAAACAGCACAGATTTGTCAGCGTCCATTAATAAAAGTCCAAAAGTAGATCCAAAGCAACACCACGCTTTTAAATTGAGAATGATCCTATTGATCTCATTATTGACGCATAAACCAAAGCTTAGTATCAGAAGTATCGATACTTTAAGACTAGATCTGGGCACCTCTTACAAAAACTGCTAGCAGAAAGTGTGTACACTGTAGCACACTGATTGAGATTGGATTGATAAAACAGGTTTTAACAATTCTTCCTTTTAATTTTAGAGAAGTATCAACAAATTGTTATATTTTCATATTTATTTATTTAAGGAACAATGCCAATGTTTACCATGAGTCCGCTTTGTAGCAGTATGTGCCAGATTTAGTCATATAGGCTCATTTTCATCTGCACTCCCTTGTAGGTTATGTAATTAAAAGAAAACACATAACTACACAAAGGCAAAGACAACAGTATCCAAGCAAATTTGAGCATATTGTACATTTGCTTATGATCTCTCTTATATCGGTCCTTATTCCTCATGATCACGTCTTTTTTCCCCCTGTTTGACAGATTATCTACATGGGCTGGGTCGACGAGAAGGAGCAGGACTCCGTTCAGGACCGAATGTATTCGCCAAAGTTTCTCGCTCTGAGAGGTTCCTCACTCTTCAAGTTTTCCGCTCCTCCTGTGAGTGTTCACTTAATCTGTATTTGTTTTGTACTAACTTCGTCTTTAAACTATTAAACTTCTGTGTTTGAATTGAGTGTCGCTCAACACCACGGGATATTTTTCATTCCATGTTAATGTATTGTTGAGAGAGAAAATGCTTTCCTGTTAGGAATGAAAGGAGGAAGCAGCTCGCTCAAAACCCTTTGTGCTACATTGATCTTCCTCTTGATTGATGATGATCATTAAATCTGTTTACATTCTGCCAGCCACTTAAGTGATTATGACAAGAGGGATAAGCTGTCAATGGTATAGTGGAGATGGGAAAAGATTGATAGAAAACTGGAATCGCCTGCTCGACTTGAACGTGCAGATATAAATGGAATATGCTAATGTGAATGGATGGAGGAATATAAGAGCCTGCTTGTGCAGACGAAGTGACAGTCTTCTTCCTGACTGAAGATGTGTTAGTGACTTACAATTTGAAACAATTTTTACAACCATTCATCAATAATTGACCCAAGGCACAGTGCGGCCCCTGAACAGTGATTGTCCAATCACAGCTTAGCATCCATACCAAATCGTTTTTGAACATGTCAAAGCACAATGCTGTTAGTGTGTTATTTGCAGATCAGCCAACTGTGCAAAATCATGTGGCACTTTTACATTTTTTTCCTGCTCTCTCTGCCAAAATGCTATCATATCTCAGAGCATTGATAGCACCTCTGTCTAGTTTTTTATTTGGTTTGGGTGAATTTACACTCTAGCAATTCCAGACAATCTTGTGTTAGCGGTTGTATCTCATCATATATCTTTTTTCGTGTAAAAGTAAATCTTATCTTGAGAGAAACAAACTGCTCAGCTAAATCTGCTCCGACAGTAAGCAGGAATCCCACGTTTATTTCTATGTGAAATCGAAGAACCATTGTTGCTAAAATGTGTTTTGAATTGTAGTTAATAAAGTGGAAATCTGCCAGTATCATCATTGTAATCTGTTAAATTGAGATGTTGACAAGTGTGGCAACAGAAACAAAAGGTGGTGCGGTTTCACAAACAGTCAAATGTCATTATATTTAAATATATTTCCATTAGCTTTACTTTTAGTTTACCGCTTTCTTTCTCTGTAATCAAGCCATTCTATAAATCAATCATAAAATGTATGTGTTATTTTTCAGGTGACGACATGGGACTGGACCAGAGCAGAGAAAAGCTTCACTGTGTATGAGATAATGTCCAAAATGCTAAAGGTAAAACAGTCATTTAATTTCTTGAACATTAAGAGAAGCAACTCTTATTGCATTGGATACATTAAGAGAATATAAAGCAGAAAAGGGAGAAATGCTCTTATATAACTCTCAGATTGATTTGCATGTGTTCTACTTCAATCACAAAGAAGCACTTAAGGTTCAGATGGTTTTGTTCACTCTCTGCAGGATCATGGTCACCTTCAATTTGATTGTGAGAATTTATCTGCATTTCATTTTCACCAAAGTCATGGTGGCAAATGAGATTCTTATAGATTTGCACTTTAAATCAGATGTAAGCTGACCTACTGCTATTTACACTGTGCCATTTGGGAAACATAAAGCTATCCAAAAATATATTAGGGAAAAACATCCTGTTGTTCAGCTGTAATATTCATTACTCTCAAGTAAGTGTTGAGGTAAATGATTCAAGTGCTCTTAAAGCTGCAGTACACAGTCTACTCTGCCCTCAGAGTGAATAAACCTCCCTTTGGCTTCAGGATCCTGCAAAGCTGTTGCTTAGTCTTATCTGCACATCACTCTGCCCATCTGTAGGATAACGACCTTCTGGACAAAAGGAAGCACTGCTTTAGCGTCCAGACGGAGACCGGAGAGGACTTGTTCTTCAGCGTTGAACTGGACTGCGAGCTGCTGACCTGGGAAAAGGCTTTTCAGATGGCCACTTTCCTGGAGGTGGAGAGGATACAGGTCCGCACCTGAACAGTAGGCAACGTGCAGAGGGAATTGTGATGATTTTAATCTAGCTCACGGTTCCAGCTCAGTCGTTTTAGTGCACGGATTGATAAAGCTCATATGACAAAAAAAAGAGGCTTTTGTGTCCTCATTAATTTCTTGTGGGTAACATCTTGTTCTCCTTTTGTGTAGTGTAAAACCTATGCCTGTATCATGGAGAGCCACCTTATGGGACTCACAGTTGACTTCGGCATGGGCTTTGTGTGCTTTGATGCTGCTTCAAAGGTGAGTGTAAGACAGTATTGAAACATCAATTAAAAAAAATGAGGGATCCTTTCAGTGGGAGATTTCAAACAATTGCATTGTACACAGTGTGAGGAATCTAATCATGATGCTTCAGCCTCCCTTTTTATTTTTTCTTAGTGCTACTCACTTATTCTGCTCTGTGTGCATTTTGGGAGTATGAGCACATTTATTTTGACGGCTGTTTCCCTTCCCCCAGCTCAAACCTCACACTCCTTCCGGCAGTTCATTTTGGCCTTTACCCAAGTCTGAGAGCCATGCAGACTCCACTGGTGCACATTATGTGGCAGGACACAAGCACTGCCATATTGTTCTCTAAGATTTTGGCCCTAATTCCTGCAATGTGGAGCAACAATGTCCCCGCATGGTTGGTAAAAAATGTTGCCAGCGTATTGTTTAGAGAGAGAAAAAAGCTAAAAACAATCCATAAGTAAACTGAAATTGCAGACAATACAGAACACTGGGTGGGATTACTTTGTGATTAAAAGCTGTTATTGACAAATTTCAAATAGCATGTTAGAATTAGTTTCAATCGAGAAACAGCACGACGTATAACTCTGTTCGACAAGTTGAGCTGTAGATCGGCTGTCTTGGGACCTTGTGGCATTTCCCTGTAATTTGTTTTGTTAAGCATTTTAGTATGTTTTGTTGAAACATATGACACAAGGGTGACTTTTTTTATTTGTTTATTATATTTAAAAGCATTAAACACAGCATTGCTGATTTTGCATGTCCAACCTTTCTATGTAGAGATTGCATGTTCTTTCCATGTGTGTGGTTTTATCCGAGGGTACAAATTGTATAATTAATGAATTAATAGATATAGCATTTACTGTTGATATATTGAGACATTTAATATATCAAATTATGTTTTCACAGAGCAAACAAACCACTCATTAGAGAGGTCTGGTAGGAAGCTCTGACACCGGAGACTTTTGTTAAATTAACAAGCCAAATATTCAAGCCAAGAGACACAGCAAGCACACATAAAGAAGGTTATGCAAATGTGACCACTGTCTTTATTATAGAGTATAAAAAATAATCAAGTTTGTTTGTTGGAGAATATTTTTGTCGTCTTTATTAAATGGTAGCACATAAATGATTGAGAGATGAATACAAATCATCCCACGATGTAAACTTCACTATTGCTTTAGTGAAACATATTCACAACATTATTGAAGTGAAAACATTCAGATATTTGGGAACTATTTGTGCTTTATTAGTTAAAAAATAACAAAAAAATCCTCGCTCCGGCTGCCTCTCATACTGTTGTTAAAACAAGGCAGTGCCAGGTGCATGCTGCTCCTATAATGCTGCTTAATTCTTACTAAGGTAAACTAAACCAAGCAAAAGAAAAACATCTATATACTAACCTAATAGAAACAAACCAAATATGAAGACCAAATCAAATATCTAAAACTAATAAAGAGAGCCTAAAAACCCTCATTATACAGGAGGGTGGGCGCTGTCAGCGTTATGGGATTATGTATTATTATATTTGATTTTTTTACTGCTCCATTAAAGTTTAAGACTTAGTTTAGTGTTGCAGCTGGTCGAAGTGAAGCTAAATTATCCTGATTAATTTATTCTCTTGGGTAATGTAATCTACAGAAATACATCAACAGGTTTTGTATTATAATTACTCTTTTTAAGTTAAATCCTATCCGTAAATCAAGTAAAATAGGGTAGAAATATAAGGTATAAATAAAGCATTATTAACCAACTTCAACCAAAATAACACAGAGTTTTTTCATGTCTGCCACAATACAGATATAGTTTCATAGTAGGCTGTTTTGATTGACAGGAAAGATATTGAGACATTGTCACCTCTGTCACAGTCATATTACATTTTGTTAAAGTGACACTCCCTGCTAGACTGGTATTTTTTCATTAATGTTGTCTCACTTTATTCTTTGCCAAATATCCCAGTGACACTTCCTGTGTGTGTTATGTTTTAACATTCATTAAGTCATTGCCACTTAATCAGATTGGTGTCACAGTAATTATTACGGTGGCATGAATACATATTCATGTGAAAGCATGGCCAGCTGTCTACCTGAAAGTCATCCTGATGTCGTCTGGCTCACTGTGCAGCTTTTGTTTATTCAGTTCAACCCTAATTGAATCACTGAGGCTCTGCTATTTCAGCTAAAATAACTGCGGTTTGTTAAATTTCCCAATGGCAAAAAATAAACAAGCTACAACGACTTCTATCTGGCTTTTTTGTTGATGTGCCCCATTTCTTCCTGCGTCCATGAGGATTTTAAATGTAATTTTTTCATGAAATCGTGACATAATAATGAGTTCTGTAAATCAAGATGTATAGTTGTGATTTAGTTGTTTAAAGTAAGGCTCATTTACATTTTGTAATTTCTCCTTTAAGGCAGTTCTGTGGAGATACAAGTTCTCCCAACTAAAAGGATCATCTGATGATGGAAAAAGCAAGATCAAGTTTTTATTCCAAAATCAAGACTCCAAATCCATTGAAGCAAAGGTAATTCACTTTGACATATCAATTCTGCATTTCAATGAAAAGGTCATTCAACAAGGCTTTCAAATCAACAATGCTATTGGAAAATGAATTACTCTCATATGACTTGAGTATTGATTTTATTTTCTTTCTCTTAAAGGAGCTGGAGTTTTCAAACCTCTTTGCCGTGCTTCATTGTATTCACGCTTTTTTTGCTGCCAAAGTCGCCTGCCTGGACCCGATGTTTGTGGAGAGCCAAGGCAATGCCACTACCACTGGGTTTCCTTCTCTGTCCACTATCTCCTGTAATTCACAGACCCCTAAACTCAAATATGCTACTTGACACAGACTGCTCTCCCAGGACCCTGTCTGAAAAGGATGCTGCACTTAAGTCGTGTCTGTGGCCTAAAATGGCGGACAGGAGAACTGAAAAACATTCAAATAATGGCATTGTGAAGGACAGCTGTTAGAGCGGTGGAATAAAAGACCTCTTTCAGAGTGATATACTTGATACATGGAAGATGTTTCAGATTTCTGGGATTTCTGGATTCATTGTGGACCTACGAACCTCTACTTCACGAAAAGACTGTGTGGACACGACATGTGCAATTATAAAATGTTTTAAAGTATTTTTTTTCCTTCTCTTGATCCTCAGACATCCTGTATCACAAAAATATCACAAAGAAAAATGAAGGTATTTTCCCAAGCCTTTCTATGTCATTTTTATCACAATTTGAAAAGTTAAAACAAATCAGTTTTCAATTAATCACTCAATTTGTCCCAGACAGTTAATCACTTGACCTTCTCTGTGGATTCGTTTGGGCATTGGATATGATGATGTGATATGATGACGCTTTCCATATTTCCATTTCTTTATGCTTAATTTAAGTTAAAACTTCTGCCTTCATTCATATATGAATTAGCGGTCAAATTGAATTACATTTTTAATTCCAACATAAAAGCTTAATGGAAACACGAAACTGATTTTAAATCTGGGTTTTGACTAAACTTAACTACACTGAAGTTTGTTGGCAGCTTTGGTTGGATTAAATGAACGCTTTTGATGTATTTATGTACGAATATGCTGAGTAACCTCATATATTTTTCTCTGGTTATGACACGTACCCACAGGTTGAGGTCAGAATAAATCTATTTCCTGAATGAGTGGATAGACAAGGCTAGTTTTTTTTTTGTATGGGTAAAAGAGTGATGCTTTGTTAATCACTAACCACTGTACTAAGTCTGACCACCTTTAAACGTGATTAGAAAACACCTTCCATAATGTTTAAAGCATTTCCTCCCAAAACGTGATTATGTAAATAAACACTGACATTCAAATGAACTCAAACAATTATGAATTATGGCGATTACTTGAGGGATTACTCGTATGGATTACAGCATTTGTTAATTTGATGAGCACCAGAGATGACCAGATGCTTTATAACCTCGGGCTCTCATCCTAATCTTCTCTATGGACCAATTCAGGAGAATGAAAATCAGCTATGATGTATTCTATAAATATTTGGGACTTCAGCTTGTAAATATGATAACTTTTCATTGATGATTTTAAAACCCCACCAAGAGGAAATATGTAGCATCAAGGCCTCCAAAGGTTTTTCGATGGCCCTTTGAACTTCACCCTGTCTTAAACAGTTTAAAAATGTGTTGTCGAGTGACAACAAAACTATCATATTCAAAAAGAGTTCAGGTCAATTAGCGCAATTAGTCATGCACTTGCCTTCCATTTTACAAAGTAGACTCCAAACGGAAGAGGCCCGTGGGTAAGTAAACTCTGGAGGATAGCAAATTAAATGGGGTCAGTAAAGTGCTCCGTGCTGTGCGGGCTTGTTAAGCTGACAGGAGTGTCTGAGGGAGAGAAATGGTGGTGCAGTCTATGCAAAGAAAGTCTGAGAGATGCTTTTGTGCGTTAAAATCATCTCGGTTGTATACCCTTATTACACAGGATCTAGAGAATAAGGTTTATTTTATTTTTTGCAGATGTTTTATTAACACATATGCTGTATAATAAATAAATAAATGAGAACTTTTATAACATGGACCACATGTGGCGGGTTTTAGTTTTCGTGTATGGATATTCCACCAATTTAACACATTATACAAAACATATATTTTTATTGTATTCAAAAGTGTGGTGCTATGATATCTGTACCTTAATTATTCATTTTTTAACATAAATATTTAGAACTTTTAAGTAATAGGCATAAAACACACTTGATTACACTTGACTGGCTGACATTGATGTTGAAATAGACTTATTCACATTCATACTCAGTTAAAAAGATTGATACCACTTTCATACATGAGAGTGCTTAAAATGTTCTCTAAATCTCAACAAGACAGCCGAAAAAAGCACATCTCCCAAAGAATTATCCTTGACTGCACTTGACTGGTGCATTTTGTGAAACCATAAATGATAATTTAGTTAATAAAGTTGTTTGCACTTGCTGTTGACATACTTTCAAAAAAGAGATTGACATTTAAATATGTATTTTCTACGTAATATAATTAGGCCTATAGAACAAATTCACTAGCAGTGTGTGTGGAATAGCCTTCAACAATGCAATGCTAAATAATGACTAAATATTGGTGAGCGTTAGCAACCTTGCATCTGGGCACAATTTTAAAAAAAGTATCTTTCTGTTTTAATACACCACATTGTAAGCACGTTAAATCACCCAAATCAAGCACACCCATATTTTGCGTCACCAACAGGTGCATGTTTTGTCCGGCTAATTGCTAAATGCTAATAGCAATTAGCCAATCCTCCAGCAGTGATTTCTAAATTCACTCAAGAACTTTTACATTCAGTGAGGTGTGTGTGTGGACTTCCTGCTGCATGTGATGATAGGCCTACTCCCTGACAGACAGGTAATAGACGGGTTATATTCTGCATCGAGAAAGGGTGAGCAGAAACGTTGTGCAGGAGTTTCCTGTGCGTGAGGCTACAGACATGTGAGTAAAATAAACACACAGTTGTGACGTATGTAAGTTGCAACCATAGCTGGCGCTAGGGCATCAAGTATAAGGGAGCTAAATGAACTGCACACACTATGAACAATCAACTTAGGTCTGATAAACAGTAACATAACTGTTTTAGCTGTCATCAAATTAACTAAAAAAAAGCTAGTTCATTGCTAAATGCTAATAGCAATTAGCCAATCCTCCAGCAGTGATTTCTAAATTCACTCAAGAACTTTTACATTCAGTGAGGTGTGTGTGGACTTCCTGCTGCATGTGATGATACTCCCTGACAGACAGGTAATGGACGGGTTATATTCTGCATCGAGAAAGGGTGAGCAGAGACGTTGTGCAGGAGTTTCCTGTGCGTGAGGCTACAGACATGTGAGTAAAATTAACACACAGTTGTGACGTATGTAAGTTTCAACCATAGCTGGCGCTAGGGCATCAAGTATAAGGGAGCTAAATGAACTGCACACACTATGAACAATCAACTTAGGTCTGATAAACAGTAACATAACTGTTTTAGCTCTCATCAAATTAACTTAAAAAAAAGCTAGTTCATTGCTAAATGCTAATAGCAATTAGCCAATCCTCCAGCAGTGATTTCTAAATTCACTCAAGAACTTTTACATTCAGTGACGTTGTGCAGGAGTTTCCTGTGCGTGAGGCTACAGACATGTGAGTAAAATAAACACACAGTTGTGACGTAAGTTGCAACCATAGCTGGCGCTAGGGCATCAAGTATAAGGGAGCTAAATGAAGAGGAAGGGTTTTTCCTGTTGCCAGTTCCTCTCTGCTTTAGTGTCGACAGAGCTGGGGACACCTTTTAATCTATTTTAAATAATAATTTTAAGGAGATGGAGCTTCCCCTAGCCTGCTAACAGCACCACATATGGATGTTACTTTCTCCAGAGGAGGACTCAACTTTGCGTCAGTGGTGGAAAAAGTGTTCAGATAATTCACTTCTGTAGAAAATAGTAATACTACACTGTAGAACTAACAGTGAAAATACAAATCAAAGTCCTATATTTAATATATAAATGTAATAAATATAAAATATTACTTGGGTAAAAAGAACTTAAACTCAAGCTGTTAGATAAATGCAGTGGACTTAAAACAACAGTATTTACCCCTTAGATGCTGTGGAGTAGAAGAAGAATAAAGTGGCACAAAATGAGAAAACTCAAGTAAGTCCAAGTACCTTATCTTATTTGCTTTCCACCATGGATAAACTAAACAGCTCTGTTTCCCTTGGTATGAGTATTTGCGCTGTGGCTGTGGAGTTTGAATTGTTAAAATGTTGATACATGTCTGCCCTGTCTGCTCTGCTGATGTTTTATGCAGCTGTTTACTAAGTGTCATGTTATGCAATTGATGTGGCTTTATATTGCTTTTTGTACCCGCTGCGATGTCCTACTATTTTTCTTTGTCAATTTCTGTTTGTGTTATTGTCCTCTATAGTTTTGTCCTAGTTGTTATGATAATCAGTTGTGTGCACATACTTCAACTTGTCATTATTGACTGCCATTTATAAAGAAAAATGGTCTGTTGTTGGTTTGAAGAGCGGAAGTCTGTGGTATAATGTGCTAAGCCTGATAG
Organism: Eleginops maclovinus; assembly: GCF_036324505.1. Taxonomy (NCBI): domain Eukaryota; kingdom Metazoa; phylum Chordata; class Actinopteri; order Perciformes; family Eleginopidae; genus Eleginops; species Eleginops maclovinus. Next base: position 16,516,894 of record NC_086354.1, read on the forward strand.
CACATGTTTTTTTTAGCCTGAATTTGTTCTGGTTTTGTTTTGAGTTTTTCTTGGTTTGTTTGCTATATAATCATTGTAATCATCAGATTTTTTTTCTTCTATTACAAATGTTATTATACCAATTCAATTGGAAGACATCTTCTTATAAAATAGATTTAGTAATGCCTTGTGAGAATAGTGTTGTTGGCAGCTTTTATTTTATTTAAATCATGCATATTGTTGTTGTGTCCAGGTAGATCACCTGGTAGAGCGGGAACCCCTTTTTACCAAGGCTGAGTCCTTTCAGCAGCGTCCTCACATTTTGTGCCGTCTCTCTTCCCATACCCAAAAGGCTAATGATTACAAAACAAACAAACAAACAAACAAACGTGTATCTTGCACTTATTTTACATCTTTGTTTTCCTCTGTCAAGGCAGGGGAGTGTGCTATAAAGGTAGTGCCAGATTAGGGCCTGTTTACGTTTCATATTTTTGCATAAATCTGTCAAAAGCCATAATGGGAGGCAAGTGGAATCTCTATGTTAGCAGATAGAATCAGCAGTGACAAAAAACAAAAAAGGTGATCACAAGCTTGCCAAGGATGTCAGATTTGCACTAGCACTACTGTTTGGGTTTCCACCTCACAATTTTTAGGGAAGTAAACCTAACATCTTATTCAAACAAGTCACAAAGAGAGCAGTGCAATGATTAGAAGAGGCGTAATGTGATTGTGACCTTTATTTTTTTTGCCAAACATTTATGGAGAAACAACACATTTTTTTTTAAATGAACTGCACACACTATGAACAATCAACTTAGGTCTGATAAACAGTAACATAACTGTTTTAGCTCTCATCAAATTAACAAAAAAAAGCACAGACTCAATTATGACTTGGTCTTCACCTGTGCTAGTCTTGTAGTCAAAACTCGTTCACATTAATCACAGCAGTCCCATTTACTTTGGTGCAAGGCGTGACCTGAGAGTCGAGGTTGTAGGTCCGCTGCTTTCAATCCTTAAAGTGCTCTCTAATTAGCAATTATGTTTTAGATGATGGTACATAAACTGTTGCATGCCTGTAATTGGTCATGAGAATTTTAATGGATACTACAGTACGCAAATCAAATGGGACTTTGTTGTTATTGGTAATTATAAACTGAAAAATTATTCCATTATGGCTCACTTGCAAAGCTTTCCTATGAATATAAAAAAAAAAAAAAAAGTTACAGGAAATAATTGTTACCTCTTCACACACAAACACTACTAATAGAATAATCACTCCCATTTTCAAACAAAAATATTTGTCATTACAGCAGAACAAAATTAAGACCTAAAGCACTAACATTTTATCTATTGAATAGACAGCAGTGGAGTTTTGATCTACAGAGTTCCCAGTGTCAAGATACAGTACAGCAAGAGGGCGCTACAACAAACTGAATGCAAATTAAACTGAATGCAGATTCACATGATAAAAAAACATTAATATCACGTGTATATTAAATAGAATTAATACCAACAACATTCAATTCAGCTTCTGGAATACTAAATGAAGCATTCAAAGTAAGATGAATGAAATCTCTAGAGTCTGTGAACGTAAAGCATTTAGAAAAAGTGTGACATCTGTCAGTTATGTGCTGCTCTTTTTATTTTTTCACTGTGGAATGTGTTTGTAAAAATATACTATCTATTGAGTAAATTTACTGTGCCAGAAAACTCACAGAAGTCCTAATGTGATGGGGGATGTTGGCACTTAAAAGCCACCACTATCATGGGAGTTCTGCAAGCAAATTGTACTTTGATTAAACAGGATTTACATCACGAGATCAGTCCACAATACAAATGTTTTTTATTCACTTGAGGACTGTAGACTAAGGTGCTTTGTTGAACATACAGTCCAGGATACAAAAGGCTTTCAAAATACTCAGCGATTTTGATTCGCATCGCTGTCTATAAAAAAACCTATACTAATTTGAGTATAGATTTGAGATTTGTCTCAAGGCAATCTAATTGATTTTTGAAATCCTTCCCCACCTTTTTTTTTTTTCTTTTTCAAAACATTTCTCGACTTAATCACTAGGGACATCACCTCCAGTGACCAAGTGTAAGATGTAAAGCACAGTCAGGAACACCCAGCACATTTACATTATATTCATGCATTATTGACTAAAAATCTTCCTATTAACAGTCCCATTTAAACAAAGCTGAACATGTGAACCACCACCAGAACTCAGTTTTATCATTATGACAAACCTCCAATATGATAAAGTAATATAATATTTGCATCAACAATGTAAAGGGGAACAATGTAGAGGAGAGGGCCTACAACAAAAGTTAATGTAAACACCCTGTAGAAAAAGATACATCAAAAAGTGCCCTGTAGAAAAAATTAACCAATCTAGTCTCTCGATGATTTCACTTAATAGGAAGGTACAAATCACACTGATTGAAAACCAAAACTCAGTAAGAGCAATAACATAAGTGCCCCATTAATGGTTCTGCAATTATGTCTTACTCTTCAACTGAATATGCTGGCCTTATTTGCCTTGCAGTCTTTTGCTCCTTTTCTGGTGCTCATTAAATCCCCAGACAAGTGATAGTTAATGTTAAAGCTTCTGGAAAAAACTGCATGATCTTGTTTTAACAAATATAATAAGAACTTTTTAATCTGCGCATTTCTGCAGAAATCCTGAAATTGTAATAAAATCTGAATCTCAAAATGGGTTTCGGAAACTAACCATTTAGTATATATATATATATATTTTTACACCATTTTTAATATATACAAATCAAAAGAAACTGTCAGCAAAAACTAAGGATTTGTGACAATCATAACATTATTATCCAATATTATCTATGACGCCGCTTTCTGTTACAGTTTTGCCATCAAGATTTAATGGAAATAACGCTACATTTGTTCTGAAAAAGGGGAAGAAAAGCATTCAGGAGGAGCTGCATTCATAAAGAGTGGACATGGAGCAATCAGTCATTTCTCTCTGTAGAACAGCAAATATGCTTTCAGTGACTCCGGCAGCGGTAAAGCCATTATTTGGTCTCTCAACATGTTCGCTTGCTTGACAATTTCAATTTCGCCGATGTCTCTTTCCTCCTCCTCATCCTCCACTTCTTTTTGTTCTTCCTCAATGTGTTCCTCCTCCTCACTCTCCACCATTTGGGGGATCAGCTGATTGCCTACAAAAACGTAGGTGTTGATGCGTCGCCGCTGGCAGCGCCTGCGTTTGCGCTTCTGGGGAACTTTCTGCGCCGTCTCCTTCCCTGCACTGTCGTCGTTGTCCAGGTCTCTTAAAGTGCGGCGTATGTAGACCCGAGACAGGTCCTGAAGGCTGCGCACAGTCACCGGGGCTGAGGAAAAGAGAGATGACACTCCTTCAGGGCAATGCGCCACAAAAATAAGATTAATCTACACAACTCCACCAGTCCTTCAACTAGGTCAGCATAAACAAGTGAGTCCATCAAAGAGAGGACTGCGTCTCATTATTTTAGGAAAGGGTACAACCGTTTCTATGGAGCAGCTGCAGGGCGGGCTTTACAAGTCAGAGCAAATATTTTTGCAGGAGACATCTCGTCACATCATCTAGAAATATTGCCTGCTTTACACTTCAGGACCAGTTAGAATAAAACAGAGTTTTTGTTTGGTTTAGTTTTGTTGAGGCAGGAGAAACTTACGCAGCTCGACACTGTCAGGTTTCTCCCCATCAGCTCTGCTCTGCTGGACTAGAGGGGCAAAGGACACCGCCAAGATGTTTTTGCTCTCCCATGAGCACTGGCCAGTCCTGGTTATCTGGGTCAGCTGCATAAAGAGCAAAAAACTGAACCTATAAAATATGAAATTCACCAGCGAGCAAGAAATCCCGACCTAAATCAGAACCGTTTCATGAAAATACACTTTTTGCTTATTGTGCATTTTGTGGAGATGCCACCTGAATAAAGCTTCCTCTATGGTTTGATTTTCTACATAAACCAATAATACAGTGTTGCAGTTATCCATGTACAATTACAGAATTTGCTTATTAAATATCATTAACACATCTGAAGATCCTAATCCAGATTCTACTTGTTTATCATGGTTTGCAGATGTACATACACTGTGTTACCAAGGGAAACCTTGCCCCTGGAGAAGAAATAAGCATCTTAACATCCGCATACATGCTGCAGTGTTAAATAGGTGCATTAAAAATTTACTTTAACTCCACTGTAAATTTAATTTCCACACTTGCTTTGAAGGGGAGCCAATTACTGCCAGAGGGCTTATAGAACAATCTCAGAGATAATCTGAGCATCAACAAGAGTGACGGTTTTTTTTTTTTTAAGTCGCTGAAAACAAACAAGACACTAAGTATGTTTGATGTTAGAAAAACTGTAGCAACTAATAGTTATTTTCATGACCCATAATAGTTTCAAGTGAACAACAGGTCCATTATGACTGAAGATGCCTAGAAGGTGAATGTATAGTTCATCCATTCATAGCCATCGTGTACTTCATTCAGGGTCTCTATGCAACTGCTTTTTCTTTCATTACAGCAATAATGCACATGCTTATCGTTTTTCACTAAGGGCAGTCCATCCTTTCATGCTTTATAAATCCCCTACCAGATTACATCTATATCATTTACTTCATGTGGGAGTTATATATCCACTATGGATGTACAGATGAAATAGCTTGCTACTCAATGCTGCTCTCTCGTACTGAGTCTCGTATTTTCAAAAAGCTCTTTTCCCATTACTAGAGTTTTCCTATTGGTCCACTCTTGAGAGTATTTTTTGATGTTAGTGCAGACATGTGAGTTGATATGGTTGATATGCAACACTTTTCTGCTGTTTGGGTCTTGCAAGGATGTCTGATCTACATTATGCGTGCAGGCTGCTTTCATTCTTACTAAAGCCTTCCACCTTCTTTAAACACAGAGCATAATATTGCATTGATTTCTTTTAAGTATATTGCACTCTTTGAACTCACTTTAAAGTGCACTGATGCGTTAAATAACTGACAACATAATCCAAATACCAACATCACGGGTCACAATATCTAATCTGAGTCAAGCTCTGCCGCATTTCAGATCCGTTTTCCTTAAAAACTCCTTAAATTGCCCAAAATCTTAAACCATGAATCTGTCATGATCTTTAACCTCCTTACTAGAAATGGAGTTCCTGACAACCATTTTCTCCATCAACTTCCCAAAGGATTCTGAATGCGCTCTTACAGTTCATGCCCCAGTCCGTCCACAGTCAACACTCCACCATTTTCAATAATACATTTATTCATACATCCCTGTGTGTGTGCTCCTTGCCCGGCCGCTCACATCCAGGGCCAGTAGTGGCTCAATAATTCATGTGAAAGTTGCATAAGCAGACTTGTAGGTCAAAGCTTTTTTACTGTGTTTTGATTCATGTTAGCATTTTGATTAGCAGTCATGGTGTGATGGTTCTGTATCATTCTGATGGCTTTGTAGCACTTACCTGATCCTCAATAGGCATCACCAGAATGCCTCCAATTTTGAGCAGTACTTTCATGTAATTCTCATGGTCTTTCTGCACTCCTGCACCACAATAGATGCGATCGTATTGGTGACTATCTGTTGAGATTTCAAGGCAATTCCCCACCACAAAGACGGGTTCACAGAACTCAAACCTTTGGAAAAATAACAAGTTAAGTTAAATCATATTTAACAACAATGGAAAAAAGGTTTTCTTTTTGTCAGAGCTCATCATCACACTTGTGATCTGTGCTTTTAGTATGAAGCTTAGATGAGCAGATTTAGAGAGAGTACAAGTATTTTATTTGCAAGACTTGTAGTCCACAAGAAAAAAAACTTAATTTCATCTGTTACTGTTTAAATTTGCATTTACTTACTTATCAAAGCTGTCACTAGTTTTTATGAAATCCTCCAGTTTCTCTCTGGCGTATTCAACCACGTCTGTATGGAGCTCAACTCCATGGTTCACACCAAATGGCCCTTGGAAGAAAAACACAACAGGAAACGTATTTTCTTTTACAACTATCATAACAAACCCAGCATCACCTACTGCCCATTGTGATTTCATAAAGAGCTGAAACAATCACATTTCTCTGACTGACAGAAGAAATGAATGTGCTTCTGGTTTAATAATCACACAACCTTGTAAGTAATTTCTAACAAAAATGCCCAATTTGCTGATTTTATTTAGCATTTTGTGTTTGTTTTGTGATTTATAAACCGAATATACTTGAGTTTTGGCTTTTTGGCAAAACAAGCAGTTGGTAGATGGTCCTTTGGGCTTTAGGCAATTGTTATGTGCATATTTTACTGCTTTCGCCCCACATTTTACAGACCAAAAAATTAGGGAGACCAATCAGTAAAATAATTGGTTGTTTTGTTATTTGTCCACTCGGATTATTTTCATCTGTTAATGTTTTATCCTTTCTTTCATGCTAAATGACTTTTTTCCAAGAAAAAATATGAAACTTAAAAACATAAGATTTTAAAAAGCACTTTTACATGTTACAGTTTATAAAATCATATCATTTGTAGTCGCAGACAGCCATACAAACAAGTACTATCCAAATGTTAACACTACTACTAAAATAAAATGACTTTGCTCACTCATTATGTAAATGTATCTTATGTTTACATTTCGTTAGTGGTAGGTTCGTCAACTAGTGTTTACTAACTTATTATGTACATTTATACTGTGTTTATGAATGAGACACTTTGTATACATCTTTCACTGTTGGTACGCATATACTTAGTGCAATGCCCTATATACAGTACATGCTGCTGTGACAAGTACATCTAGTCTAGACTGACTAAATCAGGAAAGTAATCAGATAAATACAAACAGATCTTTGCAGTCCTATAATCACTGATGCGGAACTGTAGGCACACAGTCTACCTTTTTGAAATATTTGTTTGACCTAGATTCTAGAGAACATCTGAGCCCTTCCCACACATGGGAAAACACAGCTGGGCACACAATACTCACCTATGATGAGGCCAACCATTGTGCTCAGGTAGCCAGTCCCACTGCCCAGATTGAGGAAAGAAAGTCCCGGCTGCAGTTTGAGGGCCTCCATCACCTCGGAGTATATACAGGGAGCGGACAGGTGGATGTTGCCATGCTTCCACGCCAAGTCTTTGTAGGCATTGTCCCGGTAGCCGTCCAGATAGTAGTCACCGCGGTCTATGGCGCGAAAAGCCTGTTCAACCTTGTCTGTGCGAATGTACTGGGCCTCCTTCAGATTATCAATGAGGTCGTCATTGTCCTCGCCAGCGCTCACGGCTCCCCCCATGGTGAAAAGAGAAGAGAAACTCGAGGTGCCAAACTCGTACTGAGGGTCAGTGGTTCCTCCTCAGAGTTGCATGGAGATGAATGGCTGACCTAAGGGATGCTATTACTCCACAGACGTCGGTTCAGACTGCGGTCATGTCCAGAGAGTGACCTGAGAAAAATCACATAAAAGCGTTATGGCAACATGCTTGCCAGGAGAAAAAGTAAAGATTGATTTTATATGCTTATAGTAAAGATTGACTTCTCTCCGACGACCGGGTTTGTCTTTTTGATGAAGGATTAACAACTTTGAGAGACAGACGGATAATAAAATATTGTAATGGTTTTCCAAATGAAGACTTAATAACACCAACAATATACACTCACAAAAAGTTTGTGAACCATCCAAAGATGCAACGTTAAGGGATTTTAATTTGACGATATAATGTGTCGCCTAATATAGGAAACCTTAAGTTAAGTACTTTAACTCCACTGTAAAGCTAAATCACCCGAACACACAGTTGTTTTATAGGTCTTTTTCACAACGAACATTTTGCTGGCTCACGAGCCTGGGATTTTCCTCCAAATACAAATCAGTGTGTGTTGCGAAAAAGCTACATCCGTCATGCTAATATGCACAGTGTAATGTGGTGCGTACTGTACACAAGGTTTATTAGAGATAAAACGATTAGTTTAATTGATTTAGTTAAACGGCAAGAATTCTCTGCTTGACTTAACGTGGTCAGGCTGTTTTGAAAGTTACTTACATTGTGAGTACTGTGCTACGGGCTTCTCTGTGTATTAAGTAGCACGTCATAGCAATAAAGAGGAAAGCCCTGCAACATGTCAGTAATTAAACATTGTATTAATGTTTTGTTGACTGAAATACCCCTCACTGGCTTAGAGTAAAATCAGACGATTCAGCCAAAGGAGACAAGTCTTGAATTCCCTCTCTGCCTCTTCAGCATCTCCACATCTGACTCAGCTAATAAAGATTAAATTCAGAGGTGACTTTGTAGCGGGAGGCCTCGTAAGGTAATTTTCTCTCGGCTCTTTCTCGCAGGCAAAAAGAATCATTGATTCGCTCACCATCACTGATTGTGTAGCAATGTATTTTTTATTCTAGTTTTTCCCCTCTACCCTCTCTGTAATGCATAGTCCTTTTGAGTAGAAATAATATCCGCATGATCATATAGGCGAGGTATTCAACAAGCAAATTGCTTTTAGGCACTGATGTAGAATCTTACCAATGATAATCGAGACTCTTGAAACAGAACGCATCCATCACCCACTCCTTTTAAGAGGACCAGACACTGTAGGCAATAACGTTTGTGCTATAGAGAAGCTACTTCACCACAGAAAGAAAAATCTATTACAGATCATGGCTGGCTTCTGTGACCCGGCTGGGGACAACGTTCTGAACCGGCAGGGTGACGAAACCTGTAACAGATCCTGCGTCAACACAAGATCAACTCTAGAGCTGTAACCAAACACCAGAGGCCTGTCTAAGCAGCACAGTGGCATGTACACACTCCTGATCAGCAGGCAGTGTGAGGGAAACTGATAATCCTCATGGTTACCAACCCCTAAAGTGTAAAGTCAGATGTTTTATTAGCTCTGGGAGCAAAGAAGGTGACGTCCATGCCTCTGTGGCAAAACAGCAGAACAATATTATTCTTTTTTGACAAAAATAAATCACACGTTCAGGCTGCAGGATGGCTCAGTGGTTAGAGCCATATGAGGTGGTTTGAATACCTAGCTGGCAGAACATTACAGGCAATGTCCTCCACTCTGTCTCCCCCTTAAACCTACAGTGAGAAGTGTCATAATAGCATTTATAATGGACTGACAGCTTATCTGTAATAATTTGTGCTTACAAAAGACACAAATACATCATTTTGATTAATGGTTACCTCATTTTTTCATAATAACTTTTAATACACAAATCCTGCCTGCAAATGTAAATGTCTTGATGCCAGTGAGGGAATGATTTGTATTATATTCACTGCACAAAATGTGAGCATGTTATGTTCACATTAAAGGATATAATACTATATCAGATCAAATACTTGAAAATGTGTAATTGATGAGATCTGGCTCTATGGAAAATACATACCGGGACACTTTTCTCTGCAGTGTCACATGTATTATTAATACAAAGTGTGAGAAAGTGTGCTCTACAAAATGCAAATCTCATCGAAGTACTCATTTGTTTCGCTGCAAAGGTACCTGAGTTGAATAATGTTTTTGAAGTCTTACACACCAGAGTATTCCTCTGTGCAAAGAAGCAACTGAAAAGGAACGGTGTCGTGTTCATCTCCACATTAAGTGAGATCAAAAACTATAAATATTACAGTAGGAGCCAACGTACCAAGAGATACATTTTGTTTTATTACAAATAAGGTTTGGACTTGTTTATATTTCTTTTGTATGGGTAATAGTTTGTATTATAAAATATTATTGTGGGATCGCAATGGGTTAATGTGTATGGCCTCACCTGTTCAAGTGGGTGAGATATGTGTGTATGTGTGTGTGTGTGTGTGTGTGTGTGTGTGTGTGTGTGTGTGTGTGTTTCCTGAAGTCACTACAATTACCTTTGTGTATTTTCTAGCACAACTGTTTTTAAACGTTTAAAACATGGTGATGTTTGCTCAACACATTTGTGGTCCTCAGAGGATACATCCTTTAAATTTAAACAACCTACTGACCTCTAGTCTTGACACCAGGGGTAACATTTTACACATCATTTCTCTTGCGTATATTGTAAAGGGCAGATGGTCACTGCAGAACGTTACTGCTTGTTATAATTATTTTGACCCCCATGACCATGGTCTATGCTTTCTAACTTATATTAAAATGAAACATGCATCTATAATCCAGCTTGTACGAGTCAGTTGTTGTGAAACGGAAGGTTTTAGTATATTCAAAGACCAATTTCTACTTGTCATCAGTTGTATGTGTATCTCTATATTTGTACGTTTTTGGGCAACATTAACAGTCGAATCAGAGCAGCACTATTTTATTTCAACAGCTACACAGGATGTCCCAGAGTCTAATGAGTCACTCGCTACTACAACGCCTTTCTTTAGTACCATCTGTCTGGAATATGAGAAACGCTGCTATGAAAACCTCTGAAGATTTGTATTCTCAGCAGCACCTTTTGATTTGGTAACAAAATGCATTCTCCTATGACTCCACCCCCAGCCTAGTGCTAGGGATCTTATGATGCGATCACACTGAATAGAAAGTGTATTCGCATCTCTATTCATACAACTTTGACCACTGGACTCTGAGTTAATTATCCTAAAAACTGCCAGAGGATGCGACAGCTGAAGCGTTTCTTGTACCACGCTAACAACAGGAACCGACTGCATGGGGGCGTTTGTCAAAACACACATTTAAAACTGTGAGAAGAACTGCTGTTGTTTCTCTTATTCTCTTCTGCACCCTTTGGAATCTGCATGTTGAAAGGTCAGACAGTTTGGGGATAAATGTGACACAGGCATTTTTAGCTCAAGCAAAAGCGTATTTCCCTACGTGTGTGGCAACGAGGTGAACCTGCACTCGTTTGCATCTTGCATTGTTTACATGTTAATCAAGTCATGCTTCAAGTGTGTGTACAAATATATTGGTTTTATTTTCTGGAATGTTTGCTGCTTTTTAATTTGTCATAAATCATACTTAATTAAATGTATTTAGGTTTTATGAATATATTTTAGCAAAACTATTACTATACTATAGATTATTTATTAAAAAGTGTTAGTTGCAGCCCTTGCTTAGGATTTGCTATCATGTAGATGCTTCAGAAATAATAGTTATATCTTTTTCAGTTATGGGGATCTAGAGTTTACATTTAAATGACTGCATGTGTGTTTAAGTGACATCTAGTGGTGAGGCTGCAGATTGCAACCAACTGACAACCCATCTGCTAACTACTCCTTTTTTACTTGTCTGTCAGAAACACCTACGTTTGCCTTCAGGTTACAGAAAATGAGAAAGCCCTTCTCTGGAATCAGTGTTTGGTTTGTTGCTCTGGGCTACTGTAGAAATACAACATTGTGGGAACCGTTAAGAGGAGCTGCTTTCTCTATTAATATGGAGGTCTTAATCTAAACGAACACACAACTCTTATAGCTTCAGGTGATTATAAACAAAAAAACAACAACATACTTTTATAGTATATAATATAGTATTTTATTTAATTTCTGCCGATAAATCCACATGAATACTACCGACAAGTTCTATAATTAAATATCCTTTAAGTTTTGTTTGAAAACCAATTTTTTAAAAATCCACAAATAATCAATAAGCAATATTAGACACGTATTTAACATATTAAAGATGTATTAGAGTAAGAGACGTGTTAGATTAAATAATAAATGTAATGATAAGTTAAACTAAATGTATGACCCGCAGACCCACTTTATAAGAGATGTGTTTGATTAAAGATATATGATAATGTCAAAGAATGACTTTGTAAAGTCTTGTACCACAGACCCCACTTTGAGAAGCACTCAAATAGTTGAGTTTCTCTGAGAAAAAAACTACAATAAAGTTTCTCCTATGGCAGGAATGTTGCTTGATTTTATGCAGATGTTTTAATTTCTAACCTCAAGTGGATACATGTCTACAGATGTTCTTATTATCCCATAACTGACACCTGATGAAGCCAATCAGTCCACTATGTGGTCACGTGTTGGGGTTGCCACACAGACAGCAGCCGTCAGCCAATCAGCTGCCGGGACGCTTTCTTCGCACTGCGTGTGACGATGAAGCAAAACAACAACAGCTTTGACGAAATGTTGTCAAGCGCTATTAATGTCGACTGTTTCCTAAAAACCTGCCTTGCCACATATGTTGGGAATGAGGCTACATAGCGAGCCAAGCATCCATTACACGAGCTGACACATAAAAAACAGAAGCTGTGTGTTTGTGCAGCTTTTGTTCCCACTTGTCGACCATAATCGCAGTTTCTCTCTGCAGTGCGATTAACCTCAATCTTTAAACAGCGACAAGCCGAACCAGTTCGTCAAAACAGATGCTAAAATATCCCCGCTTGCTCTAACCAATTACTGCAGAAAAAACACAGAGACAAACTAAAATAACGAAGCTTCTTCTGCCTGTTACAGAAAACGCTTTTGACAGAAAAAAGTCTCCTAAAAGCCAGGAGACACAACAAATAAAAAAGACGGAAAACCGTGTTTTGTGTGCATACATTGCACCGAGTGGCACATGAAACACAGGTTCACATTTGAATGTTTTTATGTTTAATTGTGTCGGGACAACGCCATATGAGTTTGTAATGAACCTGGCTAGCGTTAGCTTTAGTGGGCCTGAGTGCGCCATCATCAAAACAGAGACAAAGCAGGTTAGGTAAGCTCACCTCTTTATCCTGCCAGCGAGCAAACACACCAAAACAGCCAGTGTAGAGGGTTACTTTTAATAAAGCTAACACACATATTACGCTATCAATAACACAAACCGGCGATTTCAAACGCACACCCGTTAGTTTGCTTTAAATATACAGAAAAATACTCACAATGCCGTGTCGCATTAACTCACTCCTTGAAAGTGGATGCTGTGTGCAATGCGACTGTCAGACAGTGACTTTCATGCAGTCTCCTTTCTTTCAGAGGCTGACTGCAGGGTAACTGTGCGCACTAGTTGGCTTGATGAAACAGTAAAGTAAACTGCAAGCCGCTGTGTCGAAGTGGAAGAAGAAAGAAACAGCTGAGCAGAGGATGTAAACACAGGTCACGTGGTTTGAAATGTTGTCGGTGGAGGGAGGCACTGTTGCTCATATCTATCTATCTATCTATCTATCTATCTATCTATCTATCTATCTATCTATCTATCTATCTATCTATCTATCTATCTATCTATCTATCTATCTATCTATCTATCTATCTATCTATCTATCTATCTATCTATCTATCTATCTATCTATCTATCTAGTGATGTTACTTGCTGAAATGGATCATTCTGCACATGAGTACTTTTACTTTGAAGACTTATATTCTGATATTTTGGTGCTTATACTTGTTTACTTTTACCGAAGCAAGATTTTTAGTGCAGAACTTCTACTTATAGAAGTTATTGTTTCATTATAGTATGTAGATACACACCATACAAGTAATATATAAAGTATTTCTGTGATAAAGTGGGGTAATGCCCAACAAATACATCCAGTAGACAGAGCAGATGTTGTCAGATTGGAAGAAAATACTGAAATAAATATCTATTGATTCTAGCGTTACTTGTGGCGGGTTTTTAATAAATGTCCACTTGTGTCTCCTGTATCAAATAACTTTATTCTTGTAGCTTTACATTTACTGCACCTTTTTAATATAAAAAGTTTTCAGGAGCCAATTATTCATTTTAATGAGGTAGTGTACTGCACTACAGAGATAAGTACATCCATTGCAGAAAAAAAAGATTGAATCTGACTTTACTTTGTGCAGTTTATGTTGTAATTTTCCATTTAAAGACAATCTAGTTTGACATCTTTTCTTTCAGGCATTTGAAGATAGGCTTGGTAGGTTACTTTACTTAATTATTTTTACTTTATTACAATATACATTAATCTCACTGTGTTGATATCCGTCACACCACACCGCTGTCACTTTTGTTATTTTGTTTTTATGTGCTCTTGCATAGGTTATCCTCTTTATCCTATCTATCTTCTGCTGCGACAACCAAGTTTCTCATCTATGGATCACTAAAGTCTCAGCTTATTTTACGAGACCGTGTTTGTCTATATATAAGTTAAGTAACACATACAGCATACAGTCACAGAAATATACAGTTGAGGCCAAAATTATTAGCCCCCCTTATGAAATTAGACACAACTCTTGATTTCTCCCTGGAAATGACCATTAACAACAAGTGTTTATAGTGTATTTGTTTCCAAAATAACAAAGACAAAATGTCCACTAAGTTTGATTAGGATATTTTATTCATACACTGAGTTGAAACGAGAAAGGGCAAAAATGAGACATCTTCAATTATTAGCCCCCTGACCATTAATAGTCGATAGTATACCCTTTCTGAGCCACAACCGACATCAACCTCTTAGAGTAGTTCTTTACTAGGTTAGCACAGGTCTCCTGAGGGATTTTGGCCCATTCTTCCATTGCAAATTGTTCCAGCTGGTCCAAATTGCGTTGTTTCCGAGCATGGACATTCACTTTGAGCTCCCGCCACAGATTCTCAATAGGATTGAGGTCTGGGCTCTGTGCGGGCCACTCCAGGACCTTGGTTTTGGTATCCTTCAGGAACTGTTGGACCAATTTCGATGTATGCGTGGGGTCATTGTCTTGTTGGAAGACCCAGCGACGACCTAAGGCTAGACTACGAGCAGATTTCTGCATATTATCCCTCAAAATTTCAACATAATTTATTTTTTCATGATGCCATGCACCCGAACAAGACTCCCTGTGCCTGAGGCTGCAAAACAGCCCCACAGCATGATGCTCCCACCACCATGTTTAACTGTGGGAACTGTGTTCTTAGGGTTGAAGGTCTCTCTCTTTTTTTCGCCAAAAACTCATCTTTATCTCAGTCTGGCTTTGATGTGCCGCTCTTTGAGTAAAGGGGTTCTTCTGGGACGATGGCCCTGAAGCCCACCACGATGGAGAGGGTTAGGGTTAGGGTTAGTGAGTAATAAGTATTATATACAGACCTTTCTCCTGCATTTTGTTTTTTAAAGTTTCCTTAGTCGGTAGTTTAATTGCGTAACATAGACATATACAGCTCACTCACATGACCATGTAATACACCAGAGTGCATGCTGTTTAATGGGTTGATCCTAGTTTTTAAGTAATTGAATGCTGCACCTATTAGTGGAATCATTACTTGGGTCATGCAGGGTCATAACAGGCCTTACTAATGAAGGACTGCATTTCCACTCCAAGTAAGGCTTGTCTTTGGCGTCATATAGATGATATGTAACTTCCATTACTGTATAATGCAAACGCCTCCTCAGGTCATTACAGTGCTGAATTAGGACGTGACCCTATTGTCCTCAATATACAGTATGTGTCATGACCTTAAAGTAAACTCAAGATATATTTGGCTATGCTTCTTTTAATATTATTTCTATGAAACCAATTATTTATAGCTGCATGTATTATTAGACAAAAGTAAACAGACAGTGTTGACTACAGCTGGGTTAGATCAGGTCAGAGTGTGTATGTGCCCATCAAGTTTCATCAGCACCCGTTAGCACCACTGCTCTGTCAATCTGCACACACTCACTCATACAGTCTGTGGTACACACACACTCACGGCATATACATTACAGGAAGCCGTGGGCCCCTTGTGGCATGACAGAAATTCTGTTGCTGGTGCTTTTGAGTGTGAGCCTAGAGCCTCCTTCTTTGAATGCTGAGCTGTTACTTCATATCAAATTAAACTGTATATTTAGGTGAAATGCTGCCTTTGTTTTCAGGCAGGCCTTGCATATTCTGACTCTACTTCCACACTTAAAGTAATACAAATATACAGAGTACATTTACCAATACATCTGAACCATCCACATAATTGGAATCATTGTATGTGTAGCAGGATTACGTCCTCTGATCAAAAATGGATTTAGAAGTTTATTTTAATCTGGTTTGACTCCTGATATATTGGAAAAGGGTTCAGAGCTCAAACCTAACTTCAGTTTTGGGAACTTACTGTTTCTGGTGGTTTTATTTATCTTGAGAGTGTGTTGAGTTTAAGATCTGGTGTGAAACTTGTGTTTGCTTGTTTCCTGAGGGATATGTTGTTGTTTTTTTTAACATTAAATATAAGGTTTGTATGCTTTTAATGATACTTATTTTATATCTGTTAGTACTTCTATTGATCATGTGTTTACCAAATTTGTTCTGCCTTTTATTTAATTATTGGTATATTGATTTTCTTTAGTACCCAACATTAGCCTATTAGAGTTGTTGGGATATTCTGCTTTTCCTTGTCCTATGTGATAGTACACTGCATACCTTAGAGCTTTGAACCTTTTGACAAAAGAAAAGTGAAGACTAAAACTCGGGTTCAGGAGATTTTGATCTTCCTCCTGAACATTATATAGAATCCACAAATTGAGGAAAATGGTGGTAGAATAAGTGATAATATAATCATCTGTTGCAGTCCTAAACTAAATGCATTGAAGATGATTGTGTTGTTTGCATTATTTGTCCAATTTATTTCAAGTATTTTCTGGTCAGTGTGAAGATAATATGAAGGTCAGACGGGAAGGGTTGACATGCCCTGGACGTAATTATTACACGGTCAGCATCTTTTAGTAACCTGATTCCATAACCACTCCTCGTTATCCTAGATGTAATACCTCATATTTAACACTAGGTGTAGCTAATGCTAAAGGAAAAGTGAGACCCTACTGGATCCTTCTGGGGTGACCAGGTTTACTTTTGACACACAGTGAACATCAGAAGCTTAGAGAAAAACACACAACCATTTGAAAAGTTTATTTCTACCATACACAAACTGTACAACACAGCGCATATCTGTTTATTATGAAATAGTAAAAGTAATAGGAAGTTTCAATTTACAAACTACTTCAACTGAAAAAAAAGCATTACATTTTAATGTAAAAGAAAAGAAAATACAATACAATTTCATATCTTACTAATATCGTTCCACAAAAAAGCATTTCACATTACAAAACATCAAATACTAACAGGGAAAAATAAATATTATTCACAAAACTTCCTGAGCAAACAATGTGTGGTTTAGGAATTAAATATAATAAATTATAAATAAAGGATTGTTAGGTCTAAAGAATTTGATTCAATTCATTTTTTAAGAATCAAGTTTGATACAACATTGAGTTTTTGGATAAAATAGGGTCCTTTTTTTCCGGTAATTTGGCTCGTTCGCTGTTAAAAAATGTTCTCTCAAAATGTCCTAGGCTACATGTCTTTGATTTCTTTATGCAGAAAGGAAAAATGTATTGCTCAAATAAAGATTTTCTTGTGGGATTAACTTAATATAAATTTAAACATGTACTTTGATACGATTACATTGTCCAAATTCCCTGCTTTTTGTTAAAGTCTAGGGCAGTTTGGTGAACTAAAACACAAAATAATTTAAATACAAAAGTGCAATTGATGCAAACAAAGAACTGATTAGCCAACAACTACCATTTTGTCTATGTTTTCATTTCCTTTTTTTTCTTTTCTTTTTTTGTTGTTGCATTTAATGATTGAAACCGAATGGTAGACAGCTCGATTTTTGAGATAGCTACTATTCAAATCTGCCCCAAGCGTTACAAGAATATTATAAGACTGGTTGAGATGTTAAGGCTTGAAAGCAGTTTAAGATAAAACAGGAAACGTTTTTTAATTAATTCCTTCTTCTTTTTTTCCTCTCCATGCTAGCAAGAGTTAACATAAACACCAAGCTTTTTCATCTCAGTCGTGATATTTGAAAACCTGACTCTGAGATTACAGCTACTGAGACAACGGTATTTAAACAGTCATCAGGAAACTCCTATGAAAATAATTGTACTGTATAATAAATTAGACACCATCCACATAATACTGTCCTACCACAAAACATAGTACTCGTATACTTTTATGGATTCATATACATTTAGGCACATACTATATGCACACTCCAAAGTGTGTGCACAGAAGGCAGTTTAATATCTATATTTAAAAAAAAGACATCTTGACAAAGTGGATTTTTGATTTTTGTTGCACTCTTCTTGTGGCACCCTATGCAAAGCAGAATACATTCGTTTCAGCGAATGATGTTGCATCTTTGCTCAGTGTCACTTCCTGGTTGCATTCAGCTGTTATCGGTTAAGAAGAAAAAGGAACAGTACAGTTGCATTGCATTTTTTTGATCTCATTGTTCACTTTGTCTTACCATACATTCAGTTTCCAATAAAGAAAGCAAAAGCGATGCTTAAAAATATCGATTCATCGTCGTTTTGGTAGGTTTTTTGACTTTGAAGGGAGATCCAACTTATGGTTCAATAATAATATACGCTTTTTCAACACTAGATGGCGAAAGTATGCCATGAAATTGGAATGTGCTTCTATGTAAATTTACAATGTGCAGAAAGTCAAACAGGTTTCTCAAATATTAAGCATTTACAATTCAAGAAATAAATTAAAATTGAGGAAATAAATACACTGATGAACAAATATAATAATAATAAATAGCGGTAATAAGAATGACATGAACACATACAGATTAAAATCAAGCAAACCATACAAAATAATTAAGTGCAAGAAGAGGGGTAAAAATCTCACCAGGATAAACATATCAAGTGAATGCAGAAACAGTAAAAGCATTACAAATCTGGCTGGTCATTTTCTCAGTGCAGTGCATTTACCAGGAAATGCCGAACACATTTCAAAAAGCTTCGTCTTATACATGCAGCCAAGCCAGCACTCTTCAGTAAAATAGAGCTATCTAGTGCCATTATCCCAAGTCAAAGAAACCTCTTGGTAGCTCTACAGCTTAAACATGGATGCCCTTAATAGCCTGTTTGATATTATCCAAGAGGGCCTTGCACTCTGGAGAGTATTCATGCTCCGAGTTGTTGTACATATCAGTTAATGTGTTCACATAGGCTTCAAAATTATGCTCACTGATGGGTCCCTGCAACAAAAACAATGTTTGACTATTAGTGAAAACAGTACAGCAGAAACAGACAATTCATATAAAATGAGATTTCTTCCAGGACAGGTTAGATATAATGAGTGGTAGAAGAGTCTGTGCTTAAAGCTTACTGTACCATTTGAGGCAGCTGAATGTCTGTTAGACTGTTAATGAGAGCTTGGCTAAGGCGAGCGAGCTCCTTCAGAAGGCTGTCGTTGTGCTGTTCGATCATCTTGTTCTCCTCTTCAATTGTCCTCAGGTTACATTCCATAGACGATATCTGCTTTCGGGTGCAAAAACAAAAAATGATAAGACATTTGTCGAATAGAGAGAAAAAGATGGTGTTAATTAAATCAACTTGTCAGAGTAGATATTTACCTGTGTTTGAAGCTGCATCATATCTGCTTCTATTTTCATGTTGGATTCATTCAGTTCCTTAATTTCGTGATCCAAATGTTGAATATCTTCTTTGTTTTCTACACCTGAATTGAAGCATATAATCCAATTTAACGTGTTCAAACTGATAAAAAAAAATATATATATATATATGCTTGAATATTGTTAAACCATACTGCGTTTCTGAATAGCTTACCACTGCTGGCCTTCAGTTTAATGGTCATCATCTCTTCTTCTGTGTGCTTTTTCTTGATACTCTGTGCATTCAGTGGGCAACCCGACAAGCTAGTTCAGCAGGTCATAAATGGACATTTTTAGATTGGATAATATCACAACACTTTAACATCAGTAAGACATTGTGAATAAGAGTTAAGACACCATTGTAAGAATGCAACATGTCGACCAGCAGTGTTGTTTAGAGATAAAATGGAGGACCTCACCTTCTGTGAGTGGCAAACACATTATTGGCATGTCCAAGGCCATTGCAGCCAGGCAGGGGACAATGGGGCAGTTCCTGTTTATTGGACTTCCAGGCAAAGGGCAGCCCATTGATGGACGACTCCTTCTGTCTTTTGGCAGCAAGTGGACAACTGCCTGCACTGCGGTGGGATGTGTATTTTCCCGATATATGGCCCTGTCCGTCACATCCCATTACTGGACACCTACCAGAAACACACAGTGTCGTGCATGTTGTAAACACTGCTGACTCACGCAGGAATGAATGTAACTAAATTGCACTAAATAACATTTCTTTGCAACAGGAAAAAATAAAGACATTTAACTGCTCATATAATAACAAGCACATCATTAAAAAAATGTAATAACTAGACCGGAAGATTTGTTAACCATTAAGTTGATTAATCCAGCCAAATGCTGATTAAAAACGAAGTCGCCAAAACAAAAATAATCACATTAAATATAAGTTACTAATCCACTACAACTTGAGTTAGAGCGCACACTCTGTTCGGTGCAAACGCTTTAATGTTGATGATATTTGTGCGTGAAAAAAATAAAGCACAAGTCATGCTGAATTTCATTAAGAGTTTTCCAGTTGCATTTTCAGGCCTGTTTTCTGCAGGTCAGTAATGGAGTGACATGAATTACAGATAATTGTCATGTATCCCCTCATGCGAAAGAATGTAATTTGGAGGTGGCTAACCCTTTCCCTTATTGATAAAGGTGAAAGGTCACCTGAGATGATACAAATGACACACATGCTTTAGAGTGCTGCTGCAAAAAGCCTGTTTCAGCATTCTGTTACTCGACAGCAGCAGCACTTAGAGAACAAAACAACAGCAGTCCCATTACTTACATCTACTACAGGTAGGTGTAGCTTGATGCAAGGCAGGAGCACAATGGAGGCATGCCATATGGCCCTCTATTTACAATAATCTAGGGACATTTGCTACCCTCCCCCTTTCTCCCCCTTTCTCTCTTAATGTGTATGAGATCTATTCCAGTCTAATTCCTAAGCTCATGCCCTTGCATTAGTAATTAAAAAGAAAAAATCTCGGTCCAGATGTATGTAAGTAAACAAGGGCTCATATATCTGACTTTGGATTTAAACTGCAAATCAATTACATTATTTGTTTTTCCAATAACACTTTCACAGACAATGATTAAGCTGCAAATGAGTGCAATGCCATCAGAGCGGGCAATTCAAAAATGTCTTAATATACTATAATTATAAAGAAAGCACTCAGTGAAGAGTAATAAGCCAGATATTCCATTCAGTAAAAAAAATATAAAAACCCTGAAAAAATCCCACAAAAACACCCTGCTAATCCTTTGAAAATAATTCACTAATGTTACTACAAGAGAAGTATTATTTTCTTTGTTTAACTTAATGGCCTCAAGGTATAATGCCCCGGGCGCAAAAGCATGACGCATTTTCACAACGTTTTATTTTTTATTTTTGAAACAAAAATGGGATGAAAAGAAAAAAAAAAATCTCTTACTTAAGCTCTTGCTCATCTTTGTCATCCTTGTTTGGTGTGAGCTTCAAACCTCCCTTTCTGGCACGTGGACATCCTGACAAGCTAAAAATGATTGGCGACAATATGGGTTAACATGAAGGAAATCTATTTAAGAGTAAAAAAAATGTAAGCTGAATTGTTACAGGCAGCTATGAGGTCTATTGAGATTGAATTTGCACAAGCCAATCGAGTTTTATAAATCCACATGAATAAATGTTTAATCACTAAAGTAGTTGGAAGCCAAAAATATCAATAAAAAACAAGACTTCAAAAAGTGCAGCATGTTTGCAGCATAAAGTGCGACTTTCACCATCTGCTTGAATGTCATGCATCTGACAAATGTATTTCATGCTCAGTTGCGATGATTTTTCTCTGCTACCTTCTGTGCGAAGCATAGTTCCCAGTCACATGTCCAGATCCATCACAGCCAGGTGTTGGGCACCTGCAGGTGAAGAGACACAGAGAGCAGGTGCTTTTTACAGCAAAAGACTGCGGGCAGAACGGTGGATTCATGCTAATATGCAGAAAAGCTGTACAAATATCCAACAACTTCATGTGGAGTACATAGAAAACCATGCATAATGTGTTGTAGAAAGGACAAGAAAAGGAAAGCATTGACCCCAACTGAGGCAAGCTTCCGTAGTTTAATGTGCAAAATACTTTAGCAACAATAACACTTTTCAAAACACATACTTTAGTTCCTGAGAGTTGGCTGCCATCAGTGATTTGAGTGTTTTGTCAGCCAGGGGACATCCAGACACACTAGAGAGGATAAAGAGCTAACAGTCACTTTAATGCACTCTTTGATCACCGCTGAATTAAATAATCTTAATACAATGTCTCAAAGCATATTTATACAAAATCATTTGAAAACACAATTCCACCTCCTCGTCATGAGAAAGCTTTCCCATGTCACCGTGTTTAAAAAAAATGACACATGATTTAAAATCTTAACTCTACAAGCCATGATTCAACTGTCTCAACATAATTAAACAATCACTGCCGTCTCCCTGCTCTATATATCTGCTCGCTAGTGCTAATGAGAGTGTAATTATTTACAGTACCTCCGATGTGATGCATAATTCCCCGTCACATGGCCGCTGCCGTCACAGCCTGGGGTCGGACAGCTGCAGGAGAACACAAAGCGATTAATACACAGATTACTCTAGTTCCCACAGCTCGATCTCAATCTTTCTTTTTACACTGAGAACCTTTTCATGGGCATTAAATAGAGAAAAAAAAGAGTTAGTACAGCGGAAAGTTTAGTAGAAGAGTCATTATTATATTGCTCTAGTTTAATAATATCCCTGAAGGGGGGTGCTGTGCTGTTGAAACTAGAGGATCCTACTATATTTTGTGGTGTGATCTTGGAGAGGAGACCCAGCAGAGCATGCACTCTAACTACAAGATTTGTTAGCTTGTAAGGGATATACAGGGAGAAAACTCACTTTTAATTAGAAGCATTTCTGCTCCACATGAACCTGCAGACATAGCGGTTACAATGACGTGCAACACAATGAGTTTCAGTGCTTTTTTTGACTCAAACCCTCCTATTTAAACAAAGGTATGGTTTGTCGTTACTGCTGACCATCTGCCAGCTGAAAGGGAAGATCACATTATACACAGTCCACTGAATACGGATGCTTTAAGTTATTTTATTCTTCAACAAACCTCAAAAGCTCTTTCTTTACATCACGTAGTAACAGCTTGGCTTTGGGGCTCATCATGCTGCCGTCTCCTTGATAGTGTTGGTCTTCCAAGGAGACATGATCGTAATCCTCCTGATGAGACAGAAAGAAAGTTCAAACGTGGCCTTGACTGTCTGAAATGCCAAACCTGACCTGATCTACAATGACCTAAAAGTGAATAATTAATGAAAAGCACTGTATAATACTCTTAAAACACAAGCCCTGGGGGGATAGAGTGCGATTATGCTTAAGGATACTTATACTCTAGTAAACCATACATCCATTTAAAGTCATACTTAATCCACATAGTATTTACGAGGTATGGCTATGACGTTTGGACTCCTTTTCTCTACCACAGACAAGATTGTTCCGTCACCAGATGTTGTATGATTTTTGAAAGCCGGTCAAATGTGATTACTCCTTATACCAACTACAAACAACTATCAATGTTGAATAAAGAAAAGCTTTAAAGCAAAGCATACGATTTATTTAGGTAGTACATGCATTATATGTGCAGACCATTTTTATATATGGGTTTTATGTCCACACAAATATGTAGACGGTTTAAAGTATTTTTAGGCCAAATTTGGCTAAATTTAGACTAAATGTTGGTATTTTGACGATTTTTGGGACTATATTTGACTAATTAAAGTGTAATTTTAGTTAAAGTTTATAACTTTGACCAGTTTTAGACAACATTTTACAACGTAAAGATCATCAACTCAAATAACGAAATATTTCTTAAGTTCCTGTGAGCTTTAAAAAGCCTTCTGACATGTTTAAGTTTGGAGATTATAAGGTAGTAATAAATACTGGATTTAAACAAATGATTGTATGTTTCTATGGAAAAACTATGACATTTATGTAGAACAATTATAGAGATAAAAGAAAGTTCTGAGAGGTATTTTAGTTAGTTTTCTTTTTGTTTGTATCAGGGGAAACAATATATTTGCACAGATAAACTGAATGAATAGAAAATGTAAAGTCCAAATGATTTTCCCTTTAAAAGAAATATATAGTTAGGGGATTTCAAATCATGACCTTAGTATTGTATAAACTCCTGCTCTCCAGTAAAAATAATAAACCATAGTCTCCATTTCTTTTAGACTTTCACTTTTAGTCATCTTTTATATGCTGCTCAATCTCATTGAATTTTTTTTAATTGAAATTCTTTGTTTGGTGTCTCAACTCTCCTGTTTTCTAATGCACTTAATTCACATCTTCACATTAAAGCTACAAATGTGAGGGGTTGTGTTTTTTTTCTCACACCTCAGCATCCTGTAAAGCGTGAGCGTTGCTGAAGTTGACGGGCCCCTCCCAGCTGTCCCTCTCACACAGCGGCTGGTAGAAGGCGGGGCTGATGAGCATGCTGCCGCCTTTGGCCCCGGCCGACTCAGAAGGGGACAGCGGGTCGTCAAAAGGTGTTTTTGTCGGGGTTTTTACGTTTTCCTTGCACTTCTTCATACTCAGGTCCAGGGTGCCATTTTCATCCACCTCTATGAGCATGTCCTAAAGGGAAAGAAACCTCAACATTTAATCAAATCACACGAGGGAAGGGTCTAATAAATAAAGTCGGCCTCACATATCATGGCAGTGCATGCTAACATGTGAAAACAAATAAATCAGGGGATAAAAATAGAACCTTTTTTCTAATTACACTAAAAGGGAATGTAAATAAAACAGTACGCCGTCTTATTAATATGACAGCAGCGATATGGTAAACTGTAACCCAAAAACATTTCTCTGTAAACATGAAAAAATGACTTGAAACGCGGAACAAACAAACATATTTAAATAATACATACAGTGGTTATCTCACACCAGACAAAGTACCAAACTAAGCCAGCGTTAATTCTGCTGAACACAAAAAAATAATCACTGGTGTGTAGTTTTTCAGTGACAGCTGTGTCATCTGTTTTCTAGGACACACAACCCTGATGGCAGCTGGGGGGGGGCCGTGTTGCAGGTTTTAGGTCATCATTATTATAGCAAAAATTAAAAAGCTTAATGTGGCATAAGTTTCCCCGCTGACAGATGTGTTTCTCTTTTTTTTTGTGCTGAAAAGCAGAAGCATGATGACTTATGGCTGTTTTATGGTATTAAAAGTTTTACCTCATTAAATGCTGAAATCCTTTTCCATAAATGAAACCAATTATTCAATGCATATGTTTCATTAAACCCTATACATCATTACTTCTTTTTTTATAACAAAAGGGAGCTTTTCAAATTAATTAAAGGGGATGATTTACATGAACATTGGCTGTGGCTGTCCACTTAAATTATCCAGCCGTTTTATGATGTGTGTACCTAATCTTAATAACACCAGTGTAAAAACAAAAGGATGCGCAAGACTTTATATGATTTATTAAGATTTAATGTTGTTTTTAGCTGCAACTAAAAACTAAAACTCCAGATTTAGGTTTTTTTTGTTGCTTTTATTGATTAATTAATGAAGTAATTTAAGCGGCTTGCTTTTTTAAATTAAAATCAGCTTGTGTTCATGCTTTAAAAGAGGGCTATGTGGTGCGTTTTCTGTGCCATACATATCATGCATATGCAGATAAGTTAAAGCATCCAACGACATATAGCACTCTAAATATGGCCCCCTTTTTTCAGACCTGAAAGCTGTTCTTTATTTTGAACGTCTCTCCAAGACAACTAAGCTGTAAATGAGAACAGATGATTAACTTGCTAACACTGTTTTATTCATTCAGTGGGCTGGTACCTGGTACGGGGCCACATTCTCAGCTCAACAAGCTGGGAGACAAGGATCTGTGCTGTGTAGGTGTGGAAACCTTGAATCATCTACAGTACAGTGAGCACGTATGTAACCCACAGACTGTGATCAATATTAATCATGAAGTTTAAAAAAATTGGCACCATAGAAATAATGACAGCAGAGGAGATTTTTTGATCTGCCCATGTTTCCAAGAAGAGTTTGGAATTGTGTGAATTAAACTTTTCAGATGTTAACTCCTTTAGCTGATTGGACTAATCCATTAAACTGCTTTTTAAATGCTATCTGGTGTAGACACACAGCCTCTCCTGGATCATATAACTAAGCAAAATATCCTCTGCCATCTGCAGCGGGCAAGACGCGTTTTCAGAAAACAGTTCAGGGTTTTACATGCCAGCTGATGTCGAAACAAAATACAGTACCACATGTTTTAATAAAAAAATAGACGAGTAGCTGTAATTGGGTATAAGAAGGCTTATTGAATTTTTCTTTTGAATTTCCATTTGTGTACATTAAAGCTTTATGGAGAGGAAACCTTCTTTATTTCCTGCCATGAGAGCGCCGAGCTCTCTTTGCCAAATTCCGTCTTTTGATGTCTTTTCTTTTTATACACAAATCAGAGTTCCTTTAAATTGACCACATTAAATACCTTTCCAAGTGGTCTAATTTGATTACCTTTGTTGAGGTTGCCAGGGGCCGGCCGGCTACAGCCTCTATGTTTTTCTGGTAGCGGGTGGAAAGGTTAAGGATGGCGGCTGTCGCTGCTGCGGCTTGGAGCCCGTCTTCTTTTCTGAATTGACCCGGAGGTCTGAGCTGACCAGAGGTGGGCAAACAGCCACCGGGAGCACCGAGGAAGCCGGGATACTGCTGAGGCACTGAAAGAAAACAAATAATCAAATAACATAGTTACCGAAACAGCGCTAATTAAGAGTAATGTACAACAATTTGGAAGTTCATATTGGTAGGCTTTTACACCAGACAATAGGAGATGCAACCCTTGAAACGTGACAAATATTTGCATTTAGATCTGTGATTGTTGTCATTTTGTGGCTGAAACAAAGCTCCATACCTAGAACATCTGACAGAACATGTACACGCTCACAAAAGCTTTGTTATTTAAAATGTATTAAACTTACAGTCGGGGAAATGTGACATTTCCTGGTCCTGGTTGGGCCCCATCAGAGGCTGTTTGCCGAAGACCTGGGCATCAAAGCTGGCGTAATCAAAGCGGATTCTGCTGTACTTGACCATGTCTTTTGTGAGGCTCGTTTGCAAGGCTGCTACTGGATGAGAGAGCCTGTAGTTCAACTGGTTCATCTCGTATTTCTTTATCAAGCCGATGGCTCTGCAAGGAGGAAAATACAAAAGAAAAAAACATCATTTTATTGTGCAAACCTCGTGAAATAACAAGTGCCCAACAAGCTCATATTAAGCGGTTAAGTATAGATGTTTTTTTTAAGCAGTCAGGGATGCCAGTGCTTTTGTACAGATAGAGTCTGGGATCTGATGTGTGTTGTAGATCTACAGCCAGGTTGCCAGACTAATTAATATAGTAGGAGTGGGCATCCTGCCCATGATATATCCACAGGGAACAAAGAGTTCTGCTCTTTTATCATCTCTAATAGAGAGGAACTCACAGGAGCGGCAACCATTGCTTATGTCTGCTTGGAAAGCTGGAAATAGGCTGATCTGCTGGGATCAGTGAATAAAAATATCCTACTCTCCTCAACAATAATAGTGTTTATCACTTTTTTGCATAACCTCAGTTAAACAACTTCAGCTCACTACAGAGCTGAATATGATTTCTGAAAGCTTGTTGTAATTATTGTCCTGTACATGTGAACACAATGATAGCAGTGAAAATCCCCAGCGTTATCTGGCAGTGTGATGTACCTCGGTGAGCGGTCAGGTGTTTGTCTGCATTTCAGGTTCTCGTCCTGAGGTTTGGACACTTTCACTGCAGCAGCGATGGGGCAGCCTGAGAGACTGGTTAAGGAGGATATCAAACACATTAGCCTAATACTGTAAAAGAGTGCAGATTTTTAATTGCTTTTTGCTATAGACTTACCTCCGGTGGGTGCTACGGTTGCTGTTGACATGGCCTCTTCCGGTGCAGCCGGGTGTGGGGCACTTGAGGACGTTCTCATGCATCGCCAGGACTGAGGGGACGAGGACAGAGAGAGGAGATAAGCTCAGGAAGAGTCCAAAATAACTCAACATGTAAGACATAATCGAACGGAAAGATTATAACTTGTAATACATAAACATACTGAGCATTATGGAAATAAAACAAACACATTTCCATGCATTAAATCAGGATTTATGGAACTGGTTGGAACATTAGCGCCTATAGAGGAAAGATCCCACAGAGACGGAAACAGAAGAAAAAGCAAAAGGCTTTCTCATTGTGAGGGACGCTTTAATGTGCCTGAAATGTAAATAGCTTAGTGCAAAGAGGAGCGTTACAAGACAGCTGATTATATTCTTCAAAAACAAACGCGTCGTTAAAGGTCCGCTCTGTATCCTTAGAAACTTCTTTTCTGTACATATTCTCCAATTAGTTTGTTGGAGTTGTCTATTTATTTTGAATGCTGCGTTAGCTAGCCCTTTGATTTGCAAATACTGCCTACAGTCTAAGAGCACGCGCTTTTTTGAAAAAGTTAATTACTTTTTCTGTTCCTTTTGTAACATTACTGTTTAATGTTGAATGTTTGTTGAGTTGTATTGAAATGACTTAACAATCGCCCGTGTAAGGGGGGGAAAAGAAAGAATTCACACAACAGCACATTAAGAGAAAGAGAGAGAGGAAATCCTTTAACTTTATTTGAAAAGTTTTATGCCCATATTTGAATTGAACTAAATGTATAATCAAGTCTTTCTTGTCTTTGGCTTCGTGTTGAGAGGATTTATACTACTGGGACTGATTATAAATCCTACAAATTGCAGTTTTTACAAGTATAACTCAGCCCCTGTACAGCATGTATACAAATACTGCTTATGTGACTTACTCTCTGGAGGAACTCGGACTTTATGAGGACACCCAGACAAACTCCTGTGGTGCGGGTACAGCCCGGTCACATGACCAGTGCCATCGCAGCCAGGAGTCGGACACTTGATGTCCTTTTTATCTGTACGTGGAGAATCTGCGGACACAGTAAACGAGATGCCACAATAAATGAATATAATACAGCCACTGTACCACTGCCCGAATATAACAAAGCCTTTCTGTCTTTGTGTTCTACCAAGAAGTGTAGTTTGAAGTGAAACATAGATACAAAGCACTTTCGTGTCTACATATTGTACAAAGGTCAACAGATTGAAAATATCATGCAAAGCTAGATACTTTTTTTCACAAAATGCATCTTTTAATCTGTCATTTTAGTTAAGGCTGCAGTTCAACATTCACTTCTTAATGCCCATCCATCGAAAGATTACATGTAGGATTACACATTTAGCTGCAGTCATTTGAAGAATCAGAGGGAAACATGAGAGGTACTTTAGGAGGATTTAAGACTTATGGTCATGGTTAAATATCCAGTTGATTCCTATCAAAATCCAATATTCTGAGTAGTAGCAATTCCATCAGAAAATGTTGTTCTTCTTTATTTTACTCTGTTCATTTATTACTTCACTTGTTGCCAAAATGTTTTTAGTACTTAAGAGGATTTCCTCCCTCTGATTCCCCTCCCCCCTCCCCCTTCTTTTATTCCTTTTAATGTTTTTTGAGCACCCAATCATCCAAATCACAAGTGGTCTATCTGATTTATGGATGAAAATACATTCCCCAAAAATAATTGTTCCCAAAATGATCACTTCTGATTCTTGCAGCCAGTTTGTGTGTATGGATAAGCTTCATGCTGTCCTTACCTTTTCCTCCATGATAGTTGAGTCTGCCCTCCATGTCCATCATCCTCTGGTGCCTCCTCTCATTGGTCATCTGCTCCATGAGGAAGCGATCCATCTCCCTGTAGGCGTGGTGCAGCACCTGTCTTTGCTCTGTCTGCAGAGCAATGGCCTGCTCCAACATGCTGAAGTTCACCCTCCCTCCCCGACACATCTCCAGGGCTCTGTCCGGGTGGAGACCTAAAGCCCATCCGTCCATCTGAGGCGGTCTCTCCACCTCCGCCTCACCCTCACTGTCCTCCTCTGTGGGGAGCGGCCTGTACCTCAGAGCTTCAGCCTGAAAAATACCCACCCTGCCCATCGGACCCCCTAACTCTAAATGAGGCTCTTCTTTCACACGGCCCCTGCCTGAAAAGTCTTCGGACGCTCTTTGGGGACTGCAGACAGAGCCGTTCACCTGGGCGGACAGAGATAGAGGCTCCCACTCCGCCTCCCTCATATCTTGGTATGGACTCGATGACGTACGGCTCATCCTGTCTTGGCTTTGGTCTTCTCTTTCATTGTTAAGGAGCTCCTCATCATCTTCATCCATCAGAGGTTCGGTTGTGTCTGGCTCACACTGTGGAGAGCCATCAGACGCAACTTCTGACCACCCGAGAGGATCGCTTGAGTTTGCTGGCACATCATGGCCGTTTATGTAGGCAACTCCATTGATTGCTTTTATGTTCCCATCTAAAACAACAAGAAAACACTTATTATTCTATGTTTTTTTCAGACTTAACGGACCAAACATCTTCTTGTGTGACCCCTCGGTCACACTCATGATAGAGAATTGTTTGTCCTCGATAATCTTTTCCAAATCCTTTAAAGGTTTTAGATTTTTGTTACTTTTCTACAAATAATATATTGAGAAAAACATGTTTTTATAACTGAGAGGATTTAAAAGAACACATGTTGCAATAGAAATAGTAATCATAATGTTGCAAGAATCCAAGCAATTCCTCAAGTATATTTCGGATAACATATATGACCTTATGTTTGTTAGTTTAACACAAAACCTAGTGATGAGAAACACAATTGTTTTCTTCTTCCTCTGTGCCTCCAATTGGTGCTACAACCCAATATAGATTTAGGACACGATTATAAAGGATTTACCGTGCGATGGACAGCAAACATCAGTTTTTAATTCATAATGTGTATATTTAAGTGCAAACTAAGCAGCAACATGTTGTCATCTGCACATAAAACTGATTTAGAAATTCATAATTGTTGTTTCTAGAGATGTGAACAAGGAAAGTGATGAGGATTCCTGAAAAGAAACAGATGGAGGAAACTACAAACGTGCAGATAAAAGAGAAAACATATGTGTAAGCTGCTGTTGTGTGTGTGGCATGGTTTTATGCCTATACATCTCAGTCAAGAAAACGAAATAAAAATTATAAAGACAGTGTACAGCGCTCACAGAAAAGTGTAACATGATCCAAAATTGCTCAAGTGATCTAATGTCTTTTGATACAAATTTGTATATTTAATTCACCTGCAGTTTCTTAGAAAACGCTTTTAAAACAGTGGTTAAAAAAGAGTTGGAAAAAGGAAATTTGAGTCAGAAATGTTTTGTTATTAAGACATTATTTCTCAACTCTTAAAAGACTTGGATGCTTAACAAATACGAGAGTTATTATACCTTTTCTAGCACTTTAATTTATATAATTTTAGAAGATCATGCATTAAAATCCCAGCTTTTTACTATTAAAATCCATATATGATAAATGTAGCACAATTATTGCAGATTATTAAAATATGTTTGCATTTAATTCCTAAATTTCACACTAATTTCCTATGATCTCTTTCTACTATAGCTTATTTTGCTGAGTTCTCCCAATAAATTAATTTGCATTGACCTTTTGCCATCTATCTTTTAGCATAAATCCCGGTCACATGTACAGACATATTGTGCAAAGCCTTACGCTCCGAAAGTCTGATCAGTGCAACAGACAGAGAGGGTTAGAGTTATCCTAAGTGCATGTGAAACAACACTTTATTAACACCACTGCTTATATTAAGTCATAGTCAGTGATTAACAATGGGAGGCTATCATCTGGATTGATTCAATAAAATCTCTCTTGATCCTCCAAAACCATTCAAACTTATGCTCTAAGGCTCTTTGCACTGTGAGGGTTTTTACTTTCAGTGGGGCTCTATCCTCTTAAGTGGCTAGACATCAGATATTATATAAGTTGAGAAGATAGATAGATAGATAGATAGATAGAAATGGATTTTGAGAATCAGATCACACACTGTTGAGGATGATACAGATACAGGCATTATTATTAACGGAGCAGCACAAAAAAATCTAATCCTCACCATAAGAGCTTTAACATAAAATATGTGGCACCAAAAAACAAGACAAAATATATGATTTCGTGCATAATGAGGTGCGGTGGAATTTGACATGTCTGCTTTCATATGCATTTTGCAACATTACAATGTGTTACTAACAGTCCCCTGCTGTGAGAAATATTTAAAAAGAGGTGTCTGAAGACAAACCCTGTTGAATGAAAAATTAAAACCAGTTAAACGTATTTACATTTATGAGGCGAGCAACAAGGGTTTTGTTTTTCATCCAGATGGACTCCACGGCCTGACACAGCCGCAAACAGTCAGACAACCACACATGTACACACGTATACACACACACACACACACACACACACACACACACACACACACACACACACACACACACACACACACACACACACACACACACACACACACAGACACACACACACACACACACACACACACACACACACACACACACACACACATATATAGAGACAGAAGTGCAGTAAAAAAAGGAAAGAGATGGAGGAAAAAAACTTGGATCCCTCCGGTGGTTTGTGTGTTGGAACAGGTGAACAGTTTGTACTCCAGAATAGCCATTACCAGCACTCTGCAGCAGGGCTGCAGTTGGCTGGAGTTGAACGCAGTGTGGCTCAACCAAACGAGAGGCTTATTTTTCTCCCTTTTTGTTAAAATGCAGATATGACCAGCTTCCCACAGCGAAAAAAATCTTACTGCCTCCAGTCTACTTTTCCAATTTTTGTTTTTCCACAGAAAATAGCCCTCAAATCTGACAATAACAGCAAAATATGTTCTAAAATTGTGTGTCAATACCCATGTGCATTTGACACCCATCATTTTTTTAATATGTATTATTCAGGCTGTATTTTGTTTTTGTTTTAAAGCTAGTCCACTGAATATCAGGTTCAAATCAGGAAAAATATACAGCAGTCAATCAACACTTGGTGATAAAAAGTATCCACAACAACAGAAGGAAAACGAATGATGCACAATGAATTACTTAGATAATTGTAATGTAATCTGAACCCAGGAAACAAATAAATTCCATTTCCAATGAATCCACACAATTCAGTGAGCTACTCTCCTGGTCCATTTAACTACACACATGTGTACTATAATGAGCTGTAGACATTATGCCTAATTATGTATTAGACTGTGTTAGAGGGCCTAACAAAAGCTTTTGAAAGGGACAATTACGTTTGTTGCTTAGTTACATCGTTAAAAATATACCAAATCAGTGCAGATTATAGTGGGCGAGAATGCACATGTACACCGCGAGCATTGTTGCCAAAATGCACTAAAATTCAATTCATTAGGTAAAAAGAAAACATTTTCGCTTGCTGAAAGGACATCGGCGTAAGTGAAAGTAAACATCATTTTAAGCTGTTGATTAAATGTATTTGTGGTTTCAGTAAAAATGAAAACATGTGCAACATACGGCCAGCAATGTTGACACTTTTGTTTTGCTCCAAAGGCAACTTCAATTATATTCCGTTTTAAAAGAATAGAGGAAGTTTAATTTGATTTAAAGTGATCCAGGGCACTCCCCCATTCAGTGTTTCATTCTATGGATTCAATGGGTTTTGGACTGGCTATTGAAAAAAGGACAGATGAGGGGTCTGAAATCTGGCCCCATCAAAAGAGGGTAAAGCCACGCCAAAAATATCATGGCAGATCAGCTGTCAAAACTTCAATTTGTGGACGTGAGACACAACTAATGTGGACCCAGCAGTGTAGTCTTTCACTTCCACTGCACAATGACTGCGGCTGCTGGCTGATGGCAGAGGGAGGGAAATATGAATGCAACAGATGGGATTTTAAAATTCAGCGTCAATTGTTCATCAAAACAGACAAAACAACAGGACATCTGTTTACCTGCTGGAGTGTCAATGTTCCTCAGCTCTTCTTTGTCCTGTGGCGGTGCCAGGTCCTCGCTCTCCTCTTCACATGCCTCGCTGGGGCTGTAGTGGCGGGGCTTCATCAGCAGGGACTTTCTCTTGTTGACGGGGGCGCCCTGCACCCCTTCCTGAGCACTCCTCTTCCTCACCATGGACCCATATGGACTGGGGGGGAAGAGGGGAATGGACAAAAGGCTCAGCAGGGTCAATAGAGGCCTCAGTTGGCTCATTTCAAAGGCTCAAATTTGACACTTTCTTCTATGAAGTTAATGAGTCACATCAAGGATCGAGGAAGAACTGGTTCTTTTTTGGCACGGAGGTTAAAAAAAGATGAGAAAATGTGTGTCATAAAGTTTTACCTGTGAATATCAGTGATGCAGTCGACCAGCCCTGTTAAAAGGAAGGACAAAACAGAAGCAGATAAAACATCATGTTTACATTTCCACTACAGTAGCACAGCATCTGTCGACATATTATTCTTCAAAGGTTCAAAGCGGATCACTACTTTTGGGAGATTGCTAATGAAATTTTTACAATGTTCTGTAAATATTTGTTTTGTAGATGGTGTTTTTAGGGATGGTAGCACCTGGGCTAATACTGCAGCCTTTTAACATAGATTTTATTCCCCCTTTACAATGCCATGGGGAGTAATCAGCACAACGATGGAGAAGTGGTCTTGTCATTGATCTGAAAAGCTTTTTCATTCTCTCTGTGAGACCAACGGTAGCTCATCCTTTGACAACGTTGACAACGTGATTTTAAAAAGGCTAAATCAATTTTCCCAGGGGCCTGCGTGAATCTCATTCACAAGTTCTACCCCTACTCCCATGAAGCACAACCAATAATAACACTTTTCATGAATTTCCCCAGATGTAGTAATAGCCGCAGCGTGAGCAGGCGGGCCTCAGAGGCCCTGAACACTTGCATAATGACATATCGAGTCTAGAGGTTTTCAATCACACATATATACACACTCCTTAACTAATTTGAGCCAGTGTTCCAATTTAATGAAGTTATTCCCCTCTGAATAATGAAATGGCAGTGCAGTGCTCTTCAGACCGGCAAGATAATACATAAAATTGACAGTTATAAAGTTGGATTGTTGAACTGATACCCCGAACCCATGGTGATAAGTGGAATATGTGTGTGTGTGTGCATGCATGTGTGTTTAGTTAATAGCAAACTAAAACCGAGAGCTGCACTCACCTGCGCTGCTGTTACATGTTTTCAGGGTTTGCTCCTCACCTTCAGAATCCATCTGTTAAAAAATAATAAATGCAATGTACAGATGAGTTAAACACACAGATTATAATGAATTGAATTGATTTTTCTTTAAATGTCTTTAGTTAGGATTGAACATCACTGGAAAGCTTTACAGATTATAGGACATTATTGTCAGCCAGTGAGCCTTAAAATCAATATATGTGCACTACAGCATCACAAAGAGCGTCTAAAACATCAGAAATATGCAAACACATAAGCTATAATGTTAGAAAAAAAAGTTCTAAAGGTGAAAAAAAATGTAATGGCAGAAAATAATGACATCAAAGTACGGACAGCACCTCACTGTGTGTGTTTAGACAAAAATAGTTGCTAAAATCCATCCACTCTTGCTGGCTGTTGGTTGTGGGTCCCAAATAAAACCTATTAAACATAATTATTCCAGGCTGATGGTGGCGTATAGTGGTCACAGGCCAGTGAAATCTGTGAGTCATAGGATATGCTGTTACTTTTCCCTGGTAATGGGAAACATGACTCCTCTCTCTCGTTTGCTGTTGTGATTGAAGGCACTGACCTGTCATACATTTATAATAGGGGAGCAGGTGTGGCAGTGATGGACCTTAATTTCCTTTAATAAACCTTTTATGTGCCACACTCTTAATGCCACGCCGGGCCCTCAGAGGTCCTGCTCATAATAGGTTCATTACTTTTGATTACTACAGCCTATTGAGACAAACAACTCCCAAACACTATAGATTACGTTCTGTAAAAACGAATGTAGCTCATTAGTTTTCTCAACACTTTTCCACACAGACATGCTTCAACATTTTGTATAAATATGTTGTTTTGAAGGCAAAGTGTTGCTCTAACATCCTGAAACCTGAGATTGTAACATGGACATTAATCAAAGTTCAAATGATGTTATCAGTGTATGGAAATATCACCAGTGACTCGCATTTTTATTACCAGGACGGCGTTATTTTTTTTCTTTATTTGACATTTCAGATGTGCAAATGTTATAAAAACAACATTTTATAATGAACTTGTATTTACAATACAGAAAATGCTTTCTATTTTTGATTTTTGAAAATTATTCACAATAACATGTTTTTGAATGATAACACCATGCTATTATTTCAGTATAGCTTTTTTTTTAAAGCCTTATGAATCAACTAATAATGAGAAATAGGTTTTAATACTCAGCTCGTAGGTAGTTTTATACCTATCCATACAATGAAACACAGTTACGCTTACGTGTGACTCAGCGTGTTGCCTTTTTTTTACCGCGTGCTGCGTGTCAAGTTTCACATATTATATAAATCTGACCGTCAGATTTAAACCTTCCTTTTGTTCGCTCTGCTTATAACGTGCGTCACATGTGCCTTTCTGACATAATTATAACAAACCCTACCAGCAGATTTGAAAAAAGATGTGGCTTCTGTTTATTTAATTCACATAACAAGAGGTGACAAGTAACCAGAGAACAGGAAAGGCCTCCGTCTATGCTCTGTGTACTAACAGGTAGTCCTGGCATGGCAACAACATGGACAAACAGGTGAGGCTGAGTGTTTACAAAAGCAGAACAAATGCATACATTTAGGGTCAAAGGGAGATTTTATTTGATACCCCCGACAAAATGTAGTTGAGGACTTTATAAAATGTACCTTTTCATTCTTATTGTAATGGTTATTTTAGATAGTACATGGTTTATAAGACATTATGATGTAGTTGTAATCAGATTTAATTGTTTTTTAATGTACTTAACTATAACACCTCCTATGTGCACCAATAATTATTAAGTGGTATTAATATAATATACATTGTTATAGGAAAAATTATATAAAATATTAGACATGTTGAAATATCTTTATACCTGCATTGGCATGTCAGTTTATCTAAACCGTATTTGTCCGGCCTCGAAATGCTAAAGTAAATTACATTTAGTAAAACAGTATTCTAACCAAATAGTTAGGCCTACTTTATTGTAATACCTTAATAAATAGAAATGTAATTCAGAATATTACTCCTTTCTGCTAAAACTCCCCAGCAATGTTTTTCAGGGATTTTGTTGAGTTTTTCATTTTCTTACCTCAAATGTATGTAAAAACAAAGCGTTTCCATCGCAATGAACTACCACCGCTATCTTAGCATGTTCATGCATTACATTTAGTGTAGTTGCCAATTATTCATAAACAATGTTGGAAAGAAACAATGAGGATTGTTGTAGGACTACTTTACCAACGCTTAGAAAATATACCCTTGTTTTGGCAACGCAAAAGCATTTTTCAAAGCATAGATTCTCAAATTCTCGCATAGAGTCTTAAATTGTATCTCTATTCACTTTATTTTCCAGCCCTCTAGTGATAACGATGCTATGTATTGTTAAAGTACATCTATGGTCCTTTAAACCTGAAGACCTTGTTGCAGATTATTCTTAACTTTCTATGGTTTTAAAGGAAGTTTTATCATACAAATCAAGCCGAGACAACCTGACAACTATCCGACATCACTTTAAAAAGAGCAGACTCAGCACTACCTTTTAAAATACTATATGATCAGGCAGCCACCCACAGCTGTGCATAAGTAAAAAACAATCTGAGTTTGTGTTCACTCCGGTCAGAGGAGCAGTGACCCTGCAGCACTTAGCATGCTACTTATCCAAAACACTGTTACACAATCATTTAGAGACTTTTTGTCCCTGACAGAAGTTATTTTCACTGAGTGTGTAGTATTGTTATGCTTTGTCTGTCTGCTTATTTACCTTTGATTGTAGTTTTCCGAGCGCTCTGTTAGAGAAGATGCCAGATCCGCACTGTCCCCCCTGGTTGATGCTTTCACACTTGTTTTCTCTCAGGAAGTGATCATCTAATTCATCATCTATAACATAAACAAATAACAGATACATGTAAATACATTTTGCATCTATATTCTCATAAATGAAAATGTATTATATGTCTTCCTGATGGTTTTAATCATTGTATTTCCTTAACCGCAAGACATGGATGTGAACATGCAGTCAGAAAAAGGTGGAAAGAGCATATTAATACCTCTCATGGAATAAGGAACATGATGCAAATTGATTGCTTGACAGAGATCAAATTGCTTGCTTCTAATTAATACAAAACATCCAAGAGGGAAAACAAGGATGAACACAATGAGTACATTAAGCCTCTTCACTTCACAGATCTTATTATGGAATTATTTATTTCTGTTTGCTTTGAAAAACCAACATCATCTTAATTATAGCTCACAGAGCGCTTCCCCAGAAAAACTAAACTGGGGGAAACAGAAAAGAGGGGAGGGAGGGAGGGGGTTGAGTGAGGGAGGGCTATTCACGCAGGTTCATTAGCATATGAAAAAAGACTCACTACTATTTGAGCCGGTTCGTCATCTGCTGAATCATATTTATGCAACCCCCTCCTTTCTCGTGCACACACCCCAGGTCCAACACAAATACTGCTTCTCAGAGGACTGTTTCCCTGCGTCTAGGGGCAGATTTCTCAGGGGGAAAGGAGGCTGCCTGATGCTGAGGGTCCATGAGATTTGCTATGTGTTAATCTGGCTGCTAGCTGTCCTTGAGCCCAGCCCATTCCCCCCTAACCCCATCTGCTAGCATTCCCACCACAGAGAAGAGAATGGGCTGCGACTGGGGGTAGCAAAAGAGAGAGACCTTCCCAGTCCAGCCATCATGAATAACCATTGCCTCGCACCATTATCAGAGAGGCTGGATCCAAGCTGAGATAGTGGAGAGGAAATATCTGTATAACACTCCTGACATTACTCTAACCACACTCTCGCATTTTGTTGTAAGTGAAGCTATTATTATTATTTTCATATAATGCCTTATTAATACCGTGCAGCTGCTGTGGATATTCATCACTGACCTTGAGTCTTTGTGTCCCCTTGTTCCCAGCTTATCCGCGCACTTGGGACGCTCTCATGTAATTAACACAGACATTATTGTGGTGGAGTAAAAAAACTCTCACTGTGTGCTACTGTGTTGATACCTCATCTTGAAACCAATAAAGCAGGCCAGAGTCGCAAAGTAAAGATTCTGGAGACCATAAAATTAATTACATTATTTACATTTCCTATAGATAGGGGGGGGGGGGGGGTACAGGCGAAGATGATGGAGGCAAATGAGATTACACAAAATAAGATTTCAAAATGTCAGTGCTGCACACTGGACCAACCAACTGTTATGATTAGATTACTCTTTTAATATAATTACTGTCTAAGGCTGTGTGTGGAAACAATGCATACATAAAAAACAGGAGCTGCGTCTTAACTGATTCCCATCCTTTTCAACACAAGCTTTTTTCTCTTAACCTTTCTTCAACAGTATCATTTTGAATTATAGGGAACGGATGGGTGCTCTGTGCAAGGTCACTGTCTGGTGTGTATCACCCCCTCCCTCTCTCCTTGTTTTTGTTTCCTCTTCCAGAAGCACACTGAGTTAAGGGTTAAAACTGGAATGGATTTAATTATGGAATGAATGGAATTATAATGCGCCTGCAGCAAGTTTTCCTCCTTATTTATTAAAGCAGCTGATGGGCCAGGTTTGATGAGCCACTTCTGGCATAATTGAGTCATCACACAAAGAGGGTTCCTCGCATTCAGAGTGGTTTTATCAGCAGCAAACAGACCTGATTACTGGCAATTACACTCTGATCTAGGGGAAGGAGAAAAAAAGGGTAAATGTGCGGGGTAACTTCTGTGTTTATAGTTTACCCCGGGAATAATTTTCACATTAATTTTACACGCTAAGTGTTTTCTGTTGAGGTATTATAAAGAGCAAACGGCAAGAAGATAGCACCTTTTACTTTCATTTTTCCTTGTAATGAATGTCTGAGGATATAGCGTCCCATTGGTAATTTATATTTACCCTATAGGAGGTTTGAGGTGCGCAGACGAGCAGCTACACATTTAACGAAGCGGAAAGGTGAGCTGGCAGCAATATACCTGCTCCTGCTCACACCCTTTCTGTGGGAAGCAGGTACAATTGTACACAGAAAGCAGGGATTGCTTTTACTATTTTTCATTGAGATGCAAATGGCTTTGTGGCGAGTAAATTAAGCGCTGCTCAGAGATTAAAATCAACTTCTGTTGAGAGAATATTTAGATAAACAACTTCCCTTTTTTTGTGTTTTTTTTGTGAGGTGGCCAGGGAGCCGTCAGACGCCCTGTGCCTAAATACCAGCTGGACATTAGAATAATGGCAGAGATATAGTTTAGGAGGGGGGGAGGGACAAAGAGGTCTAGGGTGTCTAATTTATGTCTTAAACTTGGCATAAAATCGTTTTTTTTTTTATTTCACAGTGTTTAATTATCTGTTACCTACATATTGAAATCGACAGCTAATCCACACTCAACTAATCCAATCCAAACTGAGCTGGAAAATGTGCTGTTTTTATTAGACAATGTATTTTTTACTAATTGAATCAAGGGACGTTTGGATAGTTTTATAAAAGTACTCCCTTGAATTATTTTAAATATTAAGATGAGTTTACTTATAGTATAAAATACTTCATGTTAATTCTGTGAAAAAAGGAGTTATTGATTTTGTTTGTGCTGTTCATTTATATGGCCTCTCAAATAAGAGAGAAAAAATAGTTTATCTGCAAGAAAATTATTCTGCCGGCAATTTATGAGCATTCCACCGTCTGATGGAGTTTTCTGGATTCATGCAGACAGTGAAAAATCTTGAAGTCAACTGCGATTGCATATACAACAGCCTCACAGCTACCCTGACGGCCAAGCAAAGTGTTTGTCCCTTTTGCCAAAGAGTACTTTTATAGAGGAGCGTATTGGCATCTTATCACTTCTCCAAGACAGAGACGCTTCAATAAAAGAACACAGCTCACAGAATTCTTAACAGACAATTAGGAGCCTGGCTAACCGCTATCGCTTCAATGATTTGTTATGATGGCATAACTACAGGGGAAACTTGTTATTGGACGGAGTTAGCAAGAGTCCCATAAAAGAGTCAGATGGTGACACCTTTGCCGAGGTGATTTCAGAATCTTGTAATCGCTTTCCAAAGTCATCCCTAAGCCTTCCCTCTAAATTGAGTTCATCTGGAGCCGGACCACACAAAAGCACCAAGTCCAGATTGTTTCTTCTGACATCAAAGAGCCAATTTCTGTTTTTGACCAAATTTCTGGTGCTTTTAATTCCTTTATCGTATGAAAGGGGGCCTAGATGATATGCTATTTTTTTTTTTTCTGTGAATTTCAATCCAATTAGGAACACCAAAATATTGAGACAAATAAAATTAGTATCTCCTTGCACTACACTATGGATCAATAGCATAATAAACGGAGTGGCAGACAATCCATCCATTGTCAAAGCCTCCCGTCTGCCAAACCGCTCTCGTGTTAGTTTGAATCTTTGAATCCTGTCATGAACATGTTTTTTTTAAACCTGTCTAATTTGGGGGACAGGTGTTTAGGGAAAAAGAAGTTCCAGCCCCGGTGTAACAATGAGCAGAGTAATCCCGCTCATTGTTCCTGCCCAAGGAGGCCCTTTCATGGAGGAGGTTGCATGAATGCTACCAGGTGGTCTGCAATTTGGAGAAACGTAGTAACCGTTCCAGCTAATCCCCCGTCACAAAAGGCAGGTCTCCAGTGCTCCGAGGCTCTCCGGGGCAAAGGGAAAAGTTTACCTCAAACACACAGTGTCTGAAAGGAGTCAGGGACTCGAGCAGTGATTCCTAATCAGATTGCGCTGAAGTGAACAGCTCGCATGGCAGCTGTAGTTTTCCCAGGGTTAATTACCTTTCACTGCTCTCTCTAAATGAGTCAGCTGTTCCTGTCATTAAACAACTCCACTCTATCTCTGCTCCTCTGTCCTCCACACACATGTGCACACGGGTGTGTAAGTTCACACACACATGCACCACCCTATACACATACAGATGCACCTTTGTGTTATCTTTAATGTATTAGATATGGTTATCAAGCAAAGGCTATTTAACCCAGTGATTGTTTGAACATTATAGCGACTTTGATAGTCAGTCAGAGGCCACTGGAATAGGAAGTTGCTGTCTTTTTATTCATGCTACTGATGTTTATGCAGATAGAAGGCAGTATTCCCAATACAGCTCCCCTACCCTGTTGAAATTATACCAATCTGTCAAGGTCTTATTCTAAAGCGCCCATTTAGCACTAATTGAGCATATATAGGAAGCAAACATGTTCACATATGCGCACGCACAAACACGGGCGTACACACAGACACGCGGACACACGCACACACACAAACACAGAGTCCAGCTCTGATATAGTTGTGCTGTCATCAATTCTCAACAATCTGTCTGCTTACTGA
The DNA here is from genome assembly GCF_036324505.1 of Eleginops maclovinus. Classification (NCBI taxonomy): domain Eukaryota; kingdom Metazoa; phylum Chordata; class Actinopteri; order Perciformes; family Eleginopidae; genus Eleginops; species Eleginops maclovinus. The sequence goes on from NC_086354.1 coordinate 16,559,201, forward strand.
GCTCAGTGGCTTAGGATGTTGGGGGAGTTTTAAGTGATTTTTGCCACTGTATGGTAAAATCCCTTGGCCACCTGGATTACAAACTCTAGTCCTTTAACTCATGCCAGTATAAATCCGTGTTAACTCGGATTTACCTCTGGCATATGAATTCTCAATCTGCGTAAGCTTTGTTTGGAATGAGTCGAACATAAGTATTTCATGCAGTAAGGATGCCCAGTGGTGAATTCCTATTTCTGTGAAACACACACTGGGCTATAGCTCAGGACTAAGTCAGTTATCGGAATAACTATAAAGCCTAAAGCAGTGTTTTATTACCTCCTCAAGAAGGTGAGGCCCGTGTAGCTGCTCACAACCAGGTGGAAGTGTGCAGTGCTGCACTGTGAAACCCACGTAACCATGGTGACGGGTATAAACTGAGAGCTGTGCGCTGTGGTCAAGAGTTTAATCAGATTCCTCATACCAAGATTTTGCTTTGCTTATTGTCAGACCAACATTATTTGCTCAGTTGTTCAAACACAAGCCCTGGTCTGCTACCAAAGCGATCATGATAAAAGAAAATATGGCATGAGCAGCCTGGAGGATCTAAATTAAGTATTATCCAATATCCATACAATCTCTCACACTGTCACACACACTAACGCACACACACTTCTGGGCTAGGAGAGTTAAGCCAGACTATTTTGTACTTATAAGGTTAGCAGGGCTGTTTTGTGAGTTTGATCCATGCTTGCCAAATCAGCAGATGGCCCATGAATATGATTATATGCATCAATAAAAGGAGTAATCTTTAACAAAATGTAAATTTGACTTAAGTCCAGGGTTTAATATACGCGATGGACTTTAACCCAGTTTCCAGCCTGACAGTGGAGCATGATAAGCTAATGCACTTTAATGTTCCTGTTACAGCAATCACTACCGATGCTCCAGTGTTACTATTCAGAGATCAGAAAGAGGAGTCCGAGGGAAGAAACACGATATCCGCACAAAATGTGCATGTTTGTGTCCAAACAGAATCTATTCACTTTTGAGTGAGTATCTAAACAGCTTAGAAATCGATACAAACTGAGTCCGGGTGCTTAACAAAACCCTCTCTTGTGCTGTCATGCCTCTCTCTGTGCCTTCCAGGGCTTTATTAGCTAAATCTTTGGACAACACCGAGTCCAGCTTTACTCAAGGATCAACAACAATACCTAAATAACACACATCATTAACAATAAAAGCACAGAAAGATACAACAACATACACCTGTTTTGCTTTTAAAATCTAAAGTTCAAGTCCAAGAAACTGACAGAGAAAAAAGTTTTACCAGTAAATGAGAAGTTAAGAATGGTCGAATAAAAATGTGATGATCTTACTATGAGTCACATTAGACAGCCTCCCTGTTATTGACCCTTCAATGAATGTACTTATCTGAGCCTGAGGCTTACACAGCGCAGCACATCCTCACACAGACAAACAGAATCACTTGTCTCCTGCATCTAAACGCACGCACGTTAACATGTCCGACAGGGCAGAATCGCAAGCTTGACTTACCATGCCCCTCTTAGCCTTTGTTTTGCATCTTATAGTGACATCGGGGAGGAGACGGAGCAAAAGGATATCGAGGTGGGGTACAGGGTAGTCCAGAGTGCCGCTGCTGAGATAGTGTGTGTGTGTGTTTGTGTGTGTGAGTGCAGGGACACAGTGATATTCACCCGAAACGCTAAGCTTTTCTTTTTTTTTTTGTAGCCTTTGTGTCATTCACTTAACAACCAATCTCATTAGCTGCCGGGCTACAATGGGCTGAATTATTTTCTGTGTAAATACACCACATGGTGATCCTCAAGGTAAGACCTCTGAAGGTCTTTTTAATCACATAAAAAGAAAGATTCACCCCCAGAAAAACATAATCAATGGATAGGACAGAATGCTCCTAAAAAGCATTAAATAAAAACAGTAATTTAGAGTGAATCTAATTGAGAAATTAGATTTATATTCCTCAGGGTCTGTAGTGAAGAGTAAATGTCTAATTATGTGACTGTAATTAATATAGCATGGTGATATATACACCTTGACGTGATAATAGTACTCTGAGCACATATGTTATGGGTGATATAAGAAATTATGGATGGATTTCCAGAACTCCTCGTGCTCAGGTTTTTAAATAAATCTTATAGGATTTTTAAAAAAAATTATATGATAAAAGGTAATAATCTTACATCTTTTAAATATGAAGCTTTCAAACAGATCTTTTGCTACAGTGTTTGTTGGTGCACATCCATAATTGTGTGTAAAATGTAACCATTGTAAGTACTTGAAGTCATGACAGCTGTCTATAAGCATCAGGGACGTGTCTATTGGCCAACTTGACCCTTGTTAGAAAACAAAACAAATACAAAAAGAGAATACTGCAGCCTGGGACTGCCGAGCCGGGTCACTGGAGATTTTCCAGACAAACGCCGCACAGGGGAGGGGAGGGGAGGAAGAATAAAAAGGACAGGCTCAGAATCTCATTTTAACAGACCGCACACAATCTGGGCTCCCACAGAACTATCTCTGCCTGACCGCTTTCTATTTATCCCTTATCAGTGTTTACCAACCGCTAGTTTTCTTTCATTCACACTGTGAGGCAGTTCTCTTACTATCAGTCAACAGCTGACACCGTGGAACAGCCTCAAAGGCAAGAGGAAGGGATCAAAACTAAACCAAAGCTGTTTAAACAATACAACAGAGGAAATAAATTCATAAATCCTAATTCTTCCCAACCCACAAGGGTATAAGCAGATCCTTTATAGTTAGGCCAACAAACAAAACCACAGCCAATGAGGTACATTACAATCAAGGTAAATTCTGAAATATATTTTTAAAACAAGAGAGGCGGAATAAAATCCAATGTAATAATAATTGGGAACATTTCATAGTCTTGCCCTGTCAAAAAAATATATCAATTCCCTAAAAAAGGGTTGTATTATATTTTATCTTATTAGGAAAATCCCACCTGTTTTAACCTTAACGTTTTAGATAATTTAGCTGTAAAGTAGAACCAGAAAATATGATTTATTATACAACACAAAAATGTAATTAAGATTTTCAAATAATTTGTATAATAATCAATAAATGCATATTTTTTTTAGAGTATCTGATTTTCATCATATTTTGAGAAAGTAAAATATAAACCTAAACTGTAAGCCAAATATTATTTATATGAGGACAACTTTATGTAAATTCTAAGCAGTTTTTGATCAATTATAATATTGTTTTTAATATAGGCTGAAATTGTATCTTTGCTAAATGAAGAGTAATATTTACAGTAGTATATAAGGGATAGATTGCCATTGAAGCAAATTCCTGAAAATATATGATTATATATTTGCACAACACCAATTTTAAACAATATTACAACCTGGACATTCTATTTTAAATAAACCCTGTTTTAAGAACTGAGGAGGAAATAAAACATTAATAAGGTTTACATCACAGTGTTGCTTTACATTTTTTCCCAATAGCACACACAAACAGCACTGTTTTTCTGGAATACTGTTGAAAAGTTAAGTAATTAATTACATTTATCCTTTCACCAGCTGCTCAACAGCAGATGGATCATTTCTGAGACCTTGTCGAATTAAATCCACATAATTCATTTTCCTGGATTAACTAACTGAAGTTTGAGCAGGGTAAAAAACAGGTAACACAATATGTAACATGCTAAGCTTTTTCCATGCACATTTTGTTTTAATTTACATTGTGTGCCGACGGCAATTCATTTATAGTTAAAACAACATAAGAGAAATCAAAACGTGGAATTACTATATATTTTAATTTATTTGCTAGATTATTGGGAATAGGTAAACATTGTTTTTTCACAGGAGTTTTTTGTGTTTTGCAGCCATGTGGCCAAGTTTGTGAATCCAGATTTGTTGAGCTGCAGGTACCATGGACAGTTCCTGCAGGGGAACAGAGGTTAAATGTGTGTGTTGTGTAGCAACCAACATCCCTGTGCTTTGAAGCAGAGGGCGGGCAGCAGAGAGGGATAATGCCTCTTACTTATCACCGCTTTACCACACGTCCCTGCTTTTCTCTTTAAAACAAAGAGTAGAAGTTTAACTTCATAACCTCGCTCACAGGTCCTGACTTTACATGCTATCATTTTGTGTATAACTCACCAAACTGTTTCAAGGATTATTCAGATTTGTAACAAAACTGTGTTTTATCTAGTGTTGGTTGTTGCTCTTTTCTTGTTTGTTGGGCGCTGCGAGCTGAAATAAGCTGATGGAGTTGTGATTAAATGGAAGCTAACAGGCAGAATGACAACTGGCATTTTCATTTATTTTACCACTGAAAATGTTCCAAACTTTATAGTGAAATTATCCAAAACTAAAAAATGATTTAACACCTCAATCACAGAGTATAATGTTTCAAAAGACATGCAGAATAGATATGTGCAGTATTTTACGTTTACATACATATTCTTCGTCATACACGCTATACTATATTGTATATTTTCTGTTCATAAAAAGAATAACAAACTAAATATTAAAACAAATTAAAGGGTTGATAATATCAGGAACACAAGTTAAACCCAGGCCTCAAGTCAGCTCTTGTTAAGAAAAAATAATCCTACTTTTGTTTAACAATGATCAACTTAAAGTTGGGTCATAAAGAAGACTCGGAGCCATTAGTGTGGCGCACTTTACTAGTAAATGATGAACTTTTTTAACCAACTTCCGTCCTCCTAAATCAATAGTTGCTCTGGAGACTGTTGAGTGCTTAGGCCACTCTAAATTTAGTTCAAAGCTAAACTTACCAACGTATAACACTAAAGTTACCAGGAGAGTGTTTTGCACTATATTTAGCATTAGTACATAGTTGTTTTTTTTAACTGTATCAAAGTTAGAAAGCAATAGATGATAGAGATACATTTTGAACAGTATGTAATGTTTCAGTGCTGATGTATTTTACAAATTTACCACCCAAAAAGTACAACACAACAGCTGATTTTTTACTGTTCAACTAAAATCAACATTAGCTTATAGTTTTTAAACTTTATCAGACTTAAAAGGCACATTACGGAAAACTAAAACAGGATGCAATAAAATACTTCACTGACTGTTCAAATATGTTATTGGAGCACAGAGTCAATGTTTAAGTGCATTAGGCTCAGTGGTCGTGTATGTACAGCTGTCACTGTCAAAGCCACAGGCAACCTGACAATGCTTTGTCTCTGCACACAATACAAACATGTGCTGTTCTAAGACAAGCTTATACGCTACACAAATGCTGTGAATTTAATCTAGATAGACAGTATCTCATACTATCTGGCTGATCAAAAATAGGTCATGCCTCTCAAAAAACAGTTTGAGCCATTTAATCTCCTCTCAAACTGTCTGAAACCTGGACAGAAGCTGCGCTCGCTTTCTAGCAAAGATTTTAAGAACACCGTTTTGTATCGAGCAAACAATATTAATCATCAGCGCAGTATTTTGTAAATACTCCCTGACACAGTATAAAAGAATTGCCAGCATAATACTATTTCACATAATCTAGTAAAATCCATGGTACACAAGTTTAGCAGCTGACTAAATCTCAGTGTAAATCTCAGTAAGTTTCTAACACTCCTGTTTTCAGATGACAGCATCGAACAGCAGGAGCTGAAAGGCTTGTCGTTCACATATGCGATACAGAATATCAGTGAAGATAAATGCTGACCAAACTGACAGTATATTAAATAAAAAGAACTTTGACACCAACCTAGTGCTGTGATCCAAAAAGTTTGATTTTCTCCCAGTCTCTTGATAGCTGAGCTGGTGCTGTGGCTTTGAAAGGTAGTCCCCAGGAATATGACATACTGTGCCTTTGACAGCCTCGAGATAAGCACCTGCGTTCGGGTCCCTTTTTACGTCACACCTCCCCATTCACAGCCCTTCAACATGATGCACATTTGCACATCAACAGCCACCAACCCCCCTCCTCGCTCTACTCCCACATCCGCAAAACACACAAACAGGCACACAAGAAGGCAGATGCGCGCACTAGCCTCTACTCATGCGCGCGTACCCTCGCACAGACACACACACACACACACACACACACACACACACACACACACACACACACACACACACACACACACACACACACACACACACACACACACACACGCACACACACACACACACACCACAGATTTGTGCTAAACGAAGATTCAACATACATACAGGCAAATACACACATAAGACACTCACAGGTATTTTTTTTATTTTTTTTTGTAGTTCTTTTTTCCAGGCATATATATTATATATCTATATCAATCCTTATTCTGCGTTTGAAAAAAAACTTTCTCCTGCTTTGTCATAAGAACGGGGCATATGCCCTCCCAAGCTCCTCATACATCACTCATCATGCAAATGAGAGGGAATGTCACTCCTCAGCAGCAGATGGCCAGGGATGATAACAATGGCTCAACAGACCAGTTTCAATGTCTGCGACTTTATCGCTACGGCAACAACAAAAATAGATGATATGAAATCCTTGTCTGTTAATTTGATTTCCCCCCTTTTTAATGTTTGTACCTGTCAGTCTGTTTCATTTCTCCTGGACCATTTGAATGTAAAAGCTTTGTCCGGGGGTTTTCTGTGACAAGACGTCTGGCTATCAGTAAAAAGCAGAGACCTGGAAATGATTTTTGGTGACTACGGAAGGCTGCTGCCTAGCAGTTATTCAAGTAATTAGGTGTAATTCCTCCCTGTAGGCCATGTTAGCCTCCTGAGTTAGCTCATGCGTTCGACAGGCCTGGATAGAGACAGGCAAGAATAAAAGAAGAAAGGGGCCCCGAGAATTTACAAATGCAGCTTTTCAAACACCCCCCCAGCAAAAGTGATGTCACCCTGCGTCCTGCTGACTCCTGTTCATACAAGCCCCCATAGCAGAGAGTAAACAGTGGAAGCGTTTAGCAAACAGGGCCAGATTACAATGACAAAGGCAACCACACTTCTGGGTGGAGCCTGGGGCGAGGGGGGCAAAAGAGGGGGGGTGGGGGTGGTGTGGCTCAGGATTTAAAATAAGTGATACCCATGAGGGGGCCCCCCTCAAGATCCGAGCATAGCCTTCCCCAGCTGATGGTAGGGGCCACCCAAACATGCTTATCTGTCGCTGATGTCCCCCCCGGTCCCAGGGGACTGACGTGTGAACACAATATGTAATAATAATGTATTTTCAGTTCTTTTTTCTGTGATTTGTGCATTTGGTTATGCAAGGCTGGGGACTTGAGGACGGAGAATATCATTACTTAAGGTTTGGCAGTTGATCATCACCTTGTTTAATGCCTCATTTGAAAGTCTAATTTCTAACTGTCTTCAAGAGCCAATTCACGATACACTGTGAAAGAGACATACAAAGAGAGTCGACCTGCACGTTTTTCCTCTCCTTTCACCATTCGTGCCTGATAATCGTACAAACATATGAAAGTAAAGAAGGTTCTATCTAAGCATCTTATCAAATAACATGGTCTTTGTTTGCTCATGCAGACAATCTCGCTGTGAGGACACAACACGCTTGCTCAAGGGATGATTATTTCATGTCCTGTACTAGACATCAGTATTGCTGGGAGAAAACACAAAAAGAATCAACTCATGTAAAACAATCTTGACAAATTGTGAGACAGAAACATATTGAGAGCTACACTGAACCGCCATTACAAAATATATAATTTTTCTTTTGGCCTGAACATCTGTTTAAATCTCTCTCTCTGTCTCTCTGAAAAAAGGGACATCATTCAAAGCAGGCATAAAACACAAACTAGTGTTTTGTCAAGCTATTTCATCAACTGAAAATGTGGGCATAGCTGGAGAGAGCTGATGGAGAAATGAAAGAGGAGTGGGTTGGACAAAATTACATGTCAAACAAGGGTTCACATTTAAAAAGTCCTGCTCATATTTGTAGAAAGTGTTTGATTGCATTTAGAAAGGTATTACAATGGGTCACATCTGTGTCTAAAAGCTTTTTGCATTCTGCTGCAAATTATGTAAGCAAAGTGAAGGGTCACAGCACCCCGTTGTTCGAGCACTATACCTTCCTCCTGTGAAACCTACACAAATATGTTTAACTGAATTCTTCTAATGCACTGCAGGATCAAAATGTCAGCAGCAAAACTTCAACGAACCCCCTCACTCAACACCCCGCCCCGTAATTTCAACAAAGCAAAGCGACTAATTTCACATGGCAGCCCATACACCCAAACAACAATGCATATTCACACTGTGCCATTGAATGTGATAGATGTGTAAAAATCTATATTAAACTGTGGTTAATTTCAGCTATAATGCTTTAAGCTTGGTCTAAAATGACACAAATTCTTCTTCTTGGTGGTGCTGAACCCTCATTGTGTAACCACTTGATGCCGCTTGTTCATCACACAAAGTCACATAAAAGGACTGAATTAAAATTTTAAAAAAATATTTGCATATGCAAATACGATCAACCAAACATAAGTACATGTTGTTGATATGGCTCCAGGATGTAGAACTATCTTTATGTTAATGTCAGCAGACAGGGAATATTCTTTTGAAAATACAGTACATTTTTCATGGGGATCATTATCTACACTGCATGTCACTGTGTCTCAGTTAAAAGAAATGATTAGATTACTTCCCAGCAATCTCCTTTGGGGTGATCTGTGTGTGACCGTGGGCACAATATGTTTATTCAGTGTCCTTTGAAGACACTTCAATAACATTTCAAATGTTGTATGGACAAATATAGGAGGTTTTCTATCTCTGCCTTGAACTGTTGCCTTTTGGACCAAGGGCTCAATGTGTTGTCCAAACTGACTAAATCTTCCTCTCATGGGGTATTATATACTTGGGTAGCCATCAAAAACTAATATAAGTACTAAGATGCCATAGATGCAGTCTGAGTAGATGTGAAGGGTGACCAAACATGGACTTTGTGTGTAGAAACCATAAATAAAGATGTATGTTTGGTAATAAATTCTACTTTGGAATTGCTGATTTAAAATGTTTTTAAAAAATCTGTTTATTTAAAGGTCTTATTTTTTGACCTTCGATCATTACCAATGAAAAGTAAGGTTACTTTACATTTTGCCTGACTAACTGGCCACAGATGAGTGACATAACATCCACTTCTGATCTATAAAAATCCCAATTACTCAGCCTGTTAATTGCTTTAATGAATATAAAGGTCTAATCTTAATTCTTTAACCATGTGGATCCAGAAACATGTTTTAAACATAGTTAATTTTCATAATTACCTATATAACTGCACGTTTTCAATTATCTAGTAATAACTAAAAGCATCAGTGATTAGTGGTTCCTGACATTTACTGCCCTCACATGAGAGCCTCTGATTGCTCACATCTAAGAAATCAATGCATGGCTGGTCACTGGATATGTGGCTTTTGTAGTTCAGAGGCCGTGGACTCTTTGTGTTGTGTCATTGAGAGGTTACGTCCAGATCTGGGCGTCTCGCGGGGTCCCTGCTCATCTTTTCTACTCAGGCGGGCAGACAATGAGGCAGACACGCCTACAAATGGCCAGATAAGAGCTTGGATGTTCAGCCAAAAACGAGCATCTAAACAATGGTAACAGGTGTGTATAATGCCTGCTTTGATAATGACCTTGGTGGCCGTAATAGTATGTCTAGACACAACTAACAGGAGGCATTTCTGTCTGGACTCAGAAGTCCCGTCGGTGCTCAGTTGCAAGATCCTTATGTGCAGAATGTGGAAGATTAGTCATTAAAACTAAAATAAAAAAGATGATGTAGCAGACTTTTTTTTTTTTTACCACGTGATAAGAAGCGTGATAAGCACCAGAAAAGTTAAGTCTGCCTCTCAACAGAATCTTTCCCCCCCCTGTCTTTAAAATATTTGTTGGGTAGTTTGCATAATAAGCTGAAAATCATCTTGAGTATTCAGAGATATGCACTTGAACAAATGGAAAAAAAACTCCATTAATGTGGATGGCTTGCAATGTTTGATTGCACCAGACACAGGAAGCTTGCTGACATGAACTAAAATGCAAATGTCCTTTTGAGCAAAACAAAGAAATTGATTATGAAGTTAGTTTCTTCAGCACAAGTAGCGTTGAGTGATTAATGGGGGTGGGTCATTGATTTGCTTTTGTTTAGATCTTGGTTAACTTTCTGGAGACACAATTATAATTTGTTTCCAAACAATAAATCCAATCTAGCTTGAGCAAATTAAATTTCCCTATGTCCTCTTCTATGTCATTTAACATCTGAAATGAATTGTTATCAAAAGGTATTGCATTTAAATGTCTGATATTTTTGTTTATTATGTTACATTTCTGATTAGATATTGTTTTTCTGAGTACACTGGAAGTGTGAGCACCTCCTAGGATTAAAAAGAGCTGTTTACAAAGATCTGCATGACTTGTCTCGGTGCCAAGGGTTAATCTTCAGATTCCCACTTCAATAGCTGTATGTCACACACCTCAACATTTCTCATGCGCCATCCATCCACAAAATATGTGAAATACTGTGTACATTGTTCGCAACATGCCAAAATATTGTGTATTTGTTGAATGAGTGCATATTGTGTATCTCTGCACTAGCTCTGCTAGAGGTTGGTGAAATGTGTTTGAGTTATTGGCACAATGTACTTTATTTTTCAGTGTATTTGCAAGTCAAATCACACTGTTAAAGACTACTTTATTGAAAGGATTTTGCCATATTCTACAGCTTCACAACTTTGAAAACTTCCACAGATCCAGACATTTATACTTCATGATTTCTCGCATCATCTCTCCAAGATAGTGATAATACGATTTCTGTGTTTTTCGCTGTTGAGAAACAAACTGGATTATGAACAGATCACTACATAAACAGCTTTCTAAAAGGAGGCAGCTATTTTAAAAAAGGCTGAAGAAATGCAAAGAGGGATTTAAATTTTAATTTGAATTTATTCCAGCAAGTGAAAGGTTCTTTTGAGAGGGGATTTCAGCAAAGATGATGGTATTTAAAAGTGATAAACAAGCATCTAAACCTCCAGTGGAAAACAGTCATTTTGCTCCTTTCTAGTGTAGGGGAGGAATTGGGCTTGCTATGGTCACATCCAAAAAATAAGAATAAGTAATAGTAGTAATTAAAATGTAAATAAGCAAGATCCATTGAGATATTTCAGCTGATTTCTGTCATAAATTGTGTAATTAACATTTTGTCTTGACACACCTTGTGACTCTGGATGTATAGCTTTATGTCCTCAGGTGCAAATTTCTGTTCTCTATGTACTTGGCATATTACACTGTATATGGACGCTTAAAAAATCTTTCACAGTTATCACATGCAATTTAAATCTTGTGCCTCAGCACTGGAGAGGAACATCAGGCTAAGTTCAACATGAAATGCTGTGCAAATCAGGACTTGTGTTAATTAAGGGCTGTAGTTGTGCAGTTTTAGACGGTATCTGTGAAATGTAGTGAATTTAGTGCATGAGTGATTCACTCTGGGTACTCACATGTCACATTTCTGTGACAAAGGATGACAAACCAAGCCTGTCATCTGTTACATTTAAAATATATGGATTATAATGATATGACTGGATTTCAGATGTTTCTATTCTCTTCTGGATGACCACTACACTTAAGCAGAGAAACCTATGCCACACAAGAAAGACAAAGAGTTGCATCATTTTGTTGAACAGTTAATCCGATCATGGACAGTGTTTGTGCATTTGCTATCTTCGGAAAATGCCAGCAAAGGCGCTAAGTAAACCTATTTTACAAGACTCCCTCACAAGGATACAGTGCCAGTATCGGGATAAAATTTCACACAGCGGCATGGCTCAGTCACATAACCTAAGCAGGCTTAGGAAAATGGAACACTACAAAGTATTGCACTTTCTTCCTGTATGTCTGTTGCGGCAAACAAAATGCTTGGATGACTGATGTGAGTTTGAGCATGAAAGCCAAAGTGAACTAATGGCTGAATAGCATGTAGATACTGCTGTTAATGCTCTGAGTTGTTTAAAATGGTAGATTATGGAAGTGTGCACCTGGCATTCTGCAGGCTAGCCTGGCAACACTCCTCCCTTATAATTATAATGAACACACAGTAATTCAGGGTTGAGGCTGAAATACGAATGATGTCCTCTGAGACAGCTTGTTTTAATGGTTATGCAGAAGAGTTCCTAGAAGTGCAGATGGCAGATGCGATGCCTTTTAAGCTATTTACAGATTGTACACTACAAGGTATGGAAAGACCCATAGCGTGAGACCATATTGCTCCTTTGTGCTCCGAGGCATTAGACTGGCTCATGAACTAACTGAAAAATACATTTTAGAGCATGTTTTCTGCAATATTGATAGCTTATTATACTAGCAAGTCAGATAGCATTGTAGGAAAGAAAAACTATTGTAATAAAAGGATTGCAGGGCCTGTTTCATGTAAATACCCCACTGTTCATACTTTGTCCACATAGGGGTGCATTTGCTCAGGACTTGGGCCTTCGTGTCTTTCATTACAGATTGTCAGAAGCCTAATTTCATTTTGTAGGACCAATACAAACCTGTGAAATACTGTAGTTCACATTGTATACTACATGGAACATTATGGCCTGAAATTAAGTTAAGGGCAAAATGCTGCATGGACTTTTAATTTAATATAAAACATGGATGAAAGCCATTTTGTAAGGTATGTAACAAAGCTTTTATCTCTAAATAAACAGTAAACCAACTCTTAGGAATACATAGTGATGTCAATGTTTATGCCTTCAATTTAAATTAAATAAATAAATGTCATAGTTATGATTTAAATACACCTAATGACAATGTCTACTCCATCTTTTAAAAGGCCACATTTGTACCTGTTTGTCCTGAAAATATTCCACCAGTGTAAAGCCCTTTTTTTTTAATAAACAGCACAGTTAATATATCTCTATCCCTGGCACAGTCCCAAGTATATATGAAAGAGAGTGGAGCCTTTGAATTAGCCCACTACTGTGATACAAGAGCAGGTATTGGAACAACAAAAATGTTAACTCTGAGAAAAAGTTTTGCCGCATTAAAGTCACACAGGAGCTGCATTAGCATGTGAAAAGAATAAACAGAGGCTTTCTCAGTTACACACTCCACCTGGCTGCTAACCAACGTCCTTGTCAGAAGTCCACCCACCGCACTGGCTAACACTGAAAGACCTCCTGGGGACCGCAGTGACCATTCACTCGGTTCCCTCTTTTTCCCATGCACCTGTGACTGTTTTTGTGTTTGCTATTTTTTGCTTTGTCTTTTTCTGGCAACACTGTATCATCGGAGACACACTTTGCCTCAAAAGGAATTCTCCTGCCCAACAATGCGGTTTGTTTGTTCACCGGATATGGCAGGCCACAGAGTCAAATGGAAAGAAAAAAAAGTCACAACAGTAATAATTAAAATTGCCACAAGAAAAATAAGCAGGTATAGACACAGCACTGAGAATGGACTTGAAATAAGAAAATAAGGTACTTTTACCAGCTGGTTTCTTGCCGAGTTGGGGGTCTTCACAGGTGCAGTTGGAAAGGCTCTCCTCCTTACTCTCCTCGGACGGCTCATCCGGCTTCTCCATGGTCCTGGACCTTAGAGAGCTGCTTTCCCATTTTCCAAAGGACTTTGCCACAATCGCTTTGTCCGCTCCTTTCATTGTTTTCTGTAAAACACATTTACAGCATGACTTCCCAGGTTTATCCCTCTTGTGAGCCATCTGCCCCCTTTTTTGGCTCTCAATAAACCTGGGCTCATCTTTCCCAGACCCAAAGTAAGAGAGAATTAGGGCATTGTGTGCATATGCATTCTCTTAAGCATTCCAGAAACTGTCCTGATTGCCCTGGCATCTTTTTTAGAAAGCGTTTGGACATTGTTTTCCTCCTGATATTTTGCAATCCTGTGTGGAGAGAGTGCTCCTGATTGAAACAGTATAAAACAATTCTTTGCAAAGTACCCACACAGTAAACAGTAGATGGAATAAACATGTTTTCACTTTTAATCCAACTTAAAGGAAATAAAAATAGCACATTATGCCCTAATTGAGTGCTGTACAGTCCGCAAATACTATTACAAGGCCGATCAGGATTAGCAGTGGAACATACCTAGTTATCTATTTTTGAGTGCCAAGACTGCTAGCAGTGGGCAACTAAATTTCAAAAGCTGGCAAATCCAGTTGTCTCCTAAATACAGAAAGTACTTAAATCCAGAGCTAACAGAAGAAAAAGACGGATAAAGGGTGCTCTGCATATCACCGAAAAGCTTGTGCACTTTTCAGAATCACTGGCTAGGTTAAACAAATATGCTAAGTAGAGATCAAAACAATCCTTTGATCTGCAGCCTAGTTTCCAGAGGAATGGCTTGGCTGTTGTTGTAAATAACTTGTATAATTCTATATACCATTTGCCTTCAGGTAATATCAAAAGTGCCAGGGATTCGCAGGCAAACACCTTGTGGTTAGGAAATAGATCAGATAAAAGCGTATAAATATTTCAGCAACACGGCACTCATTGTGTGTATTATAGCTGAGTTTTTAACCCTGTATGATAATTTTTACTTTTGTTCTACAGGAAAAAAAGCATAAATGAGTAATATTTAATAGCAAAACCACATTATACCCCTTTCTATTTTGTAGTTCGGAAAAATGTTCCTACCTCCAGCATGCCATTCGGGTCAAACACGGTGTAAAACATTGTGCTAAACTTCATACAAAAGAGGCTTGAAGAATCAGAATGCAGAAGCTATGCAACTTGCTGACTAACTTTGCCCTCTGTTTTGATCGAGCACACAAAGAAAAACGCTGTCCATTCAAAACAGACAGCATAACTCTTTTCAGAGAGGGGGGACCGTGAACAAACGAGGCCATGTCCTGAGCTGCAGTCAGTTTCCCGTCAGGCCTGCACAGTGCACGGTGAGGGCCGCAGGGACTGGGACGGGCTGACACCACACTCACGGGCAACAGAACAACTTTTGTGCACACCACCGTCCGCTGGAGAGTTTTTCTCTCTCTCCCCAAATTGGACTAGTGTACTTTTTGGTTTCCATCTACTTTATTGAAACCAACCTAAAAGCAACATAATTCTCTTTAACATTATTATCATTACATATTGATAATGCATAGCAAACAAAACTCCAATAAGGTACTAAATGTTATATTTTATTCCAGCAAAGAAGATAATACCAAGTTTTATGTAAAGGCTAAAGGACCTTTTTAGAAACCTGTTAAGTTTTTCTTTTTACACACAGTTATGAATGCAAATGTAGCTTGTAGCAAAACATGCAATGTCAATGAAATGAAATTTGACTTTGACAGTGTGTTCACCACCAGAAATCTTAATGATAACTTGTGTTTTAGCCGCTTAACATACTAACTTAATTTAACTTGAACTAAACTTAAGAATTGCTGTAACCAAACCACATACAATTGCTTAAATTGAGCTCTAAACCATTTGAATAAAAACAACTTGTATAAATTGTAGTTATTCGGAATAAAACCCACTATGAGCATACACTTTAGCCCAGGCTAAACAGGCTAACAGCAGACAATGGTAACACATAATTTAAATGCTTTCCAAAATTATCATTTTATCAAAAGTTGTTCAGGTGTAGATTGAAATTTAAATATTCACTTGTGTCTGTTCAAATACATTTTAAAAAGCGTACTTTTTTGAGAATGTTCATTAAAAAAAGTATAGATCCTTAGGCATCCCTTCATTGCTAAAAGGCTAATGCTAACAGACAAAATGCTAAAGGGTAAAATACTTTAAACTATTGATAAAATTATGAAGTACAGACTACCGTTCATGTGGTTCGTAAAGGCTGTTTATATAACTGCAATCTTAATCAAAACACTTTTATCATAAACTGTATTATATTGATTTAAAAACACTTCATTATGCATTTAAATACATGCTTACTGTATCATTGCAACTTCTAGTGAAAATGGTAATAATGGCATTTTCGTTGCAATAATCTACACAATACATAGATTATTGTCAAACAACACCTATGTCAGGCGTCGAAACGCCAATTTAACAACATTATATTTCATGAGGAAAATAGTCAAGATTCTTTGTCTATTCTTCTGAGGTCCAATCTGACCAGGAGTGCTATGCTGTATGTGAATGTACATTTATCAATTATCAAGAGTTAAATCAAAATTGGAATAAGGTTTATGCCAAGTATATTAACACTAACAACAACTATACACATATTAATGTAACTATTAGCTAATTTATCCAGGGCTTTCTTGTAAAGAGAAAATGCATCTATAGAGACTTGCTGTTCTAAATAAGGTTAAAGGAAAATGTGCATGAATTTTAACCATCACAGCAACATTAAGGAAAAAAAGACAGGTTTGAGATATTGCATAATTTCATTAAGACAGACTATTTTTACACCTTCTAGGTGTTTTAAATCCTAAAAACTCATTTTAGGTGCTTGAAGGATATCATGGCGCTTCATCTAGCTTCTCTCAGTTGTGGAAAAGCGATTTTGAGAGAGAACAGAATGTACCATATTCTTGACCCGTCTGCCTCAGATGCTTGTCATATATGGAACTGAATACTGGACGTGAATTGTATCGTTCTCTGTGTCAACTTGTTACATGGCAGTTGCTGTAGTGAAGTGGTGAGAGCGGCACATATGCATTATAGGAGAAAATTGTGAAATGACAGATTCCGGGTGTGATACTGAGGGAATGACTAACTAATAGGAGGGGTGCTCCAGGCTGTTAGCTTTGAAAAGCAGTTTGCACATTACTTTATCTTGTCAATCAGATTCCTGGAATGGAAGAGGTGACTGATAACTTGAATTAATTATTTTCTTATTGCATGCATGTGTTAATTCATGTTAATTTATGTCCCTTACAGGCCCAAGCCAGAATATCCAGAGTAAAGCGCCACCTCTGGCACCCAGATCACCACACCACTCTCTTTGCATATATTTATATCAAATGAAAGACTTTTTTTTAATCCTGTTGGAACAAGGACTGTCTGCCAAATTTGATTTTTAAATGTACTTTTAAGCTGTTCATGGTTTACGTTTGCATTTCTTCTTAACAAGTGAACAACATGGAGCAGTATTTACGGCTATGATGGGATTTGAAAGTTACAGATTATTTTTTAGTGAGTAAATCCTACCCCTTGAAACCCCCCCCTTCCCTTTCTTAAAAACGGAGTTGATAATGTAGCACAGGGTCAAAATTCACAGTGTACATCGCACTACATTTTCTAATTCAGTTTGTAGTTTTTATTTTCATTAAGTCCAAAGCTTGTTTTACATTCATGAATATATATAGCTTTTTTTCATTTCTAATGGTTTGATAAAAGACAGTAGCAGCAGCCGTTCCGCAGAATGCACAGAGCGTACTTTGAACAATTGCATTTTGCGAAACATCTTTAAACATTTTGACAAATTTAACTTCCCCTGAACACAGAGGATAAGAGGAAAAACATTTCTCTGATGAGAACAGAAACAGCAAGAAGTTCTAACAAGGAAAAGCCTGCCAGGTGGCGAACTGGCTGCACCAACAGAACGCACAATCTGTCTGCTTCTCCTTCCAAACCATTGACAGCTGCCATCACCAGCCTTGCACACTCGCACTCAGTGGCTCCTCAGCTCCCTGCCCATCCCTCTTTAGTGTTTCCTGCTAACCTCAGAGACAGGGTCACCTGGCCCCCTAGTTGCCCGTCTGTGGGGCCCTGCTGGCCCCCTGGAGACCTGCCTGCATGGGGATGCATGGCTAACAGAGGTCTAGCAAATCCTCTTTAATATGCAAACCAAGGGGCTTTTCCTTTGACCTGAGACCATAGCTTTTCTAACAGTGAAATCCAAAAATATTCAAGTGATGTACAACGATGAGATTTGATGAGCAGTTTTTGATCTGCTGGTTATTTGATATTGGATATTATCAGAGACCAGCAGCCCCACAATCAGGTTTTTTTCCTTAACTGGGCAGGTTATTCCAATTTAATTGAAGCAATATGCAGCATGATGGTATCAGGTTGTGTTCTCCTCAACCTATTTGGGAAAAAATAATGTACAGTTTTAACATTTTGGGAAAATTGCAACAGCATTTCTCCACTGAATAAAACCTAAGCTTGCAGATGCACAGAGGCTAAACTGAAAAGTGTTTCACAAAGCTAGCATTGCAACTGGGCTAAAAATAAAACCTGGCAAAGTTATTCTGATCCCTTATTGGTCCCATAGTTTGATTTCACATTTAGCATTTGCATTCCCCTCCGCATAAACATTTCATTCTTCCCCTCCTGCAGTACAATGAGACTTGAGTGACTTTGGCAGCAGATTTTGGATCGGTGCTCCTGAATCCACCAGTGTATGTTATCAGCAGGTAAACAAGCTTTCGAACAAAGCCATAATGGAACTGCAAGCGGCATAAAGAGGCTCATCTCAAAAGCTATACAACCCATCAAAGCTGGTGTCATTTCCTCAACACTGCTCTGCAGCTGGAAAATGCATGGTTGTTAGTTACAGTTTAAATCGCTCGTCTATTTTCAGACACTTCAGAACTATTTGTATTGATTATTTACTTGTCAGTAAGCAGCCAGATTACTAAAATAAAACAACAGATTTCAATGTTTACTGGATTTTTTCCCGTTTTGTTCTGTGGTAGGAAATCAAAAACTGTGTCATGCACTAAATTAATGGGATTTGCACTATAGGGTATTTGAATAATTATTTTCCTACTGAAAATGAAATAGTTCTATCTATATTTGGACGGATTACTGCTGGAACTGAACTTAACGTGAATATAATTTTCCTTTTTAAATACGTAGTTTCAGTTATATCCCACACTTCCTGCTAACCAGATGCAATCTTGTTAACCACACGCCTGGATGCTTGTCACCAAACTTTCCACATATTTGCCTTTTGGGTACAGCTCAGATGCACAACTAAACCTACGCACTCTCCTCCCAGTGAGTGGAGAAGCCTCAAAGCTCTCCTTTCATATGCTGCATTATCTCTTTGGCGGTAATTATCCATAAAACTATGCCATCAGATGGTGATGATTTCCAATATGAACCCAATAAATGTGTTTAAAATTTGAATTATCATATTTATGTGGATATGTGTTACTAATAGTGATTATGTTCATCATGTGGGTAGAAAATCAACCATCCTTATATCGCGCATTCTCACATATTTCTCAGACATTTCATCACACATTTAATCTGCCCCTGTCTAAGATTTCCTTCTGAACCTGTAGTGAAGGCAGAGAGGGGGACAATAACGGATGAGATTATGAAGCATGTCTGTTAAAGCATGTCTGTTTGATCATCATTCTGTTTAGGTGAAGTTCTCTTCTTGGTCTCTTCAGTGCCTGACAGCAGATATATAACCTAATCTCTTTCCCTTACCCTTTTCTTAGGCATGAATAGGGTGGAAATGTGATGGCATTAAGTCGATTTACTCCTTGGTTTGCAGTTTCAGCCTTAATGCCTCTTGGCTCTTCTTCAACACACTCGTTCCATTTAGATTTCGAAAATATAAATGTTATGTTAAGGCTTCCCTATTTATTTTCATTTATCCATCATTTGAAGTTCATGCATATATTTACTCCACAAATAATGCTTGTTTATTTGCAGCTCCGTGTCTATAGTACAGTGTCAGAGATATTGGAAAATCAAATACAACTTGTGTATTATCTTCAAATACAGAGGATATCAGTGACAAAGGGCAAGATCTGAGGCCATATGACATTCTTTGAGTTGTCTCTGACATCGTTTTGATATTTCACGTTTACTCATCTAAACCTTAATTTAGTGCCTCCAGCATGTGTTGACAAGCAAAGAAAAGCCATTATGATGTGTCTTTGCATTTCAGCTGATGGCATTTGAAAGCTGCTTTAAAATACCTGTCCTTATGCAATTATTGAAGTACGTTTGTGATGAATTTATGCTTTTGAATTTAAGGCAGTTCAGCTTATATTTGAACTTTTTGCATAATGGTGATAAAACAGATTCATTTGAATTACATTGTGGTGATATAGATATTGACAGTCATGTCATAATTCAGTTGTGCAAATTTGATGGCAATTTTTCCTTATGATTTATTTTATTCTAAGAATTTCACATACACTTACATCACTTCAGTATTAATACAAAAATAATTTGGGCAAGATTACATTTCTAATTGTGTTATAAGAATAGGTTTTAAAACAATGCTTTTTCAACTTGTGCTTTTCAAATGATCCTCTTTTAAATCACATCTGAAACAGTGTTTTACGTAAAGGCTTCTTTCATTTAATTTAATATATTTTCTTGCGTCTATGTAGGTGTGTGACAGGTGGTCAAATCTACCTATAGGGCATACAATGTGTATTTTGTATATTTTACAAAGGTAACATAGGTTCTGGATGTTTATGACTTCATATTTTCAGTTTGTATTTTGTTAATTTCCTTGAAAAACGTTATACATAGAACAACACTATTATTTATTAGAAACACTCTTAACAGTGGTTTGTAACATGTAGTGTTTTCACAAAAATACTGTTGTAACCTTTCCTGTTTAATTAAATACTACAAAGATAAATCCCACATTTTAGATAACTATGCACACTCCCTAGCAACAGATAATATTATGAGACAGTACTGAAGACAAGTATTCAGGTGTTATAAAAAAGGAGTTTGACAGCGAGTCAAAGGCAGTTTTAATGGTGAAACTAGCTAGAGACTACACATGGCAATGTTAAATCCCATTCAGCCTGATGAGAGTGACTCCCAGCAGCACTGAGCTCAGTGGGGGGTTGTAAACATTTACACTAAGAGCCTGTCCAGTGCACATGGTTGGTGCTTGCCAGCCACCTCGGTATCGAATGTTGTGTTGCATATTTTGTCATTCAGGCCTGTCCCGAAATTGTAGGAATCACACCATCAATTTATGAAGGAGCCATCCAAATGTGACAACAGGCTTATGCTAAATGGAGAAAATAGAGCTAAACATTGTTAAAACACCCCTAGACCCACATGGTAGAGAGTGCTCGGCAGAGAGCTGCTATGCTCCCCGCTGTGAACTGGGAAAGTGATGTTGGTGGGCTTCCTTCTCCATGAGGGCCGCATCGTTCTTGGGCCCCGATTTGAAGCCTTTTTGAAGTCTGTTTCCTGCAGCAGCGTGCCAACATTAATGTTTCCACAAAAGCAAAAACGCTAAATCAAATGAATACACTATACTGTGCTATTCCACATTGACTCCTGAATCCCCAAGAACATTTAAAAGCATAATTTAAAAAAGTACTTATCTTATATGTCCTGAAAGTCACTTTTTTTTATCATTTAAAAACAACAGCCTTTAATAAAATGATTCATTAGTTAATACAGGCAGCTTTTCATGAAAATTGGAAAATGTCTGCTGGTGTAATAAATCATTTTTTGTCCATGAACCGGGAATCATTTTCACACCCTAATTATTATAAGGGTTAGTTAAATAGCGTTATTGCATATAATTCATGAATATACAACACAAAAAATGGTCCAGGATAAAAACAGCAGAATATGTTTGGGATCAATCCTTTATTGTTTCAAAACTCTATCTTTTACAATACAGTCATTTATTGTTACATGTGTGTTTAATGGGTAATGTACAATGTCTCCTGATAATGAAACACAGTCACAACGTGTTCCTTTCTACATATCCATATTCTATGATAGTGAGAAGTTTGTGCTGATATATTTACTTAGTTCTGACAGCTCAATTAACTTCCCTTTTCAAATCAACTAAAGCATTTGTTTTTGAAAGTGCATTTCAAGGATTGCAAAGACGACTGTCCGCATCAGTCCGCCATAATGTACATTTCAGTATCGACAGAGGGCCACACTGCTTTGTGAGTAACAAACAGCATTAACTACATTTCCAACTACAACATTTATCTGGATAAGTAAATCAAAGAAAATATATCAATATGCATGCCATGAACATTCCTCCATAAACATTTATAATAAATGTATATTTTTATTTTATTATGCTGATAATGACACAGTATTTTCCACAAAAGGACAAATGCTGATAATGAAAACTAATATTTAACATCCAAATTTTGTTCAATTTTACACACAGGTCAAATGGCAAAATGCCACAGTGTAACGGGCCATGCCCTAATAAAGTTAAAAGCATTTGGTCCACAATAACAAATCTGGGTTTAAAGAAAACAAAGAGGTGGTGGCAGGTGGGACTTTGAACTGAAACTGATGATATCATGATGATCTTCTTGAATTATGTCCGTATTTTAAGGTCTTTCGATTTTCAAGTTATGGATGATGATGTGAAGTTTCTGTTCGGAAATTAAGCAATATAAATATACATTTTAGCTCATTACTTGGCTATTATACTTTTCTGTTCCAGGGAACAGCTTTCACTCTGTAGAACTTGGTTCCTAAAGGAACCTTGAACCTGTTCTGGGCCTAGTGAAGGAAAGGAGACAAGGAAAGAAAGCTTGGTCAGGTTAAAAACGTGACAGCATGAATATATCAGAATAACTGACACAGATCAATTCAAATAAATTATTATATAACCAGTGTGGATACGTCACCAAAAAACATGATTTCCAAGAAAACTGTGAATTTGTGTGTACATCGGTTCTTAAATATTCATTTCATTAAACATACAAGAACAATCCCTTGTCCCTGGTAAATTCAGTACCTTTTTTGCTTGGCAATATTCCTTCTCCATCACCTTTCCAAGAACCCACGGCCGTCTTGTAGTCCCTGATGCTAAACAACAAATCAATGGACTTGTTAAACATATAAACACACTCAACAACAACAAAGCATTTTATGTGTGTAATAAAGTTAACACATAAAATATAGCAAAATCATAAAACTGTCATAAATACAGTATCATTGTTTGACATTAAAATATGCTTTCTACGTGAAATCTAATCAACAAATCTCACTTTTACATTTTTATTCAATTAGTTATTTTAAATATCCTCCTCGTGGTCACAGGACATGTGGGTGTAGCTGACCTGGCTTGAGGTCCAGTGCAGTGAGAGACTCTGAGTGGAGGAAGTAGAGGGTGGGACCGACGGTGAACAGCACGTAGTTGTCATGCCTTTCATCCAGGATGATGAGAACCAAATCGCCTACCTGGAAACTGAACACAAAGACACACAAAGGGATGATGACACGACTTGTGCAAACTGGTAACAAAAAACACATTAACGTAATTATACAGTAATGTGTTTAATTACACCGCATGTAATGATGGTCAGAGTTTTAGCTCAAAACAATAACTGCTAAAAATCACAAAAGGCCATGTGTGTGTTTTTAATTATATTCACTTACTCTCTGATGGCGATTTTGTCTGAATGCCGTGACGACACAGACGACATGCTTTGAGACATCTACAAAGGAAAGGATTAAGGCAACGTTACAAGTGTTACACTGAAGGGTTAACGCCGGCTAGAAATGACTTCTAAACATTTGTCATGCTGGGAATTTTCAAGAAATAGACTTAGTAATAAGTATTAGCACTTTAACCCAATTAACAGCATAATACTCAGAGTTCGTTTTCCTTTGTGAATCAAACAAAGGTAATTAACTTGCAAGTATATTTTCAACTTTCAATATGTGTAACATTTGAACTGAACACTTCAGATTTAGTTTTGTTTCACTGAAATGTATTTCTGTACAATCACAAATGACACTAGTAATTATTTTTCCTTCAGTGAGCTCTTTGGCCTGGGTCAGGATTGTACTCTTTGATGCTACTGCCACCAAGTGGAGCAGCTGTGACATAACACAGAGATAATAAATGACTGACCAGTCTTTGACTGAGGCGCTTGTTTTCTTCTTCCTTCATGTGTAAAGTCTGAAACATATATCAGATTGATTAAAGAGAGGAGAAACACCCAGAAACAAAGAGTCTCTAAAGATGCACAGAGTACATTTACCCTCTCCAGCAAGAGGATCCGCTGCTTCTCCTCTGACATCAGGAGGTTATCACTACAAGAAAGAAAACAGAAGATTATTGACGAAGGTCCTATGAAAAATGTTTTGTGTGGGTTCTCATTTCTGAGGCATTTTCTGTTTAAAGTAATGAATGTGAAACTTACACTGTCTGTTCCTAGCCTGCCTTCTTCACACTGTCAAATGTCCTTCCTGTCCATCCATTTATGGCTATTTAACACAACAACCTTTTAAACCTTCCTCAAGAACACAAATACCTTGTTCTGTCAGTGAAGGCATCATAGTATCAGATTGAAACTGCACTGAAGATGAATACTGACTGTGGTAATTCAGTTTACACTCACTACAGCCTCTTGAAAACTGTCAGCTTTCTGCAGTACGCTGATCTCTTGAGCTTCATGTAAACAAGAAACAAGCGACAATTGTGCGTTTCTCCTCTACACAGATTGCACTCAGTGAACTATGAAGAACTCCCTGACCCCACTGTAAAGCACAGCCATTAATCAGGTTAAGGCGATGCATTTAAATGTGTTGCCTTTATTTTTCTTCCCTGAAATTGTTGTGTGTAAACATGGAACCACATCAGGAGAAATCACCATCCAACACTGCATCTCACATAATGTTTATTGGAGTAAGGATGCTTACTGGACTGACACCATGCTGGCTTCCACTGCTGAATCGATCTGTTCGTCATCTCCAATGGCTGCTACAGAGGCCAATCTGTCAGTTTCAGACAGAGGCTCAGAGGTAAAAGCCCCAGCCATAGGCGGAGCTCGAGCTGCAGCTCCTGCGGCTTCTGGGGTCTCCCGAGCCGAGTGGTGAGGAGTGAAGAAGGCAGAGGAGACCATGGCGGTGCTGCGCATGCGGTTCAGCTCCTCCTCCAAGTGTTTCTTCTCCTGCATGACACTAGCTCGGTCCTCTGAGAGCTTCTCGATCAGAGCTGCAAAAAGTCGAATGAGTAAGAAACAGCATGCCAATACGTAACATAAAACCTGAAACATGGCTGTTATAATATTTATTTATGGCTCTTTTTTGTTTGTATTAAATGAATCATTATTAATCAGAATCATTTTAGTTGCAGTAGTTCTCTATGCTTTTATTTTGAAGGAAGTTTTGAACACTCTGATTTGAGCACCTGGTTATTATTGTATAGTAAACACAGGAGGCGGTGGGTTAGGCACACCAGTTTGAGCATTTGATTTTTACCAGGAGAGACAAGGAAAGGCGAAAGGTGTTAATGGAATACAAGAAAAAATAAACCGGACAAAGATGACATTACTGGCCTGGACATTTTTCCTGCGTTAAGATTACTGTTGCCCAAGCAGCAGTTTTAGTTTAAGTTACATTTCTATTTTATTGCCGATACAATGGCTGTTGCTAATTATTGGCAGTCAGTAGTAGAGACACTTCCTTTCCTTAAAGATGATCCTCCTCTCGAAGCGCTCAGTGTTTACAGCACTCACCTTTGTCCTTCTCCTGCTGTTGGGTGACATTCCTTAACTCCTCTGTGAGCTCGTTTATAATCTGCTCCTTCTTCAGCTTCTCTCGGGTTAGAACGGTGTTGAAGTTGGTCTGAAAAAAAAACACAAAGCAAAAATACATTCAGAGATTTAAGGTTAACAGGCGTTTTTGTTGCTACAGGGAATTCGGCGTGATGATTTAGGGTAATGTCTCGTAATTGCTATCAAAGCAGATCACCTGGCAGCCATTGGAGTTACAATTGTTTTGTTGATTTATATTGATTTGTTAGATTCATAACCCTAACCGATGTCTGATCCCTTCACCAGTTATTAAACCCAGTAACAAAACATAAACACATCTAAAATGTAATTATGTGGGCTCAATTGTTATTCCAAAATATCGTAAACACGCTGTATTGTGTAATGTGTCGACAAAACAAAACTCTTATCAGCTTAAGCTGTGAGGGGAGGGGTAACAGAGAACTCCAGAACCACCAAAACAGTGCTTCAGAAAGCTCTTTGTAATCAATAAGAGACAAAACATCAAACTTTTCCTAGGTAAGAGCAAGTGAGCAATTTGAGAGACGTAAATACACTCTTTCTGAGGCCACTGGGGGATCTTTTGCATAAAGAAATCCAATGAACGAAATATTGATCTGTTGATGTGTAAGGGAAAACTTGAATTGATTGTAAGAGGCTGAGAGTGACGCTGTCAATATCTATTAGACATTTAAGTCAAGTACTCACTGTTACACTGTAGTACAATGTCAATCCGCATGGTGTATAGCGGTGATTCGGCACGGCTTCAATGTAGTTCAAAGCGATCTACTGTACATTCTTTTACACAGCAACTAGATACATATTTAGCTACCAGATATTTTCTACTACAGCCTGAGGAAAATACAAACCTGCTGCTCTGCGATTAGTGATGTCTTGAGGTTCTGCATCTCCTCATTCTTCTTTTTCTCCAGGAGCTCCATCTGAGACTGCAGGGAGGCCCTCTCCTGCTGCAGCCGCTCTTGCAGTGCAGAGTCGAGAGACAGAGGGGCTCCGGCATCTGTCGGGCCCTCAGCTTGCAGCGGCAACCCTTCATCCCTGAAAGGCACACAAAAAAAAAAGAGTTGTATTATTTGGATAGGCAAGCAAAGACAAATAAATGTTTATTCTCAATTAACAGCAAATAAGATTGTTTACTTATCCAACCCCACATGTTTGTGTCATTTAAATGCTAGGAGATTAAAAGAATCCAAACTCCATTCAGTTCTCACTTTAAAAACTTGATTTATTTATGTGGTGCCATTTTAGTCAAACACTTACCTCTTGGAGGATTGTGTCTCATGCAGCTCAGCCTCGAGCTGTTTTATTTTCTCTGTCAGTCTCTTCTCCATTTCCTCCTTCTGCTGCTCCATATCTTTAAAGGCATCTTGTGATTTAACCTCAGAGGCCTGTTCCTTTTCCAACTCTTCCTCCATTGCTTGTCTGACCTGCTCTAGTTGTTTGGAGAGCAGGTCGTTTTCTGCCTGCAAACTGCCGATAACGCTCCTCAACTCTTGCTCCTGATCCTGGAAACTCCTGGACTGCTTTTCTTGTTCTTCACTCAGAGCAGCAGCTTGCTGGTCCGATTCCTGCCTGAGTTTGTGTTGCTGCTCGGCGTGGTTCTTCTCAGCGGCTTCGGTTTGGCGCTGTAGGGAGGCGAGCTCGTTGCGCAAACAGATGATCTCCTCGTCGTGTCTGTCCACCAGCTCGGAGATGCAGTTGTCCTTCTCGTCCCTCATCATACTTCTCAGCTCTGCCAGGCCCACTTCATGCTCCTCATTCTTGACATGAAGCTGTTGTTTCATGACTGCCAGCTCTTCACTCAGGGCTACAGTTGCAGCGTCTACCTGGGACGTCACAGTTTCTGCCTGCTGCGACTTGGTCTCCTCAAATAAGAGCCTCAGCTCTTCAGTCTCCGACTCTTTGAGGGCAAGCTCCACCTCTACTTTGCAGCGGAGTTCTGCGAGCTCAGTAACACGAGCCTCCAGGTCTTTCATTTGGTTTTCCTTCTCTTTCAGTGTAGCGGCATGATGATCAGCAGTCTCAATTAACTTTGCACTGTTTTCAGCCGCCAGATGTTTCAGAGCCTCCTGGTTATCCTTGGTGAGGGTCTCCAGTTTGTCTGCATGTTCCTGCTTCATTTTGTCCTCCATCTGCTTCAAATGGGACTGCTCGACAACTTCCAACTCCTGCCGGATCTTCTGCTGGCTACGTTCAATCTCAAAGTGCAGATTCTCCAGCTGGCTGGTCAGAGAGTCTTTTGAAGCTGACAGTGTCTTGATCTCTTCAATCTGCTCGCCGATCATCTGCTCCAGATTTTTGATCCTACCCGTCTGATTACCCTCCGTTTCAACCCATCGCTCTTTCTCATTCTCCAGCTGAGTCAGTTCTTTCTCTTTGCGCTCCATATGCCCTTCCAGCTCCAGCATTGCGTGCTGGACATCTCTGACAATATTCTGGTTTACTTGGTTTTCCTCCGTTAGTGTTTGCACTTGCTTCTCGAGCTCTTGTCGCAGGGAGAGAAGCTCGCTTTCATGCTGCTCCTTTAGCTCCAGCTTGTGGATCTCACAGATGTTGTCCACAATAGTGCGCACCTCTGTGGACATATTCCTCAAAACAAAACCAAAGTCCTGCTGTTCTTTTAAAACCACACCTCTCAAGTGATGGAGGTCCTCCTTTACACTTCTAAAGTTGGAATGGGACTCCTCTGCAGCAGAACGGTACTTGTCAATTTCTTGTTTGAGGACAATGATCCTCGAGTTCTCCCTCTCTAGTATAGTGGTGTCCTGCATACGTTTGTTGTCAATAGCGTTGATGACTGAAGAGTACAGCGACTCCCCCATCATCTCGGGACTTGTAGGGTCACTGGTTGGGTTTGGAGAGGTCAAGTTCACTTCGATCACAAACTCGTTGACAGCGGACATGAAGTCAGATTCAGGGCTCTCTGCTAGAGAGTCCAAGTCAAGGGAGCCCTGCTGCAGGACGGGGTCCATGTTCGGGTGGCCGATGGTTTCAAAGTCGAATGTTTGCGCATCTATGCTGTCTGGGGACAAGTCCTCCAGAGGAGCTGGGACGGGAACATGTAGGGGCTGGCAGCTGGGTCCCTGAAGGTTAAGAGAGGAAGGGGTTTTGGGGGATCTTGGTGTCGAGGACCCTGGCATGCTTCCAGACTGCGGGGTCAACACAGATGATCTCTGGCTGTAGGATGTCTGCAAAGACAGGAAGATGAAGACATAGGGCCATTAGGTATAAGAACCACTGATTAAGTAAACACAGATAAAGTTTGTTGATAAAGCTGTTTTTACCCTTTGTTCATTTAGCAGGTCAGTAATAGTTTGAGACATCTCATCCACACTCTGTGCAGCTTTGACCAGCTGGTGAAGCGTCTCTACGTGTCGATTTAAGGGCTCGAAATCACA
Source organism: Eleginops maclovinus (assembly GCF_036324505.1). Classification (NCBI taxonomy): domain Eukaryota; kingdom Metazoa; phylum Chordata; class Actinopteri; order Perciformes; family Eleginopidae; genus Eleginops; species Eleginops maclovinus. Next base: position 16,588,009 of record NC_086354.1, read on the forward strand.
CATTGTTGGGACCCTGGAGGGAAAACTATTAAATTAGGAATGACAAAAAGTCTTCGATTATTCTACAGAAAAACGCATGAATGGAATCCAACCAAATAAATGTGATATAATTGTGTACACAAACTTCCAAATGTATGTTTTGATTTGTCACGTTAAGATAGTTCTAGTAGCGTAACTTACAGAAGGAAAGGCTGCACTTCTGTAGGACAACAAGATTTCAAGTACTGCAGGTCATCAACTGAGATGTCTGGAAGTTCGTCGTCAAACCTTCTGGGCTTTCGTGTCTAGAAACAAAAAAAAGCAGGCAAAAAATTAGACCATTTCAAATACAGTGGAGATAAACTACACGAGAATACCAAAGTGATCAAATTGATTATAGCTTACACAAAATGATGTTGGAGGCCATGAGTCGAGTCCTCTGAACAAACGATTTCTGAGGAAAGACTTCCCTGAAAGGAAATAAGATAATAGATAAAACTCTGCTGCTGGTTGTATTTCATGTGTTATTTTGAAAGCAAATGGTGCTCTAAAATGACAGAAACACTTACTAAAGAGTTTTCCAAAGGACTCCCTTTTGAACTTCTCCGCCTCATACAGTCGTTTCCCATCCTTGACAAGTGCATAAGCCCACTGAAAAGATTGATAAACGAGATTTGAATACAACAACGTAATTAATGTTGTTTGTGATAATCAGTATATTCTAATATTACTATACTGTTTTCCCCTGCAATTTTCCCTACCGTGATTCAAAAAAAGTATACAAACAATATCCTATTATCCCTACCAATTAAAATAATATGTATGGTCTTCTCAGAGGGGAATCTGTTCAAGACACTAGCTTACTGTAATTGACAACTATAGTAAAATAAACAAATCAGCCCAATAAAAAGGACAAATGCAAATGCACCAAAAATTGCATTACTGGCTTCCAACTATTTCCCACACGATTTAGCCACAGCAGACACGATGAATGAAAGCGTAATATAGCCGCAGCAGCTTTCTACATTTTCACATAGCTGATTAAGATTTAGCCTTATGCTGATGCAATGGCAGTAGCCATCAATATTGCAACTCCTTAACAACCACTCTATCACTAAATAGGAAGTCCCATGTGAAAGGTCTAGACCAGTTCCATTTCTGGAAAAGGTACAAGACCACAATCCCATTTTATTTTGTGAGCACAGTCGCATATTATCACCAATTAAAGCATAAAACACACCCGAAAACTCTACATTCAGTTAGGCAAAAGAGCTCCCCTCTTTGAATCACTTTGTCTGAACTGCATTTAGCACTGACCTCTCTGTAGTGACGCATAAACATTTTTCGCCTGACAACCTCCACCACCGCCAAGCAGTACATCTGGGGCACAGTGCTGAGGGCCTCCACCACCCTCACTCTTTCCATCAACTCTGTCAGAAGTCTGAGTAGAGCCTGAAGCTTCTCCCCATCCTGGTCCGCATGAAGCATCACGTAACAGCACCATCTAATGCAAAATCATAAGCACCGTAAAAATTGTAAACATGGTTCTCTTGACTTTTTTAAAGCAGTTAGTCTAAATTAAATGGAACAATCCAAAAGGCCTATGTAAAGAACTCTATGAATTGTTGAACAAACACATTGAGGAAGTGTTTTTTTGTTTTACTTGAGTCGGACTTGAAGGTTGTTTGCAAGTTCTTGTTTGGCAGTGGTGCACTTTTTCTTAATGTCGAGCAGCTTCCTGTGGTTGTTCAGCATGATCATCAGCTGGTTGGTGTGACTCAGACACAAGTCAGGCAGAACAGATGTATCCTTCAGGTTTTCAGCCCTCTTCTGGTTGGCCAAAAATCCCTGCAAGAGATAACATGGAAGTATAGTTGGGATGAAGAATTCAGAAAGTCATTAACATCAACAGTGTTCATCTGTTTACGTACCTGAGCGAGTTCTTTCTGTTCATTCACCAGCTTCTTACAGCTTGCAATCATTTGGTCAAGAGCATACAACCTGTCCTCGAGCCCCTTGATGGCTTTCATGTTTTGATTATCTAGCTTGGCAATTGTGTCACGACAATCTGTCAGGAATGGTTGAATTATCCGAGGATCAAGCTGAAAGAAACAACACTTGAGTAAAGACTTGGGACTTTTTAAGACAAAATGAACATGACACATTTAAAACACTGTTATGACATGTTTATTCATACATCTGTGACTCACCCTATTGATGGAGTCAAAGCATTTCCTCACAACAGATTCCACATCATTGGGTCTGTCTTGCACGTTGATCCAGTCTAATAATGTGACATTGAAGCATGACGGGTTGGTAAGCTCTGCAACATCATCATCGTCATCGTCATCATCTAATAGCGCAGATCTAAGCCCACCACTGTCAGTCATTTCATTTGTTTCCTGGTCTCCAGTTGGCTGACTTGTGGCATTCCCTGAAGCAGAGAAGGACGCTGATGACTTGGAGGGCCGCTGTGCATCCGTTGGGCAGAGCACAGAGTCTGTGGATTTCTCTTCTTCTGTCTCATCTGAATCCTTTCCTGGGGTGGGGCTGGACTTCTCCATGCTCTCTTTGTAACTGTGTCTTGTTAAACATTCCAGCAGAGGTATTCTCGCCATTACCGAAACTGATGTCCCTAACCTGCAATCGAAAAATAATGTGCATCAAGACGTATTTCATCATGCCCAATTCCTAATAACTGGAATTTATTAATTGTTATTTCCTTTTTTTTAATTGAGCTAACATTTTGATATAATACAAGTCTTTATTCTAAGCAAATGCAATATGCAGTTACTTTTATATAACATTCAAAAATTACGAAATATAATTTCTCCTTGCCAACACTTACTTTGAAAGTTTAACCTTAATTTGTTCCAAGTCATGTTGATAATTTGCATATGAAGAGTCAAATTTCATGAGCAACTTCTGGTAAGACAGAGTGCAATCGTCCAGATTAGCCATGATGGCAGCCCAGCCTTGGTGTTGAAGGTGTTCATCATGAACCAACCGCTCACAGAAAGAGCAAAGCTTCTTGGCAACTTCAAACATTTCCTGCAAAACAAATACCAAAGTCAGGTCAAGTAGGGACATTTCCATAGTCAAAGGGGTTGTATACAAGGATCGCATATGACAGGCAAAAATTGCAGAGTAGCTTCATAAAATAACAATTACCAGAGCAAGTTGTGTTCGTGAGGCAACAGTGTGAAAGACAGCTGGCATCAATAGAGACTCTTCCACTTTAACCTGAATCTCACTCTCAATCGAGAAGGTGGTTTTAGGGATCGTTGGATCCCTGTCACACAAGATCATCTCTTTGTTGAACAGAAATATGGGGTTTGTTTCCTAAAGATCAGCAGAAAAACATTAGTAGTCAGGCATGTTTTCACATATGCAACCTGTATACCTTTAAAGGCAAACAAAAACACTCAAAAATAAATTGTATACACTTACAGTGCCAGCACTGTAACTGCAGACCCTTCTCTCTGCAGCCATACATTCCCCTCCATTGACAACAAGGACTTGATGTTGGATTGCAATCTTGTATTTGGCTTGGATGGCATGTTTAAGCTCCAGGACACTTCAGACAAAAGAAAAATGTATTTAGGTCACAACAGTCATGACATATTGACCACTATTTCTGAGTAGTATTGGTAAAATGCTCTCTTACGTTTGGACAGCAAGATCAGTGTCAAATGTCAATGTGCTGCCATTGTTGACCTGGAACACATACAACTTCATGTTGAATCTCCCAGAGTTCTTTGCATTTGCCTATCTCGCTCATTTAGTCATACGAGGCCAACCTGTGAAAAAAAAAGAACACAACATGATATCTGATAAAATCCTGATTTACTTTTTACAGTTCTAGTAAGTTTTACTTGCTACCATTTAATGAGTTCTGCTGAGCCGTAATGCTGCCACTCAACTCAAACCACAATGAGATAAAGCTACTTTGATTGATACCTTTGCTGTATATATGTATAATTAAGTTTAAGGATATAATTATCCTAGTCTGTTTCCTTACATATTTTTAAAAAATCACATTACAAAAGAACATCTCATAGTATTCCCCCAAACGTGTAAGGTACATGCAATCTAGTGTCTTCTGAACAACTAGCTCAGTTAGCTGAGTCACCCTGTCGTTGATTTCTGAAAACACTCAAGTTTTAACATCCAATAAGTCACGTAATATGTTGTTCTAATGCAAAACAAAGGCTTACTTTCAAGACAGAAGCACATAGTTTACATGTTTTATGTCTATCTGGTGAGACTTCTTCGGTGATAAAATACCGAGTTATACATGTAACAGTACAGAGTTATCGCTTATCAACCAGCAAACGTTAACTGTTTATGTTTACCAGCTAAATTTGGTTGGTTAGCTGGTTGCCGTTAATAACAGTGTGCACGTCCGCGGACCTCGTATCAATAAAGGTTACTAGAGATCAAATGTTTCCTGTTAATAGGACTGAAAATACTGACACTTATCCATTTCTGTGACCCTCGAGGCCTCCAGTTAGTCATGGTTACAGTGTCAAAGAAGGGACCACCAGCAGCTGCTAGCAAGCTACATGGCCAATAACAACCCGCAGACTAAGCTAACTGGCTATTAGCTAACACAGCTGTCAGGCTAGCGCAGGATTCCTAACGTCGATTAATTTGACAAATGTAATAAGATTAGCCACAATAGCAAACATCACCAGCGTATACTTATATTGATACAAGGATGAAATTCAGTATTGAATTAATTAAATGAAAGAATTCCTTGTCGTTACCTTACTTTGCTCGCATCTCACTGTTCTTGGTCTCCACCTCTCCTAGGCGATACGGCTAGCTAAAAAGCTAGCAATAGAGCTAGCTAGCTAACCTGTTCAAGCTTGGTATACATAGAGCTAGCTTGGCTAACGTTAGCCAGACTACACCAGACTACAATAATGTGTCAACCATGGCTGATTGCACAGATCAAACGTATGGATGTAAAATATATATCTAATTTGACAAACTACAGCCGAGATGATGTAACAGACGGGCAAAACCACCAGTTGTTTATCTCAGGTAGCTAACTACGCTAACACCCTCTCAGTCTGTTTTGTTGTTGTCATCTGCTGATGGGCGTTACGTAGACGATCGCTCAGAAGGTACCCATCCGAAAGCCAGCGTAACACATATTTTTGCAAACTAATGATCTAACTACTCATATATATATATTAATGTATTTTTACCCTACAGTACCGTACCTTAAATGCTGAATGTTGATGTTTTTGCAATTGTTTACACATCTAAAACTCTCGTTTAAAACATGTTTACATTTGAATATAACTATGTAAATGACGTTTCTGCCTCATCCACTACCTTCAATAAGCATAAATAATGACATCATTGCATATTTCACTATACTTCAATTATAATTATGTAATTACTATTCTAAGTTGAATTAAAACGTGTTTAATGTTAATATATATTTAAACTAATGTTTTAAAAAAATAATAGATAAATAGAGAATGTTTTTATTTGTCTTTTAAAATAAATAAGAATTCAGAGACAGAATCTATACTTTACATCTTTTTTTTAACAGTATACAATATATGTTAAGTGTTTTAATATATGTATTCTTAGTCATAGTGTTTGTGTTGCATTCAAGACCTAAAAACATACAGTGATTCATAAAGTAAATAAAAAAGGTGCACGCCAGAGAATAAGTTCAAAAGATCCGGCTCTTCAAACTGTGTTGGGTTTCTCATCTGAATGTGCGTTCGTCACTGGACTCAAAGTGTATTCTGGGAAATTAAAGGAAAAAACGCTGTGGAGTATTTTGCTGCAACATGAGAAGGGGTGTGGTTAAGGCAAGGCTGCAGTGTGTGGAAGATCCTATTATGCTGCAGAGAGGAGGTAGTTTAGGGGTTGTCACTTGCATTACACATTTGCTTTTTCATTGTCATATATTCTTTGTCAGACATCTTTTAGGACCCAAAGCTGAACAGTCAGAAGCATCTATATAAAATCACCCTTGCAAATGATTTTAATCCTCTGTGAAACCACAAAGGAAGGTATATTAAATATAAGCAAACTTTTCGAGCGTCCTCACAAAAAATATAAACAGTTAATATCGTTTTTTTAGTGATACTTTATTATTCTAAGTAGGCTTTTGTCCTTTATCTGGCCCCTGAGTTGATTAAAGTTCGATTTGGCTTGATTTGATTATTGCTGACCACATTAATGGGCTGCTGTCATTCATCAAGCTTTTATTTCCCAAATGTGTCTTAAAGGAAAGCACACACGTATCTTATATATAATTTTTGATTGTCGGAATTGATTATATCCCATACTTATCCAAAATGTATAGGACATCATCTATTGAAATGAACAACTCTATCCCACATAGGCCTAAGTTCAATGATTAAAATGATGCTTTTACCTCCAATACACCTGCAAATATACAGGGCTAATAACCTTCCATGTATCTTTTGTGTTTGATACTCTTCTTCATTTGTTTTTATTAGTTTTCATTTAGATGGACTGACCCTTAAATCTTTTATTATACAAGCATCCAGTAGAAGTCACTGTTGCGCAATCAATTATTTTTACCCAAACACATCAAATGGAAACAAATGGGTGCAACCCTTTTCTTTCTCTTCTTATTATTAACACTCACGCCACCATATATAACTTCAGTCAAAACCTCTTGGAACAAAAAAAATCAAATGTGTTAACTACGGTTAACTCTTGTAAAGTACATGAAGTCATTGTACAAGAGGTCACTGTAACCCTTAGACAGGCTCCACTCCTGTGTTGTAACCTTGAGCTGCAGTGCACCAGTGTAAATAGAAAGCACTTCTCTAGCCAGAATCATGGTTTCAAATCCCAAAAAGTGCTTGTTTATTAGATGTCGGTGACAAAAATCTATAATAACCATGATATTATTACACAATATAAGTGCACGTTGGCTAAACTACATGGTAGATGTGCAAGTGTTAGTGTGTCTTTTGGTTGCCAAAAAGTCATTCCCAGACATAGAAATGAAACTATGTATTTGTGTTTAGTGACTTGAGTTGGTTAATAATAGACCCCAGTGAGCTCTGACACTCTTAAGGACCTATTTGAACTGTTTTAACACTGTAACACAATTACAGAAATCCAACAGTAATGCCTCATTTTCTGAAACAAGCATATTCAAATTAGATGAAATATGTATCTGAGAATTTTTCAAAAAACAAAGTTTTAGCCGTTAAAGGTACAGGGTCTCCAGGACCCCAAACAACCACATTGGGGTTACATGTTTGTATACCTGTGTATGTCCCGAAAAGCCATTCTAGCTCAGTGTTAATTTATAGTATTAAAAAAGAGACATTATCAGTAGACAAACGTGCAATGCAAAGTTAAACTGAGCAAAAGAAAAAGATTGAGAAGTTGAAACAGCCAGCGGCGTCACTGGCCTGATCCAGGCGCAGCTATCTGAAATCTCTGAGAGGCCTGGGCTTATGAAGGCCAGTGCCTCTCTGTGCCGCTCTGGTTACATCTTACATTCTGTCTCTGGTTGCATCCTTTGATGTCAGTTAAAACTAATGTGTCTGGATTGCATGCTAGAGTGCTCAAACGCTAAAGGGAATCAATCGGGACTCATTCCCTCCTACTGCAGTTAGTGTACCGTAGTTTGACCATAACATCATAACATGATGCTGTCTATAATGTGACTCAATCGGTATGCCCTGAGACATAGTTTAAAAAAAAAGGTTTATTAAGAAACCCTTTTTACTTTCATACATTTTTTTGTTTGGCATGATGTTTCTAATTTATGAAATGTTAGTATTTATGTGTTGTGTAAAACTGATGCTCAAAAAATAACCACCGCCACAGTTTTATATAAGGAGTATACAAGAAAAGTAATTGGGTGTCAATGATCAGCTTAAGATTATTTTTCTATTTAACCATTACCATGACTTTGCTCTTTGTTGTGTTAAAAACAACAGGGGTCATATGTATTTCGCTATTGAGATGCCAAATCAATAACATGACTTGCTCCATAACAATAATTGCCTATGAGTAAAAGTGAATGGCCACTGTTTTACCTTTTGGCCTGTTTATCCTTTATTTAAACTGATGTTCTTGTGGAGGTAAATGTTTCTTTTTAAGGTTAACTTTTGTGCCATAAAGAAACAAACTAAATACATTAAACATAATAATATGTAGTAGTAAGTGAAACTGGATGTACGTTTTTTAAATCTTCAAGTTGAATGAGAGCTATTAACTTGAAACACAGACAGAAAGTCATGAGACATGATAAGAACAAAAGTTTGAAACAGTGTGTCATTGTTTGAATTGTGTGTGACTACTGTGGGTGTCAATGACGAACAAGAGTTCAAATCAGGGGTAAGGGGCACAATTTATATTATAAATGTAATATTTATATAGTGCTTTTTCAGCCCACACAATTAGACTGCCTTCTTTATCCTAACTGAGCACAGATACCTGAGTAATAAGTAAATAAGAGGATCAAATTCAGGTTGAAATACAAGTCCTTCCTGCAGTCTTCATCATGAGAGTCCATTGCTCAGCTGCTTCTGTGCCAGTTGTGGATTTTCATCGGATCAATAACAATGGAATTTGAATTTATTCAGTATGTATGCTACATATTGCCAGAATGTTCCCCTCGAGTCATCCACGGTTGATAGATACATTTAAAATGATGAAACCTGCTCCATATTATCTTCAGTAAAGCCTTGCAATCTGGGTTTGTTTAATAGAGACACATTTTTAAAGACTAACCTAATGCTGCAATGACTTATCAAGATAAAGAGAAAAATCAGCCAGAAGATTCCAACTTAATGCTTTGCAAGTTGAGAATCAATAATTCAGACAGGTTTCATAAATGTTGGCTCGCCTTCATTTTTTTTCTCTCTGGGCCTCAATGAACCTCGACTGCTCTGGTATTCATGGAGACTCCCAGTGTCCGGGGGCAGCTCTCAGAGGCTCCGCAGATCATTTGGATCAAGACACCGAATGAGTCAATTGGGAGATTTATTGCTCAAAGATCTTAGGTCATTATGCAGTGCTGTGAAACCAACTTAAACTAACATTTGACTTATTTCATATAATGGCATTTATTAAAAAAAAAAATCTAAGATGAAGTGTTAATCACAGTTAATCACAACATCTTTACTCTCGTTTTCTTTCTGTTAGTGATGTAGATTTGTGCTTTCATTTGTAAATGAAACATAATTTAATGTATTTAAATAATGTCTGAAAGAAAGAATTAAAATGACTTTATCTGCCTTCAATAACATGTTGGTCATCCTACTCTTTTTGATTTACACACTGCTGTGAGAAATAACTCATAACATAAAACTGAGTTTAGTTTAGTGTATATGATATGGACGTCACAGTAGCGTTAGAACTGTACCTTACATTTATAGAAAACAACCAGATGTGCTAGTGATGTAAGATCATCAAATACAAACCGAGATACATTCATAAAACCCTGACATGCAATATTAGGTGTGAAAACAATGTTGGTTCGATTAGTGTTTGTGAGGATTGTTTATGCTTGTTTTACTGATATAACAACATGTTGGTCAGCCATTTGGCAACCAAGTGGAGCCCTGCAGGCGACTCTTGTGTCACTTTGCTAATTATGTCATACATAATGGCGGTGCCAACGTCATCATGTGCCAATACATCCTAAATGAGCCAGATAGTTAACTACATTATTCATGATAAGTGCAGAGAGTATGAAACTGAGTAAAGCTGCACATAATAATCAGTTACCTGAAGTTTTTTGAGATTCTTCTCCTTCCTGCTACTATATATTTATCAGAAGAGCTCATCAACAGGCAGGTAATTGTTATGCAAATTGGTAATAAACAAAACATTGCTGTGAAATGAACTGTAGAGTGACAAAATCTTTACAGCCAGGTTAAACAATCATCGCTGGTTATGAATATTGTTTACACCAAAATGGAGTGCAACAGGATGAGCATGATAATGTGTTTGGAAGGGGGAAGTTCCTAATTTGGTCAACAGATGGTGGCAGAAGGCTGAAGATAACACTCACAAAATGAGGTGTGTTGCAGAACTGGCTTTTTGTTACATAAAGATAGGTAAATATGTCTCTTCAGATTTTGACATTGTTTGAAAAAGTCACTTTCGGAGCCTTAAAAAGCTGGCAAACAGCTACTTAATAGTGGGTTCTCAGGATTTGAGTTTATTTCCCTTGCACCTGGGGAAGCACAAAATAAAGACACAGAAATAAAGGCACAACGTCTGCCATTACTTCATGAACATAATGATGATAATCCGCAAAACAGCCTGTTGTTCTTGCTACTGAATGTATAATTTCTCAGACATGACCCTGCTGTTTTGAAGAATAAAAAGTGATGTGTCATATTGCACCTGTTCGGAGATGTGCATCATCATCTGTGCTGTCTGATAGTTAGATAAATATCCCAAAGAAAAACAGAGTTTCACAAGCATTTAATTAAGTTAATACATAGTAGCCATTTAAATGTATAGGAAACTATTGCCTATTGTAATGCCTTTTAAAAACGCAGAACAAAATGCTAAATTAGGTGTGTTTGGAATCATCTATAAGTAAGTCCCTTGGACAACACATTGATGAAAACTAGTTTTAACCTTCAGATTGAAGCTGTTTTTCCAACTGTAATACTGGGAAGAAAAAGGAATAGAAAATGATTATTGCCCTTTGTGTTATAGGAGTGTGAGAGAGTGCCTCGGGCTGCCTGTGATTTCAGGAACCGTAATACTCTTTTCCCCCCAGGATTATATTTAAATTACTTTTTATATATAACTTTTCATCTTTGCGCAGTTTTCTTGTCTGCAACAAAAAAAAGCAGAGACACTTTACCTGCAAGTATGCCATATTACAGACACATAAACTACATGTATGTCTTTTGCCCCTTTGTTTGATCAGACATTATCTGCAACACCACACTGCTGCACCAACAGGACAGCATTGACTGTCACAGTCATCTGGCCTTGAACAGCTGTTGTTGTAATGTGCATTCAAACCAGCAGGTGGCTCTGTATGTTCTTCTTTTTAAGAAAAGGAAGATTCATTATGAACCATATCACACCACTTTAATGAGAGTCATTAATGCATGTCATTTCAAACATGCAGGCATATTTGATGCAGGATGCTGTGGTGAAGATGGTTGGCCAAACATGACACCGGGTGCATTACAGAAAAAGACTCTCCTATATGAATGCATTGTTGTGGTTTGCCCAATGTAATTTTACTTGTGATGACCATGATGTCTTAATTGAATACAATTCTACATATGTTTATGTCAAAAAGATAAACAGTATTATTTGGTCATTGTTGTGTCATCTCTTGAATCTGACATCCACCCAGAATTTGTTTTTATATATCAAGTAAAACATAAACATACATTATTTGGAGTTGTAAGGGGATACACATGTGTCACAATTGATATTGTTGCAAAGCAATCCCTTAACAAATACCATATTGTGAGCGTCTGCGCGTCCACGTGCGCGTCCACGTACGAGTGAAAGTATGGGCCTACAGAGGAAATACAAGCTTTTTGTTATAATCGAGAAAATAACAGCCACTTACAACGAATGATATTGCCAATATGATTGCATCTACATGTATATCTCGCAGTAGTCCTTTTTTTGTGGTTGCATAACCGTCAGGTAGGTTATTATAATGATGTGCACGTTGCGATTTTCTCCCCCTCCACCAAATCCAATCACACCCTCCCCCATCCCAAGTACAATTACGTGTTGGGTGACGTTTCAGCATGCGGAGGAGGGCGCTGGGCAGGGACCACTTGGACCAAAGAGGACTAAACGCTATTTCATTTCAGCGCAGAAACAACGCATTGAAGGCAGTGGACCAGGGCGCCGTGCTGAAGCCTAGCCCATTGTCTCCTTCAAACAGAGCAACTAAGGAAAACGGCTTTGACCAACACAGCGGTGCAGCCCGCAGAGGAGTGTCCGAGTGGTAATCATTGCAGGTTTGTAAGCCACAGAACAAAAAGGGCCGTGGACAGATCTGGCCAAAAAACGGAAAATGAATCACAGTCAAGTTTTAATAATATGAGCAAGAGCCGCGTTTTGTTGCAATCGGTGACCAACTATTGATGCTTCTGCGCCGATCGTTTTCAACACCATCATTTCGCGCGGACTTCTTTTGTTCGCATCGCTTGAATCCCAAATTCTAGTCTTCATATTTGTGTTGTAAGAAAGAGAATAGTTAGTCGCTCCAAAAACAAGATGAATTTCCAGTCGAGCGTCCCAGGGTCCGGTATCTCGCAGCAGTCCCAGCCAGCCATGCCCACTCCAGGCACGGTCCCGGCGCCAGTTCCCGTCCCGGTTCCCCAGTCCATTCCGTCCCAGTTCGGATCCGGATCGTCTGCAAGCTCAGGGGCTGGACAGTTCGGTTCAGGGACTGTTTCGGGCCAGGCTTCCCAACCTGGCTCAGCGGGCTCGCAATTTGTTTTGTCCAACTCAGCGGCCATCAGGGCAGAGATCCATCGGTTCGAGTCTGTCCACCCGAACATTTACGCAATCTACGACCTGATCGAGCGCATCGATGACCTGGCCCTGCAGAATCAGATCCGAGAGCATGTAATCTCCATTGAAGGTGAGTGTGTGTGTGTGTGTGTGTGGGGGGGGTCATGCTGGGTTTTTCCTCTGTCGTTTGGTGTTTCTCATTCAGTGAGTGCTGGGGGGGGGGGGGGGGGGGTTGTGTTTTAGTGTCTGTTTTGTGGGGGGTCTCGTTTCCCTTCCTTTTTATGTACACATTGTCATGGGCGCAAAGCACAGTGTCAACAATCACACTTTGAGTCTGTTGAGGTTGGGGGCGTAGCCGATTTCATAGTCCTGCTCGATAAGGGAATTGCCTCCACACACTGCAGTGTTAATGTTCAATTGCATTTACAATAGGCAGCCTGTTTGATTGTGTGACTGCTGCTGTTGTTTAATGGCATGTGCCAAAGGAAACGCTTCAAATGCACTACAGTCTGACCCTATCTTAATTTTGAACTCATGTCAGTGGAGAAGAGGCAAAAAAAAAAAAAATGCTAAGTCACATGTTGCATCAAACTAATTATTGCTCTGAACAAGGCAGAGGCACACACAGTGTTGTTACACAGTGTTGAGGAGAGAAGGAATGATGTGCCAGCAGAGATGATGGACATGATGGAGTGTGTTAAAAAGCCATCACGAGTATATTTTTCACACACTGGAGATCAAGTCCAAATATTATTATCTGACCCGAAAAGGATGACAGTGAGTGTAAACCAGCTACTGCAGCTTGTCAAATACAAGTGATGGTGATGCACTGTCAAGATGTGAACAGCTTAAATTATGGTGGCGGTTTGTCATGTGTTTCTCCCTGCTATTTACCCACCCATGTATCCAATCGATGACTGTGTGACACAGCAGTCAGTGGACTGTCCATCAAAGTGAGCTGACAGAGGTCTTGGGGAGTATTACAGCAACTGTCTGAATGTATGCTTGCAACACTTGCTCTTATACTGTCTTTGGTAGCAGTATCTTGATCCGAACACATGCATTTGGTCAAAAAAGGACAACAATGGCAGTTTATCTTGAAAGCAGTAACCATTAAAATTCAGCTACATGTTTAGTTTTTACTTTTGCTTCGTTTCAGTAAAATTGTCTTTTTTGGCAGAGATTATGAGTTTTCAGTGAGATAGATATTGTAATGGAATCTCTTCAACTGTTAAGTATTTTAGTTGTAACGAGTACAATTTGAGAACATTATAGAAATTCTATAAGGGGGATGCAGGAGCATGCCAATTGCAAAGATTGATGAGCAATGTCATTAGAATTTCATTCAAAAATGACATGCTCAATGCAACTTTATGAAAGATATTGACATGTTGCCTTTATTGAAGATTGGACTACTAAACAATTCAAAAATAATTATCAACAGACCTCAGGATTGTCACAGAAGATCTCATCATCATTATAAGAAATCTGATGCGTAGTCAACACTGAAAATGCTCTAGGATGTTCCATGTTTCTTGTCAATGACACAGCCCACAGGGATATACTATATCTGTTGTTATTGATTAGCCTTTGTTAATTCCTTAATAATATTTTTGAGTTTTGAAAATGTCTTTGAATAAGTTCACTCAGCATAATAATGACCACACCATGAAACCTGAAGCACAGGGTTGGTAAGTTTAAACAGATCCAATTAGGATAAAAGTCACCCTTGTGTGAAAATAAGCAACAACTGGTGGGCCCTGTGGTGTCTCAGCTGGACCTTTTGAGGAAAGGATGATTCCCCTTTTTTTTCTGATGCCTGTGGGATTGTTGCATAATTGTCTCAATGAAGGCATGTCTTTATTCTGTATCTTGATAATACCACACTGGAGCCTGTTGTGAGTTATCTCTTAGATGTACCTTTTTAAAAACAGAAAGATCGTTGTTCGCTTTTTTCATAAAATCAGTTTTGAAATATGTAAAATATGAGCAAACACTTGAACTCAAGGATGACTCCTCCTTCAGCAACTAATGTTGATGTCATAGATTTAAGGAGTGTTTTTATTGTGTTAACAATTAAACACTGTATATTTGTTTTATTGTTCTCAAAACACAACATATACTCCATTAATGTGGCTTCTGATGGTCAGAAAATGGCTCTTATGTGACACTTTACTTTAAGATCCTCCCTGAGTAAGCATTAGCCCAAAAATATATATAAAACAAGCCTCTGCTTTCTAAAGTGCCGCATGCAAAACCTGATTCTTATTGTTGATGTTTGAGATACAAAACCTCTCAGTAGAATATCACATCATCTGTATTTGTTAAGGAAGCCTGGGGAATAGATACAAGACTTGGATAGTTGTGGCACTGTGTCCACACCTGCAGGCTTATACACAATGTTTAAACTGGGAAATGTTTAACCAAAAGCAAGCATCCACTGCTAAACAACAAAACAGCAGAAATGCAAATAATCACACTGTAATCGTTTATTCATGGATCTGTGCAAGACATTGTTAGCCTGCGTGGTGTAAACTTTGACGTTATGTGTCTGAAGAAAGGCATTGAATTGATATTTCTAAGCATACACTGCAATGTCAGAAGGCATAACAGATTTGGATGTTCCCGCTGGGAAAAATAACCCATTGCCTTAGCTTTGATGTACATTCTGGTACTTTTTCATGCTGTTAAATTAGATGCAGTTGCCTTAATTACGATAACTTCAAGAGGCTTTGAAGAACTGCAACAGGAGACATTGGCCGTCTTGTCTTCACCTGCTCTGAGGAACTGCAGAGCTGTTCCTCTTCAATCTTGCATCATTGCAGAGTCTGTTGCTAAGGAACCAGTGGCTCATGCATTTAGCTGGAAATGTTGAAGAAAGAATGAATATAAATTACAGTCCTTACAAAATGTATTCCTATTATTACTAAGGTTTCCCTGCTTGTTTTGTGGATTAATAATACCTGAACATAATGATGACAAGCTATTTGTTTTTTTGTATATTGTTGTTTTTGCAGTGATGTATTGTGCTGCTTGGTTTCTGTACCAATTCATATTATGTTTCCAAATATAATTGTTTCTATTCCTTTCATATTTTTCGAGCAATTTTTGTTTGTTAATACAGGACTGAAGATGAAACTTATCTAAATGATACATGTGTGTAATTGATGATAAGCTGCAAGAGTGACCAGGACAAGAAATGTGCAAGCAAAATGGCAATGCGCAGAATATAGAGTACAGCTAAGTGGTTGGCAAGTGGATTCACTTAAAAGTCTTGAAGATGTTTCACTACTAATCCAAGAGGCTTGGGTAAGCATGGCTGGGTAATCTGTTTCGGGGCTCCCGGGGCAAAAACTTACTTTTGGGCGCATTTTCTCCAATTTCCCGAAAGGTACAATACACACGCACGCACACACATACCATAGATGGCAGCTGCGTACATTGACGAACAATTTCCCGAAAGGTACAATACCCACACACA
The DNA here is from genome assembly GCF_036324505.1 of Eleginops maclovinus. Lineage (NCBI taxonomy): Eukaryota > Metazoa > Chordata > Actinopteri > Perciformes > Eleginopidae > Eleginops > Eleginops maclovinus. The sequence goes on from NC_086354.1 coordinate 16,603,952, forward strand.
CACACACACACACACACACACACGCACATACCATAGATGGCAGCCTACGTACATTTGTTGCACAGAGCCCCGGAATCAGTCCTCCCATCCAGGAATACCACTTGGCGGGGTGTTTTTCAGTTTGTGTTAATTTTGTTGAAAACATCCCAAACACATTTGCAGGTGTTAAAATTGCCAAAATTCACATGCCACAGTGCTGCTCTGACTTTTGAATTTTTTGCTCGGTTGGAAATAAAAATGGGAACCTTTATTGACATACGCTATGAAATCCCCAGGATTAGACACTGGGGTTGCTCGAGTGGAAATCCTTTATCAATCAGGCTAAACTAAGAAATGCAATTTCCTGGACAGCGATTTGGCCTAATCCATAAAATGTTTTCAAAGGTTGTTTAGTCTGGGATTAAGTCTAGGACTGGGTTTCATCCATTTGAGCAACCGGTTGATTGGAACTCTTTGTAAATGTGCCCTTTAATGGAATATAAAGAGCCTCTTTAATTAAAAAAGCTTAATCTGTCATTTTTCTTGATAACGCTCTGTTAGTCATCATCACAGCAATTACCTTGGCCAGTTTTCTTGCCAGTGGCCATCATCAAGCCTCACTGTGGAGTGATATTGATGCTGCGGCAAAAGTCTGCTGTAGGCCTAAGAATGATGTAAATAGCAATAAGAAAAGTTGTTAATGTACTGTTGCACAACATGTATTGTGTACAACTGGACAAAACTGTTTTCCTTTTGAAACCTTGACGCTTACCTTTAACAGTATTGTTAATACACCAGTCATCAGACTGTTGTTGGAGCCTGGATGAGAGACTTGATTAAGGAGTTGAAATACATGAAGGATTGTCAATAGAATAAACTTCAGATCACTGAGATATGAAGACAACTGCAGAGACGCTATCTGTCTGTACTCTGATTTCAGTTATATTTTTAGCTATTTGTGTCAATGTGGAGGAGTGTCCCATTAACAAGATGTCCTGGGAATAGTTTTCTTTAGGTTCATTTGCAATGGTTTTCCATTTTCTAAAATCCTATCAAACATGCCTAATGTTCATTAGATGTTTTAAGATATTCTGCAACTAATTTAATAGATATGTGGATGTATGCATGCACACATATAAAGTAAAAAAGATCCCACAGTAAATGTATTACACTTTTTAGCCTCAAAGTGGCATCACACTTCTCAAAAGCAGGTTATGATTTCCGTTTGCCAAGTGTTGCATTGATGTACTGATATATTGCATTTTGAGAAATAACTGTGTTTTGAACTGAAACTGAAAAAGCTCCTGCTGACATCCATATTTCCAACTGAGAGTCCAATGTCAGAGCAAGGGCAGTCACCCAAATCCACTGCTACTCAAGAGGGGTGCTTGGGATTTCAAGAAAGGACTAATACGCCTGCACAATGGGACGTTGTGTGATCAGATAGCAATAGGGACGACACAGGGAGATACAAAAAGCACACAGACTGAAGCCTCACAGCACTCTGTCGGAATTGTGTGGTACCTCAGCAGCTCCTGGTACACACTGCATCTCTCTTGTAGTCGATTATCAAGGAGAGTGAGTAGAGTGCTCATCTAAGAGAAAGCACAGAATGATGATAATGCATCTTCCCAATGCTGCTAAAGCCAGATTTATTTCCTCATGGCCAGTGAGAAATAAAACACTGAATTATATTAATTAACACAGTTGTCATTGATTACATGCTGTCATGATGCAGCAGAAGTTAGGTAATACAGCTTTGGCGTTTTAATCCAAGAATCATGATGGGAAACAAAGTCATGATAAATAAACATTCATTAAATATGTAATGCATGCTGCTTTATGGAGGTTTACAGAGGTTTTTCAATGAGTTCTGAGTGTTTAAAGGCTGAACTGTGTGTGCATGGTTCTGGGGTCTGAATATGATTTGAGGAACTTGGCTTACAGTTGTCACTGTGGGCCACCTGTGCCAGGAAGAATGCCGCTGCTACTTCTGGCAAGTAAAGTCCCAACAATGTGCTCATTATTTTTCTAAACCATATCTGTGAATATGGATTAGAAACTGTTATAGACTTAGAAATGTTAGTCAATACCAACAGCTGTGTTGCTTACAGGGTATGTCGATATAAATTGCTGTTAATGTGGAATGCTGGTGTTTATAGAGTAGCTCAGTAAGTATTTACTAGTAGTAGATCTTGTGCCTAAATAAATCCTCATCTAAATACATCTGTGAAGCATGGAATAGGCCCAACTATGGCCTGTTCTTTTTTGTTTCTCTGCTTACAGAGTCACAGTGAAAGCATATAGGTTAAACACTGAGATCTGTATCTTTAGAAATGTTTAGACACTTATTATTTTCCCCTTATTCTGAGGCCTCTATCCTTAACACCTACAATTTCTACCATATAAAGTTCAAATACCAACCATTTCAAACCACCTCCACCAGACAGACATATTTGCAAATATATTTTATCCACTATATCAAGTTTAATAACACAAGTAAAATCTGAATTAAATCATCAACCGGATTTGACATTGTGCACCTTCGAATGTACACTTAAATTCTTTAAAAAATGTCAACCTGCAAAACTACACGGGGGAATTAACAAAGTGCAATACTTTCTGCTGTATGGTTGCCAATTAATGGATTCAGCAAGTGCCCCCTTGTCATAGCAGTTTAATGTGGATGCGCTGAAAAAGTAACCGGTAACTAAAGGGAGTCAAGGTGAATGGAGCAGAGCTGTATCATGCCGTTAAAAACACGGCATTGGTGAGATATAAGATGAGAAGACAGATACTACTCTCACTTGTTTCCTTTTATAGAGAGGGTGATTAGTTTGGCTTGGAAGCCAAGACTGGAAGCAGGATGAAATTGCTAGCTGGGCTCTTTTCAAAGTTCAAAAACGACTTTAAAGCTTACTATTGACTCATTTCTCAAAGGTCCTCCAACACTAAGCTCTTATTGGGCCTCTTTGATGTGATGTAACACAGATTAATCCAAACACCTGAAACGTGCAAACAGCCCCAATGTCAACTCGCCCAAGCTGGCCTTGATAAAAGGCTTACTTCTGATTTCCCATTCACTTTAAGATAATGTCAGATCCTCACACTGCAGCATCTGTAACAACTGAAGCACCTCTGTGTGAATCATGGAGAGTATCAGGTTTCAGCCATGTGTTGAAAAAGCCCTTCACATCACGTCTACGTCACAGGTTTATTCTTGGTAGTGTTGTAGTAACATACTTTTCCCCGAACAGATGCACGTCAGATAACGGGGCCTGCACATGTCACACCCTCAAAAGACTCCCTGTTATGTGATTAGCCCTATACAGTTTCTGTCATCTGCAGCCTCTGAGCATTCCTTCCATCCTCATTGAAATGCATTTTAACACAGCACCCGACTCTTGACCGTGGGTCAGTGGAGATGAGCAGAATTGGTGAGCTGTAAACAGAGCATTTGGAGGTCTGCGGGGTCAGAGTGCCATTTTTGAATCAGCCCTGCTGTCCTCTCCCTGCTGCAGCACTATGGCATGGCTTATTGAATGTGACGCTATCCTCCACAACAGAATGTCCTCCATTGTGCCATTGAACAAAGGCTCTCTCTCTCCCATTGATGGACAGCAACATTTTTTTCTTGTGTTTTGAATGTGGAAGGGTGGGGGTGAGCTGGTCAGGGATTTTTTTATAAAGAGTACCCTAATCTCTTATGGGCAGAGAGTGGAGGGTTGTTTTGTATCTGTTGTCTTCTGACATTGTTAATGGCCTGTGTGGAGTAGTTCTGATCTAATGTTTTATTGAATGGAAGATCCATTGATATTCTGTGCTCAGTGCCTTTTAAATCACTGGGTTTTCAATACTGAATAAAATATGTTCATCCCAGCCATACATGAACCTGTGGTTGTTCAGCATTAAGCAGCCTTATATATATACTTAAATGTAAAATGACCAAACTATAGAGTTTCTGAGAATATATCATGATGTTATATTGACAATTATAGATTATAACTAATATGGCCAATTGAGATGATGTAACTTCAATTAAATAAAAACATTTACTGTAATATGGGCATCACCAAAGATATACGATTATTGTTTTATCTGCAGCTCAACTGTGCTGCTTTACTCTCTCTTGAATGATACGTTTTTATGTTGTGCATTTTTTACAATTTGCTGAATCAATACATCTTCAAATACTTTCCATATTAATCAGTTTGTCTATAAAATCTCAGGAAAAATTGCAAGCCCAAGGTAGTGTATTTAAATGCCTTGTTTTGACTGTCAGTTGCTCCGACACCCTATACCGTATCTAAACACGTCACATCTCAACAAGCCATCATGTGTTTACTTAAACAATAAATAAATAATAGCTTCAAACTATTACAGCTCTACAATCAATTGATTTATGAAACCAGAACTTTGCAAATAAATGGATAATGTATATAACCTAATCATAACTCACAGTTTTAGTAGGGTTTTACGATATCTATATTTCCCTCTGATTTCATTTCCTTGTTTTTTTTATGCCTGAGACAATAAAATATGCCATAGGTTCTTGTTGTTTTTTTTTTTTCAATTTGTGCATCATCCGTATCCTATGGTGGAAGTGCTCATGTTTCCTGCCAGTGGGGTAGGACTGGAAGCAGATGGCTGCTGACAGAGGAAGGGGTTTGGAAAGCCGTGAGTGAGCAACAGATGGAAAGGCGCATATGCCTCCAAGTCCCCTCAGCCTGCCAGCAGTCCCGTGACTAACTGTGGGAAGATTCTGGCCTCATCCAGGTTGGGGATGGTTAGAGGATCATGGTGAAGAATGAAGTGTCTTCAGAATTGAAATGGTAATATGAGACCAGTTTTTTCTCTGGAAATTCCACTGTGGCAGGATTCAGATAACTTTTAATTGGGGATGACTGAAGAATAGTTGCAAAATATCAACGGCGCAAGAAGCATATTGTAATTGATAAAACCCTGTTTGAAAGGGCAAGCACTGATCTTATATTAGTTATTTAGGAAAAGAGGAAATCTCATACAGGGACTTTTCTGGTCCGCAAGGAGCTCATTTTCTTCACTGATGACGAAAATGCCGGATAAAGGAAGTGTTGCCTACAGTATGTGAGGACCATAATGCTGAATATGACTAAGCCAGCACACCGCTAGCTATAGTCTTATTGATAGAAGACAGCTATGCCTGCTCCCGGAGAGAAATATAATTGAGAACACGCGGGCTATTTAAAGGATTCAGGGCTGTGGAAATTCAATGTAATTCCCTAAAGAGCTCAGGGACATGTCACAGCGTTTCTGCTTCAGGCAATCCTTTAAGAGTTTGTTTCCGCATAAAGTTTGTGGCATGATACTTATAAGTTACTTTTTTTTTCTTCAGATTTCTGAATGAATTTTGTTGATCAAAAGGATGAAGGGCTGTGTCTCTATGTTGTACTTTTATCACAGCTTTTTCCTAACTGAGTGTAACCCTCATATCTTTAAAACAAATAGATATAAACCAGTTTTTGTGAGTATAAGTCAGTTCTTTCATGTCTTGCTGAAGCCCCCCTAAGGGTAGCCTCCTGTGGTGTGGTCTATAGTAGTTGAGGCTGTGCATGTAGCAGTTTGACATTTGCTCTCACTTGGCTGTTAATAGAATATCCTTACTCTATAAAACTTATCACTTCTTCTTCACAGTTTATTCTCATTTAACTGAGAATAGTGTAAGCGTTGTCAGCAGTGCTTTTCTGAGGTTGAACTTCTTGTCAGTACAGCTTGTTTAACATGTGCCAGCTGAGCGTTATCACCCAGGTCCTACATTCCTTTTGTAGATGTCATTGTTTTTGATGGTGTTGTGGCATGTCCTCTGGCCTTGTGCTTGCTGCCTTCAAAGGACTCTCTCAGGCAACATGCCAGGCACTTGTTTTCCCAGTTTGTTTGGGAAAAAGTATATGTAGTTGTAATTGTCAAAAGAAATACTGCAGTGGAAAGTTGATTTTTAATAAAGTATCTGCATCTGTTACTCATCTTACATCTGAGATATTTTTGCTCACTTGTTTTGGGAATCATAGCCAAACTCTTAAGTGGGGTTTGTTGTAAAGTGTTATTCTGTGGGAATCGCTTGTAGAGGAAATGTAATGTGACCCCCATTTATTGTTTATACGCCCATTTCCTGCTTTCCCCAGACTTGAATAACCCTAAAGTTGTTCCACTGCTGAATCCCCACTGGCCGTGACCCAGGATTCATGTCATGTGGTGGGGTATGTGAACTGCATACAGGGCCTCTAGGAACACCATCGCAGGCCCGTTTTGGACCCAACCTCTGAGGACAGGATATTGGCTCCAAGCTTTAAAGAACTCACTTCCTGTGACACTCTTTGGCTAAATGTTGTCCACTCTTTTCATGTCTAACTTTGTGTGTGTTTCCTTTGTGGGATTCAGAGTGCTCTTAAATTTCAGTTTGAATGGACCCTTTGGTCAGTGTTGCATAGACCAGATGCTGCCCACAATGTAGCCATAGTCAATGATTAATGTGATAACATTTTAAAACTATGAACATTTTAAAGTCTGAGTCATTTTGTTTCCATTTTGCTAGCAAATAATGACTTGTGGTAAGCAAAAATCGATAATGCATTACTCCCCTGTAGAATTTTGGGTCTAAGTTTATCATTGCACATTAAGCCTTAATTTTCCTACTTTTCTAGAGGCAAAATGGTTAATATCCCTTTTGTAAGGAATTTAATGACGTAAGTGCTGCAGTATTTGTATACATATGAATAAATCATGAATAACAGTGCAAGGAAGGATGCCCTCTGGCAACGAGACAGCACATTTATCTCACAGTTCAGCCAAAATTATAGCAGGCCACAACATGCCAGGACACAAGAGGCCAAGAGCAAACATAAGAAGGCAAAAACAAATCTGAATACGTAATTCATAAGTCATATTTTTATAACCTGCCAGTTAGGAGCTATGTTACTATGGAGATTTGGAAGAAAAAGATTACCAGAATGCTACAGTGTTCGCCAAGCACCATTTGGTCCTTTGTTTGAAATGCAGTGTGTCAAATAAGTGACAGTGCTGTAAACTGATCTTCTCCATCATTTTCTGTGTGAACGGACACTCTGCCGTGCCCGTTTGATATAAGCCCTTCAGTGTCTTGCTCAGGCCTGTCTCACAGCAGCTTCTCAATGGCTCCGGTTTGGAAGAGGAGATTTTCCTCATCCAGGAGTCTGGCGTGAAAAGTGCACTGTTCAGCAGCCTGACGCTGTTCTCAGGAGATGAGCTCTGCCTAAATTTGTCTTTGCAGACCGGCCTCGAATGAAATACTCCACAGCTGAAAGGGAGAAATTATGACACTTGTGTTGCCACACACTACATCTCAGGCCCTGTTGTGCTCTTGGGCCCATTCTGTTGTGAAATTGGACCAACTGGTGTCTAGAGATGCACCCTGCTGCTGTGTTAAAGCATAGTGAGCTGTTTGTAACCATTTTGCAAGATTTACTGGACATTTACTACATCAGCAAATTGTTTTTCTCAGTAGCACCGTGCTGATGTCTTGCAGCGCTCTGTGTTATTTTCCAAATACGAGTAGTTGCACAAAAAATATGTTTAAAGCCAGGGATAACTCACTTTGCGATTGTTTGTGTAGGGCCTCTCTGAAAATATTTACACTACTAAATTGTGGCTTTTCACACAATTGGCATCAAGAGACCCTCCACTATAAAAAAGGTATCTTCTGTTGTGTCAGAATCTGGCTTGGAATCGGGCTTTGGCCTTGAAAATAATTGGCAGCTAATGTAGCTCCAAGCTAATTCAAAGGTACATTTTGTCTGTTAACACAATAAAACAAATCTTCCCGTGGTCTCCTCATGCCAATAGGGCTTTTAGTAAATGGGACCCTTCGTTTAGCTGGCTGGCAAGTGAGAGCTTTTCCACGATTAATGGTCCACTTTCAAAACAAATCCTGTAGCCACACTCACTCACCCTCATGGATTGTCAGATGTCACGTTTGGGGAAAAGTCCATCTGACAAAAACCTTGGTTTAATCCATCAGGGCAAACACGGGTAATTTAGCATCAGCAGCAAGTGGAGCTGTCCTTGTGTCTGAAATGAGTCTTTTAGACAGAGAAGTGGGGAATTCAGTGAATCGTGTACTTTTGCAGTGTAAGAGCTCTTCTGATGCATCTTCTCCGGTGGTTGAGTGTAGTGTAGATCTGTTGGTGGATGGGTAGGCAGTGGCATGTTATGTAACACATGTAGGTGGCTGGAGTAGCTCTGCGTGAGCGTGTTTGTGTGTGTGGTGTGCATGTGGTACTATCTTGATGTGTGAATATCCCCACACACAGGCCTTTGACCTGACCTGGATGGGTGTCTGCTGAGTGCAATACCCCGAGGATATGGATGTAATGGGAGTTTCGGTTTGTGGGGGTGGTAGGGACAAGGTATTAGAGCAGTGTCATGTTGTGACTGAAGGTCAGGAATTGGGGTTGAGTTTGCAGTGTAGAAAAACCTCTTAACACTGCTTGTCTGGCAGAATCAAAATATACTATTTTAGGGGATTATAACCTTTTGTTTATACTCCAGCCTCTCAATATCTCTATAGCCTCTGTGCAGGTAATTGCCCCTGGATCACACTGACTGCTGGCCCAGACACCTTTGTTTGCAGCTGGGCCAGGACTAGACATCCTTATTTCTGACAAAGAAAGGTTTGGATATCATCAGATCAGTCCTCGGGGGATAGGTCCTTCTGTCATTATCTGATCCTGAGCTACTGATGTGGTATATTTTGAGAGATGGGATAATTCAGCAGTATATTATTGCTCCAAAACATCTACAAAAGTCTGTTTGCAGCATTGACTTCGCAGATGAGGGGCATTTAACCTTTCAGTTGCCTTATACGTTAACTCAATAACTTCCAATATCTATCGAGTTAGTGAAACACGTCCCAGCATGCACAGGATGAAATAATGCTTTGAGAAGTAACCTGTCTGTCATTAGACAACAACATACTGCAGACAAACACACTCACAATGAACAGAGGTCATTTCCACTCAACATGATCAGCATGTTCTCTCACCTGGGAACAATACGTTTTATGCTAACACAATTGGTCAATTAATTGGTTAACACAACTTTATGGACTTTATGGAATTTATGGACAAAGTTTAATTGAGAAAGAATTGAGAAAGTAGATGGCAGTAATTGTTCCGAGGTGCAATAGTTGGTTGCACCTTCCTCCACCATGCTATTAGTTTTGGTTTTCACGCCTTGATTCTTTGATTTTCTCGTACACATGTCTGGTTGGTCACAATGACTCAAAACACATCTTGACTGCAGGAGGAACTTAGCAGGCTATTAGATGATGCTCTGTGTGAATTAATTGGTATACTGATGAGTCATTAAAAATTCTTCTGGTTGCACATGACCAATGCTGAGCAATGCAACACCTTAGCCTGCACTGACTCAAGGACAGGGATAACTGCTGAAAGGCCAAACATGGTGTGGTTTTGATGACCATGAGTTATTGGAGATGGACTCCGACTAAGAAGAAGAAGAAGCACTATACACCTAATTTCTTCCAAAACATGGAAGCAGTTAGGCTTGTTTTGTTATTTCTACAGAGCCGTGTTTGAATATCCTGGATAATTTGTCCTCTTGTTTCCATCTGGAGAAAAAAAACACCCACTCTCACTAACATTTTTTTGTTGGATCCCTTTTTATAAAAACCTCTATGGCAAGGACTTCAAATGTTCTCTGTTAAGAATTTTATTTAAAAAAAAAAAACATCAAACATGTTCACGCAGTAGAGAAGCAAAGTTTATTCTTTTATGGTGTGATGGTTTGAATAGAAATGTCATTGTACTTGTCCTGGGTTATTCTGTCTGACTTAGGTGGGCAGAAACTTGCTGTTAATGCAAGACAGTGACAAAAACAAGTGTGACATGTCTGGTTCGGTGGCATTCATTTGAGATTCCTTATATGTCAGTTCTGTTTTTATCAGGTTTGATCGAAGCAAAGGGAGGAGGGGCTGGGATAGAAAAGATATATGAAGAATCCACTTACTCAATTAAGAATCTGATCGTCTGCTGATTTTGCCCACTGGAGATTGAACAGCACTACTAACGATGACCTAAATTCAATAAGGAGCAACTCTGATATATTTTGATGTGATGTTGCTGAACAAGAATGTCAATCTCATCTACAGTTTTATTCAAAAAGAACATATCGGTGTTGCATTTCGTTCAATGTTTCGGTTCAATTTTGAAACATAACAATAAAACGGATCCTCAGTCTGAAAGGAAAAGGTTGAATTTACCACTAAATGTTAACGTCTGACATCTTCGGTTTTTAGTTGTCTTACAGAAATGTGAAAATGTCAACCATCATACCTTGACAAGTTGTGTTTCTATGTGATGATTTTATGAATTATTCATTTCATATTTGAGATAGATTATTCAATTCCTTTATTGAGTTACCTTAGAAAGCTTGGATGTCACAGGCAAGTGTCAACAAACTGTCAACACACTAAACTTTCAACTGACACACTCATTATTATACTAATGAGACAAAACTTGGCTTGTTGATAATTCATTTTCAAAGTTGTCAAACTTTTGATCACATTGGCTCAAATAAAGAGAACAAAACAGAATAAATAATGATAAAAAACAGACATTTGTTGGCAGTATTCCCTTAAGTTATTGCTTAAATTGAAAAGAATGATTGTATGTATGCAACACTTTTGTCATCAGCTTTTTGTCCCCTTATATTTTGAGTAATTAAGATACCATGCAGTTATACGTCTGCTGAATTATGATAATGTGACATCAAAGAATCAAAGCTTGATTCAAATGAGCGAACACAATCCTTTGTGTTTTATCTGTTAGTTTACAGAATTGTAATCATTAGTGTTTCTAGTTAACATGTCCACCCTCAATTCTTGGTTTACCAAATGCAAATAGTTTGGCTGCTATCAATGTTCTTCACACATCTCTGGAATATGAATCTAGCAAGCAAGTCATAACTGCTTATTCATCCGTTCTCTGCTTTTCAAATATGAGTTTTCTTTGTCTCTGACAGAGAACAGATGCCTGTGAAACCCCAAGTTAAGGCGTCTGGTTTTGAATCCGACTATAACAGCAATATTTGTTTTATATTTCTGACTCAACAAATATTTAAATGTTTTTATTTTGGGGTGCATGTTCGTTGTCCATATTTTTTAATATTTCAAAAGGGGGTTGCCACTGACAAATTAGCAATATCTCACAATTGTTGCCAATGACAACCTGGCAACCGTTACTGTCGAGCCCGAATGTAATGCTTGACGTTGGTCACATACTCTTGAATGTGATGGATATGTTATTAATATGCTCAGGGGTCATGTACTACTAGATGTGGGTATACATATAGGCAGAGCAATATCATCGACTCATAATTGAAGACCTTTCTGTCTTTCTGAGTAACCAACTGATGTCTGATCTGATTTATATTCAGCTTCACATCTATCAAACTTCTCATTGATTTTCTTTTTCCTCTCCTTCATGCTCTCGCTGCCTTTGCCCAACCTTGATGGACACCAAACATCATGCAATTCTGCAGGTAAGCGTAAAAAATACAGACCAACATCAACTCGCAGTCAAATATATATTGTTTCATATCAGGACATACAGTTAAAATGTTTGTTTGAAGCTAGCCTTCCATACTGGACTGATTTATGTGTTTCACCATCTGCTCTTGGGATCCACAAGCAGAACAAGTCCTACCTCTTTGCCCTCTCACCCTCAGTAGTTTTAAAAGCCAGCTGTTATACAGTACTTGAGTATCAGTAAGGTTGTGCTTTGTTGCAATGGACATCTGGATATTGTGTTTGACAGCTAAACACAGTAAAAAGTTAATAAGAAGTACAAACATATTTGCTTTTAATAAGCTAAAATACAATACAGCCAATACAACGATAACCCTCCTAGTATGTTAACTTTCTTGATTTGGCATTCTAATCTGTTCAGAATAGATAAGAATCAAGCACTTTTTGGTTTGTGTACTGAATAGAAATATCCAGTGATCTAATTTCTGTCGTATGCTGTGTGAAAGGAGAGGCACATATGGCCCAGGGCAGGTTATAAGCAGGGCAGTACTGCTGATGAATTAAGAGGTCTTTTCTGGATCTTCTTCTAGAGCATGGGGATTGCTCATTATGATAACCTCCCAAAGAGGATCCCAGATGGGGATGCCATCCTTTCAGCTGGCCTACTTCTTTGCCACTCCTCACACGTAGCAATTGGTCCAATCCGCCTGCACCTCTTCTCTTGCTAAGCCAGCCATGTAATTATTGTGTACATTCTGGCGTTGCTGCAGTAGAGGATACTCTTCTGATGCAGAATTTCCATACAGTGAGCTTGTGTGGTCAAAGCCTGCCTCGAGTAATGGGAATGGCACTGTAAATTGTGTTCCTAATGTTAACTCAGTCATCTGTAAGATACGAGTAAAACAAGAACATTGTAGTAGTGGTAAAGCAACTGAAAATTAAAAAGTCTACTATACACAGGAACAACAAAATGTAACCAAAAATAAAGATTTCTCTCTTGGTTCCTATGACAACATGTTAAGCCAATTGATTTACCAGTAAAAATAATAGTCAGTGTTATTCACTTCTTATTTGAAAGGATGTATCAGAAACTGACTGAAAGCCCGTGATTTTAATCTTACTTGCGAGTAATAGTTTCATTGGTATCAACACAAAGTCCATTCATACCTCTATTTCATCATAATAATATCAATAATCGTATAATCTCAAGCTGGAATCCAAAATCAATAAACCTGGTATGTAATTCTTATCATATTGTTTTTATTTATTCTAACATGGTTGTAATGTGCAGCTATGTTGCAGCTCTGAACTTTGCTATTATCATTCATTATCTGCACTAAGTATTTGTCATCTGACATGTAGACTGACTCATGTGGTGTGTCACTCAAAACAACACCCACACCATTTTAGCTTTGAGTTTTAAGGACTGGTAGAGATCTCTACAGTCGTGCTGCAGTCAGGTATGAGATTCTGTGGTTTGAAGCTGTTTCAAGCTCTGCATAGCGCCTTCAGATTTGTTTGGAAGTTGTTTACGTCTTTTAATTACTCCCTGTCATCATGTTGACATGGACAGTTTGGACTTGGCAATAGCTGGCCACACAAACATCATCTTAAAAGGCATGTGTGATAAAAATCCACGATATGATGAATGGCAAATTGTGCACATGTTAGTCATATCAAATGTCATGGAAACAGTTTTGTGAAGAATGACCGAAACAACCCCCTACAGACATGTGATACTGCTTCTATTGAATCATGTGTACACGTGTCTAAATCAGATGATCCATGACTTTATCAAAATAAATCACAACAAAAGGGGACATTTTACTAACACAATTATACCTAACATCTGATTTCAAATCAAATTCATTCAGCCAGTTTTCTTTTCAGAATGTTCTTATTCAGCATTTGTAATTGCAAAGGACAGAACAAAAAGCCTAAAAATCTATCAACTGGAAACCATGATTAGTTAGTGCAGTATATTTTTCTTAATGTATTATCAATTCTGTATTTAGTAATCAACAAAGCCGTTTTCTTATTCTTGAATTTTTCGATTTGGCCACCAGGGGTTTGGAGGGCAGTGATTGAAAAACGTACACAGCCACCAAGTTAATAATGGAAGTGTAGACTATAGAGCTCCTGCGGTCACGTGACTTTTGGTTGGGAGCCACCATTTTGGCAGTCAACATGACCACCGGTGCCAGTGTTTTCTTACCGAGCGAGTATACTTCTCATTTTAATTCAAGTGAAATTCGGCTTTATAGTACAAAATTAGAGAGATTAAATATAAGCGACCCATATAATTCACCCGGTGTGCTTTTCAAGAGCATAACCTCCTGCTCTGAAGACGATGTACCCGACTTGCGCTACGCAGACATCCACAGCTATCTTGTAAGCTTTCCATCAGTGTACTCAGGAGACTCCCTCAGAGCGTACAAAAGCTTGGAGGCTTACAAATGGTGTCAGTCCGGCTTCGTAAACAACATTCAACTGTGGAGTCTTACATCCAAAAACTTCGGCATCATCACTGCAAGGGTAAGTATTAAATTATTCCAGTTTGATAGGCAGTGTCACGTTAGCAGATATCTTTGCCTGCTCTACTTTGTGCAGTTTAGCCTTCTGCCTTCTGTTAAAAACCTCCAGTCTCGTTTTATGTCTCCTCTTCTCTGGAGATGGAAGGTAATCGAAAATTGAGGGGATAAAATCCGGACTCAACGGATTATCACTCTTTCTCCCTACAAAATAAGAAGGAATATTTCAACACGGGTTTGTTTACCACTAGCTTGCTACAAGCTAACTTGCTAACTGGCTAGGCTGCGCCAGAGCCACACTTGTTGAGTTAAAAAGGGACATCACAGTGTCCGTTAGCTATAATAACTGGGTGCTACTTCTTAAATTAAACTAATTAAATTTAATTAAACTGACCAGAAACTTTTTGTAGCATTGTACTGTATTCCTTCACCCACCTGATATGAAGTGATCACTGCATAAGCGAAAGCCAACGGCCGGGGGGTCCCATCTTTCAGTCTTTTTCTGAAGGCTCCTGGCTCTTTTAATCGCTCCAATCCACTTCTCCCTCCTCTCCGCGTCTTTAGGAATGCGATAATACGATACACCTTTCTTTTTCCCACGCCTATTTGTGCAACCTGGTGCACAGCAGTTATCCACCATCCTTGACAGTCTGCCAGTGCCTGTCAATTTACTGCCGCGATGACTGCCAAAATGGCTGCCCCTGTCGTATCTCGTCACGTGACCAGCATATATGACATCATCTGCAGGAGCTCTATACCTAGCAAAACGGGGAACAACATTAGCATTTATTCGGGATCCTGTTTCTGGCAACTGGATGAATGTAAGTGCAATGTATTTTAAGCTCTGATTTTGGTCTTATCATAACCTTAAAAAAGTAACGTTATGTGTGTGTTTAGCTTGATAGGTAGCGCTACCTTAGCCAACGTTAGTCACAAACGCTAACGTTAGCTTTGTCTCCTGTAACGTTGAACGTAAATGACTCAATGAATGTGCATCGGTATACAGCGGGTTGAATAATGACCTAAACTATATTGTGTTGCGTGTCGATATTTGCGTACATTCAAAAACAAAACCACTTTGCATTTAATTGTTTTTGCAAAATGTTTGGAATCGATTATGCTAGTTGCTCTTTGAGGCTTTTGTTGATTTGTGCTGCATGCAAACGTCATCATTCTAACAACAAATGGAAAGCAGGTGTTACGTTTACTGGGGTCTTCATTTTAGATTAGCATGCTAACATTTGTTAATTTGTTAGCACTAAACATAAAATCAGCTGTGGTCGATTGAGCTGGGTGAGATAAGAGGTTCAGCCATATCTCTACAAAATGTCAGTCAAATCCAATATTTCTGTCCGGCCTAAAGACGTTGAACAACGGACCAATATTATTAGAAGGGTCTTTTTAGCCAGTACCATGCATTTACATGCCTTCATATTTGTGCATTTATCAATCAATTCATCAATTAGTTTGTAGTGACTGTAATACACATAATTCACCTCCTTCTAAAGTGTGGTTCTACACACTGTTGTTTCATGCCTGTAAGTATGACCGTTGGTTTATGCTTGAAAGTACAACTGTAAAAAGGGATCGTGGTCCCTTTAATTAATCTGTGTTTACGATGACGTGGAGCCCCATGCTTGTTGGTCAGGACAGCGCCATCTTGTTTTGTTAACTTTGACTGTGATTAAACGAGACACGCATTGGTGTGCTGAACTGTAATGAACGTCTCCTGCGTTTCATTACGATCTCCACAAGTTCATCAATAATCCTGCTTTTCTTTGTTTACATAAAGTTGTGGGTTAATGTCAAAGGCTACAAAATGACTTGACTTCTTATAATTATAATAATAATTTATCTATTAGTTGGTCTCAATTATAGATCCCCATTATAGGTGATTATAGAAGTCAAAAACCTAAATCTTTTCCATGTAACAAGCTGGAGCATAGTTTTGCTCTTTTGATTCCGGCTTTTAAAGAAACATGTCGATGGTCACACCTCCATACCCCTCTGGTTAAAATCACATGCTATTTTTTGAGATTTTCAAGCAGTATTTTTGAAAATTGCCTAATTTATTTAAGCACACATTGTAATACAATGCTTTGACTGATCAAAGGAGAACATTACTTTAAGTATGCTTTTATCAGTGATGTCTTTTTGTAACATCAGAGAGAGCTGTATCGGATGTAATCGTCTTGAAGACCAGAGGGTCAACAAAAGCATCTGGTGATGGAAGGCTCCTGTCTCTGTTTGCTTTTCCAGTCCTGTTTCGGCAATAAACTCTAACATTGAGGGATGTGACAAAGGTACATGGGCACTCTTTGTGTATGAATCTTTACTGGGGAACCTGTCGAGTGGCTCATGGCTTCTCCAATTTAATAGAGTTACACAAGATCTGAAGCCTCATAGTTAAAACAGGAGAGTCATAAATCAATCTGCACAGTAACAAAAGCGCAGCAATTTTGTGAGTTGTTCTCTGTGCTCTTATTTTTTCTTCTTCTTCTTTATCCTCAAATTCCCTTTCCCTCACTTTTTCCTTTATGTTTTCTGGGGAAGATAGAAATTACTGCACCGGAACATGATGGCCACATCCGTTCTTAAGTTTTGGCTCGCAGAGTATGTATGCTAATGATAGCAATTTGACTGAAAATGACAAAATAATATGCATTTCTTTGACCTTCTCATATCACCACTTTTCTTCTCACTTAATTTCTAAAGTGCAGTTCTCTCTAAGGCCATCATTTGTAGGCTCCAAACCTTTTTTGCAATAGTTGCCACTTTCCCTTTTCTCATCAGTTTTTTCCAAACAGTGGTGGGGGGGGGGGGGGAGAGGGGGGAGAGTCTCGGATTCTTTGTTTCCTACTATTTTCTTTGCATTCTTTCAGCATCACATTGCAGGATTTGGCAGGATCATCTCTTGAATGTCTTCCAAACGTTAGGGAATAAAATAGCTAATGCAACTCTTTCCATGCTAGTTGAATGTAGAGTTTTGGGCCAGACGATTCGCTTTGCCAGTCTTGGGAGTGTGAAATCTGCTGTGACATGCTCGCTCTCTTATGGTCTTTCTCTCTCTGTCTGCTGTCTCACATTAACTCCGCTACTCACTCATACTTTACTTATTCTGGTCTTTTCACTCTTTCTCTTGTTCTCATACAAAGATTTACTCAGGCCCTAAATTATTTCAAACTTTGGTTTCGACAATAATTATCTACACTAATGCTTGAGTCAAATTTGTTTTCAGCTTTAATGTTGTTTATGTTCTGATTTGCATGTTTTTAGCCAGCGCTGTTAATTTGTTGTTGTATAATTTAATGTGAATCACACTTGTACACGCTTTCTCTCTGATTTTATGCCTTAATATCTATTGAATAAAACAAAACAATGGCACTGTAAAGTAAAAGTAATCAAATCATTATTTTTCTGTAATACACTTTTTCAATTGGTACTCTGACAATGTTTTAATCGCTTTGAATTTACTGCATGTCATTTTACAAATAAACACCTTGCTCAAGCACAAAGACAGGGGGACCGTTAGCCTCCGTGGCCATGCCTGGCATAGTACAGGAGGAGGAGAATGGGACTCAGTCACCGGATGTGTAGTCAGGAACCAGTCATCACTCTCTTCCTAATCTCTCTGTTCACGCCCCTGTTCACCACCATCTGGAGAGGATGCCAGAGACTGGCCTGGTTGTAGAATTAGATTCACGGGCTCGGAGCTCCGCCAGGCTGGAGAGGAAAATCCTGTAGGGAAAGGGCCTTTTTGCAGTTCCCGCTTGTCTGCCCTGCGTCCTTGCTCTGTGGTATTGGACAGCAGCCTGCACTGCTGACGTAGGCTGCCCTGCCTCCCAATAAGACAGCATCCAGCTCATCTGGCATCCAAAACATGGCCATAAGAACCATTCATCTGACAGTGGATTAGTTAAAGGCCGCAGACAAGCATCACTTTGGGGACATATTGAAATTAAGCTCCACCCGGGATCAATGCCGTTATCGTGTAGTCGTGTTTTTTCATTCTTTGCTTTGCAGCTTCTTTTAGTAGCTTTAAAATACTTTTCTTTCCCATACTTCTTTTGAGGTAACCACCTGAATAAAGCAGTTAAGGTCAAAATCGAGGCAGAGGTGCCTAGACTCTTTCTCTGCTCTATTCCCCTGGAGAGCACTGAACTGCAGAAAGCTATATTTCTCCAAGTAATGAGAGTGCTAGCTTCCTAATACCTGGCTGCGAAAATAACGAGCTCAACGACGCACTGTGTTCATACTGTGTTCTGTACCTCAATATTGGCTGCCTTGTGCTGCACTCTTTATTAATAATGCTACTCTCTCTCTGCGGATAATGGAGAGTGCATCAGATAGTGTCAGTTTTGACCCTTTTGTCATATGATTCAGAAACGATTGGCTAATTGGTGATGTGAGCAGAGATGGAGAGTAAAGTAATCTCCTCTCCATGACTACCCATGTTTTTAATGCTTATAGTGAGTTAAAGTAAGTCACATCTTGTCTCTTACGCTGCGGTTGGTAAGCTAGATGGAATACAGGCTGCATGGAGAAATGATTTCACTCTGTGGACTGCTGGTGCCAAAACATCTGATTATCTGCTTTCCCTGCCGCAGTTTTCCATCATAACTACCGGTCAAACTAGTTGTAATAAGCTGGTTGCCACTACTTGTCCATAATAAACTGCAGTTTTGGGGGGGTGCCAGTGTTTGCTCACAATTTAGCAGCCTTGAATATGAGCCATGAGTCTCATCCCAGGAGAGGAGTGATCCTGACTGATGAACTGCCTCTGCCCCCCCCCCCAAAAAGTAATATGGGTCATAGCCATGATGGATCTTCAGACAGTAACACACATCAGTCAAGGCTAACCTGATTCTCATTTCAGTCAGATGGGTAGAAAATCATCATAAAGGTCCCTAATATTTTCCAAATTAGTTTTTTTTTTGAGCTTATTTCTTTAGTTTATGTTGATTTTCTTTCCATGTTCTGTTTCATCATTGAATGTCTAAATATGACTTTAAGCTCCTTCCGCACTCAGTTGGCTTAGTTATTTATTATTTTGCTGACTAATAAGTCACTTTATTCAAACCTATGTCTTCACAAAAATAGTTATCAGATTATAAAATACTCTGTGTGTGTTTTTGATTGCAGACACTCAGAAGTTGCTAATGCCCCCAAGTTAAAAAATAAATAAATACAGATGACATGACCTTAGTATTCACAGCAGTAGCTACAGTCCTGGGCAGCGCTTGTATCCAACTCCATCGTCATATTTTAACATTGTACAGCTTTAGGGATGGAAATGTGTCTTGCATAACTGTATTTTTTACTGCTCCCTAATTATGAAAGCTGTTTTCAGAAACAGTTTTCATTATTATGCCGCAGTATTTGATGTTTGAATTTGAATCTTGTCTAGACAGAAGAGTGAAAGGAAGGATTCATACGTGTTAGAAAAACATTAAAGCAAGTGTTTTTCTTTTCCCACATAACAATCAATGTTTTTTCTGACCTGAGGGATAAACAGTACCTGAATCTTCGGAATTGAATTTTTTTTTTCATCAAAATTAATTTACCAGGAAATTGCTGAAGTTAAGAAAGCGTAAACACATTCCTATTATATTAAGAACCTAAATACTACATATTATTTTATGGATTTAGACTGTACTTCCTCTCTGATCTATTCATCCGTGCAACCAGGCCTATACTAATCAGGGCCTGGCATGCCGCCTTGGCTTTGTACAATATGCGCGGCCATTGTTTGGTCATGTAGTGGTTTGTAAGAAAAACAGCATGGAGCAATATGGTTTGTCCTCCCATAATGTATCGTTGGTCTTTCACTGTGAAAGCAAGGTTGTTTTTTTTTCATCTACCTCCCTCCCACTCTGTCTTTCTCTCCGTCTCTCTCCCCCTCTCTTTCCTTTCTCTCACACTCTGCAAGGGTGAACGTGGGCGGCTGTACAGAGCATGACAGCAGTGCTCTGTTGAATGTAGACTAGAAATGAGGAATTAAGAAATACAACAGCCATGGAAACACTGAGAAAGTCTTTATAATGGTGCTTGTTTGTTTTTTTAAGACTGTTTATGTGCGATTGTTGAGCTTTTACTTCTGCTGCACCACCATTTTGTCTTGTTTGCTTTTAAGCCTCCCACTTTTTACAAGAGGTTGATTGCGAGCCTTTTTTTAATTGCAAGTGAAAGTCTTCAATTGATGTTGATTGTGTATACTCGTCTCCTCTTTGAACGTTATTTGAAAATATATATATATATCTTTTTTAGGATTTCTTCTCTATGATGTATTTTTTTGTCTCTTCATGCCAGGGGATGTTTGCATCCCACAAACCATTTGTCTCTGTGTTCGTCTTTTATATAAGCATCCTCTTTCTTCCACGACTGCACCCCTGCTGTGATTTGTGCAGTGAGGGGCTCGGCAACAGTGACACTGATGAGCACAGCATCAGCCTCCAGCCATGTGTGTGTGTGTGTGTGTGTGTGTGTGTGTGTGTGTGTGCCTGTGTGTGCCTGTGCTACATAGTGAGTTTGCCAGTGTGTGTCACGCCCCCCTTGACAGAGCATTGACATTGATGAATGCAACAGCAGCTGGGTTGAACTGAATGTTACTTGTTATTCTGTCTATCTTCCTCTGTTTTTTTAATTTGTATTATTTATTTTTCTCGCTGACCCAAGACAGCAGAAAGACCTTTTTCCAATTTTCATACCCATGTTATTTTGTGTTAGAGAGAGGAAGTGGTGTTGGTATTTTGAGAGTTTGCAGCATGGTCAAACTGGGCATGGAGTCGAGGCTGCCATGGCTTGCTGGGTGATAAGTGACTGTGCAAAAATCACCGTGGGCTGGATTAATATGTGGAGGGTTTTATGAAATTCCTCTAAAAATCAAATTAAGATAATGCAGCAGGCAGCTCATTCCAGGATTGATGTGTCTGCGGATTAATTCTATTGGAATACTAGCAGCGCTGTTACTTTGGAAAATGCTAGTCTCTGTAAAATGTGTCGGTAGTTTATGCCAAAGTGTAACAATTGAGTTTGTTTTTATAAATATTACCTACTAAGTAAGATGCACAACAGGAGAGACTCCTTTAAACCGCTCCTGTTAACTGAGGCAGATGTCATTTGCGTACTAAGTTGTTTTTGTTTTATAATTGATTTTTATCATGATCCGGGCTGTTTTCATTTCAGCTTCATTTCTGCACTTATGAATTGCAGCACAGTAATTGGATTTCAAATTATCCTCATATTTCTGAGCTATTTGAAGATGATGTCTATCCATTTTTTACAGCTCATGGCCTACTTTATGAACATAGAAGACTGGTAGTTTTATTAGCTCTGTAAGACATTGATAGAAAACAGCGCCTGGGTGTCATGTCAGATTAAGTTTTTTTTTTTGTTGAGCATGAGGTTTGCTCACAGAAGGAGACAGGCAGATGTGGAAATAGATTCATGAATTAATGGATGAATGAAAAATGAACTGTTGTGCAAGTGAAATGTAAAAGTGGTCTTGACACTTAAACAGGCGCTAGGGCTTTGAGGTTGCCTAGGCAACTGGTTGCCTGTGCAATGGATGGGCAAGTGGGCGTGGAGTCAACATTGGTTTGTGGGCCGGTGAGAGCGGAGGCTGACGATTGGCATACAGCATGTGCAGCACGAGGGCTTCATTGAGCTCATCCGACAGTGGTAGTGTTGACCCTCGTCCATCTGTTGGGAAATGAGGGTAACAACAACGTGACATGTTGGGAGTGCACACAGCCCTACCTTTGTGGCGCGCCGCAGCTGGAAGCCGACAGCAGTTTGTGAAAACATCACAATCAGGGACCACCTGGTGGAAGAGGCTTCTCTTTGTTTGGCCGCTGTTTATTTTAGATTACTGCGTTTCTGGAAGTAATTGTGTAGATGGTCAGCCTCGTTTGTCAAGAGCTGAAAGTTGTTACTGTCTAACAATGAGTGCTGAGAGGATGCGTTTATACATCGATTAGTGGACCAGCAACAATTTAGACAATTTGTTTATTAAGTCATAATATAAGAATACATTTGGAAAAAATGTATTGTTCCAGCTAATGAAAAGTAAAGAATATCAGCTGTTCTTTGTCTAGTCTGAGTTTATTTATATTGATTTTATTTGTAAAATGACTGATTGTTTAGCCATTTAAAGGGAAAGAATGTAACTCCACAAAATAAACTTTGTTGCTGCTCTGCCAGCAGTGTTCAACATGTTCTCATTTAATTGTTTTTTCTGTAAAATGACAGTAAATGGTGTCAAAAAATTCACAATTGGGTATATTAATCAGCTTTTTTAGCCCTACTGTAAAGAGTGAATCTTATATTTGCTTGAAAGCTTAATAAATTACTGTTAACTGCCACTATATGAAGAAATGTACAAGCAAAAAGAGATCCCCACAACAGTCCAGTTCCCCCCTTATCTCTCTGACACTTGCCAATAAGCTCTAAATCCCACAAATACTAGTGTATAGAAAAAACGCCGCCTTGTGTTAAAGGTCATGGATTGTGTGGTTTTGGCATTAGTACCATCTCTAACCACAGTGTAAACCCTACTGACCACACTCTGCCGTCTGTTTACACTTCCTGCGGCAAAATCAAAATGACAACCTGAACAATAAATGCCTATAAAAGGTAATGGATTAACAACAGCCATTTACATGTTCATGGTACGTTTATTAATGCAATGTATGAATAATGTTTGTTATGCAGTAAAAGCCTAATTAGCATTTGGTCCCTGTAGCATTTGATCTTTTGTGTTATTATACAGAGTGTGTGAGGACGTTGGCTGCCTTTCCTCCTGAATCATATAGACACCTCTTTTATTTGCAATTGAGCAGCATATCTTTGATGGCTAATTATTCACAAAATGTGCAGCCTCTCTGCTCCATTTCTCCCCAGTCACCTCAGCCATTTTGTTCTTACTTTGAGTGAGAGGCAGATCAACAGAGAGAGATTCCACTGTGGATGCGGAGTGCGTGGGCCACTACCCCACTGATGAGCTTCTTATGTAATATCCTTCTTCCAACCTCTCCGTGCACGCTGGTGGTGGATTGTCCACAGTGATCACAAGCTGGCTGATTTCACTCTTGTTTTGCTATGGCTTGCATTCAAAATCCATATTTTTTTGGAAGACTAAATATCTGCATATAAAACTTTAGACAAATATGATATTTAAGATTGTATCTATTTGTGATTAACAGGATTTCTATAAAGTTTGAGCAATGGTTACCATCGAAATATCGTGCATACAGTACAAGTTGGTGAAGGTATTCAAATTGAATTGCATCCGTAAAGGAGACCTACAGTCCCGGAACAAAATTAAGAGACCACTTCAGCATTATGAGTTTCTAGTCTTTGAGTTAAATGTTTTTTTTTGTTGTGTATTCTATAAACTGCTGACAATTTGTCAGTATTTAAACACTGGAGTGGCTGCCATATATAGAGATAAAGATTTCAGAACAATTTGGAGTGGTCTCTTACATTTTTCCGGAGCTGTATAGCTGCACACGTTTATGACTTGCTCCCTAAATATACTATTTAGCATTTTCCTGCAGCAACAGTGACCCCCCGTGGCGGCGCCCTGCCACTGCATACACACCGGCAGAGCTCTCTTTTTGACCTCTGATGTGAATCTCTGTTCAAACATTTCAGCTGACAGAGGAACAAAGTAGGAATGCCACATCAAATTGACGGGAGACTACAAAAGAGTCACCTCAACAAATGGAATTACCCATGAGCGCCAGATATAAGAGGGTGTCTGTTGTGTTGTGCCCGTCTCTGCGCAGTACGTGGGCAGAGCTTATGTTGGGATTTAGATGAATCTCCTCCGTTTATTGTGTCGAGGCAGTGCTTGGTTCTTGGCTAAAGTCAGATTAGCTATTTGTTTACTGTGCAGCTGTCCCTTCTCCAGGGGCTGTGCACAGATGCTATTATGTTTTCCTTATTATTTGTGGATCTGGAAGTCTATTCGGAGTATCTGGAAAAAGGCCAGTGTGCAATTATTGTACTCGCTCCTTATCACTTGACTGTGTATATTTCTTATTTATTTTGTGGCTTTGGTTGAGTGGATTGGGACAGTTTGAGGCACATTTCCCACATGACCTATATATTTAGTAGAAGATGACCTTTTTCTCACATTGAAGCTTTTTTTTGTCTTCTCTGCAGTAGTGTTATTTTTGTCACATATTCTGGAAAGATATGTTGGTAAGTAATAGAGAAGTCAATGCTTTAAAGGGCTGAAGTGTGACTTAGCCTGAAGTCACTTTATGTTGATGACACAGATGCTCATTAGGAAGTAGGAAAGCACAATAACAGATGATACGAATCAGTTAAAAAAACACTAGATGGAACACAATCTAAGCAATCAAGTTGAACCCCTGATGGCCTTCACATTAGCCACACCAGCTTGAAAAATATGATGTATGAGTAATGGTTTCCTCTGTTCTCTGGCCATAACATAAGCAGGAATTTCGTTTTTTATAATGCAAGCTTCAAGATGCTTGTTGACATTACTCGTGAGTGAGTAAGCCTTGAATACCTTGATAGATGTAAATGTTTCTCCAGGCCTTAGATCTCTTGCAGCGTGACTCATTAGTGGACCATTAGAAGATATGGTGACAAGGAACAGGATTACAGCAGAACACGCAGCTATTTACATGTGAAGAGAATAATTAGCAATCTCTCTCCCACATGTATGTATTATTAGAACGAGCGTCAGGAGAGGTAATTCACGGCCAGTGCCCTGCAAGATGCTAGCGAGTATAGCCGCTGGGTTAGATATGCGTTCTCTGCGGTGTTTGTTTCTTTCCGAATGTGCATGTGTCATGACTTTTCCAGTGTGTGCTTTCAAAGCAAAGTCTGCGAAAGTGAAAGCCAGCGCAAATGAGACTGAATCCCTGGCAGCAGCTGCTTATGTCAAGTATTTCGCAAGCAAACATGCATTTACCTCCTTACACAGTTTACACGGGGAGTTAATTTGCCTTTTGAGTAGCAGGAAATTAACATCTAGATTGACACCATATATGCTCAATCACTTGTTTATCCACACATTTTCCTATGTTTTTGCTTCTTTTGCACACTTATCCTGCTCGCTATTCATTTAAAGTAAATCAACATAATGTAGTTGTATAGCTCTCTAAGTTTGATGCCCATACAATCCTTGAATGTAATACATTTACAACCGTGGTGGACTGTGAAAGAGCATTTCCATTACTGACAGACTCACCGTCTCCAGCATCTTTAATAAGGAGAGAATTCATATCCGCTCATTAGAGAGCTTTGAGCTTACAACATCATAACTCCTTTTGATTTATACATTAGAATAAATCAATTCAGAAGCTTCTGATCACTTAGCTCAGGTTAACATGATGTGGATCCTTAGAATGGTCAGTCATTTTGACAGGAACTTTGGCAGGCTTTGTCTTCCAGCACACATTAGGGGCCAGCTTATCACTCGATGTCAGTAGAAGATTAAAGCAGAGTAGTGATGTCACCTGAATACAAGTAGATGTTCAGGTGGTACTTTGCTGATGATGAAACCATGTTATGGAAAGATAGTATCATGCTTCTTCATCTAGTAAGTGTTTTGAGAACGACCTGTTTCGGCTTGTTTTTTAATTTAAACTCCAGCAGTTTTTAATTGGCTTTCTGAGATGTTTATCATCCATCTGAACCTGTATGATGGTACCCAGTGCGTAATCATAGCATATTGTGATCGAAACAAACACAAAGTAATATAATCTTAAAGCACATTAGGGGTGAGAGAAATAAGTGTTACAGCATAGTATCGCAATACTTTGCAAGGCTATATTGTATCGATACACGGATGCCAAGTATCGATATTTTATTATTTAAACTTTTCATATTGCAAATCCAAAGTTTTGGTTAAAAATTGCTTTTTCAATCCATTAGATGGTACTGAGCTTTTTCTTGTGTGGTCATGGCCATGGGTTAAAAGTCAGTGGGATTGGCAAGAAGTTATTCAAAACAAAGCTGGAGCAAGAAATCAGAAATGTGCTGTATCGCAATATATCGTATCGCAACACTTAGCATATCGTAGAATCGCAATGCTATCGCATCGTGGCTTAAGTATCGCCATAGTATCGCATCATGGGGACACCTTAACCACAACATACCATCAGTGTACTGTGTCAAATGTAGTTTTCTTCTTGTGTGCAGATCTTGGTTATCATTCAGACAACGAACAGCTGAGGTATTGGATATCTTTCCTGGTCAGCAAAATACACTTAAAGATGCCATATTCAATATCTATTATCAATTCTACAGAGCGCCGGCTCTGCTCTGTAGCCTTTTGTTTTGTCATTCCTAAAGTTGCCCTCTGAATGCATCAGGCCTTCTGTTTACCTAGATGGACAAGGCTTGAGTTCTGAGGAAACAGACGCTTGTCGACATAATGCCGGCCAATCCTGCAGCTGTCATTATGATGAGGTGCAGAACTGACAGTGCTGCTGAGCTGATCTCCTTGGCATGCGGCAGCGGCGGCAATGCAATCACTTCAGACTGAACCCAAACAAAGAGCATGTGGGTCAAAAATACCAGCAAGCTACACAAGCTTTTTACCTTTTGATCCCCAAACACCGACCTTGACTGTTAAAACTGCCTCCCTCACACTAGAGGTGGAACAGGGGGAGGTTTGGGATCCCAGTTTATTTTTTGCACCATGCGGTATCTTTCCACCGCCAGCCTTGAAGCAGTAGAGCGCTGTAACACCTTTCAGCAGGTTTCTCCCCCCACATGCGCTCACACCTGTCTCTTCCTGGAGCCCAGAAATAGTGCACTGCAGCAGCATGCTACTCCGAGGGGCGGGCAGCCAAGTGACCTCAGAAAGTGTACTACCTATGGAGATGCCCGGGTAAAAATAGAATCTTCTCCGAGTGCTGTAAATCAGGCTGTGTGGGGGGGCTTCCCCTGAATTTGATTAATCGTGGAGTGTCTGCAGTTATTTATCATGCGGGGTTATGTAACCGAGAATCGCATTATAGAACGGCATCTTCCAGGGAGCAGATTTGTTTTCTAGTGGCAGTTATCTGTAAGGGTCTAGTTAAAGAACAGGTCTCCCTTCTCTTGGGGGATGCTGCTGATGCAGTGTTCAGCAGGCAAAGGGAGGATGAGAAGTTGTGGGCGGATAGATTGAGTTAAAGACGAAGAGACGCAGAAGAAGGAGGGAGGAGAAGGAGGAGGAGGAGGAGAACCTGGGGGAGATCACGGCTGTGTGTCATTTCTGCTGCTAAGGATTGTTTTCCAGTAGCCAAAACCGAAATCCTCAACTCATTAGGCTGCTTATTTCACTGTGGATTACAACGGGGAAGATATGGGGTTTATATAGAGTATGTTTGTGTGCTTTTGTGTATCATATTCAAACACTATCAACCTTGGTGGCAGTGGGAAAAATCAATTGCTGAAAAGTTAACATGGATTGAAAGTGTTGGAGGTTATGACACTTCAAATCTCAATGAGGTAGCAGCTGAATCATAATGTACCCTGCACATGCTCTGCATAGACAATATGTGCTATTAAGTGCATTCAAGAGGCCTCTGTTAAATTAAATATATAAACCCGAGGCACATCAGCATCTCAAGTGCCGACTATTTCACTCATGCTCATTAAATGGCCATTTATTGCAATTTAAATGTAATTTTCTTTGCTGCCAATGATTTGTTTCAGGTGGAAATGTGCTCCATAACTGAAATTAGTGCAGCTTAAGGCTTACTTCTGCAATTTTCTGCCTCCGTGATGCCACTAAAATACGAGATTTCATCATGTGAAGTGCCGAAGTGATGACTGCATCTTTCCTATGGATGTGTGCTTGAAGGTCTTAACTGTACTGCTGTGGCAGCTGCCTGCTTGGACATTTACCAAAGAGCTGACGAAGTTATTAAAGAAATGTATTTCGGTACAGCAGATATGTGTGCCTCCGTTAAATTGACTAGATTCTGACACTTCCAGAAGGGGAAAACTCCCCCCATTCTAATAAAGAAATGGCTTGTCAGCATTTGGTAGAATCCGATCTCCAGGCTGGATGTAAGTCTGAACAAGTAGAGCTGATCTCTTGTGGTGTTTAGATGGATATCAGTTAATATGAATTCCAAGTACATTTGATTCTTTCCCTTTACCACTTCCAAGTTGAATACACAGCACTTACCTCTTGATAATACATCTCAGAGTTTTATTTTGCGGCCTCTTGTTTCTTCAAAGAAACACAATTGGTTTGATAGCCAATAGTTTTGTGTGATGTTTATGCATCTATCAGTTGTCAGTGTCAAAACCTAACAAAGATTCTTCCGTGAATTTGAAATGGAGTCAGAGAAACTGTGCATTCAGCACACTGCGAGGCCCTGCGGAGAATCGTATCAGCAGTTTTGATATCCTCACATTTAACACAAAAAAAGGACAAGAAGGAACAATAATGCTAATATGACTGTTGTGTTTGTAAGTATGATAAGCTGTTGTTCCCAGCTAGTCCATTTCAGTGCTGTAATTTCCCGACTTGGTTGACATTATAACAAAAGCCCTCAGGCAGTCCTCATTTCTCGGAAGCCAAATTGCAGGAAAAATGGTCCAGCACCATCACTCAGTGGCTCCTCGTCCAGTTTAATCACATTCAGGTTTTTTCTGGTTCACCTCAACATGCTGCTCGTGCTTACCTCTTACTGGACTGAAACCATAATGAATTGTTTCCTCCTCCGATGTTCCTGCAAGGGACAGGATGATGTGTCATTATGTTAAGGGCACCTAAAAATGTCAAGAAGAGCGTGTAATGTAACTGTGCCATACTGACTTTGACAAATAGACCTGTCATAAACTTCACCAATTGGGGTACAGATGTTTTGCAGTGGCCTCTCCAGCCTCAACGTCTGTGTCATTCAGACAGTGTAGACGGCGACTGAGCCGGAACTAAGCCTCTGCGTCTGGCTGTCTGATGGAGGACATGTTCTCATGCAGAATACTTATGGCGTGTCATTTCAGATGGAGGTTCACAACATTTAGTATAAATGATTTACGTTATTCAATTTCATGCCTCAACCCCACTTCTGAAGCCATGGGGATGTTTCTGTGCAGGCCATAGGGAGGGGATTTATATCTGTCAATTTTCTTTTTAATTTATATTAAAAGGAATTGGAATTTTTGGAAACATTTTTAAATATACCTCTCTGTCCCCATCACTTTCCGTGCACCATGCCAGTGATTAGTTGCCGAGGTGCCCGTCACACTGTGTGCCATTTGACTTGAACCGGTGGAGCGTGGCTTAATTGTGAGTCACCTGTGGAACCCAATCTCCCACAGCTATTTCACAGGCTTTAAGACGTTCATTAGTCTCAAATATGCCAGCTAAATGAATATCACAACAATTAATCCCACGTTGAAAACAAAATCAATGATGCGTCACCATCCTGGTGCTGTTATCGGTTGGAAACTGATCACTAAACTGTACATGGCGTTGCATCAAGGGAGGAACTCTGGCTCTTTACTTTGTAAACTTGAGGTTCACAAGTGTTTTTTTATCTTGATGGAAACTAATAGTCCTGTGGTTTCATCAGCAGCTGCTCCTTAGGTTTGCATGCTATTAGCACTGGTGGGGGGAGTGTGAAGGTCTTCCTCCTGACTTCTTTGTAAAATGGTGTTGTCAGCTTCCTAGTGAAGCTCCCAGCTTATTGTCTCAGCATGTATGGGCGGCACAGGAACGGAGACAAAAGGCGTGGGAAATTACATAGGAGCCTGTGCCCAAATGTGTCTCTATTCCTGGCCATCTTTTTGGAACAGCACGATGAATAAAAACCTTTTAAAAGGAGTGAAAAAGAGAACAGAATAATATACTGTAGAGGTATGCCTTCTTCTAAAATCCAGTGGAAGGAAATCTTATTTTTGTTGTTGCATGTTTACCACAAAAAGAACCCTTTCAAATGTCTCATGTAAAGATGAGCATCTCCTGAGTACAAATCAGAACTAAAGTCCTATTGGCTCTAGTTTGTGAATTTACAGTGTCATAGCCAGATGACGTCAGTTTGTGGCTGACTAATGTTGTGATTGGCAGATCCATTTATTTTAACAACTGCAGTATTGTTACAACAGGATGGCGATCAAGGCCAGATGGTGTACTGTATGACAGATTCCATGTTGCTGTTACAGGGAGGAAACTGGAGGAAGAAGAGGATCCATAGAGCATGATCGCTTGAATCTTCAGCAAGTTATTTCGATTGTCAAAGCTCTAATTGTGAACTCTGACCTACCTCTGACTAGATCTGTGCTCTCTTGAGAAAATCAGTTTTACCAAAAATATTTGAACAAATACGTCATTATAGATGGGTAGACAATGGGTGGAAAATAGGTGCTTTCACATAATATTTACACAGTGATAATTTAGATAAATAATCAGCAACATGACTAAGTGGGAAAAGGCGAATAACAGAACATATCAAAATTGGTGGACTTGAATAGTCTTGTATCATAATATCGATTAATGTTGATATATTGCCCATTCCTCTGACTTCCCTTACCAAGCTGGTGCTTTACAGATATGTTAACTTGTTGCAGATTTAAAGTTAGCATTGGTCATTTTTTTTAAAGGATTTTTTCATTAAAATGAAGCATATTTCATCCCTGCCCCCTTATGATGAACTTTCAGATATCCTCTCTGTGCTACCGTGTAATAATACCAAAAATAATACTGATATTAGAACTCCTACATTAGAATAAAGATTGCAGAATGCAATACCACATCAAAGCTCTTACATAAATGCCAGTTTGAAGGCAGGTTTTCAAAAGATGACACCAGAAGTAAGCGGGGGTTTGCAAACTAATGTGTAGAGGAGGAGGAGGACTGGGAGCCACCAGCCCACACAAACCTGCCAGAGAAAAACTGTGCTTCTCTCCGCAGCCTCCTCCTACGTTCTCTCTCTGGTTATTTTGTCATCCTCTACAAACCAGTACATGCCTCCGTGTTTCCCCTGCCCATTCCCAGTTATTGAAATGTTTTACTGACCTTTTTCTGCGCTCAGTTGTTCCATTCTCTCCAGCCAAGTCTGCAAACCTCACTCACAGTTTTCTGCACCTTGGAGCTGTCCATCTGCCACATCAAACCAATAGTAACATATTGGCTGCAGGGTGGTAGTGATGACTGCACGACGCAATACTCATGAAGTCAAGTGTTCCGCCCATTCATCCACCCTTGCATGTTTGTAACATTTTCAGGTGCAAACACACACAGCTAAACACCGATCTGTGGGACCTTATGTTTATATAGTTTTCAGTCAGATGAAACAGGAGAATTAACACGGAGCATCTTGGATGTCAAACATTTTAATAAGAGGGCTTTGTGCAGCCTGGTTACGCAAAGAATACACTCCCTGTCACTGTCTCTCCTATTCAGTCTCATGCGTGCTCCCTCTTTCTCTCACACACGCAAGATATATCTCTCAAAACCTGAATTTTAGAGAGAGAAGCGTCTGGAATATTTTCACAACCTCCCACAGACGTCCTCGAACCTATCATTTTCTCTGCAGTGGAGCAATGGTGACGTATGCTCGTCGCTAGTGCAGCTGAATTTTAAAAAGCTCTACACCCACGCTCAATACCACTACTGCAAGCATAATTATCATAAACTTTCCCCGCTGTCTGTACTGCTTCTGTCTCTGTGTATGATTCTCCTGATTTATTCATTTGCAGATATTAATTCAGTGTCTATGCAGGAAGGGGGAAAGTGGTCTGGTAAATTGGTGTCGGTAGACCAGGGTGTAGTCAGTGTGGGGGGATTAAAAGCACATATTGGCTTATTTTCATAGTGTGTGTTTTTCTCTTAAGGGTACATGTGTTCTTGGCCTGCATGCACAGATGCACAGATTCACTGGCGTTGCACCCAAACTGCAGTTTACATTACATCTGTAAGTGATTCTGAATGTGGCATTTGGAAATAAACATTGTTTTGGTTCATTTGGGGATACACACCTCGTTTTAGTTTTCAGTTTAACAACCATCTCCCATGTGTTACTTTATCAAATTACAATTCGGATCTTTCAAGGGAATTAACTGTGTGATAGACCTGTTTTGTAATATTTTGGGAGAGTCGCATCAAGTGTTAATTTTGCCACAGAGCTGAATAGTCACACCCAGGAAAATATCAGTGTGCTCCAGAGGAACTCCCTTGTGACTGCCCACACTTATAATTAACTGTGATAATTTATTCCCCTTCTTGTATGTAGTAACAGATTTTTCCCCCTAGCTTAGTTGCCACAATAGCCTGATCAGTCAGAGAAAACCACGGTGTTATGTAATTTCATCATGATGTGGTAAAATAAAGAATCGTGGCCTCGTAAAGGGTTGCAATAACTTCTAAAGGGGTATTGCCCAGATTGACACTTGCATTTTTGAATCCATCATAACCAGCTTTCAAACCCTAACAATAACACCTGCATTAGTGATGTATTGTTCAGCTTTAATAATCCCCTCATAGTGAGCTAGCTCTTGACTTGTCGGCCAATTTTTGTACAGATATTCATTTGGTTTTTAGTCAGAAAACAGTAAGAAATACCTGTCAAAGATGGCCCAAATCTTCATCATTGCTTTTTTTATTTGACCAACAGCCCTGAAAGAAAAATATATTTTATATCATATAATTAAGAAATGGAACCCTAGGATATTTGGTCTTTTAGGTTTAAAAATGACCCTAACAACTAACAGTTTTTCCGACCATTGACGATCAGTCGTACAATAATCTACTATTGTAACATAATGCCTTTTTTTGAGTAAAGTATCCTAAGTAGGAGTGATTTTGGGCAGCGTTTACATGCTGTCTATGTACAGTATCTATGTATAAAATAGCCAAAGGTATAACTATAGTCTGCTATATTGGTAATAGCTTAACATTTTCTGGATCACTGTAATTTAATATTGGGAAGCAGATTTAAAATAGGAAGGCAAGAACATTAAATATCATTGTAACAGATACCAGATTTCATTAGAACATCAACAAATGTAATAATGCAGCCATAGAGTGACCTAATTTTGACTTTTGTTATTTGCAACTAAGACTATTTCTGAATAAAAGAAACACAGAATTGCAGTTTTCAGTGAACTGTAGTAGTTACGTCTTATTTTATGGCGCTTGAAATATCAAACTAAAATATGATATTGATTTTTGATCATACAGCCTAGATCTCTGTCTGCAGCCATCTGGAAATGCTCTGTGAGAATTGTATTGATATCATTGAAGTCTTTCTCAGCATTATTGTGTATTTTTTACAAAAGAAGCATGGATAATATGCATTGTGTGCTTGCAACCAGCTGAAATTGAAAATCCAAAAGATGGTTTCAGGAGTCATTCGGTGTGATTGAAGCCTCAGGCAGAATCTAGTACAGGGTTGGTAGCAATCCAGAGCTCATGTGTGGGGCTGTGGTGACGCCAATTGCTTTCTGACCCCAGTCCAGTGAGGTCAGAAGTCTCTTCAGCCAAGGACTTTTTCTGAGAACTTTTAAATAATTTCCTCCCTCTGTTATATGTTGATTTACACTCTCGTGTTCACACTTGGCTTGATCTAAAAGCGTGACATCAATACGTGGAACATTGACATTTTATTCCAATTAGAGCTGGTGAATCACTGCTGACTTTGGCACTGTTTTGTCATGCAAAGTGCTCTGAATTATGAAGATGACACGTGTATGTTACTATTTTCAAATAGTAGAACATGAGATGTTGTCTGTGCGACACTGAAGCATGCTGGATCCCTGTCAGGTGTGAACCATGCTGTTGTTTTGTGAATGAGGTCAGCAACACCTTGACAAAAAAAAATTAGGCAGTGTTTGAATACAACCACATACCAACCTTATGCTTATCATCCTAAGTCAGGTCGCTGCCCCTCAATGACTGTTCCTGCTACCCGTATTCTAGAAAGAGTGTACATATGTGCATGGCTGTCTTCCTCACGCTGACTCATGTTCAGATACTGACGAGGGGTTAGCAAGCTTTACTCGTGGCTTGGATGATTCATGCAATTTGCCAGACAACACCAGCGTTTGTCACACGTGGTGTCTGTGTCCTTATATAAACACACCAGTGCTGCCCTTCTGTGATGTCTGCCGTTTAAACCCATTTGTCCTGTGCCTCCTGCTTATAGGCGTTCAGAAGGTATCAGAACCGCTTAAATTGCTTAAGCCCTGAAGGTAATGGATGATACTGTGAAAACCTTTACCAATTCAGCCACTCGCTATCTCTGACTGCAGCATGGAGACATCCGGATTTCCAAAGTTTGCTTAAACTTTGACAAGACATTTCTCTCGAGCTTTTGAAGATGCTTCAAATTGGTATGTGGTTCCTTCATTTAGTTTAGTTTATGCTGTTGATTAACATAAGCTCTGATTGAATTCAATTAAGAGGAGCAAACATTCCGACAATATGATTAGGGACTGACATGTGTTTTTTAATAAAACAATATAGCTTTTCAGAATTACATTTGAGTGTTATTTCCCATTAGGTAACAAAAACTAAAATATTCCCTCTTGTATTCTAATTTACTTTATATAAGTGTGGTTCTTTTTCAATGTCATTTTGTATTTCAGGGCTCGTGATAGTCGATACAATTCATTTCAAAATATTTTTAAGGTGACAATGATAACACATATTTTAAGAAGTCTTTCAAACTTTTAAAAACGCCAAGACTTGGGAATTAAAGGACAAAGACATATCCGAGCCATGTTGTCAAAACAACTATGGTACGCTTATGTTTGTAACAGTGACACACACACTCAGATAAAGAGATAAATGGCTGAGACACACAGTATGATATCTGCACACAATCAGACTGATGTCTACCCACAGATACGAAGGAGGAGGGTAATTCAGGAACCTCAAAACATGCTAATCCAGTTTTTTTTTGAAAAACCCTCCCAGCTGCCATCAAGATACGGTTACAAGAGGCAGAAACATTTAGCTGCGGGACAGAGGAGGAGAGACGGGCATACAAGAGCCGCTCTGTTACCAAGTCAGCACTTCAGAATCACAGGATTTACCACAGCGCAGGTTTCCTCTGGACCAGCCGCAACGACGGAGACAACGGGATAGTGGATTAACTTTAATCCTATCAGTGTTTCTTATGTAGCACCCTGTTAGCCAACACCTGCATTCCGAATTAGCAAGAGGAAACGACTTCAAGTGCACCGTGACACTCAACCACTCCAGGCCACTTCCTCAGACTCTCCTGCAACTGCTCGGGCTTCTGCTGCTTACTACAGTATCAGGTCTGCATGAAGGAAATTCTCACAGCAAATCCTGAAAGTAGCAACTGAAGTGAGAAGAGGGAAGTGAAGAAATGACTAACTATTCAAACTGACAACTGATATTTCAGGCACCTGGATGTTTTTTCATTTTTGGTTAAATTGTGACTCATGGAGAAGTCGCTTTGAGGTTGACTATGTTGCTGTGCTTCGGGGGTCGTAGGCGAACTCGACACCACCGGATGCAATGGAACGAAAAGGACTGCTTGCTTGACGATGAGCCTCATATCATTACGAACCCTTGCTTCCTAGACACAGGTAAAGTCAAACACAGTGAGCTTTGACAGCTTAAATAACTGCACTTCACTGTCAAAGCATCTTTACGTTTTAATTAACTCCACTCAATACTTTCCTTGAAAACCGAAACATAGAAAACAAGATTTCCCTGATAGTGTAGGTATGATTGAAGTACACAGTAAAAAGTAAAGCCCTGGGTTTACTCGAACAAAATATTTGTAATATTTTCTATTCATCCAAAGTAACACCTCTGCTGATAAGAACACAAAAGGGTAAAAGCCACCAAGAAAACCTTGAATATCAATGCTCACACCTACTGTAAATCTTTAAAAATTGCAATGGCTATGATTTAGATGAGTTCAAATAATGTCATTTGGAGCACGTTTCCTTTTCAAACTAAATAAATGATAAGCGTTTCACGTAGTTGAAGTCTTTAGGGTGTTTTCTTTTGTAATGAAAAAAGTAGTTCAGAGTCCGGATGATGATCAGAATCCGCTTTTTGCAAAAACCTGCTGTGACACTTTGACTGCTAATTTCAGCTTCAGGGTTTTACTGGATTTCCCATAGCACTCTAAGAGTAGGCACTCAGTGTTGCAATTTTTGTTTCAGGTTTTCTCTGCCAAAATCCCTCATTAGCAGTAATGCTAGATCATAATGCACCTGGGTCTGGTTGTATAGGTTATAAAGAAAATGTTGTAATCTGAATACCTGGAGACGTTTTAATATAATATCCAAGTATTACAAGGTTCATATAGTCTTGTGTCAAAAAATAAATATATATACCGTATATAATATCAGTGGTAATGTTAACTAAAGTGATGTCAAAGCTACCTCAGGGAAAAATTCCCCATTTTCCAGTTTTCCTACCAGCATTATTCTCTTTTTGACCACATAGGGGCAGTGTTCCAGCCCAAACTGTACTAACTAGGGTGCTGCAGGGTTGAGCAGGTAAAATCTGGCTTGATTCAGATTATTCTTTTTTATATTTTACATGGCCATATATTTGATGGCCTCATTTCAGTTCTCTAAAGAATCATAAAGCACGACACCTGTAAAAAAGATAAAAATGAACAGGAAAATGTAAAGCCTGTTTGTCCCATTAAGCCTAAGCTCTCCCACTCTGTGTGGGCTGTGTAGTGGGAGCCACTGGAAGCGTGGTGTGTGGTTGTGTGGATAGTGCTACATGTTACTAACACAGGTTACATTCGCATATTTGGCTTTTTTTAGGTCCTGTAGTAAGAGGCAGGCATTTTTTTATGTGCAAGTTTCTCCCTTTTAAAAAGTTATTATGACTGTGCAACTAAAGGAGTGTAGTTATGCTAGTCCCTTTAATGTAATACAACTTGGTGGGCACTAAAATGTGGATAAATGAGCAAATTACTTTGTGTACACGATTCTCTCTTCTTCCATTAAAAATGGAAGAGTGTCTGGTCTTTGTGTTATGCCATTGGTCCGAAGACAAAGTGTCCTTTCATTGCTGGTAGTCTTTGTAGATTACAACAGTGTGTAATCTGCTCAGTCTTCTCTAAATCTCATGTTCACTGGTGTCTGTTTATGTCTCTGGGGGCTACTTGCAGCTCCAGAGGAATCAGGAGGGCGTGTTTAATGCCTGTGGGATCCATTCCTTGTTTTCCATGTGTCCCGGGGGTTGGAAGGCAGCTGAAAGTTCAAACAGAGACACACTCCCTCATGCGCTGCATGGCAAGAGCGCAGAGATTAAGGGGTTTGCCTGCAGCTCTAACAACAACGACTGCTCACACTGCAAAACTTGCCAAAGAGGAAGGGTGATTCAAGTTTTCTCAATGTGCAACTTTTGCAACTATTAGAGATAAAACTTTTTTGCCAAACGAGCAATGGATTTTTTTCTTTTGTTCATCTGCACATGCAAGACATGCTTAACTGAGTGTGGGGGAAAGGCAGCTACCATCTAAATGCCTGTTTGAGTCAGTGTGAATTAAGGAGCCAGAAGATGCAGGTGGCAGCGTGGTTTGTTTGAAGTTTTTTTTCCCATGTCAAAGGTGAAGGATTATGCCTGGCATAGGAATTTAGTCTTCAATTGAAGGATTTTAGGAGCTGAGTCTCAACAACTCCCAGGCAGAATGTGAACATTGGCTTTTGCTACAGGCTTGTGAATGAGGATGCATGTGTAAATCATTTCTGGGTGCCATGCTATTCCTTAGCAGTGGGACCGTAGATGTGACTCCAAGGAGTACAGCTATTGGCCAACAGCAGCAGGGGAAAACTGTTTACCACATCTCTGTAATCCTGAACGAAACACAGGAAGATGCACTGGTGTCAGGACTTGGAATGGGCCGGGTCACCCACACCTTGGTTGAGGATTGCCATCCAGGAGGAGAGATGATGAATGTAGTGCCAATGGAAAATAGCCCCAGGCTGGGCAGGGCACGGCAAGAGCTTGACAGGTGGCCCTCCCTGAGCCGCACAGGTAGAGCTGGGAGGCAAAGAGAGGAGGTAGTTGAGGAGGAGAATGAGGAGGAGTTGGAGGAAGTGGAGGAAAAAATGAAGACAGACAGGTTTTTGAAACAGCCCTGCAAAAACACAGGTAACTCCTCACAGCAAGGCAGAGACGCTGAAGAGTCAGTCGCTCAGACAGACACCCAGGCACAACACATCCAGAGCTCAACATTACGATCTGTCACCGTCCATGCTAAAGGGCTTGTCCTTGGGGGACATGGCACTGTTGCAGGACATAGTTCTCTGCCCCGGACTGTATTGCGAAGGACGCGCCAGGATGAAGCCCCACTGGGTAGGAGAACGGTGAGCATGTATGGCGACCCAGTCAAACAGCAAAGAGATTCTCAAACTGATCAAGAAAGGCGGCTGCGGAGGCCCAGGAGTGTGTGCATGCTGGCAGGCCCAGGTCCAGTCCTGTCGGAGCCCGGGAGCCAGCACCTCCTCAAGAGGGCAGGCATTTTGGACAGCAACCAGCAGAACAGGAGCAGGAAGGCTGAGCTGAGGGCTGTGGATGGCCTCAATCCTGCTCAGCGGCCTTTGTTTCCCGCAGAGGTGACCCCCAGGGTCAGCCAAAGGAACTGGAAGGCCAGGCCTGTCAGTATGACAGTGCTGGAGCTAAGAAAGAGGGGCTCTGATGATGAGATGGACAGCCAGAGGGGCGATGGAGTAGGCTTTCTCAAAGGGGGATTCCGTTGGAGGCTTTTTGGCAAAGCACCTCCTGATAAGAGCAAAGAGAAGGAAAGTGACAAAGATGCAAAATCTCCTCCCAAATCTTCTACATCTGATGCTCCAAAAAGTACACTGAGCTCCTTAAGACGGAGCCTCAGCTTGCGAATCAGGAGGACTCGGCCGCGGGAAAAAGTTACTTTAGGCTCTGAAAGGGAATTAAAGGAGTGCTCTCGGAATACATGTATGGCCGAGGAGACAACAATGCATCCACGGCCCTTCTCGTATCTCACAGGAAGAGCACTTCCAACTTCCAGTGAGCAGATTGAGGATGGGGGAATGCAGTACATTCAGTACCACAGCAGGGGGAAGGTCAAAGTAATGGAGGTACCCCTATGTCCAACAAAACTGTCTTCCAAACCAGTTCAGGAAGAACCAAGCATATGGCAGCTCATAGCCAACCGTTTCAGGCGGAAAGAGCAGCCATTCAGTGGCAAATGTGAAAACCAGCAGTCCCAGAGCAACAACACCGGCCAAGATCCCCTGGCAGAGAATAATAAGTCACTGCCAGTCGCCATAGAGACTCTGGCAGGCATTGACTCCCACAAAGGTCAAGGTAAGACCTGTAAGATTACTGAATTTATTTCTCAGCTCACTTCTCCATTTGCAGCCCTTTCTTCACTGTACAGAAAGTTTCAGCTCTTAAGAAAGACGGAAGTGCACTGTTTTTTTTTAGAATGACATGCAAATGAAAAACACATGGGGAATTGTGAGTTTGGATGGCGTTCAAAAACGTCTGGTTCCAGAGGTCCTTTTGGAATTTCTATTTTGGGCACTTCATTTCTCCAGTGTTTTTCAAGTGTGTAAGCACTACAGCAAATAATTTGCCTTGCATACAATTTTTGAATTTCAGTAAATGAGTAGGTAAGTACAGTTAAGTCAAATCAGCAGTGACTGATAAGGACACATTATAATGGCTTGTTTTACAGTGGTTTAACTGTGGTGTAATACAGCCCTAGTACTGTCTCTGATTTACCCACACACGGCCATGAGAGTACTGATAATGGTGTCTGCTGGCCTCACAGAGACACAGCTTAAAGCAGTAGCATTAAAGCAGTTAGGGACTGTAATGGGGATTTGTTTGGCAGCCTAGCAGGGCTAAATTAAGAGGGCTTACTTGCTATAATGATGGGGAGAAAGGAAGATGACTTAAGCACTGTGTTTAAAGGTTAACTCTGAAAGTGGAGTGTGTTTGTCCAGTTGCCTAGAAGACCAGGCAGAGAGACGCAAATATTTGTAACTATCTGAATTAATAGCTGTTTTTTTTACTACCTTTTTTGCATCCATTATCACCTCTTCACGTGAAGACCTGATTAGTTGTCCGTGACAACTTAATGACTTCGACTAATGTCATGTCGCACACATCCTGTATTTATTCGCAAAGCAGGTATTTCATTCTTATGCTAGCATAACACTCTAAATGGGTCCTGAGGTCAACTTTGTTCCTCTCCCAGTGTATTTGTATTCTCACATGACATGTTACCACGGATACCTATTCTTGTGGTTAAGTTCAAGTGGTATTTGTCCATTTATTCCCCAGCAGAGTCAGTCAGTCAGGCATTAGGAATGTAGGTGTGCCGATCAGTCTGAGTAAAGATAGGTGTTCAATGCCCTGGGCGGGTCTCTCTGCCTGTTGCTACCTGCCTAAGTGTTTGCTCCCAAATTAAATCCAGAAAGCTGAAGCCCAGCCCTCACAAATCTAAACACACACACACATGATCATACACACAGTCAGTTAAAGTGTTTCCTGATGATAACTTCTAAATGTGGTGAGGTTTGGGGGAAGGGAGATACAGGATGATGGGTATGAGGTGTGCAGACCGCGTCCCTACCCCCACCTGTGGATGAACAAAGCCTCTCTGTCGTACCCGTAGAGGCATGAGTGATCAGTGAACCGTGTGCTGAGATGGGGCTCTCTGGGGGTCTTTAGTTTGGAGGAGGGTGGCTATCCATGCGGTGTAGGTGGTCGGCAATACTCTTATCTTGTGAAGGTTGAAATACCGGGAATTAGTCTGTAGATATAACTCTGTAATAAGTATGTTTATAAGGTGACAGCAGGATCCAGTAGACAGAAAAGTGCTCACTGATGCGTATGTATTCTGACTTTACTTTGACTTCCCGTTAGCTGTTGATAATTTTAAGAAAATCCCCCATGTGCGTCATCCATTCTCCTTTAATTTCGAATCTGACTTGATAGTTATTCATAAGAATGGAATTCCCTTTGCTTTGTTCCCTTGCTATATTTCATTCACTTCTTCTGAAATCTTGGCAGCAATATTTATTTGATTAACTTCACCATGCAGTTGGAAATGTAATGCTTGCTTCACAATCTGCAGATAAATTAATTTAAAATATGCATTTGTCTATTTCCTTCAAACAAGCAGGGGTACGTTAGCAAGACTCCCAACATGTCATTATTTTCAACACAAATGGATGATTTCAATTATATTGGGACAAACCCTAACACTGTGATATTGACTTCTCACTTCTGGGGAAAAAAGGGGGACACCAAGATATTGAAAAGTCATTGTGAGCAAGAGTAGAGAAACACCTGATAACTCATATTTGATGTACCTCTGCACATCTCAGCTAGGGTATATTTTGTTCAATGGTATTGTGGTCAAGTATAAACACTCAAGCTTTTGTTTTTTGAAGTTGAATAGGGCATGCAATTTGTAATCCATCCTCTACTTTTTATGCTGTTTTGAGTATCAGAAAAGATAAATGGAACCCATTCTTCTCTTAACTCTAAATCACCCTGCATTCTTCTGCAAGATACCTTTTAAACCTAATTTGCGAATCTCCTGTTAAATGAGAATCTTGTTTGAACCCAGATGCCCAATTTATTTTCAGGGGAAATGATGAATGCCTGGCTGTTGGTAAACAACACAAGGCATTAAGAGTGTTAAGTAGGGCAGGCCAAACAGATCTCATTAGAGTGACATGGCATAAAGGTTTTTACCTAGTTGTCTGCCGATTGTATTCGTATCTTACTTTCTTCTGATCAAATCAAGAAGTTGGTGTTTGGGAGCGTAAAGGAACAGATATAAGAACTCGGAGTGGGTTGTGGTCTGTGGAAAAGGTTTTGGAGAGCGGCACACAATTGGAAGATGATACAGGATCGTTTTGTCAAGGCAGGCATGGTAAATGTAGTGACACAGAATGTTGGTTGGTCCTGAGGTTGGCATATAAGGGAACGACTAATTGCTAGCTGAAGTCTCACTCTATAATTTATGACAGTGGGAAAGCATTTTTGGAAATTTGGTGGAGAGTGGAAGTTTTGACCTCAAGGTTGTCCTCTCGTATTCCAAAAACCACTTCAAAATCACTCCACGTAAAAAAATGCCTGCATGTATGCACATGCACACACACTCAGAAAACCACTGTACGCACATAGTTTTTGCTAGCTTTGCATTTTCTTTTCTCATGAAATGGAATAAGTGGTGGTGGTGGTGGTGGTGGTGGGGGGGTGGTTGTTGGGTGATTGGGTGATTGTGCGTCGCTACCCTCAAACTGAATGGTCATTTTTATCTGAGTAGACATGAGCAGTGAAGTGAAAAATCTAACAAACAAGCTGGCAACGCAGTTTCCCCCTCACAGAGACAAAGACACCGGTGTCCTTTCAAAGCATCGCAAACGCAGGGGCTCTCTGTTTCCATAGGCATTTCTGGGACACGGTAATGTGGGGATGCTCATTTTTAAAGAATGACGTAACACAGAGCACATGGATTCAATTAGGGTTTTTTTTTTTTTTCCTGCATGGGACCGTACTGGTTGTTCTGTTTTTCATTTCATTTCATTTAACCTTTTACAGATGGTAATGGGTGTGTTTGTGAGAGGAAATGTATCAGAAGATTGGGTTAAAACACTTCTAATGCACATTAGGCACTGCCCAATTTTGTGTGTAAGCTCATCATTTCATCTTCCTTTCTTCTTGAAACATAAGTGGTGTTGTTATCCTTCAATAATTATGTATCTGCAGCAGACAAAGTGGGCAGCTTCCAATTACAGTATACAGTGTTTCCTTTAAATGACACTTAGTTTTCCTGCATTACGTATGGATTTGCCTTTTTGAAAAAATGATTGTGTGGACTCGGAAACAGGAGAAAAACATCTGGGCATCTGGCTGGTTTCTCTTTATTATGTTTCAAACACTAACTCTTTGTTGTTTAAGTCTATTTCTGTCTTTAGTGGTTCGTTGTTAATGTTGCATTGTTGCAGTAATAAGTGCTAAAGACTGGAACCTTTCAATGTGTTTGCCTAATTACTAGTTGTAAATGTTAACTTTTTTTCTACCCTCAAATTACTGGAAAATAACATACTATAAATAAAGATCACGATGTCAAGGTATAGGGATTGCAGCTGGAAATAATAAATCCCAACATAATGACAGGAAATCCAAGCAGCCTAATCTGATGCTGTCTGAGTGAACTGATACTGAATCAGATGGGTGTCTTCACTCTTGTTCAGACATGTCAAACCCACACAGAGAGGGCTTAACATGAGGCGTGCTGTTTAAAGACTACCCTGCTCCACACAATGCTTGCTGAAAGGCCCTTCTGTTAGGGATGAACTTTTCTCTTCACCCACAACAAGTGAGACACTTAGAGGAGCACAAGGCTCTTTGTGCATACAGGTCAGAAATAAGCAAACATTTTAGCAGGGGGTGTTTTTACTTGAATTGAAGTGGGGATAAGGAATGTTTGGCTCAGGTCTACGTTGCTATGAGTCATGCAGGCTTTTAGCATACATTTTGAAGATAAATTAGCAACATGTTTTTCGGTAAAGTGACAGTGGTTCCCTTACTCTTTATGCTGTCATTCTTTTTATATTAGCATCGCCTCAAGCTCAAAAGGAAACCATGATTGCTGCAACAAACAGGCTTACTGTAACGATGACTGCCTGTTTAGGGTGAGCACTTAAATTGTTGTGGTTTAGATTGGGGAGCGAGTATGGGGCTTTTACCTGGTATTACACACCTTGTCGCCTGGAGACATAGTCTACTCTCATGTTGTAGATGATATCTTCTTCTTGGGGGGTTCAGATGGTGAGAAAAAACATGATCCAGAACAGGAAGGTGGTCTTTGTTCTAATAGTTGTTATGACACATAATTGTGTACTCCATCCCTGTGGGAAACTGGCACTGCTAGTCATTTGTGTTTTTAGTTCTGAGAGTTTGTATTGTTCTTCATTGTGGCCTTTTTTTAAAGTGTGATTATCCAGTCAAAGTCTTTAAATGTCACTGCAAAATCCAAACGAGTTGAATCAAGCCTGGTAATGACTGTCTGTTGAAATGGATTAACTCAGTCCTGTTCAGGGATTGTACTGTGTTGAAACCTTAGATTGAAATGGGCTGCATAGGTTGTTCTTACCATAGGTATTTCACAATCCCTTCTAGGAAGTTGTGTCTGTTTATACGTTTTAAATATGTACTAATATGGATATGGGAAAATAAGTATGGGAGAAAATGGGAATATTTTGAATGAGTTTTGTTCAGGAATTTTACTTTTATATTGATCATTAAGCTGATTCTATTTACTGTCAGTTAAAAAAAGTAAACTAGCCATAAAACATTTTCTTTTTTTTGTCCTTTTGCTCCCCCAAAATAACTGTCAGGTGTTGCAGCTCTCATGCGTTATGTTGTTGATCTTTTTTCTGATACTATTGTTTGAATCCGCATTGGGATGGAAGTGGAATGGCAAAGATAAAAAGAAAGATTGCTTCGCCTGGAGGGCATGGTGTAAATAAAGGTTGAAAGTTTGCCAGTTTCAAAATGCTATATCCTTTT
Source organism: Eleginops maclovinus (assembly GCF_036324505.1). Lineage (NCBI taxonomy): Eukaryota > Metazoa > Chordata > Actinopteri > Perciformes > Eleginopidae > Eleginops > Eleginops maclovinus. The sequence goes on from NC_086354.1 coordinate 16,648,533, forward strand.
AACCATTTGACCTTTTTTACTTCAGTAAGCTTGGTACTGCAAGTCCACGGTAAACTGCTCCGAAGTTAGCTGTGAAGTTTTACTGTGCAGGAGATAAAAGATGACTGAAAAGACCAGATGAAATGACAATCTCGTAAAAGATCATCACAAACTTCTATCCGCCACTACGTCGAAGTGTACTACAAACCTGACCAGACTGTGGATGGGCTTTGTCAAACGATTCCCCGCTGAATCCACCACAAAACATGTTGCACACACTGTTGATGGTCTAGTATAAGCTTTGCCATCGTCCAATGGAAAACTCTGTTAATGCCATCTGTAGCTGGAGTCAAATTGGGTAAAACAGCTGGAAATATATTTCAATTCTGCTTGACTTAATTTTGGTTTTTGCCTTTTCCTTTATAGACTCTTTCGTCAACAGCCAGGAATGGACATTGAGTCGGTCAGTCCCAGAGCTGAAAGTGGTGAGTAACTTTTTTTGATATTTCTAACAGTCCGTTGAGGTTTCATCTTACTGGGCTATTTAAATGTCAATGGGAAAACTTGTTCTGTCCTTGTAATACTGGTTTTGCATATTAAAATGAGGGAGCAGTAGAGAGATTGGCTGGACTTTTCCCTTGGCATGTACTGGGGGATTTTTAATGAGATGCGTTGGCATGGAGATGCAGGGTGGCTTGCAGAAAAACGGGAAATGAGTGACAGTTTTGGGCTAGACTAGTGACACATCCTGGGTCTGATCCCACCCGCCAGTGAAGCACACACACTGCCAAATGCACAACTAACATCTTCACATGATTTAATGCCTTCTACCCATAAAGACTAGCAGGCTTTAGAAAGTGCTCTCTACCAATCTGACGGTTTAAATAATATTTCTGTGTTAGATGAATTAATTGTTGTGACGCCTTGCATAAGAGAAAACTTCAGTGAAATACAAAGGGGGGAAATTCACAAGTGGCTTCAAACACTTTAAATGCGTCTGTTTTCCTTTTTGTGCTTCTGAGGTGTTCATTGGCAGCTTCCACACAGGGGTTTGTTAAATGGACCTGGGAAGAATGAATAAAATGTCTCCAAATAGCAATCGTTCTTTTTTGCAAATGTTCAAAGACTTCTGTGAAGCGACAAGGTCATACTGAAAAGAAGGTCTTACGAAGCTTTTATTTAGAAATTCTTCTTGTTCATATCACAGTAATAATGACAAGAAGTGGGGTCAAAACACTTCCTCATGATTAGTTTAAATGATCAAAGGGTGAGAAAGCCTTTTAAACATTTGCTACAACAGTGAGCTGTACCAGGTTATTGTAGTTTCATAATGACTACCTAACTGTGGTCAAACCTTATTTCATTTCCCTCCTTTGATTATCAAGTCCGCACTTCAAATCCAAACCTCTACAAAGAGGAGTCAAAGTGTTGTACTGGTTAGTGCTGATACAGCGTTTAATTTTCATGAGGGCTATATACCAGCAGGTCACAAAGTCAAACCGTTAAAACAGCAGGAACACCGCTCCAGTGGTACGTTCAAAGTCGATTTTTGTTGACTCATTGCTTTCACTGCTAACTTAAAGCTTATTCATAGTCAATTCTGTTGGGGTACCACATGGTATATATATACACTTCAATTATAGAGAGGGGGTAGGCTGGGAAAGGCCTTAAACTGATATTTTCTCTTGTGCCTCAAACCTCCCTGTAATTAGAACCATACCTGACTTTAACACCCACTAATGATCTAAAGAAGAGGAGGGTGATGGTGGGTAGAGGAGAAGGAGGAGATGAGGCATGTTGCAGACTTTGTTCTTCCCAGACGTGCTGGCATCTTCAGCCCACCCTCCGCCATGCATCCCCCTGAAGGCACTGTAGCCAGGTCTGGTCTAGACACCAAGGAGAGGAAGCTGGGGGGGAGATTGCAACCAAACCGATGTTGGAGGACATTCCTCATAATGTTATAACCAGCCGGCGTAAATAAACAGATCGTGGTTTTCAGGGTTTTGTTCCTTAACTACAAACCAAATGTACTTTCCATTACTCCCCAACATTTTCTAAGTATTCAATGCGTTTCCTTTTTTTATTTTGTACCTTCAAGGCTGCAGTTTGTTTCAGTAAATGCTAGTATTGAAGGGAAATGTACTTGAAGAGAAGCGATCCATTTCAATAAAAATGAGTCACCTTTATATTTTGTATTTGCATGGTATTTACCGGCCAACCAACATGATATTTTCTATTCAGGTGTAACAGTTACTTAGGCATTTACATACAAAGAAACAAAGCAGTATTGTATTTTACAAGCCTTTGATTTACCAGTTTTGCTCTAATGATAAGGCTGTTTATAAGTAGAGGCTGTTTTGAAAACCTTTCCCAGGTGATGAACTTAAGAAAACTCAAACAACTGAGATTTGATACTGTTTGAAAAAGAAACAGCACATTTATTTAATTGTTTCCACATAGTTAACGTGAAATTCTTAAATATCTGATAATATAGATCTTGATGCTATCAAAAGGAAACAGTCGATAGATTATGAAACCGCTGCTATGGTTAAGATTGAATGTTCCGTCTTGACCCTGGAAGCAGCCGCTTGTCAACAACAAATCCTCACACACAAGCTCCAGTAACCTTGGGTTTCCGAAGCTTTAAACTGAATTTCGTGACCTTACTCAGTGGATAGAGTTGAAGTTTAAATCTCCGGAAACACTAACTGAGACGACCTTGTGCTGACACTTTTTCTCACGTCATCATTATTGTCCTTCAAGACCACATATGTTTCTGGTTTGTACCTGTCATGCTTTTCCTGTCAGAAATAATCACTGTATTTTGCTCTTCGCCTTACAGGGCATTGTGGGAAATCTGTCCAGTGGAAAGTCTGCTTTGGTCCACCGGTACTTGACAGGCACATATGTGCAGGAAGAGTCTCCTGAAGGTAAGAGTCTGCTGTTGGAAGTGTGGATTCAGAGGGGATTATACACGTCAGACACTCAAGCAATGTGTAAAGGGTTTAGAATAATGCAAAACCTTGACTGAATTTGAAACCGTTTCTTTCCATAGTGTCAGCCTCTCACAAATTAAGCGAAGCCTTGATGTTAGATTGCTTACAATCTGGTGTTTGAAAAGCATTTGATTAGGGAACTTATACAGAAGCCTGCAGGCTGGAAAATAAGTTTTCTTTTGTTCAAGCATTTTGGCAATGATTGCTATATTGTACCAATATTATGCTGAGAATATAAAGATATTTACATGACGCCTTATGAGAGTTTTTTCTAATAAGTTCATATTCAAATGTTGCATTTGGATAAAATCAAGCTTTGTGATGCCACCATTGATAATTGGCTTGATACATTCTTATAGATTTCTCTTATTTCTCCTCAAATGTGAATTGGCAAGATCATGACAAAGCATAACATTTCCAATGAGTATGCAAGGTTTTCTTGAAAAATATAGTATGAGGGCGCTAACGTCACTTCCAGGCAAAGTGACGTCCCCGCCCACTTTCCGGCAAAAGAATGCACTGGAGCAAAGCGCAAAATAATAGTTCTTCATGTCTCGGAGCTGCTGAGTCATATATTGCACCTCAAACAACAAATAAATCCATAGTTACGGTTTGTTTACTTCCTCTAAGAAAAAAGGTAGGTAAAAGAAGCAATTGAATTCAGAAATCACAGTTTAAGTGTAGGCCTGCTGCCTGCCAAAAATCCACAGATTGACCGGACATACATCCCCTATTTATTCGGAGCTCCATTAAAAAATATTTTAAAAAAAAGAAGCTGTCTTTGCCGTCTGACGTTTGTATTTCACACGGTTTTCATTATTTTGAACAGGAATATTGTTTTGTGGCAGCACGTTAACATTTTACGGCCTTATTACCCGGTTTAGAAAAACCCCTGAGTAAGGGCTGTGAAGATTACCGATTGTTAAAACTAAACGAAACCCTTTCTCATTTCTCAAGGACTGTAAATGTACCTTTTGTACAATAATCAGGGGCCGTTTACCTCCTGGATGTCCTGATGGAGAGCGAGGCAGTTAACCAAGCTTAGAAAGGTTCATTTCCAGAAAGAGACCCCTCGCCATTTCAATTCACTCTCGAGATTTCAAAGTTAGATTTTCTTACATTTATCAGCAAAATCATAATGAGAATGTCCCCCCTTCTGGCCTGACATGTTACTCTTCCTCTCAATCCAGAAGCATGTTAGCCAACCCAGAGTTAACTGATCATTTTTGAGTGGTTTGCAGTGTTTCTTTTTACTGTAATTAGAGGGAGGAGGAGACATGAAGCGCATAATTAGTTCCTGGCATTTTGCTGCACCGGGGGAGAAAAAAATCCTCATAGCTTAATTAGTCCTTGAGAAATCAATGTTGGAAATGCTAAAATAACAGAACAAGCATTTTTTGCTGTCATCTAGGAAACATGTCAGCTCAGATATGTCCATTGCAGCGTGCTGCTGTGATACAACATACCTTTCTCAAAATTAGCGGCTCTCTTTGTTTCATATCTGCTTTAATGGCTTCACTAAAAATTGAGTATTTAGTGCAGAAGCATTGCCCAGCAGAGGACGGTTCAGTGATGGCTGTTTCTTTAGTCATTTGTTCCTGGGCTTTTGCTATGATATCTGGGGAAAAAAGATACTGGGGTGTGTTTCCATAGCAACACCGGATGGAGCTCTGTTGGATTGTGGCTCTGTGTCAAGGTCTAAGCCTCCGTGTAAGCAGAGTATGCTTACTGCGTGTTAACCGTGCCTACCAACTTGCCGTCTCTCTGTAGGCTGTCCGCAACGTTGTTAGTCGCCTCTTTTTTTATGTAAGGCTGAGCAACACATTGAAATTATTCATAATCGCTTTTTCGTCGTGATGTAGAAAAGTGATAAAAGAGGTATGGTAGCCTGCCTCAGTCTTTTATTATTCAGAGCCCAGGATTTTTTTCTTTGGATGCATTGTATTGGCTCAGCTCTATATAAAGACAACAGCATCCTGGATGATTACACAACTGAAATGTTTACTTCAAATTCCACCCATGTTCACACCGGAGCTGCTCGCTTTCAGTACAGAAACTGATTTCAGAGAGACTTTCCATAATCTGTCGTGGCGTGTGAACGTGCTGCCAAGCGCAGTATTCTGATAAATCTTTGGTTTTCTGTATCATTCTGATCCAGTTTTTCTAACTGTGTAATGAGATCCTCCTCATCTTTTTCCCCTTTTTAGACAAGATTCAGAGACATGCAGACACATAGTTTCTCAGTCCTTTGTCTGAATCCCCAAAGCTCTGTGACTTGAGTTACAAAAAAAGAAGAAAGCTGGCTGGTGGTACGTGTGTGTCTCTCTGTTACACAACCAGTATGCAGAAGGACTTCAGAGGCTGTGCAAAAGGGAGAATCCCTTATTTGCCAAGCGGGCTAAAGTGGACTTAACGGGGTGGAAGTGTGGCTCAAGTGGATATGTATTGCTTGCTGAGACGGGAATACTGTCCGCCTATTAAAAATGACAGGGCTCGGCTACTGTATGGCCCTTACAGCTCCTCTGTGATGTAAGGTCTGTAGTTCTTGAAATGCAGGTTTGCAGAGAGAATCAAGAAGCTTGAAAGGCTGATCTCTGTGATCTCCAATCTCGGACTATTATCTAACCATATGAATAACTTGAATAACGTGTCTGCTTATGAAACTCCTAGGAAATCTGTAACAGGTGTACTTTTAGGCTGCGTTCACATCCACTGCACCATTAGTTTGATACATTTCCAAATCCTTCCCAGACTTTGTCAAATTGGTGCATTATTCAGTTTTGTCAATTGGCTTTCAGCATATTCTTACGTATTCATAAGGCACCATTTCACTCCTAGGGACATCTATATTCTTCCAACTTTCTCATTTGAATGTTTTTAATCTCTGCAGGAATCGCAAACTATTCAAATGATATGCTAAATCTAATTTACTGCATAGTTCTTCCACTGATCTCTTCTTTATCTGCAGCCAGCATTGCTAGCGGCAAGGAATATGCATTTCTATCAGAGAAGAAATTAAAAAGGGAGAAACTCAAGGCTGAACGGTGTTCGCTCCCCAGTAGTCTCTAGTGGACATGCTGTGACCCGAGGCGCGTCAGCAAAGACGTATTTTGCCTCTGATTTGATCTCCCATCGCCTCTTTTTTCCTTTAGTCTCCTTTCTGAAATTATCATCCTTGAATTATAATTTTATTGCAAGGTGTAGTGAGTTATGTTAATGCTGTGAAAACCAATGTTCTAACCCTCTGAAGCTCATGCAGAGAAGTGATGCACTGAACGTGCTGTCTGATTATGTTTTGGAAGAGAAAGTTAGGCCTCTCCAGGACTTGTGGCAGTGGCTCTGAACCTGTTCCTTCAGCAGCTGTGCATTAGACACGCTAAATGGCAATTTCTCGCCCACGTAATTGGCTCCAGCGAGACCTGGTTTCCTGTTGGCATATGATCGTAATGGCAACACATTCAGGGAACTAAATTGAGAATCGCACTTAGTCTCATACATGTCTTTACAAACTTTAAGAGCCATGTCGAACTGTGTTTTGGTATTACATTTGGTATTCAGAATGTCCTCATTGTTTTTGTGATTAATGAGTGTGAAATGTGTCTGCAGTCTTTTTCTGCTTGGGAACCCCCTGGTGGTCAGTTAATAACATCTTTCAAATTAAACAATTTCATCCTGCAGCAGCTATGGCCAGACTTTACAAGTTTATAAGAATGACCTTGAAACACAACTTTTTAATAAAAAATAATTATCAAATGTCTCTTCTTCAGGTGGACGGTTCAAGAAGGAAATTGTGGTGGATGGACAGAGCTACCTACTTCTGATCAGAGACGAGGGAGGGCCTCCAGAATTGCAGGTAAGGTGTATAACCATGATGCAGAATTTAATAATCAACAACACAATATTATCGTTCCTAAGTGAAAACGCAATAAATTCACATTGTGCTTTTCACCATTTCAATCCAAGCCCATAAAAGTGTGGCACTTTATAGGGAAAAATAATTAGAAGTATAGATTATTTTTCATTCAAATAAAGTCGGCCCGGTCATAAAATTGTCAGATCATATTTGTTACTTTTTGCCAGTCGATATAAACGTAATTGAATTATTTAAATGGGGGTATGATATTGTTTCTTATCGATCGCAGCTCGCTAAATCAAATCAAAATCATATCCTGGTAGATTTTGTGAGTTTAAAAGTTGTATAGGTGTCCAAAGAATCAATATAATGTTGTGTTTTGAATCCCAGTAAGAGTGTTAATCCTGAAAAAACGTCTCTTAACGCCAAAGCTGCAAGATGTGTCAGACAGAAACTGTCATGCAGGCGAGAACTGTTAGAGACAGACCATTGCTTCTCTGCAGGACAGTTTGGAGCAGCGTGACAGCACTCTGTGCCTGTTCTTTCAAAAGCACTTAAGGGGCAACAACAGATCAATGAGTAAGCCCAGCCAAAACATTTTTGGTAGTCAAATTCTGCACCTGATCTCCCTGTGCGTACTTGAAGAATTAAGATTAATAGAGCTACCTTTTTGAAAAAAGTTGGCTTCACTAAGTTTGATGCAATTTCTATAGTCATTCTGACACTAAACAATACCTTCTGAGCGGCGTCTACCCGGTGAACACACTGAGGCACTTATCTTTCACGAGCCAGATATTTCCTTCAGGAGTTAGTTGAGACTAAAAATAGCTGATGGTGAAATAAACAACTCTAAAGGTTTTTTGTGTCTGCCTAATGTATAAACACATTCACAGTATCAACCTAAAAGATTGGTGTGTTGTTGTAACTCTTGTGAATGCATGTTTTAGTACAGTACTTAAGTAATATTGTTACCAGTCACATGTCATCTCAGTGTGATTTGACCTTGCACTTCCATTAGCAGCTACTGATACCTACCCTGGCAAATCTCCAGATGTACACTTGCATTACGCTCTGTGAGATTAGGGAATATAAATGTGTTTGGTTCAGTTTTAAGCTGCCTGTGTAATTAGTGGCGTAATTAAAGGTCTCCATTATGTTCACACTGACAGGAGGTTGAGCAGAGTTGTTGCTTGGAGGCTTGATTTGCCATTCATACCTTATGGGGGTTTGGGTGAGGTGAAAGCTCGATGGACATGGAGGCAGTGCGGGGGGGGGGGGGGGAATAGTTATCCCTTGATTGTCACTGCAAGCACTACTCTGTAGCCTCTTTCCTACAATGCATGGTGATTAGGATTGATTTCCTGCGCTAAAGGGAACCATCTCTCCCCAGTTTGATCATAAACTTTGCATGGATTGTGAATATATGAGATGAGCAAATACAAACATTCCCAGATTATGATAGCAGTGGGAGTACAGAAAATAGATGAAATGCAGTGGTTGTGTTTAATCAGTCACTTTTATGTCGCCGAAAATCATTTCTTTGCCTATGATCAAGAACTCACCATGGCTGTCGCTACACTGCCCCCTTCTGACTGTATGTATAAACTTCACTGAAATGAAGGCCGGCAACACATAACAGTTAAACTGTCCGCATGCAAATACATAGCCAATTTCAGGGAGCTATTAAAAGAACAAATTACATTCATTAAAAATGTGTTTTAAGACATCATTTAAAAAAATAATTTCCAACAAAAAAGTCTTAATTGCATTGCTAAAAGCTATTACACTGACGTCTTTCCTTCTAGGATCTATGAATACGCTAATGTTATACATCTTAAAGTTGTCTACTGCACAGAAAATGGACTTAGTTGCACGGAGACACTTAACTTTGAAAAGTCCCACTGATTACTGGAGCTAAAGTTTCTGCGTGCTACATCCTGATTGGCTTCCAAACTAGTTTTGATGTGGGATGTTGTTGGTGCTCACACTTCTTAAACTCCTAATGAAAGTGAGCAAAGACAAACATAACCTTTCCAGCAGATGGATGATGAACAGTCTACTCATTCTGCAGAGTGAAGCTGAACATTCAAATAGCAAAAAAGCAATGTTTCCCAGACAATAAATATCTGTAGTGTGAATGCTCTTGTGCAATCATGAGCCAGCTTATATTTCACACTGCTGCCTTCAACATATCCCTTTTGTTCCGTCCTCAGTTTGCTGCCTGGGTGGATGCGGTGGTTTTCGTCTTCAGCCTGGAGGATGAGATCAGCTTCCAGACAGTCTACAATTACTTCTTGCGCCTATCCAGCTACAGGAACACAGCTGAGGTCCCCATGGTCCTCGTTGGAACACAGGGTGATTGCCCCCTACATCTGATTCACGTTTATTCTGGATATTGCCATGATGTAGCTCTACATTCTCTAACATTATCTTTACACAACAAGACCGAAACGGACACTGATTTGTCGCATTAACAAGTTTTATATACCCTAGCTTAATTCTGTGTGCGTCTTTGTTGCTTAAAAACTCAGAGAAGACATCAGTGAGCCGCGCTGTCGCAGTGGGTGACATGTGTTCTCGTTACAGTGAACATGGGCTCTGTAGTTTATTTTTAGTTAATCTACACACACCCTCCTGCTGCCGGAGTAACACACTAGCAAATCCAATGTGCATTAATCTGCAGCTGAAAATGTTCCCAACAACTTACTCCTCTTCTAGTAAAGTTTCTTTTAAACGACAGCGCCCATATGTGAAAAGGAATTACTGTTCAAATGAAAAGTCTGAAATTTGTATTTCTTTTGTATATTTCCAGCCTCATCATTTAAGTGAAATCGTTGTGTGATATGTGTTCCTCCTCTCCCAGATGCCATCAGTGCTGCCAACCCCAGAGTGATCGATGACTCGCGAGCCAGAAAGCTTTCAAACGACCTGAAGCGCTGCACATATTATGAGACCTGCTCTACCTATGGCCTGAATGTGGAGCGCGTCTTCCAGGACGGTGAGAGGGGCGCCAAAAACGTTTTTACAAATTGGATAAACAGGAAGTACATGGTGACGATTTTGTCACTTCTGTCAAACATGGGTAGAAGTTGTTAAAGTTGTTCTTCTCTTCACTCATTGTGAAGTACTTCCTGCTGTTCCTGAGTTATTGTTAGCATCACGCGTTAATGCCTGTGCATGCATGACTCATGTGGAGTGGTTTACAGGCACATTAATATGCAGTTTGCTCAGCTGCAATGATTGGCAGTATACTTTGTGAACAGTAACATTAACAGGCTCACTTAGAATAATAACACACCAGGCATTTTCAATGAAACACAATATTCAAACACTATAATTATTAATCATGGAGGCTAAAATCATGATTTCAATGTGAGCCTCTAAGCTAGCAGTTAATCTTCATTTGTTTATGAATGGGGAAATGCTTTCTTAATGTCTCTTAAAAAGTATATGGAAACTAGAGTTTTTCCCGCATCCATAATTGAAGTCATGAAACTGTCATTTGGAAACTTGGCTGCTTTAACTCTGGCACATTATCCCCTAAGGCTGCAGCTCTTTTCAAAGCCTGTCATCCCTACACAAAACATCTGAATATGTAACAAAACGTTCACTTTGCATGTCATTGACTTGATGCACAGGCACGTTGTCTTCTCTCCTTGCCGTAATTGCTTCCTGAAGTCCAATTTGAAATAATTAAACAAGATGAAGGAGCTCCGGCTGCTTGGCGACGTCGCTCTGTATCTGTTGCCTTCTCTGGATTTGCCATGCTAGCAGAAGGCAGCCGGGCGTTATGGTCCCAGCTGTCGGCGTAACATCAAATCATCTCTCTTTCCCCCTGGTGCTAATTCACGTCACGAACATCTCCACCCCTCCCTCGCGCTCCACCCAGTCCCTCACCGGTGTGTGCCGCGTATTAAATGCAGGTCGCACCAGTTGCATGGCAAATCAGGTTGTTCAGATGGGGACAATAGTCTCATTTGGCTAACAGCTCTCTGTAGAGCTCACTGAATGACACCAAAAAAATTGCAGGCATAATTTGGTATGATTACTTTTCTTGGAAATAGAGGTACTTTTCCCCCCAGGAGATCTGTGTGAGCCACCTTGCAGTATGTTGCTTATTACCTGACTGGAAAACAAATGGCGCGAGGTGCTTGTGATAATGTGCTCATATGCTTCCTCGTCTGGCTGGAATTAGCTTTGCTTATTTTGTTGAACTCCATTTGCTTAATATTCTGTTGGTGTTCTGTCTATAAAGCAACAACAGAAAAATACTGTTCTGTTTTTAAGCACTCAAGGAAGACTATGTTGAAATGTTCCGTGCATATGTGCTGAACTTTATAACGCCATAGCTGCCCTTAGTTTTCTTAGCTTACTCTCTTCCCTAATTAAGTTAACAATTGTTTATTTACAACTTACTACTTTTAGACAATTTGATTATTACATTTCTTTGTAGTGAGAATGACACCTTTTAAAGAAAATGCTTAAAAAAACATCACGCTCGAATGGACTGAGAGTCTATATTTGTACATTTGTGGTATAGTGACTTCCTTCTCCACATCTTCTGATTATCGTCAGTAACCATTTATCACAATATCCCTATATATTCCTAAACAAAAGTCATGATCCAAGTCATAATAATAACAACTCTGATTTATATAGCGCCTTTCGAGAAACCCACGGACGCTTAACGATAGGACGAAGGGCCGTAGGGGGGACGGAAAGGAGAACGGTCAAACAAGAGGCACGAGAAAATAAGAAGATACAAAACAGAAATAAACAAAGTCCTGGTCACATAAATGTAGAGGAGAGAGATTAACTGACAAACAGATGTGTTTTGAGCACTTTTTTGAAAATGTCCACAGTCATTTCGAACTCTGGATCAACAGAAGATAGGTTATGTTTATGATTGGTTAATGTTTTCCGCAGATGCATATTTAAAAAAAATGTAATTTGAGCTTTAAGAAGTGTGATAGTGTTCATCTCAGAAAGAAGAAATGTAGTAACTATCCAGAGGAACGTGTTTTAATCGGGTTTCTTGTTGTTGTTGCTCCGTAACCGATCTCCAAATTCCTTTTTAATAAAAAGATTTCTATCAGGAGTCATTTGACAGGATTAATGAACAGTGTGTTACTGTGTCTCTCTTCTCCAGTTGCCCAGAAGGTTGTGGCCATGAGGAAAAAGCAGCAGCTCTCTATTGGTCCATGCAAATCTCTCCCCAACTCTCCTAGCCACTCTTCAGTCCCCGCTGCAGCTATCCCCTCTGTTCACATCAACCAGGTAAACTCAAATCATCTCAGACGGCACACTGTTTTTAGACCCTTCTCATAATGACAACGTCTTTTATCCGTGCGGGAAAATAAAAAGAATGTCCCTCAGTATCAATACTCTCTGACATTCAATCTCTCCATCTTCTCGTCCTACCTCCCTTCTTCTGTTTCTGTCATTTCCTCTTAATTTCTCTTGTTCCCCAGGCGGCCAATGGTGGGGGTGCGTTCAGCGACTACTCCTCCTCCGTTCCCTCCACCCCCAGCATAAGTCAGCGGGAGATGCGCATTGAGACCATCGCTTCCTCCAACACGCCCACGCCCATCCGCAAGCAGTCAAAGCGCCGCTCCAACATTTTCACAGTAAGTATGCGACAGCTGATGCAAAGCAACACCCACTCACACTACTAGAAGGCATGTTGCCAAGCACACTTTGTCCACCAGAGGGAGACGGGTAGCTCCAAATGCATCAAAGCCACTTCTCCTGCCTCCCATGCAGGCAAAGAAAGCGTCTTGTTCACACAGCACAAAGGGCAAAGGAGAATAGAAATTAAATTAGATCCCCAAATATGCTCGAGAAGTATAAACCCTTCTTTCAAAGCAAATACTAAAGATAAACACTGTGGAAAACAACTCTTTTCATGTCCTTTTTCTTTTCCAATTGGATGTAGTAAGTGCCCATGGATTTAGTTCTCATCTCACCCATAACTAGGCCCTCTGCACTTTCTTAATGTTTGACCTCCCTCCCCCTCCCCCTCTTATTTTTACTAGATCCTTTCTTTGCAGTGATTTCCCTTTTTGGGAGGAGACAGCAGCAACAAACCGCCTATGCCACTTCTCCAAGCTAAACTAAAAAGGCAGAGCCAGCCAATGCCCTGTTTACACGCTGCTAATAACGCACCCCCTTCCCTCTTCAGCGCCCCAGCTCCAGACAGAAACGCTCGCCCAGCCATCTCCCTGATTCTTAAAAACAAAATCTCCCCTATCTTTACTTCGAACCTGGCCCAAATCCGATCTCGACCCCCAAGTTCTCACTACCAGTATCCCGCCCCCTGTCTGCCTGCTCTTTAACCCCGTGTCCTGTCGTATTTGCCCTTCGCTCTAACCAATAGCGTATGTGTGCACTAACCACTCTAATTTCCTTAGCTGTCGTAAGCTTGTCTTTTACTTGTAGCCTCTGCCCTCTTCTTCTACCCAGCCTGCTCCCCCCTTTCCTCCTCCCTCTGCCCTCTCTACACCAGCCTCTTCTTTGTTGCTAAGCCTCTCCTAATCTCACATGGCCAGCCCTCTGCCTCTGAGAGTTCGGAGAGCTCATCAGAAACTATTTTTCCTTTTTAAAAAAGACGTTTTTAACCCAATTAAATAGTCCTGCAGAGGCTGTTTTACCTCCATAAAAAAGCCAATGTGGGTTTTCAGAATGCCTGAGTCAGCTTTTCCAAAGTATAACTTATTCCAGTTTTTATCCCACAATTTAGTTTGCTTTCTAAGACAAGGATCCGGCTATATGAGATTATTTCTTTCCAAACTCCTCCCCTATACATCTACCCTTCCCCACCTCTAAAATGTCCCTTCTCCACCTGTCTTCTTCCTCCTCACCTGTTTGCCCTCTGACCCCTGTCTCCTCCCTCCTGCCTTCTTCTGTCCCTCCTTCTCTTTCTATCCTATCCTATCTACCCCCCCCCCCCCCACCCCCCTTCTATATCTCCTACTGCCTTTTTCCCTGTTACCCCGGCTGCTTTGGGAGCCGCAGGCTTTGTGGCCTCCAAGCAGTACAGGCTGTTTGCTAGCTCCCCCTTGTTGTCTCCCTTCCCCTCCTGCTAGGTAGTGACTAACCATGTCCACCAGAGAAATGAGCCTCTCCCCATCCGCGTCATGGAGATACCGAAGCACGCCACCTACCCAGTGTGGGTGCCGGAGTGGCAAGCCGAGCGGGAGTTTCAGCTCATGACCTTCTGAGGAGCAGCGAGCCGAGGGTGGGAGGAGTGAGGGTGGGGGAGTTGAGGAGGAGGAGGAGGAAGCGGAGGAGGAGGGAACGGGAAGTTAACAGGGCGATGTCGACATTTCTTCAGTGACACTTGAAGAGTGCGATGGGCTAAGGAGACGAAGACTTGCCGTGCCAACCTTTTTTGCCATTTTACAAAACAGAAAGAGAAAATATTTCATCAACAATATCGAGGACCACCCTTTCCTAGCTTTGTCTGTTTTAAAAAATATATATATTGACATCTGTGTAACAAAGTTCTATAAAAGTTCTGCTCTCGCTGATAGACAGCAGACTGCCATTCAGAAAGCTTTCATGTTTTCTTGTAAGTAGTTCATTTTATGTTAATTTTGAGGGAGTTTAAAGAGAAGTATTCAGAAAGAAAATATGCCTTAATGTCATCAGTAGACAAGCTTTGACGGATCAATATCAGACTCACTTTATCAAACTCACTTTACTCAAGCCATTACATACAAGGTATTTTGTTCTTAAATTAGAGAGAAAGTTGCTGCAGTTAATTAATTTTGTCCACTTATAATTAGGTAAAATATTGTCCTGCTAAGCAATGGGACTTTTGAAATGAAAGAATTCCACTTTCAATGTGCAGTTTATCAAGTTAACTGTTGGAGAGGAAAGATAATCACTTTTGGGTTCCGTCTTAAGCCCAACATAATTCGAAAAAAACACATCTGAGACTTAGTTAATTAGAAAAGACCCTTAAAAAATATCAATCTAGTTTTTAAAATATATTGTTTTTGCCGTAAGTAAACAACTCAAAGCTTTATGACAGATGATTTTATCACTTCGTCTTTTCACCAACGTCACAAATCAATTTCACCAACCACAATCATTTCAACCCAGTTTTTGCCATAACTGTCCTCGGCCACTAGGTGTCAGCACAGTACACATATTTTTTCCTAGTGCTTCCATGGTCAATAACTCCAAACGATCCGTTTTGTAATCTGTTGTTCCTGACGTCTCAGGCTGTATGTCCCTTTTTGTGTTGAAAAGCACACTGTTTGGGAATTTAGATGAATACTACGGCATTTTTTATACTTAATCCCATAACACTCATCCATTCCTATTCATTTAATCCATGTATTAATGTCTGCCATTTGGTGTTTCCCATTCCATGTTTTTAGTCACTTGACATGTTACTGGATCTCCACATTTAAAAACAAACCATAACCAAAACAAAAGACAAAAAGGAAAAAAAAAACATTTGACCCTGTTTTTCAATATTTGCAGATTCGTGCTTCTGTTTCCAACCTTTCTTCAACATAAAGGGCTTTCCAACTCCTTCCGAATTAGAAGAGCATGATCGTTTAAAAAGAGTCCCCCTGCTTTGCCAATCACGGTAGAGAGAAGATTATTTATTGAGGACTTACAGCTCGACGCTGCTTTACCCTCGGTGCTTTACTGCATTCAGGGTAATGCACAGAACTTGCACTAAATGGAAACCATAGGACTTTGCGTCTATCACAGCCTAAAGTCGAGTTCTTTCGAGCGCGCTCAAAGTAGACTGTCAAAAGCGAGACAGACTCCCTAGGGACTCTTCTGGAAATGCCCTGCCCGCCCCTTCCCCCCCACCCTCCCCCACTCCCATTCAGACATGCCATACAAACACACGCTGTACAGTCAAGTCACTCTTGGAACTGTTATCCAGCCGCCCCAATGGACACACCCTTTCCTTACACCACATCACACTGCCTTTCGCCATAAATGAGGACTCAAGGACTAGACATGCCAAGTTGTTTTTTTGTTCTTACTTTTCGAATTTCCTACATTCATTTGGTTTGGTTTTATTTGATTCCTTCTTGTTTTCCAGGGAGTATTGAATGAAATTGAAACATGTGGTATAAATGTATTATCATAGAGGTATTTTAGATTAGAGTAGTTCTGGGTTATTTTATGAAGGCCTTCATAAAAATCAGCGTAGAGTGTCAGGGTGTTGAGGTTTCACAGAGAGATATTATACTGAACGTTGCCAACAAATGACACTGGGTTGCACCGACTTGTATGAATGTAGTTAAACTTAACATTTGTTTTATTTATTTTAAGTTATTTTTGCACATTCGATTGTCTTTTATTCATTTATTTATTTTAATTTTCCTCAGTTTAGGTTTGGTACAGAGATTATGAACTCTTGCATAATCGCTTTTCTATCATGAGCGGATTGACGAAAATATAGACTGCTGTATATCTTGTATTGTATTTTATTTACAATGGTACTCTATAAAAAGTACATACATATAAGGAGTATATGAAATAATGCCTTTATTGTTCATCCTATATTTTGTGGGAACTGCAATGTTTGGCTCAATCTGTTGAATATTTTGAAGTGAATTTGTGACTTGCTTTGTATGGTGTCTGTATAGAAGCTAAACAAGTCATCATTAAAAAAATAAAATGTTGGAAAAAATATAAACACCAGAGTTGGTTTACTTGAACTCAGACTCTACCTCTTCACCATTGATGACTGGACATTTCTCATGTTCTGAGTGAGACCATACACACTCATGTCTGTCCCTACCTGTGTCACATCCTTACTTGTTTTGGGGTGGGATTTTTTTTTTTTCAAATAACTTATTTCCATGTAAAGTTGTATTTACTGTCTAACCACATCTTCCTTTCACAGGCATGACCAGAAATTGAAATGTACTAACGTTTTTTGACAGTAATGTTGTTTAAAATGTTCAAAATGATTTTGTCCGACCAGGTTTTGCAGGTCAAAAGTCGGAGGAAGCAACTCTAATTTTCGTCTCCTGTATAATAACCTTTTTCCCTTCTCTCCCTTTAACCTGTTGTGAAATGTAACGTATTTGTCATGCTACAAAAGCCATTATTAGCGACTATGCTAAAGGCCCAGCTGGCAGTACACTGGTATAGCAGCAGTGGTTCTGCTGGTCCGCTAAGGGCCCGCTCTGGGTCTCACACAGAGGGAAGGATCCCCAAAGGGTTTCAGGGCTGAGTCATGACTCAATGTGTGGTCGTCCTTGGTCTCCTCTGTGTTGAGATGTGTCTATTGTGGTCTTGGTTTGGTCTCTTTTTATCATTTTATTTTGAACTTGCACGTCGGTGTTACTGCTGTTTGTTCCGCTGGTCTGCTTGTCTGTTAATTTTCGAGCTTCTTTTTGAGACTTTTATTTTGCAACGTCGAGTTTCTTCACAATGCTCAAAACACAAACCCTCACTTCTCTTTCTGACCCCCATTCTCTCTTTCCCCCACCCACACACCCCATCACACACCACTTTGCCCCAAAAACTCCCCTCACACCCCACAACTCCCACCCTGCTTTGCTGTCTAGTGTTGCTTCAGTTGCTGACTGATTTTCTTGTTTTCTTGCAGTCACGGAAAGCCAGTGAACAATCAAAGACCGTTGACAGTAAAACAGACAGCATAGGCAGTGGAAGGGCCATACCTATCAAACAGGTAAGACACTTTCCTCATTTCAACCCTACATTTGTCATAGTCACCTGGGTAAGTATGATCCTAGTTACGCCATAAGGTGTTGTTTTCTGTTAAATGTTGATGTCCTGTGTTAAAGATTTAAATCACAGTGGATAGAGTATACCAGTGTGATCTTGTCATGTCTTGCTTTTACCACAAGATGGCGACATAATATAACATAACAGAAATGATTCGATGTAAGTACAAGTGAAGCTAAATCAAAGAGAAAAGAATGCTGGAGGTTTAGATATAACACCAGAAAGGTTATTGGTACCTGTATTGATCCTGCTCATATCAAATCAAAATAAATAGCTTTTGACATCATAAAGGCACAATGAATGTATTTCGGAAGCCATAAATTGCGGGAAAATTATGAAATTGAAAATTAACATCTCCTGTGTTTCTCAAATGACCATAACTGAAAATTAAGATCTTTTTTTTCCCATTATTCTATGTCTACAAAAATGTTTTGTAACGGAATATCAGAGCCTCAGCGAACCTTTAAAAATGTTTAAAAAATGTAAAAACTGATAGGCATCCATGTTTAAAAAAAAACTTGTCACTCAGTTAGGGAGATATTATTCCAATCCTGTGATCAGTTTTGGTAATAATCTTAGATTCAAATCGTGGATGCACCGTTTCATAGAAAAACATTTGTTCCCACTGGAAATGTAATTGTTTTTATTGCTCATAATTGTGCGTGGGTAGTATTTTTGCTTAACAGTTCATTCATGCATATCCATATAATCGACTTTGACAGCTCGGATTAGCTGAACATTTGATTAGATACCCCAGGAGACACAATTTCCTTTAGTGTTCCTTTCTGACTATTCGCTTTTTGAGGTACTTTCATAACAAGTAACGCTGTGATACATTAAAAACTAAAGATCACCTACTGCCATTCCTCTTTCTTTCCTATCATAAAAAGATTATTACAGGTATTTTTAAGCACATTTTTTTTATGATTTTTCCTTTTTTATGTAATCATGCGTGTTTTAAAAGGACCCGCTGTGTAGTACTGAACAGTAAATTATACATCTGAGTGAGGATCATTTTCTAAAGGTCCGTCTAAAACCGAAGGAGAAGTAATTGACACATTGATTAGTAATCACTTATGATTATATGAGGGCTTTTGAAAATGGGTCAGCATCATTATATTATCCTCTTTACCTGCAAATGATACAAGATAATGTCCTTTTTTTTGAAAATGTTGAGCCAGACCTTCTCATTCCCTTTGGATGAAAATTGCCAAGGCTTTGGTCCATCGGTAAAAATAATGGCAGGGTGACACTTCCAAGCCCCCTCACTCAATCAGAAAATAATGCTGTGGAGAAACCAGTTTAACAGATAGGATATCTATCGTCCACCTGTCTGCCACAGATCGTAGATGTCCTTGTAATACAAATGTTACACAATGTTATAAAATGTTTTACAAAATGTAGGATTACATCACAGTCATATTTATTAACACAGGAGATGATACAATTGTGGTTTTATTTGTGAACAAATAACAATGGCTAAACATTCAGAAGAAGAAATAAACTAGAGAGATTCTCATTCGACTAACTATCACATGTTTTAGTCAATTTTAAGGTTTGTTGATTAGTTCGATTTATCGACTGAGAACGAGCAGCAGTGAAAATTGACCCCCAAAAAACTACATAGACATTTAAAACCTTATAGTGGCCATTCTGAAGACATTTAATTTACATGTTATCTCAGTAAAGCTCTTGGGTTTAATGTAGATAAGTGTAATTCCATGCAGAAGCTGGGAAATCTGATGAGGGCTGGTGAGCAGAGTTTGGTTTTCACACCCAAGAAAGAATCCCCTCTGAGCGATCTTTACTGTAAACTCTCCCATTCTTCTCCAGTATATTACGAGAAGGGGGGGCTTCTCTTTAAAGTCTGGGGCCAGTTTCTCAGAGTATCATGGCAACTTTTGACAAGAGCCATCCCCCTATTTATCTACAAAGGATTTTTGGCTATACAGATGTGGAGGGAGAGGGAGGGGGTTAGCTGTGTGACTTGCTGATCTCCAGGCCAGTCAAATGCACAATCAAGGAGATCAAAGTGTCAATGCGGGCTTAATTACCACTGCACCCCCCCTCCCCCTCACCACATCGGGCCAAATTACACCCCCCCCCATCTCTTCCCTCTGCTCCTATCCCCCCCCCTCTCCTATCTATAAAAATAGTGAGTGAGGATAACAATGCACTCACTGCTGAGGAGCCGCCAACAGCAGTGAGTGCATTCTTGCCCCATCACCGACCCCCCCCAAACCCACCTCACACACACACACACACACACACCCACACTTTTCCCTGTCACAAAAGGCCGTCCTATCAGTCAGCCACAGTGGCAGGATGCAGCTTTTCTCCTGGTCGTCTGACAAAAGACGGGAAAGACACTATCTCCTCTGTGGAGATATGACAATTGTGTGGCCACAGAGACACGTCTGATGATCGGCCTGTTTCCTTATGTCGCACAGGCTGAACACACACATCTCTTTGTGTGTGTGTCGTACGAATGCACAGGGCTCCAAAACATGTTGCAATTTGATGCCAAACCACCGCATAAAGAGCACACGGCTCAATCCAAATGTGGCAGACAATTAAACAATTATGACAAATTATATCAAATCATTTGTCTTCCGGCAACTGAGAGTGGCTTTCTGAGAGATGTGTCACAGCAGCTGTTCACATTAAAACAACAGTGAAATTAGTCTGCACATGTGAAGATTTTCACATTATTTTCTTAGCGTCTTTATTGATCTGCTGCACAACTCTGATAAATATATGTAGCGCTGCACTGATTGCATGTATAGATTTATGAATGCTTCAGTAAGGCCACCAGATGAGCAACATATTTGCTTGTAAAACATGTATTATAGAGTCGCCAGAGGCCCTGTGACTGGATCATTTACTTTGTATGATTAGAGCGTCGTTTAAAAAGTGTTTACAGTTATTTTATTGATTACATTTAGAAGTCTGGGCAGTCAGCAGGTTATCGATTGGGGGACACAAAATCTCATTCTGAATAATCTTCAGATTCGAGGCTTTCTGGAACATAAAATAGCACCTCTGTTTGCTTTTTAAACCATAAGTGAACAGAATAATGTTATGACTTTTAGTTTTATTCCCATGCAAAACAAGATGTATTACTAATTATTCTGTTGGATTGGAAGTGTCAGCAACACACAGACAACTGTTGTGCAATGCTGATGGTTTTTTTTTCGGTGGTCTTAGTCTAAAACATTATTAATTTTTACCTATGGTAAGATTTTAAGAGAACAAAACATCAGAAAATGTTGTAATATTGTCTTACACCCAAGAGCCGATTTGGTGGAGCAAGATTTTATCTCCAGTAAGAATCTCTAAGCAGGTCAATTTATTCATAAGATATTAAGAAGAACAAACTCTCCCAACATGTAGCCATCAGTCATCACTCGCCCCCCCCTCAGATGAATCAGGTTTGGGATTAGGATGATTGTCAGCAAACAGCCTGGTGCCCAGGTCACCGAGGGTCAGCTCTTCCTGATGTGTTAATAAGGATTAAAGCCTGCAGGATGGGCCTGGCTAGCAAAATACAACCCCCTCTAACCCCCCCTCTTTAGCTCACATACACACACACAGGCCCTGGCTGTAAAAGCACAAACATTGCCCCGGCTTAATCCCCTAATTAAGCGTGCCCCTCCTCACTATTTAACCCCAGAGAGCCTCCTGGCCCCTGCACTCAGCAGCGTTTGGCCACCTCCAGCAGAGGAACTGCATTGTTTACCATTGGATTTACTCAGCAGATAAGGAAACCATCTGATGCCCTAAAAGGCGCCAGAAGATAAAGTAGAATAGAATAAGAGCTGAGTGGGCTTTGAAGAGGGGAGATCACACTCCCTAATCCCCGGATTGAGAGGTCTTCCAGAGTTCAGCATGTTATGTGTATGAATGCAGGGAGGAGGTCTGGCAAATTGGATTGTCTCTCTCTGAAAGGCCTCAGTGCCAGAGGAACTTGGCCAACTTTGCAGGTCGAATAATCACAATAGAAAAACTAACATATCATTAAACCTGTCAGCCAGCAAATTATAATGAAGAATGAAAGTTTAAGGGATTTAATTACATAGAACTATGATGTTTTCATGTTGTTTTAAATGTATAATCACTGCCACACTGTTACATAATGTTTGTTTGCTTTATGACTTGCCACAAAGAGATCTGCCATAACGAATCTGAAATAACAATAATAATGCTGTTTTATTGTATTTAACATCCGTAATGGCTCATATTATCCACCATGCTGCTCTGTGAAGAGCATATGCTCACCGTGATGCCTTCTCTCTTACAGGGAATCCTTCTGAAGCGAAGTGGCAAATCCCTCAACAAGGAGTGGAAAAAGAAATATGTCACACTGTGTGATAATGGCGTCCTTACTTACCACCCCAGTTTACATGTGAGTCTGAACCCCCCCTTCTCTTCTTCCCCTTCCCATTTCTTTTTCCAATCGGCTTTATGTGTTTGTAACACTACTGTTTGTACTCGAGGATGCCGCTGGAGGTTTTAATGTGGGACTTTTTCAACCGCTGCTGAGCACGATTCTCTTGATGGGATTACATTTACAACCGCTGCCGTAGTGAGCGGGATTACAAGCATATAGGCTCATGAGAATAATGTAAGAGCTAACCCATTGACTCTAAGCGTAGTATTAAGAAAGAGTGTGTCCTAGTGGTCATCTCTGACCCCCACTGGGATGCCCTTCCCCGGTGCCGTCTAATGGAGACATGGGTGTGTGTGCCCGCCGCGCCTAGACTCCACGCTGGCTTGTATTTATAATGGTTCTCGCCACATGGCAGCAGAGCCTGACCAGCCTCCCACATCCATCTTTGTCAGAATCCTGCTGGGCCGCTAATACCTCTTAAACACTCGGCTGGCTGGCAGCAGACAGATCAGATCCCGGGTGCCACACTCCAGAAATGCTCGTCTTTTTTATTCCCCCGAAACACCTTCATTTCCTGCCATCACTCTCTGATTCTTCCAGCCTTGTGTTTTAAGATGTTAGGAGATAATTTGGCGAGGTAAGATGAGAGATGCCTGCATCCTCTTGTGTCTAATGAGACTGCTCAAACTTTGAACACAAGCCCAACAGTTAGACACGAACCTTGTGTGTGGCCTTGTTGCACTGACAGTGTGTTAGCGGTTTAATTTACAAGCAGTTATTAGTAGAGAGGAGCAGTGCTACAGTGATGTATGTAATTGACTGAGCAGGCTATCTCTTGATCATTACCGCTATTACAGGTCATCAGGGCAATCTATGAATCTATGAATCTGTTGGCTTACAGAGGGAGGTGAGATAAGGGAGACAGTTACATTAGTGCCGTAACAGCTCGAGTTCATTTTGAGCAGTGGAGCAGAGACGGAGTAAGAAAGGGGAAGAGAGATTGAGGAAAGGAGAGAGGGAGAAGGAAAGCGGGAGGGAGGCAGACTGAGAGTGGAAGAGGGGAACCTTTAATTTTGCAGTCAGCCAAGCCATCCACACAATCACCTTCTGTTAATTCTATCTGCTACATCAATTAAATTGTTTGTAGAAACTAATTGAATGTGGCTTAATCACACATCTTAATAGCTTTGCACGCTTCGATCTGGCTGTTAATTCCAGCAATAAAATGAAATGAGAGCGCTCACTGGGTAATTAGCGAGGAGGCTTGGGAAAGAAATGAGTGCTTTATGACACGGTAATAAAGCAGAGGAGCCGGTGGGGGGACGGCAAAGGCCGAGCCCGCCTTTTATTTGGGTCTTTTTCTGCTGAGCCCAATGATTTTCACCTTGGCTTCCCACATTTGGGCAGTAGTCGCTTTAAACCAAATCAGATGCCCAAATTGAAAGTGAATGAGACTGTTTGCATTCATTAAGCCTATCATCTCGCTATCTGGAGAGATAGCGTGGGCACAGGTGATGTATAATGGCTTTACAATCATTTCTCCACACTCTCACACGTTTAGTGGAAGGTCTAAGATGGGTTGTGACTAATGGGGATGGAAATTGAATAGTCTTTTAATCTGTTTTTCTTCCATAATTCCCGATTCTTGTTGGTCTGCTGTGTATAATCAGTTACCTGAATTAAGGGAATTGTATGAAAATATTTGAACTCCTACTTGACGAGATCACAGTCCATTCATAATAACTGTCATGTTCTTTTTTTCATTTTCTATAGGACTACATGCAGAACGTGCATGGGAAGGAGATAGACTTGCTGAGGACAACGGTTAAGGTTCCCGGGAAGCGACCGCCCAGAGCCGTGGCAACCGTCGCTCCAACTGCTAGTCCCAAAACCAACGGGCTGACCAAGGACCGCAGCACCCTGCAGCTGGGCATCGGAAACACAGGTACCATGTCCTGTCCTGATTATAAGGCTACAGGCCGGAGTGATACAAGTTACTGTGGGCATTTTTCATATTTAAGATACATATTAAAGTAGAATCATTGAGTGATTCCTCTGGAAAATGAACCGTATATATCTATACGGCTCTAAAGCAGGAGTCTGTATTGGCCACAATACATTTGTGAAATTGAGATAAGTTGAGTATGTCTTGAAGATCATTATGTGCTACCTTTTTAATTTTCGGTATTGGAAGTTGAAACATAATCATCTGAAGTTTAGCACCATAAACAAACTATCCTCTCAAAGACCTATCAAACACACTATTTGTCACATTCAGCGAAAACCTGCTTTTTGTTTGCTAGCTGTCCGTATGACGTCAATTATCAAAGATCTTCTTACCACCTTTTCCTACAGTTAGTGCTTCATCAGGCTCATGAAAACATACAACGGAACAAAGGTTTACATTTTAAAAGTATAGGAACAAGAGATAGGAGCACACATGTGTAAAACCGGTTAAATGTGTTACCATTCTAATCAAAAACATTGAATAAAATGTGTGAGCCTAATTTAGAATATCATGGATTGTATTTTTTTTTTATGGCCGTGTGTTTTCACTATTATGAACACAACTTCTTTTAAAGAAATGTTAAAACCCACATAATTCACTTGTAGTTATGGTATGGACAGACATTCAAATTCACATTTTATTCAAATATGTATATACCACGCAATACACAAAGCAAATCATAAGTAAATCATGCAATGGTTACTCAATGAGTCTTTAATTTCTCTAGTAATTTTGAATGTCCTCAGTTTGTGATTCATCATAAAAATTAGTCCCCACAGGTTAATTATCTACTTTATGTATGTTTCACTCAAATGCAAATTAGCTGCTTCGTAATATACACAATGATTTACTTAATGAGCATCTATGAGAAATCTTTTAATTCTCTAAATGACTTAACAGGGAATTGAAGATTGAGTCTAGACATAATGTCCTCATGTTAAAGGAAATGTCTCAAAAAAATAAGCTATGTTTGTTTTGGACTTTCATGCCACCCTGACACTGACCTAGTTACTTTTCACCCTCTATGATAGTGGGTGGTCAACGCAATTAAAACAGTTTAGTCCTGAGAATTTTGTGCCAGTGTCTCCACTTTTTAAGTTTAAAAATAGTTATCTTCTCCCAGCGAGCGATGCCACTGGAGGCTGCATAGAGTCTGGCACACTTATAGAGGGGAAGGCAGTGATTTGGATTTAGGGGTTTGGATCAAGAGTAATTAATACTAATTAGCAAAGTGATCCCTCGAGGGAGGCGGGGTCGTTCATCGGCTGTGAAACGGGGCACTGTGTTTCCATCACTCGGGCTAAAGCTAATAGGCTGTGAGTGGGTCCAGTGCCAAAGCAGGTCAGCGGGGACCATTAGCACTGTCCAGGCAGGTTACAGTTAAACCTGGCCAACGAGCTGCCACTGCTGTACATATTAATCAATCAAATGCAGGAAGATGTAGGAGTTTACAGAGCAGAGGACGGCGGATCTGTTCACCTTGAGGGGAGTCATTGTGGCAGACAAAGGGCCTTAAAAAACAGGCCATACCAGGATTTCGGGAAACAGTTTGTTCTGTTTTCTTTGTTGTTCGTTTCCTGTAAAAGACTCCTCAATGACAAATCCCCTGGATCGTCACTTGCCATCTATTTGTGCATCAGGGAACAATGTGTGGGAGATTTGCCTTAATCTCCACTTAGGAAAAGAAAGGTTACAAATCACATCAGGTCTCTCTCTGGGTGGAGGACCCTCTTCTGATTATGCGATCGGGATTTTGATTTCATTAGACGTGCAATTGATGAAGGGAACAAAGGGGTAATTTTTCATTCGCGGCGTCCAAATCACAAGCCTTGTCTGTGCCTTTGGTAATTCATTCATTCCTTAGATCTAAAGACCTTTATAATCACTGGGAGAAGAGGGATAGCGACGGAGCGAAGGAGGGGCGGAGTGGATGGGGGAGATAGGAAGATGAAGAGGAGAGGCTGAGAAGACAGAGAGTAAATGAGAGGACGCATGCGCCCGCTAGTTTGCCAAGCGGCCAGGTTTAATTCCTTTGCTGGGTGCTGAGCGGAACCATTTTAAATATGATCCTCCCTGTTAACACGCATCCTGTCGTGTCACCGGCGACAGATACATTGCATCAAAGTATTAATGGACCCAGTCACTTTGAATCAGTCCTGTGGGAGAGAGAGATGCGTGTGGAAGAGGTGGAGGTTTCTGGAAAGTGTTTAGATCATTCCCGCTTCACCTTGTTCCACAATTTATCTCGAGCTCTAATAGCCCAGTAGAATCAGTAACCACATATTCACTGCCCAGCAATGCTAACATAATACTTATTTTTCCAACTCCAGTATAATCTGGCCTCTTTTAGGTAAGGAAGTAGTGACTCTCAAACTTTTGTGTCTTATATATCCCCTGTAGTGTATATAACATCAGCTAAAGTATTTCACCACCCATAATGTCCAAATGTGTCCCTTTTTTAAAGCTGATTTAAAAACTGGCGGGGTGTTGACAGTATTAATGACTACTTGTGCAAGCTAAGTCATGTTTGAATGTGTACTGCAACTCACCGAAGCTGGATGTTTCCTACACATTTAACTGACCATTTTATAATTTCAGTTTAGGGGGTTTCTCCTCACATTGGAATTGACTAATACTTTGTATCAAAATCAGTTTTGTCTGCAGAAATGTTGACGTTGTCCTAAATGTTGTTGTTTTTTTGACTTACCTAGTTAGGAGGAAAGGACATCACCTCTCAGCAGTTGCACGCTGGATTTGTAACAAGTAAAGAAAATTGGTTTTGAAAGTACAAAAGGTTTAAAGTAAAGATCTTAAAGCTGGTTTAATGCATTCAGTAAAATAACTGTGAAATAGAACAAAGAACATCCTTATTCTCTTTCAATATTGCATACATTGCACATAGTAATATAATATTGTGTATATATTTCAGCACAGTTTCCATTTATTTCCTTTCTCACTTTGTCTACCATCCCTGTCCCGCACACAGCCAGAAGAGAGACAAACCACTCAATGAACAAAGTTAAAGATGAATGTGAGGGGAAATTATCAAACAGTTTACATATATGGCAATGATGTTGTTATGGCAATCACTTTGGCATTGTGTAGTGAAAATCTGATATCTTGATAGCCCTAGTATACAGAGCACTAACATGCAGAGTATAATGTCTGAGCGTTTTGCGTGGGGACAGGCAGCAGCAGCAGCGGTATCTGGGGATGGGAGGGGGGGATCTAGGCGGTGGTCAGGATGATGGTGGTGGATTACATACAGCCAGCAGATGATGTGCTGCCTGGCCCACATTAGCATGAATGCTTCATTATCCCACTACTTGTACGTAATGGCAACAACTCCACGGAGGGGTCAGGCCTCGTCACGGCTCATCAACCCACTGACGGCCCGGCCTAAAGAGAAATGAGGAGCCAGGCAGCGCTGCTCCCCGCTAATCCATCGCCTCCACTTAACACCCCAGCCCTGCATAGCCTGCAGAACACACTGTATGGCTTTTGTTATATCTTTATACACTTTACAAAACAGTCAGGAAGATATTTCCGTAATGGGGCTTCCTTTTATTTTAAGTTTTCATTTATTCATAAGCGTTTTCTCTCCCTGTAAAGCAACATCCTTAATATGAATATTGCTATTTAAATTCAGTTGTAAAAGGGGCTTTAGTCTTTGCTTATGAGGTTTTCAACCACAATCGATCCGGTGGTGGACGAAGAGTTAAGATTTTTTTAGGAAGAAGAGGAGAACTCTATTAAAAATCAAGTCATTAAAAATGTAAACTAGGTAGAATAATCCCGAGTACTTCATATGCAACAACATGGCTTAGTATAGTCAGTGTTATAGTTTTAAAGATTCCATTTTTTTTGTTATTATTACTGATGCGTAATCGTGAAAAAAGGTGGAGATCATTTTCATTGCTTTCTTCTGCTTGTTGTTTGATGGAAAAAACGTATTTATAAAAGCAACATTTTACATACAAAAACTTTATTCTTTTATACAAAATATTAATTTCCTGAATCACTTATAATTAAAGCTGTCAAGTAAATGTATGGGCAAGAAGTCTCAAAGTGTAGTTAATTATGGGGAGCAGTTAATGGAAACAACCTAACTTTAATTATGTTATACTTAAGCACAGACGGTGTGTAAATGTTACTAAGTTGTGCCACCGTCATGCAGTTTCAGTATTGATTGTGGTTGAATTCTAACTGAAAAAATAACGATGATGCATTTATCAACGAGACAATAATAACCTTTTGTATGTTCTGCACATTTCAGAAAATGATCAAATAATGTTTCTGTTTTGTAGGCCTTTATGAAGCATCACTATAATGTCAACAATGACTTCTTCACTTTATTCTTAACAATTTTTGGAATTCATCACTTACATGATCGCTAAAGTTGGGAACATTCAGCGTTAAATCTTAAATCTAATTGTCCGTGGTCAGGTTCCTCCTGTCAGTCCACACAGTGCTGGAGCTGTGAGCGTGGAGGCCTGGCTGGAGCGGGAGCAGTACACTGCTCTTTTAATGCCACAAGCTGATTATTTCTCCACTGTAATTACATTATCCTCCCCTTTATGCAGGAGTGGTCTCTGGGGACTAATGGATACAGCCATGTTTAATTCATTAATCATTAGCATCCAATTTGACAATTAGACGTGATTGTTGAATTTTTAAATATCAATGTAACTTGCCTTGTAGTTATCTAACTCTTTTTTTGTTCTCTTCTTAAACGCGTCAAGGAGTCAAACTTCAATCTTTGCAAAGAAAGAAATGTGTATCTTTTTATAGTGGAAGACTAGAAATGATCTCTAAACAATGAGGTGATTAAACATTTATCTTTGCAATATGGAGTCAAAACTGCATTTTTAAAGGATCATAATATGAGATGTGAATTTCTTTAAGACAGTAGTGATAAAAGAAACCTTTTTCTAGAAGTCACAAGCTCATTTATATATCATTCATTCGTCACTTTAAAAAGACAAAGTTTCACATTTTCTTTCCAATGCCCTTAATCCTAGGCTCTGACTCCCCCTCCCTTCCTCCTTCTCTCCCCCTCTTGCTCCCCTCCTCCTCTGCTCTGATTTCAGCATGCTAATTTAGTCGGTGCTCCTCAGCATGATTCCCTCGCTCTCTCTCTCATTCTCGCTGCGATTGTGCTCCCTCCCCTCTGGGACCCGAAGATTAATATTCCTGGGCCCAACAAGATAATTACTGATACTAATTAGACATGATTATGTGAATTTGATACACTTATTACTCTAGATAATGAGTAGGACATATTATCCTAACAAGCACCCGTGCCGCTTAGTTTACTTTACACGCGACCCACACTATATTTTCTGTTATTGTCACCTCAATCAGAAACTGCTATTCTCTTGTAATTATTGAATGAAAGGCCTTGATGTGTGATACCTGTACGATAATATGGCTTGTTTTCCAAACAAAGACTCTGAAAGTCTCTTTAAATTACATTGGTTTATAATGTAGTTACGCAGCCTGTAGTTAATATGCCAAATTGAATGGTTAAAGTGTAGTGAATATTAACTTTTCGATGACTACATTTTAACAATACAGAACCTTTCCACATACTGTATACAGAACATTTCCTTACTAGTGTCACATTATTATAATTCCGTTGTGTTAAAATGTAATTTGGAAATTAAAATCACACAATTTTGGAAAAAGACGGCACGACAGTTCTATTCAATTTGATGCACTGTTAATCTAAAGCCGTTAATCTGACTCCCCGCACATGACTGGAAGTGTATCGATGAGTTTTTCAGAGTAGTTAGGAAGTGTCGTAGCGACTGCTCGTGAACAGGAGGGAAGGACCCCACATGGCGCAGCCTAGCCTATGAATTAGTAAAGAGATCCAGGCGTCCATGGCTCGCCTGATTGGAAGTTGGGGAGAGAACGCCTGCTGACGCCAGTGGAGATCGATGTGGCAGTCAGAGGGATGAGGCGAGATAATTAGCGTTCAGAGTGTATCTTGTTAATTAAGGGCTAATTAGAGGCAGAGGCGGAGGGAGAGGGGGTTTGTGTCTGTGTGAGGGGGGGGTCGTTCAACGGAGGGATGTGCACAAATATGATGGCAGCGGCATTACAGTACTGTAGAAAGTTTTAGAAAACTGTAAACTCAATTGCATCAGTACAACTTCTTTACAGACTTTTGGTTTTTAAAGATACTGCCAGTTTAGAATTCAAACGGATTCATAAGTAAAAATGTTCTTGTGCTTGTCACTTTTATTCCAGGTGCTCCTCACTCCAACAGTAGTTCGTCCCTGCAGACCGGCGCCTCGTTGTTCGGCAGCAGTAAAGACGGCATGCACCAACGCTCCTTCTCTGTGTCCAGCGCCGACCAGTGGAATGAAGCCATCAACACCAGTACAAGCAGCGGAGCCCGTAAGTTCCTCCTATACCCTAAATGACTTCTAAAATCTCCCCATGAATGTCATTTACACATTCACATAGATGAGAGAAGTAAACGCTGATTTAGATGGAGACGCCGTTTCCCGGGCTTCACACACAGGTGTATCAAGCCTCATTTTCATAATGAGGTGATCAGGGCTGTGATCGCTGTGACCTTTTTGGCTGCCGCTCTTTGATAGAAGCGCCGTGTTCAGATGAGAGGAACAGTGAAGGTTAACTCTCCTCTCGCTGCCTCTGTGTCACATTGCACTTCGTCACTGTACTTGAGTGAAGTAAGATAATATATTCACCATGCATGTCTACACACACTCCCCCCTTTCCTGTCTTTACCTTCCATCTTACTCTTATCCCCCCCCCCCTTCTTCTGTTTTCCTCTCTTTTCTTCTGAAGAGGAAAATGAATGCTTTTTGGGGGTACCATTCATCACCAGTTATTTCCCTCTCTTTGTGGTTGGCAGTAAAAAAGCACTTAAATGCACATCAACAGAATAACAGTCATTTCCATGCATGTTTGCACTCTGGTAGTTCTCATTAGCACGGCGGCGGCTCCCCCCCTCCCCATGGGCTCCCAGGGGCCCCGGCAGTTTAAAGAGCGCACTTTACGAGCGCTGCTGGAGTCCAACTGCACTGCCCTCGTGGTTCGGCAGACAAGCCTGTCTCTCATTTGGAGCTGCGAAACGATCAATTCTGCCCGGACGCAGGCACTTCCATCACCCCCTACCCCCGTCTCCCATCAGCAGCATGCCCAAAGCAGAATTACTTAGATTCGTGGGGTCCTCAAATAAATGAGCGCAAGTGTGTGTTGCCTATGTGTGTGTACTCGCTGATTTCTTTGTGTGTGTAGCAGTTGGTATGTGATTTTGTTCTTCCACAGAGCGTGTTTGCGTCTATTTCAATTTGTCTATAGGACAAAGAGCTTCATACTTGTTTGTGCGCGTTTGTGGCAGGTCTGCCGAGGATGAATAGGAGTTCCTAAACGTTGTGTTGTGAAAATAGAGGCCTAGGATTTCCCATTTATGTTTGGAAAACTGAAAAAAACTCCTCAATATTAACATAGCTCATTAACCAGCATCCAGTGTGCAGCTAAATCAGATCCACACTTCGCTCCTTTATTCTCTTTTCTCTAATTATTTTCATGCTACTCTTAAGGTAACCACAAATGAGCTTGAATGAGGCAAATGAGCTGAAAATAATAGTAGAAACATTGCGTCAAATGATAGATATGTTGCTCGTCCCTGGGAAGGAGTGTCTCAGTAATCAGTGCGTAACTGTGCAGACGGTTTAATGTACACTAAAGGCAACATCAAAACTTTCCCTGAATTTCTTGTTTTTATGTCTTCTTACAGTTTAAGAGTCTGACTCGCAGCAGCAGATTAAGTCTGTGGTGTGACTGGACTATCAGAAAACATGAACTTGATTGAAACACAACCCTCTTATCTCTCATCCTAATGTGCCTTCAATAATCAATAGAGGGTGTTCCACGGTGCAGGGTGCTCATGTTTTGCCATCTGAATTGACTTGAACCTAGCCCAATCACTCCATTATCCTTGGTGAAGGTTGCAGGTTAACATAAAATGTGATTCTGAGATGCAAAAACAGCAGATTGATGATTCACTGGAGGATGAATGCGTCTTAGCCAGGTAACCATTTCCATATTATTTAAAGAATGTCCTCATTTGTAAACCTATTGAGCAAAGGCAGAAGCCAAGGTAGTAACGTCTCTTGAATATTGAGCGCAGAATTTTGATTAAATCCCGGCCCAATTTTTCTATTGCTTGCATTCATAAAGACACCCATTCTTAACGCACCGGATGCTTGTTTAGATCCTGCTCCCCTTCATACACCTCAATCTCCGAGCCTGAATTAAATGCAAGAGGCTCAAAGAGTCGTGATGGGCTCGCTGATGACAATGACTTAAGTCATGGTCAAAGTGTGAGTAATGTCACTTTCCCAAAGGCAAAGATTACTGTGGATCATAGCTCTCAATGAGTAATGGTTCAATAATTAATTCAATATTAACCATCACATATATTGGTTCACAGTTCTTAAGGTCAATAATAGAAAACAAGTGAAAGGCTCTGAGGATTAAGTCATTTCTTAAATTATAATACGTTAAAATAATAGCAGAAAAATGTACTTAGTGGGTTGACCTGATGCCATTAGTCAATTAATAGTAAGATTGATCAACATAAAAGGAATCTGCAACAATTTGGATGATTGATATTCATAATTTACTGGAAATGTATTTGGAACTCATTTAAAAATATATATATTTTCTCACATTTTGTTAGAAAATATTCAGTAGAATTCATAATGAAAATATGTGTTTGTTGCATTATTGAGAAAGCTCTTTTAAAAAGTTTTAACCAATGCATTTTGTTAAATACCAATACATTTAGATAATTATTTTAGTTATTACAATATTATCTTTATCCATATTGCCCACCCTCCCCCTCCATTAAAAGCCTTTGCTTCTGTCCTCCAGGACCTCAATGCTACCAGTCTGCTATGTGTTAATTTATATGTAAGTTTGCATATCTGGACCCAGGAAGTTAATGCACAGATAGCCTTCTCCTGTGGCACTGTGTTTTACACCTTGGCCTCCCGATGCGAGGGTGATAGCATGCGGGGCGTTTGATTTCTACGCTAGGCCGTAATGAAGTTTGACATTTAGTTTGGAGAGAGCAGCAGAGCGCGATCAGGCCTTGATTAGTACGCTCTAATTGAGGATAATAAGGGGGAGGCGGTGATTGTTTCTAATTTTTGCCATTAATTGCAGCCGTTGGCTTTGATTGAGGACAGGCAGGGCTGCCATGTCAAGGGGCCTGGTGGAATCATACAGCTCCTCACACGGAGCCTCTTGAATAACAATGAAACAACCCCCCCCCCCCCTTCCTCTTTAACCCCCCTGCCTTCCTCTCCCTCTCTCACCCTTTTTTCATTCTCCTTCATTCTCAGTGGTAATAGTAAAGGCAGGAGCTGTTAGCGGCCCTCTTTGTCTCACCTATAGCCGTCATGGTGGAGCATGTATAACCCGTCTCTTCGGCGGTGGGAGTGGAGTGCACTGTAATCACAGGTTAGGCTCAAACCTTTCCTGCTGCCCAGGTGATCTTGGCTGAGTGGGAAAGAGACTCCTGATCCCCGGAGTGCTTCATTACCCAGCTCCGTCCTGATGGCCCTCATACACACTAACAGCCGGCTAATAACGCCAAAGTGAATTTTATGTTTGTAGAATCAGTCCACTTGTAGCTTCATAATTCTCCATTAAAAAGATATAATCAGCTGTGCATAGTTTAGAGCTGAACGCCATTAAAAGGCAAGGGACATTAGCTTATAGAAAAGGTTTCCAGGGCTTTGATATTGTTGCTCAGTGATGTGTTTTCCATTCCCTGCTCCTATACCTTCATGGTAAAGACTCCCTAAAGCCTGATTGGTGCAGACAAAAGGGAGGGGAATCGCCCCGTATGTGTTTCAGGTGCAGGATGAGCAGGGCCAGGGTCATTTTCCACAACATTAGGGGCAGAAATTGATAATTAGAGGTGTTTATGACACGGTTGGGGCCCCTGAGGGGCAGCCCTCCCCTTTAACCTCAAGCGACATTAAACAAATGCTGGCTGTCACGACGGAGGCAGGTTGCAGCTCAAGTCTTCCACCCGCCATACGGAGCTGTGATGGCGGGACAGACGCTGCAATGGAGAGGGAGGAGGAAGCAGAGGGTGGGGGGGGTGCACATGGAGGACCCCTGTGCCCCCAGCTGTCTGAGCCAGCTAATGACTCGTCTCAGGGGGGCTGTTGTAAGAGAGCAGGGAAATTGAAACAGACGCCTCGACTAGAAGCTGCTACATGTGTGGCTGCGTGCTGCCATTCAAAACACCAGAGAGCCTAATGCCTGCCGTCCAGCACAAGCACCAATGTTATGTTTATTAATGTGATGGAGTCAGATCAATAAGGCTATTTTCAAACTAGCACCTAACTTTGTATGCCCAAATATTAATACTACTTTTAAATATGGTCACAAAAAAGCTACCTGCAGTTATATCTGAATTATGATTTCCCGTACTTATTGTTGTTTGTTTACGTACATTTTAAGATTAATCTCTGGGTTGTTTACAGACACAACAATGTGTGTCTCAGGTGTTCCCTCTTATTTTTCTGCCCACGCAACAATGCGTCCCCAGGCCGAGAGCTCCCCTCTCCCCCAACGTTAGCATCTTCAATCCCCCGCTGAGCCCATCTTACTCCTCTAAGACAGCCCCATCTCCCTAAAGGTAATGACCGAATTAGGCCTAATGTTGTACACTGGCTAATGGCACAGTGCTGCACATTATAGCATGTGCAACTGGCAACGACAACAGCAATAATCCCTGAGCCCCTTGTCCTCCTGCACTCCACCCCTGGGGCTGGGACGGTGCACCGGGAAATGAATGGAGTTTGCTACACTACAATGAGCTTTTGATGGGAGACAATGGAGGAGGCTGCCAGCACCACACAGGGTGGTAAGGGGAGAGCAATATGGGGCCCATCTACCGGCCCTCCCTCCCTGCTTCCCCCAGGCCCCTGGCCCCCTCACTCCTAGATTCATAATGGCATCCGGAGGGGGAAAGAAGGGAAAGTGATGTCAAATGTCAGGAAATCAGAAAGATGGCAAGCTGACAACCCCCTCCGACCGTCCTATCCGTCCTCTCCCTTTGCCCAACGGTAGCACAGGTTAATATCACATTTATAAAATCACTTACAAGAAACAAAGCCGGGCTCTTTGCCCCCTGTCACTCTCAGACAGTCATATAGAGAGTTTTGCCGCCGGCTAACTTAGGTAACCATTTGTTCACTGATAGCCCCTCACCTGTCCTTCACTCTATCTAAAGCCGGAGCCATGCCGTTAACTTTTGGAGCCGTTTGCAACTCACACTGCTGAGGACACATATTTAGGGTGTGAAGACTCTACTTTGCATAAAGCTCTTGGTAAAGCTCATCATCATGTCATTCAGTATTCATTGCTGTCATTTCTAAATGAATCATGCATTCACACAAGATAATCTTTTTTTTTTTGTTGAACGATTTAAATTGAACAGCCAATCTAGTGTTCAAAGAATAGTTTGTATTTATTTTAATCCGTGTTTACTTTTTAGCCCATGTCACACAAAGAGTTTTTTTTTGTTTTTTTTTCACTGGCATATATTGCTTTCGACATATTGGACTTGCAACTTCAGCAAGAGCAATGAACGCAATTAATAGTGGACTAATCACCACTCCTCATTAGGCACAAAAAATATTCACCCCAACCAACATGAAGCTACAGCACGCTGCCGGAGCCATTTGTAGTTGATATTTCATCAACGACTTTTTGATTAAATTGGACACTAATGGATGCTCTTCATCCATCTTCTGCAGTTCATTATCTATATATTATGGTTCCTCATAGCAATAAATATTGATATTATTTTCTTCTTTTTATTGTTTTCCTTAGTTCTGAAGTTAGATATAACCTTCTGTCGTGTTGTGACGGTGCTTTAAATCCATTTTAATAGCAGTTTAAAGTGTTTGAGCGTAATCTTTTGCATTTCTCCCTCCTAAATCAGGCTTATAATGTTTAGTTTATTTGTGAACTTTAAACAAAATCCAGCTACCCTGTTTATTGAACACAAATAATGATAGCTGTTCCCCCTGTCTGTGTTTCTACAGCCAATGGAACGAGTGATCCTGCGAGCTCCAGTGTGGGCAGCGCCACAAGTCCAAAACTTGAGCCCCCTCCTTCTCCACATGCCAACCGCAAGAAACACAGACGGAAAAAGAGCACGGGCATCACAAAGCCCGACGGCTTATCTGCAGGCAACGAAGGTACGAAAATAGAGTTTTTAAAAGACTTCTAAAACGAAAGCGAAAAATCATCTATGGGATACAAAGGAGCCTTACCCCAAACACTTTTAACTACCATTAGTTTTATGTCCATTTAAATGTTCAAATGCACATTAATATCTCCCGAAGAGACTACAAATATAACAATGCTATAATTATATCATATTTTCTAAATTTGTTCGCCTATTTTAAGGTTTTACCAGTGCTGTTTAAATCACATCATTTGTTGGACCTCTGCACAGTTTAAAGGCTATGGATATATATATATATATATATGACACTTCTTATTATCTCAAAGAACAAACTCATAGGGGTTGCATAATGGTAATGGGTGGAAACGTGCATTGTATGCCTCTGCTGATTTTTGAAGTTAAAATTTGAACAAAACTTCAAATGCAGCACAACTTGATTTTTTAATTTTTCTTTGCAAAATAGTTTGTGCCTATCAACAAACACACTAGGCTTTATTTTGATGTTTGGAAGCCAGTGAGTGGTCGCATCCTCAAAGGTACACAAGTGACACTTACTTATTAGGGGATTTGGGGGAAAGTGCAAAGCTGGACATTACGCCCCCATAGTCGAGGTCTTTGAGGAAGTGAAGGTAATATAAACCGTTGCAGTTCAAGTGTAGCCTACACGCAATTAGGCTGTAACTTAACTGCAATTTGTTTTTTACTTTCTGTGCAGTATCTTATTTGTTATTGAGCCAAATATCCACTTTGAATTCAACTTCTCACACTAATCAGATTTCTCATTCTGCATTTTGAAACAAAAAATCATTTTGTCTTTTATATCCAGACTGAATTTTCTTATGAAGTCCATGAAGGTGTGTAGTTTAGTATCTCTTTGTGGCCCTCCTTCACAGTTCACCCTCACAGCCCCCATTTCTTTTACCATCGTCTGAAAGGCCCGATCTCCAGAAGCCGTGGCCCCTCTCAGCAGGGGAGTGGCAGTCGGCTCTCCACCCAATTAATAATGATTCTCCAGCCCAATGATAAATGGAGTACCCTAATTGGATGGCATTGTGAAAACACTGGGATGCATTTCAGAGGCCATAAAACTGATGTCACAGGAGCGGGATGATCAATCAACAAGATTGATACGCTGGATAACAACAACAATGGCATTGACGCCTCCTAAATGGGGCTTAGCATTTATAATCATTACACTTTTTTATCATGGTCTGTGACAGCTTCTCTTTAAAGTCTGAATGAGTCTGTTGACCACATTGTTGTTTGGAGTGAACATCATCAGAATCTCAGAGATAAGTGGTGTGAGATAAGTGGTGCTTTTTCTGTTGTATGTGGTCGCATCAGAAACCTGGAAGATGTAATCCCAGATTTCATTGTTTTGTACATTTGGCATAGTCCATTACAGTTTCTATCAACATACAGTAGCAGTTAGCAGCTACTAGCATAGTTAGCAAGTGTAGAGTATGTTACTTCTGCTCTGTTTTATTACTGAGCTCTTAATGTGGCTCTCCTGGTAGAGTTGCACGTTTGTGTTAAAGCCTTGAATGAGTGATGTCTGGCATTATTATTAACATCATCACGTCCCATCGATAAGTGCGCTACAGAGGAATAATTAAAGTCAGATAACTTGCTGAGTGGAAAATCTAAGAGTAATCAGACTGGAGGAGGCATATTCTGAAGTTTCTCACGTCATCAAACACGCACATTGTTTTCTGTCCCTCTCATGGTATCTCTGCGAGGTTTTCTATTAGCATCACCTTGTCTGTTCTGCTGAATGCTCTGGAATACAGACGTATCGCTTAAATATTGGATTCACCCAAGTCTGGGAAATGTGAGTTGTGCTCCTGTTGAAAGAGAGAAGAAGGAGAGAAGAGGTGGGATCCTTGAATAAATTGCTATCAGTTTATCTCATTTACGGGGCAATCAGAAGCGTGCAATACAGGCTGAAATTGAATTTTAGTAGTTGTGAAGCATCATAAATCAAAACGGCGTGCGCATCTTTAGGTGAGAAATCA
The DNA here is from genome assembly GCF_036324505.1 of Eleginops maclovinus. Classification (NCBI taxonomy): domain Eukaryota; kingdom Metazoa; phylum Chordata; class Actinopteri; order Perciformes; family Eleginopidae; genus Eleginops; species Eleginops maclovinus. Next base: position 16,686,767 of record NC_086354.1, read on the forward strand.
TTTTAGTCAACATGGGACGTGTAGGATGTAGGAGGAAGCTTGCAGAAACTGTTGCTGCAACCTCATTTCTTAAATGTGGCACTACAGTACTTAGCGAGACTCTTCTATATGGCTGCTGGAGAGGGAGAAAATTATGTTTTATAACCAGATCATTACTATGATTATGAAAGGAAAAATGACACATCTTACACTATGAAATTGATTTTCTGCAAACATTTGTATATAGCTTTAGGCAAGCACAGAGATTTAACCCTTGTTTTGGCTTTAAAATGCATTCAAATGAATGTCACTCAATTTTTATTTCTAATAATTTGGAAGCCATATTTGGATAATGTATACATTCCCTGTTATGTCTACGGCGCTACACTTCCACCACAAGATATGCACAATGCACACAGTCCCTAATATCCTATGCACTGTCAGAGCTGTGTGGTGTAATGAACTTCTCATGTGCTTAAAGAATGATGCAGGATGCATGGCGAGACAACTGACAGCCCCGTAATGTGTTTCCCAGCAGCCGCCCAGCGACGAGCTTTCTCGGTGTGTCGCTCGCCATAAACCCACTGGAAAATCGATGGCCGATAAAGAGTTGTGTTCAGGGGGAGCCCCCTCTGATTAATGCAGACTGTCAGGGAGCATCATTAATGTATTTCTCTTTTAAAGAAAGTGTATCAAATGCTCATTGTTTTGGAGGTTTTAGCGTACAGTGTGAGCAGAAAAGGAGGTGCAGGAATTGAGGAAAATTGTGACGAGAGGCTCCTTCCTGATTCTTTCAGTGTGGAGGGAGATATTTACTTGTGTTAAGGTCACAGAAATCAGAGATAACTGTTTACCTGAAATATAAAGACAGCATTAAAGTCTTATTTATATTAACAACATACGATTTGATTTAGATTAAGTTTTAACAGACACATTTCCCTTTTTGTTTTTGCACATTTGATCGTACAGTCCAGCTAAAGGAAGCTTATCTTGTAATGAACGTCAGATACTCTCGTGTGTTTTAACAAACTAACATGTGCTGCACAGAATTGTGTTTGCAACAAAGGAACTGGGGTCAATTTCTTTTTTGACAAATTAGATTTTTGAATCAAATCTTAATTTGGTTCAAAGAACCTCTTATTTAATGGAAGACTCAACAATGGATCTGAATCAAATACCTTTATATTGTCATTTAAATTGATTGAATTTCAAGTGATTGGAAGGACTCTTGAGTTAGCAATTGGAGCAGGATAGGGAATTTATTTGTATGTGTTGAGAAAGTGGACTCCTAAAAGGTGCGTGATAATGTTTTCCATGCTTTGTGTCACATTACCTGAGTTTATCCTTAACATCATTGAAAAAGTTAAAATGTTCACTTATTTGCTCAATAGGAACAAATTGTTGACATGAATGCATGTAATGCTGGAATGTGACCATTTAACTTCAATGGTATTTAGTTCAATATAAAAAAATAGGTATACTTGATGTAATTACATACTTTAACACTTGCATACAAACAGCCTCATAGACTAAATAAATAAACTACTGCAATTTCCTGATATACCAATTTCATGGACATATGAATATAACAGAAATGTGTTTAATAAAGAAAAGTAGAGCTTTAGGTTTAATAGAAAACCAGCGTGTTCCAGCACTCCGTTTTTGTCCGGGTAACAGAAATGGACCTTTATGAAAAATATAATATACGATTAGTTAATGCTGCAGAGAATCATACACAAAATAAAGTGGCTTCACTGTGATAAGTGGCACAGTTTGCAGTAACTGCATAATGGAGAATCAGAACGAATTAGCTGCAACAATCAGAACTGACCGGGTTATATTCCTATATGTAATTCAGAACATTTCTCAAACAAATCCAAACTATGTTACAGTAATGTTGAATTTTGAGGTCCGGAGCGTGCAACATCTTAACTATCAACACGGTATTCCTAAAGTAGGAGAGATCATTTGATGCTTGTGTTACCTAATCATATCTCTCTTCTTTAGTTTTACATTGTTAACTTTGTATTAATCTCCTTTACTCTTGGGTTTCTCTTATGACCTTTGGCTTAGGTTTAGATTAGAAGAAATGTCCCACTGCTCCTGACTCATCTTCAGATCGACTGGATCAACGTTTCAATGGCTTTCTGTCCCCAAACTACAAGTGAACCTGCACTGACAGTCAATCAGAAGCGCTGTTAAGTAATATATCGTCAGACAAACCCAATCCAGTATCCTATTGTCCTGTACCTTTTGCAAAGTAAGGGTTAATATCCTCTGGAGTCCAGCTGAGGATTAGGAAATGGAGGTTTAACTGCCTGTGCTAATGGTGGGTGTTTATCTCAATACTTTGTTTTGTCACTCCCCGACTCGCTCTCATTTCCGAAAGCTGTCCCTGGAGCCTCCACTCTTGTAATGGCTTAGCTTTCTGAGCGCCACAGTATGGAGGGAAAGGAATAACAAGATTCTCATTTGGGCTCCGTACACACTGCCCACAGACACATGTATAATTGGCCCTGTTTCCATTCGGCTCTGTTGTTAAATGCACTAGCTATTAGCGTAGTGGTATTGGTGCTGATTTCATGTGTTTGTTTATTGTTGGAAGGTGTGCTCCTTGTTTGTTTGAGACTCTGTGTGTGTGTGTGTGTGTGTGTGTGTGTGTCAGATAGATAAAGAGTGTGCTCGATCTCTCTCTCTCCCTCCCTGCTCTCTTCTTTTCTGAGTTTGGTCGTGGTTCCCCTGGGGCCCCTGTCGCAGTAATGGCCTGCTCCTGATTGCTCTGATACAGGTTAGGAATATTGGCTTTAATGATGTGTAAAATGAGCAAGCAGTGCCTGTGACATTTACAGATGGCACCGCCTTGGCCTGTTCTTCCCAACTGCTCGTTAATTCACGGGAACGGCAAGCACTTCTTTAAGTGACTGCCTGATGCATGCACACGGCACAACACAACACATCCTGCACACCCAAGCAATAGCTCAGCCCGCGTACCTCTGCACCCTGTCATCGTTTCAGCCAAGTGTTCACACAAACGGATAAAGAAAGGAATCCTCAAGGCTAAGGAGTGTTTGCTAAGTCCTCTCTTAGGGTCAATAACACGGGTCTCCAGAGGTCTTTGAGAGGCTTAGACAGAATAGATGCTACGTTAGTGCATGGAGTATAGTTGGCACAGCTGGTCTCGCCACCAAACCCCCCGAGGTGCTAATCTGGTGCACAGGTCCTCGGCGGTGCATCTGCTGCAGCACTAGAGGAATCACCGTCCGCCGGTCACCCACTTTTCTTTCAGGTTCCACTTCCACTAGATTTTTAGGTCAAACCGACGCCTTCTAGAGGTATTAAAGTTTGATTTACAACAGTGGTGTTGTAAGTGGTTGAAAACGTTTCCACATCCTTTACCAGAGTAACTAAACAGTAGCATTAAAATACTCAAAGTAAAAGTACTGCATCCAAAATCCTAAAATGCACTTTTGAAAGATGAAAAAACGAATGTGATAACTTGTGCGCTATTTGAGAATTCGACCTACTTGTTTTAAATACAATGTTAAATAACTCTATGGATAAACTGTAAATAACATGTACACATCTGTTAGGTGATGAACTCAGATCATCATCTTTTATTAAGGGTTCAGTTTTGAAAAGTAAAGGCTCATTAGTATTTAAAATAGAAGTATTTAAAAAAGTAACTAGTAGTAATAGCTGTCAGATAAATATATTGGAATAGAAAAAGTAATAAAGTATTTCAGAACTGTATTAATCTACAGTATTTGAGTTAACATGCTCAGTAACGTTCCACCGCTACAGCCAGTATATATGAGCAATGCATTAACCTCCTGTTTTGGTATCTCGAAGCAATCCTTTATTATTGACGAAACATTCTGCTTGTCGAAGTGCTGTTGTGTTTCTGCTGAAATCCATTAAGTAATCTGATGAATAACATCTGTAACTGGGAGGATCCCAAACTGTTTTATGATCCATGTAAAGCGCGGACGAGGAAGTGTATCTGTTCCTTCCTGTTCGCAGCTCGGTGGCCATTAAGCTCTAATTTCCTTTTTATTACGCCATGTTAATTAAAGAAAGTCATATTTCGCTCATTCTTCACAGTTGGCTCCTCCGATGGCTTTAAATTGTGTTCCTACTTGTCCGCCCACTGGCAGAGCTGTGTTAATTTATTTCTAATTGGTAAGAACTTGTTGATCATAGGCCGGCGGATAGATTTGGTCAGGAGGTTAATGCTCACGTTAATGTGACAAGGTGATCGTTCCTCTGCTAGCCATGTGCTAACTGCACCCGTTGAGTAATAACCGAAGCACTAATGGTCCTTTTTAAAAGCTCATCACGTCAGGTGCCTGTAAGATAGCACTGATGCCTTTGACACATTGTTCATGCTCAGATGTAGCGGCTCTGTGAAGACCACTTTGACCTCAGCACCGTGTTTACATGGAGCAGAATTACTTTGCCTCTTAGAGCTGAATTGCCACACTGTGGACGGCATTAAAAAGTAATATCCGTGTGCTGGATCTGCATGTAATGACAACACCGGAGTCACACATAAAGCCTCCTGCTGCACATGTTCCTCTGTCTCTTTAGTGGCTACACTATGTCTCGCGTGTGCATTACTATGCATGGAGAATTAGATTTGTTTTCCCTTGTACACTCATCAGTTTAAGAAACCAGCCATCCATTGCTTTTTTAATCTCCATAATGAAAGTGTTTTAATGCCTCCAATTTATTGCCTGGGCAGCCAACAGAATAATTAGCTTTGTTCGGGTTTCTTAAAAAGATGAAAACACAAGTCCAACAACATTTGAGTCTGGGAGCCACAGATTTTAATCAAATGCATTAGATATTGTACGTGAAGTTATATTGGACAAGGAAGGCGTTGATTTTTACTGTATGTTTTTTCAATTGATCACTTTTTTTTCTCTTCATATTTTTAGATTTTATTCTGTCACTTTTTTAAGTTAACACTTTAGATTTTTCTTCTGTTTGACTCCCCACCAGTGCTTTAAAGTGTAACACCCACATAGTTTTCTCGCTGTTAGTCTAATAAAGAGGCTTCTAAGGCTTTATTGATTCTTCCTGACCTGTAGTCGATTCCACAAACTGAATCAGATAATTGAAGTCGGTGTCGAGCTAATTGGATTATTGCTTTCCCCCTGAAGAGATGGCCCTCCACCGAAGCTCAGAGATCGCTACATCACTGCCGTCCGTCAGAAATCTGTCATTTACGGCACAGGGCTGCGACACGCACCAAGAAGGCTCAATTGATTCTAAATGTGCTGTAATTTCTTTGATTAGATGATTTGTCTGACAAATGATTTCCATAATTTGATAACGACACAAATGCAGTTAATTTCATATACAAGAATAGATACATTAATACACAATACATTAGAAGTATAAATATTGTGTACATTAAATAAATGTCCTTTTAATGTAACTTCTATTAATGATAAAACTACTCAGGAAAAAAAACCTTTCCCTTGTGTCTACTCGCCTCCAGTCCTCCAAACATGGTTTATGCAAATGAGATGACTATTTGCATAGACATAATTAGGTAATTACAAATCATTTGGCTATGAGCTCAAGCATGTGCACAGACCAGAGATGTTACATGAGTCACTTTGTACAGTACCCAGTTAATGAATTGCTTCTGAACAGCAGAGCCATTACAGCATGTGTTGGAACATATGTTGTGTCAGACCTCTCGTTTGAAAACGACAGGTGACATTTTCATAAATCTTAGTTAAACACAAAAGAGCAGTGGAGAAAACCAGCTGAATCTCAAACCAAATTAAAGGGCCAAATGAGTTTTCATTAAATATAAAAATCAGAAAAAGGACTGTTGTTATTACTTGACAAAACATTACTGGATTTAATGTGTTCTTTCTTTAACACTACTATTACTGCTTAGCAATGCAAACCATAGCTAGACATATTTAATATATCATGCTCTGAAAAGTGCTTGAATGTTAGAAGTCAGTGTGAATATTGGGAACTGGGATGTATAACTGGTTTTAAAAAATTATGATATTTGATTTTTAAACACTGTTATAATCTGTATTTGAATAAACCACAGAAATAGAGGGAATGTTAACCTACTACTTTAATCAAAAAGTAGAAAAGGAGCGGCCTGTGAACATAAATAACTTCAAAGTAGAAGTTAAATGCATTCCCAAGGTGTATTTCTACAAGAAAGATCCAATCACAATGACACATTCTGGCTTATGCATTAATAGCAGCAGGCAAAACCTAAAGCATATTGATAAAAAAATATACGATCTTTACCTTCAATTCATTTGCTTTCAGAATCTGGATAAATGGAACTGCTGTGCACAAATGTAGTTATGAAGATTTTTGTATTTTCTACAACTCTGAAAAATGTTATGAAAGATTCAAATGTATCCTAGCCTTAATGAGACTGAGATCTTTTAGTCATTGTTGAAAACAGCAGTGAACAAGAGGTGCCGGGAACCCTGGATGATTCTGAGGTGAACAGAAACCTTTCTCAGCGTGAATTGATGCATGAGTAGCCGTCGATCACTGAGCTGTGTCGCTAACTTGCAGGGTCAGGTTTCACCACTGATATGCTTGTTTCTGAGGTCCTAATGTATTGTTTGTTTGTGTTTTGACAGAACAAGAGGATTCCTTTGAGTTCGTCATCGTGTCGTTGACGGGTCAGACGTGGAACTTCGAAGCCTCTACATATGAGGAGAGGGAGCTGTGGGTCCAAGCCATCGAGAGCCAGATCTTCGCCAGCCTGCAGTCCTGTGAGAGCATAAAGAACAAGGTACAATACGGCAGGCAGGATAATAAGTATGAGCAGGATGGGAGAAAATCATCTAATCACAGCGTCGTCATCACCCTACAATTCTGCTGCTTCATTTACATTCCTCTTTTCCCCCTTCTTTCCAACCTTTATTGCGCCCTCATCCTCCCCCCCCGCCCCTCCTCACCCACTTCAAGCTGTCACATGTGGGAGGTTGTCAGACAGGTGCACCGCAGTGTGGGGGATCTCTTATTAGAACTGACAGACATCAGAGAGAGAACACGGCTTGTGTCAGCAGACTGAGCAGACACGGCCTTGTTTTACATATTCATATTTCCTCTGCCTCAGTCTTTTCTTTTGGAAAAACCAAATCTCCACCCCCCCCCCACCCCCCCTCCTCGCTGGTTGTCTATTATTTGAATCCAGTTATAATTGTTTGCGTTCTTTTACTCTATCAATGATTAGTTCCTGCTGACTTATTCTCTCCCTCATTTCCTACAGTCTCGGTTAGGCAGCCAAAGTGATGCAATGGCCATTCAGTCCATACGAAACGTGAGGGGGAACAGCTTCTGTGTGGACTGTGATGCACCCAGTGAGTATATTTCTGCACTACAACAGCCCATTTCTCTTTTGCAAAAAGGCCTTTTGGAGTAAGAAACATATGGACTCTCTATCTCCATATTTGACCAAAGATGGAAAGATTGTAAAACATCACTTTTTTTCACAAAGTTATTGATGGTAAAACATTTGAATCAATTTTATTTTACTCACTCTTGGACCTTCAAATATACAGCGTATATATTTTAAAAAAGGATTCGATTTTCATTTTGGTTGTAACACTTTCTGACTTAATGCCATTTGTCGCTTGTTACTACCGACATATCTAATCTAAGTCTAAATTTGGGCAATATGCCAGAACTAAACTTAGATGAGCAAACATGTTTCAATAACGGGAAACATGTCCATCAAACATATCCCTATTTTATTCCCTGGTTTATTTGATTTTTTCAAATAAATTAATAACAATCTCCACCAACATAGCTCCCCGAAGAAGCGACATTGTGACCCTTACTCTATTCTGAAAAAGGTTCTGAAACTTTTACGATAATGTTGTCGTAAAACTTATCTATCTTACAGTATTTTATTGAAATGTCGAAAAAGATTTAGTAAGTTACATTTGTATTAAAAACCCTTTGCCTCTTGTTATTTAAAACATCGTCCCTACCTATTTTAAATAGTTGATCATGTTTCAATGCAACCTCCTGTAGCTTATAGAAATGTACTGAACTTTACTGTTATTTATTTACATTCCACCGGAATTTTACCTCAAGCTAAATGTCAGAGCCAAATCTAGCAACCTTTTACAGGTTCAGCTTCTTAATGCATTTCATGTTTCCTTAAGACTTAGCCACGAGGGATACCGTTTTTCTATTCTTGAGCAAAATCATGAATAGATCATAAATTGAATAATGTAAAAGGTTTAAAGCAACTTCAATTCAAGTTTGAAGCTAAAAAGAAGTGAATATGTATGAGGTAAGACTCAAAGTGATTCTTACAAAGCTATTTCTCAAATAAAGTTAATACAGAGTTAAGACGTTTAAAAATCCCCTGTTTAACTTGAGTTTTTCATGGCTTTTCCTGTTTCTTCTCTTATTCTAGTGCTATAATGATTTCTTCTCCTCTGTCAGACCCCGACTGGGCCAGTCTCAACCTGGGCTCCTTGGTGTGCATCGAGTGCTCCGGGATCCACAGGAACCTGGGTACCCACCTGTCCCGCGTCCGCTCCCTGGACCTGGACGACTGGCCGGTGGAGCTCAGCATGGTGATGACGGCCATCGGTAACGCCATGGCCAACAGTGTGTGGGAGGGGGCTTTGGAGGGCTACAGCAAGCCAGGCAACGACAGCACCAGGTAAGCTTTTACAAATACAGGTGCAGCTTAATGAAGCATGTGGAGATTATAGTGTGAGAAGGCAGCACCGTCTTCTCTCCATTACCTGCCGTTTATTAGCCACCCACATTTCAGCTCAGGTAGTTCACGCCACAAAACGCTCCATAAGGAGCACCGGGGGTCCAGAAGAGTCTCTTGAGAATCAGTCCATCCTGCACACATGGATCACAAGCCTCTGTTGTTGTTGTTTTTTGTTTGTACTTTGTTGCCATCTCTATCTTTTATATAGAGTAATATTTTTAACAGAGTATCGGTTGTCTCGATTGTCTGTCCCTCCACTAACTTGCCTTTTACTGAAGAGAGTGATGTGCGTGACATTGTTTTGCTCAGTACCAGTTTGTCCTTTGACATATAAAGTCAACTTTTCAACGATTAGGTCAGAGGACCCTGATTCAAATCACAGTTGAGTAATGTCAGTTTTTGGGAAAATGGGGTTATGGGTGATGGTGACGAAGTCCATAGGGACTTGGCTTGGGAACCCAAAGGCCACCTGTTCAAGTCCTCGAAAGACCAATTGCTAACGAGGTGTCCCTGAGCAAGACACCGTTCCCTACACTTCTCCCCGGGAAGTTGTTCGTAATGGCCATCCTCTGCTCCTAACACTAGGAGGGGTCAAATGCAGAATTTAAATTTCTCCTCTGACGGACGATTAAGAGTATATTCTATTCTATTCTAAATCAAGGATAATTCTATTCTATGCTATTCAATTTTTACCTAAAAATCAGGTTCTGCTCCAGTACTTTAGACAAGGCAGCATCCTCACACGCTCAAACAGGGCAGAATCAACGAGCCCCAAAAAAATAAGAAGGTGCATCTTGACCAATCAGATTGGACTATGAAAAGTTAAGCTGGAGTAGCCCCTACAATTAACTTATCCAGACTTGTTTTCATTTGACAACCCACCTAGTAGCTTCTCATCTTTTTAATGTATCTCTTAGATGATAGTTGTCCACCTGCTCCATACGGACCTGTCCCAGGTTAACCCCAGACAATAAGCTCCCTTTCCTGTGAGGTCCCAGATCTGGTAGGAGGATTGTTTATCTCCCAGTGACAGGTGAGACCCAGCGTCCCAGTCTGACTAATGACCTGCTATGTGGCTGTGCAGGTAATTAAGCACACCATTACGGCTTAACCCATCCCCAAGAGCCGGGCCCTCAGGCCCCCGACTGCCATGTCACATATCCATCACACAGGGCCGGGTCATCAATCTGTCTGTCAGGGCGAAGACTGTCTGTAGGCTCTCCCTGCCGGCATCTCACTGCTTTAACATCACAGCTTTGTAACTTTAATATACCAACAGAGAAACAAATCTGCTTTATTTTTCTACTGATGCTGCTTCTGCTCTTAATGCTGCAGCTGCTATGGCTCAGAAAATACAAAAATATGATCTAATTTTTATTTTAAAGGCTTTATTAAGAACCATGTTGTGTTGCCAGATAGTTGGAGATATATTTATACCACGCACATTAAGGTAATAAACATTGATAGCAGAAAGCAGTTTCTATATATCATTTATACTATATATAAATGAATATTTGTATTCTAGCAGACAGACAATATTACTATTTGTGTTGTGTTACTTGTTAACTGAAAACATGCGACGGTTTATGGCTCTATAGGTAAGGCCACTAACCCTAACCCCCTATTTGATATAACTCAAGTCAACTTATCTTGAGAAGAAATGAAACAATTCACCTTTAAAGACATATTTAACTTATTCATTGAAGAAATTAAGTAGCAGGTCTATATCTCATGTACAGTCAAAATGCATTGGCTTAATATCAGCAGTTGACAACCGGGCTAAATTCTTTAGCTAAAACTGAAGCTATCAGTGACAATAATTCCTATCCTTTCATGTGTGGACTCACATCACTAATAAAAAGAAACAACAAGTGAGGAGTTTAAACCTTTTTCCTAAATGTATGATGTCTCTGACACACCAATTCATGGTTCAGGGTTAGGAAAACAGTCTCTATAAGAAAAAAAGAGGCATTTCTCCTGTAAAATAAGTTGTAAATGAGTACCTTAAAAATCCACTCTCCTGGTTCGTGTTGTAAATGAAGCATTCTCAGCATACACTAAAGGAAAAACATGGCTGTCCTTAGAGACATAATACTATGTGCACATACTAGGACCTTATAAAGTTGCTTATGAACAGGGTTTTTTGGTTCGCTGTTTGTACCTGCAGTCTCAGACTTTTCCTTCTTGAATCCACAGTGCGCTCTCCGGCCAGTTCAGAACTGAATGATGGCCTACAGTTATTTATTGAATGGTGTCTGTGCTAAAGTGCTCCAGTGTGGACTTGATGAAAGATTATTGATGTTGATTCCTCTCCCTACCACTGTCAGTCCCACGTCGCCTGGAGCAGGAAGCTTCTTCATTGTCTAAAAAATCCGATCTTATCCTGCAGCAGCATCTCCATTAGTTTTCACTGTCAAACAATAAATCTCATTTGCAGCATAACTAATCTTCAGACAAAACACAGCAGTTGTAAATATCATATATGGCCACTGGTTATCGAGATGCTTATGATTTTGCTGCTGATAGAACGATGTACCCTCGTGGGTGTAACGCTGGTATCAAATTATGTTTTGCTTTATCACGAATGATGAATTATAACCAACTTAAGGGGATGTACTTGATCTTATTTCTTTCTTCTAACGCCATAAATCTTGACCTGACTCTTTCTGCGTATGTTCCTCTTAACATATGAGAGGATTTTAATTGTGTCACATCGGTGACATGTAGCAGCTTTGTGATGGCACACAGGCAGGCAGTGTATGGCTCCCGAGTCCCACTAAACATTAGTGACAGCTAATCTAAACGATTCAGTAACTACCTGAATATCAACTCAGTGTCTGATTGAATGTCTCCTGCAAGACTAGTTTTACCCTCTTGCATTTTTGAGATTTAACTTAAAAGCATTCATCCACAGGATTGGTTTAGCTTATGATATTCTGGATCCAGAGAACACAATATATAGATTTGTCGTACGCAGATCCGCACAGCAACATCAGACTGATTACAGGCCTCATAATAGGAAACATGCTTAAAGCTAGGTATATGTACATGTATATGTTTGTAGAACTTGTGGAATATTGCATAGTAACACTCTTTAATAATGCACCCTTCATAAAGTTGTAACTGGTGACTTTTTAGATAAATTATAAGCCATTAATATGAGCACATTTTGGATTTCTAGATTGTAAAAAAAACATTAGCCTTTGGCTAATGCTAATAATGTCTATCGTGTGATAATGTAGTTAAACCATGTTTTTATTACTTTCTGATAAGCCCTTTGAAGCTTGCCGTTTAAGTCATCAATATAATAATAATTGTATTAATACACTTTATTATTATTAAGCACCTTTCATATAAAACATAAGACCATTAAAAATATACAAATAAAAAGAAATAACTGAACTAAAGAGCAGCATCCAAACACATAAAACACAAAGTAAAACAAATAGAAAATAGTAAAATAAAATTTAAAAAAAGAGAGTTTTAAGAGTGACTTAGAAGAGCAGAAAGACCAATAAAGTCTTTAGTTATTATTATCTTTTAATAAAAGTAAGCAGCAGCCTGCCAATTGATTTTGACAAGCTGACAACCCAAAAGTTGTTGGCTAAAAATGTAACTGTTACAAATGAATGACGTTAATAAAGCCATTGACAACAATTACCTACTAATTTACTTTATTAAGGATGCCTAATTTAAAAAGCGTTACCTGGCTATGCCACAGTTAAATCTGTGGAAGTAAATGTCCCTGCAGTCAGCATACTGGAGGAGAGTTGTTCTTTTAATTAGCACCTGGGAGTGGTCGTGTTTTGCACGTCACCTCTAATTGCTTGGCGTGTTTGTGATAGAAAACACCACAGACTATTTTGACGGGGGAGCTCCAACAGCCAACTTTAACCTTACGTCTACTGGCAGTCACAGTTATACACACCCTCACACACACACACACACATGGCACCAGTTCTCATTTGGGGGAGATGTCCTGGAGCGTGGACGGATGTGGACGGCTATCCCTCACTGGCCGGGCCTCTCACTGTCACCCTCTGTAGGCTCCGTGCCGCCCCCGGCCACAGGCAGGTAATAGCTCTGATGAGAGCCCTCCACTTTGTTTCAGAAATAATTTGCCACTCCTGCCGCCTGCAGGGGCTGCGTAGTAATAAAAATGAATCACACCGCTAACCTCTCCAAACCTGGCCCCGCTGCCTCTTTTAACCCCTTCTGCTCCGGCGCTGGCACCTTTTTTTTTTTGCTCGATTACAACATCAGTGCTGTGTCCATTACAATCCTGCTGTATGATTTGTCCACAGTGGCCCCTGTCCTCCAAGTTATTCCCCCAAACACAGAGCCAAGCTTTGGGGCTACTCACAGGTTAGGAGTGCTGGAACGCCGACTCTCCAAAGAGCTTTTAGAATAGCCGGCCTTGCCAGGAGCCCCGTAGGAGGAAGAGTAATTAATTAAGACAAATGAATGACTGGGTCTTCCCATGTTCTCTAAATGAAACCCACAGGTCAGTAATTAGCCCTGTGTGGGAGAAGTCACTAATTGCCCACATGCCACCCGGTTCCTGAGCCAGGTAGACATATAGAGATAATCATTATGGCCGAATCTACTTAACCCTTTTAATTTAGTTAGCAGTATGAAATCATAACAAAAAGTTCCTGTCTGTGAAAGATAAGTCCCTTTATGTGACCGAGAATTTTAACCGTGTACGTACGTGCAGCAGGCTGCATACATAAGCAGGGCATGTGTTATCGTCCCCTCTGCTTTGTCTGTGAGGCGAGGGTTCAGCAGGGGTTAACAGCATGAGCATTTAAGGGTGTTAGTCTTGCTGGCACAAAAACACAGCCACTCCATCATGAGGAGTCTGACAACCTCATTAATGTCACAATATATTCAACTCATCCCTCTGCCTGCCTACGGCGCCCAGATGCTCTCCTGTTGGCCCCTTTATAGAGCCCAACACAACAACCTTTTGAATTCTGGTCATCTGTTCACGCCGCACTCTGGAAAAAGTGGCGGCTAGTCCACTTGTGAAAATATTTGTCTTGGTTATATGCAGCTGTTCGGAGCATAGCATGTGTGCACTGTACCGGCTGGACCATAGGGGGCCTTATTTAGCACTTTTTTGCTGCGGCGTTTACTGTGTTGCGCCTTCATTTCTGGCCCTTAGCAACCTTTGATGCTTTGGGGCCCAGCTTTCTGTCCCTGTTGTGTGTGCTCTTTTTTTTTTTTCATCTCTGTCGTTTCCCCTCCGAGCCCCCGCTCTGTCTTTCTGCTGCTGTCCCTCTTCCTCACTCTCTGTCTCTTCCCTCCCCTCGGTTTGTGGAAGTGAAGCCGCTGTCTGCATGGGAATCGGTCCCATACAAGTTGCCCACCCCCACTGTGAAGTCTGTTCATGCTGGTCAAATCCCCCCTCCTCTTTTACCCTCCCAACAGCACCACCATTTCTCCCCTTCACTGCGTCTATTTGATGTGTCCGCAGTGGATTTGGATCCTCGGGGAACAGTAGGAGGAGCTCTGGGAGCTTTGATTGTTTAGGAGGACTCAGTGTGTGTTTGAAAGATGTGCGAGTGGTGGGACGGACATCCTCCTCTTCCTATGGACCAATGCACCTTTATTGCAGGCCGTCAGATTGGTCATTCTGTGGCTGCTCCACCGCTCGCTCCACCCCCGCCGTCTCAGTTTCCCTTCCCTTCTTATAAATTCCCGTTCGCCTTTGTCTTTCAGGCTTGACTAATTGTCCTTGTTTGTCCCTCTTTATTTGAATTCAGTCATGTGTTCTTGACTCCGTGGGCTGGGTTTAGGAGAATCATTCCGCCATTTGCCACTTAATTAAGTCAGGGTCAGGATCCATTGCTCAACGGAGAGCTGAAAGGACAGAGCTCTAATAGAATTATAAAAAGAGGCCTTTCTCTACTGTTAGGGCTGCCTTTATCTAGGTGGGCTCTGCATGGTCAAATGAAAGGAAACACCAGTTCTGGACAGGAGCCCATTTCCACTTTAGACTCATTTTGATGTTTGCCCAGGATTTCTTTCACGCAAAAATCCAATGATTGAAAGTCAAACAATGATCATCAGCTTTGAGATACCTCTGAATGATGGAGGAAGTTTAGGGGCGAAGCAAACACCGCTTGTTTTTGGTTACAAGAGACACACAGGCATTTTTATTGGGAACTTTAAGCTCCCCTCTGTCCCCTGAGCAACAGAGAAATTTAGAACAAGTATGTGCTCAAAGCAGGGTGGGGAAATCAGTGGGCATGCCTGGATGTGTGTATGTAAGAGTTACCATCAGTTCAATTTCCTAAATATCCCCCTATGCTGTGAAAATGCACTCTCCTCTCCCTCTCCACCTCCCCTTCTCCTCTGTCCTGGCGCTTTGACATGCTAAATCTGCTGATTTTATTTTTCTTCCTCCTGCGGTGAGGAAGTGTCCTTTTCAAGGGTCTCAATTTTCCCCCTGACTGTCTAAACCCTACCTCTGTTTGGATTGTTTTTCTATTTCAAACAAAAGGCAGAGGCAGGATTACCATTTCACTTCCTTTCACACTTGCTCTTTCAAGTGGCAGGATTTTTTTTATAAACCACTGCCCCGCTGCTTTTGTTATTATTTTATTGTAGAAGTGTAAAAAGAGTTGTGGTTGAATGTAGATCCTGGCATAAGCAGTGAGTGGGGCTTTTTTTTTTCCCGCAGGCCTCCAGGGCTGATTTGGTAGCGGAGGCTAACAAAGTGTCCTCAGGGCTCCTTTCTGAGATGTTGACGTCTTCTTAATGGCTCTCCTCAGCCTTTTTGTTTCACATCTTGGTGCTAACTTTCTGCCTCATTTAGCTCATATCAATTCACTGGGCTCTACAGATTCAGCATCTCATTCATGGTCTAGCTCTTTGAAGCAAACTTTGGACAGCAGCTCTAAGTGATTGTTTTCAGCCTGGATTTCTGTTATATGTTAACAATTTTGCCTTGAGGATTACACAGAGTTTTTTTCAGAGATACTTTATCCTGTTTGGCAGTAAAAAAAACAAAAAACTTTTTTTCAAAGAGTCCACCGGAAATAAGAGGGGAGGACAGGACGGCCCCTTCCTGTTCTGAGAAGTCCGCTGGTTTAAGGCCAATTGATTTGCTAACAGGCTTGTCCACACATAATGACTGAGTAGGGATTGATGGAGGTCTTACACCATAAAACTCTGAGCCGCTGCAATTGCCTGCCATTAGGGCTGTATTGTTGTGCAAATAATACCCTCACCCTTAAGAAAAGATTGTCTTATGGTGAAGCGGCTTAAAGGACTTTCTCCTCCACTTTTTCCTTGAGGTCATAACAGAAAATGCACCCATCTGCTTATAAATGCTGTAAGGGTATTTTAAGATGTGGGGGTTAAGTTGCTTTATGAGCTTCCGGTGGCGTTTTGCAGTTAATCAATCTGCGGCGGGGTGCTGATAAAGACCCGCGCCCTCCTCCATCACATCTTAACTCCTGCAGTTAGGGCCGGTGCCAGCCTGCTCTGTGTAAGACAGACTGCACTGTGGAGTGAGCCTGGCAGCTGACATATGACTCTGAGAACGCTTTCTGTCTGTGCTAAGTTGGCAGCTCTGACACATGGCTGCTAAGGTCGTAATAAAAGGGAGAGTGACTAATGTTGAACTGGATACTATTGTTGAATCTGCTGCTGTAATTGACTAGAGCTATAGTGGGATATACTCGGGGTCAGGTCACACAAATGACAGTGCAACTTATGCCCTTTTACCTCTGGTGGTTTCCTTTTTCTTATCTTCATTAGAAAGTACATCCAGCAAAGTCTGTGGGTTACTTTATGAATGATTTATTTTTATTTTTGAAAAAACAACACACACTAATCAACATTTCTTAGATGTACCAGTGTTAACCAGCTGTCTAATTTTCAATCGCAGTCCCTTGTCGAGGTGTTTCAAAACCAGTGATAGTTAGTAGACAGAGTAACACTGTCCTGCTGATGTAAATGTTGCTAAACCACCAAATATATAATAGTCCCTAACAATTGGGCTATATTTCCTAAAAACTACAGGACCCAGCAATTTGAGAAAAATAAATAAACCTTTTTCTTTAAATATGTGTAGACTAGTTTATAAATGTTTATGTAATCAGTCAATTGACTTGGCAGCTAAACAGAGGTAAAGGAGACAGAACATATATAAAAACTACTAACAGGTTGTTAGTTTTTGACCTTTTATGGGATTTGTTTCACATCAAAAGAGCATAAAATGGCCTCGGCTTCATCCTTTAAATGTGTTTTTACAAACCTGGCTGACAAAATTCAGAAAAATATCCATCGCATCAAGATAGAAACATAAATCTGAAGGAAGAAAAAGCGTTAAAAATCGATCAAACTGTTGAACAGATTAAGATAAATATATATTTGTATTGTACTGATCTGATGTTGCCCGTTTGAAAGCTTGATTTCGGTAATTAAGTTGTTCTGCTGGTGTCGTTGTCACTGTGATTATGATGAAATGGAATCGAATGAGATTGTCGGTTTTTACTTGCTGCGAGGCCTCGGCCGTTGATAGGGAGTCCCACGAGAGCCTTGTCACTCCAGCCGGCGTTGGCGCTTAACTTATCCGTGCAGACCCTCTCCGTTCTGTCACTCACCCTCACACCCAAACAACAGCCTCTTTCTGCTCGCCTTATCACTCCGCCTGACAGGGTCACCGGGTTAGTGCCACACTGGGCATGCTCAGTCATTCACATATTGATATTGATTTTTTTCTTTCTTATTTGGACAGTTTGTATGTGGGCAGAGAATGAAAGGAGGGGGGGTCAAGATGGAGAGCAATAGATATAATTCGGCCTGGCGATAGAGGACGGAGCCTTCCCTTTTTAGCCTCTATTCTCCGCTGCAGAGTGAAGGAGCCCACCGTCCCTCTCTGGCTGCCATTCAGCCCCATCGATCTGACTCGGGGCCCAGCCACCCCGAGGGAGACCGGGGCTCCGAGACACACTGCCTCTTTTGTGGAGGGGATCCACCAGTTCAGACTGACAGCCGACAGTGCTGATAAAAAAAGACGTCCCCCTCCTTCCTGTATTGTCAGCAGCAGACTTGCTGTTGGAGATGTGTAACCTTTAGAAAGCTGGCCAGACTCTAACCGCCTTGCTGTCCACCCTAATCACTGGGAAGTGGAGTATTGCCCAAAGCATCACAGCCTTTGGCATTCTCTCATCACCCCCGCCAATCTCACTGTTTCCCACTGTGATATTGGAGGCTGGTGGTGTACTGTGCTCTGATAATTTGGGAACATCTCTTTAGTGAGTATCTAAAGCCAATTACTGTGACCCTTCCCTTTACCCTTTTCCCATGAATTTAAAATCAATGCCTCTCACTTTAATATCATCCATTCTGGGTAAACTCCCATCTGTCTGACACAGAAATCCGATGTTATCATCTGAGATCACAAGATCTGTAAGGATTGATCCGGGGAAGAAAGTGTTAAGTTTTCTGCTGTCCTCACTAAGAATAGCCTTCAAAAAGACTAAATTGGTCCCCCTGCCTATTTCATTTATAAAGCTCTTATTAGTACAATGATGTACTAATCAGTTGCTATTTGTCACTTTCTGTAAGTTTAATTTGACAGGTTCATGCACCTGGTTAATTTAGGACAAATCAGAAATATATGAGATGCGTGTGGACCATTAAAGTCCTAATTGTTAATAGTTTTCCACCCTGCCTGACCTCTGTGGTTTCCTTTTCTCCAGGGAGGAGAAGGAGCGCTGGATCCGAGCCAAATACGAGCAGAAGCTGTTCCTGGTGGGCCTGCCCCTATCCGACGTGCCCCTGGGGCAGCAGCTGCTGCGGGCTGTGGTGGAGGACGACCTGAGGTTGGTGGTGCTGCTGCTTGCCCACGGCACCAAGGAGGAGGTTAACGAGACCTACGGGGACGGAGACGGACGCACCGCGCTGCACCTCTCCTGCGCGATGGCCAACGTGGTCATCACACAGCTGCTCATCTGGGTGAGTGAGCTCCTCCGGCTTAGAGGCGGAGGAACTCTGTTATTGTAGGGATTGAGTTCCTTGACAAGTGATATAGGAGTTAAAGTGCGAAGAGAAGGACTTTCAAACAACCAGAAAACCTCTTTAATCTCTCCAGATGTTTCTCATTACAACTTCTTCCTCAGACCAACGGTCTAAAAACATCTTTTTTATTGTTTTATAAAGTGACTTGAAAGGAATTCTACTAGAAATCAGCTCAACACAACTTACTAAACTCTAAAAGTCGTACTGAAACTACATACTTATTTTCAAGAAAATTGAGTTTTCCTAACATGATGGTCTTAATGCTATTTAAAATGCTTCATACTTTAAAGAATAATTAAGAAATACTAAATTGTGTATTAATATTGTTTCTAAAAAGTGAATGCGTTTAGGAAGTAAAGTATGCAAAGGCTTATGCTAAAAATGTTGGTTTTAAAGTAGTCAATGAAAAATCCGCCTTCCAAAAGTTGTTGTGCTTCCTGTTCCATGAGATAGTTATCGTTCAACAACTTCAATCTTGTTTGTATATGTCTTTATTTTGTTTCTAATTTACCTTGGACTCTTGTGTAAAATCTTAAATATGCCTTTCATAATTTCCCCCCCTCAGTACGGAGTGGACGTGAAGAGTCGCGACGCTCGTGGCCAGACTCCGCTGTCCTACGCACGGCGAGCCGGCAGCCAGGAGTGCGCAGACATCTTACTTCAGCACGGCTGCCCCAACGACACAAGCAGCCTGACGTCCGTGGCAACGCCCAACATGAGCCGCCGCAACCCCAACCCCAACATCAACAACAACAACGCCCAGTGTGAGCTCAACCGCAGCATCAGCATCATGTAGAGACGAGCTGCAGACGAACCCCGAACCCACTTCCCTCTGCCCAGTACTTCCTCCTCTGCTTCACACTGTGCAATCCAGAATCTGTACCAACGGAGATATCAGGAGTGATGGACTCGTTGTTAATATTCCACTATGCTAACAGAAGTGGTAGTCCGGGATTCGGACATTGTACATTGTTTGTTTTATATAATTGTTTTCTTATTTGTTGAATTTGTTAAATCTTGGTCTGAAACGATCACGATCAGCTTTAAGCTTTGTGTTTTTTAAGCGCCAACCAAACTAATGACTTACTTTGGCATTCATACCTACCCTACGAAAAGCATTTCCTTAATGCTTGAACATTTCCTTTTTATGTCTTCCCCTTCTGCGACGTGAACTGATTTCATAATGAGCTTGAAATGAGAGAAACTTCCTTCAAATTTTCAAGCCTGAGCATTATAACATAAAAACTGTGAGGAATATTTTTAACAAGTGACAAAAACACTGAAGGAAACGAAATCTTCCATGAGATCAGTGGCTGTTACAGCTTTAGTAATGATGCATGTCTTTAACACAGCTATCAAACTCTTGACATACTATTCATATACAAAGGCAAAGCAATTATAGATGAAGAGTCCAAATGATTTAGATACTTAATTCACAGGAAAATGGGTTCGGATCATCATAAAGGAGTTGATTGCAGAATTCCCGTCTGGGTGAAAGTGAGTCATTTCCTTCACAACCCTTATCGTGATCCTCCAGTAAAAGTGTCCGTGACTACAAAGGAATTAAGGGGCATAATGTTTTATGACCATCGAACCACACGGCTTTGTAAGCGTGCCTCTTCAATCAGAATTCATTCAAATTCAAAGGTTTGATTGAACCAGTGAGATCACACTGATAAGGATGTCTTTGTTGGAGTAATTCTCCGATTGACTGCATTGTGTTGGTCATTATTTGACATAGATAGATACTGGAATATCCATCCACCTCCCCGTGGCCACAGCCTGTAGAAGCGGTACTCTCGAGAGCATTTCCTCTTTTGTTGCTGTGAAATACATATATGGTACTGTGTGTGTGCGTCCGTGCATAACTGTACAACACATGTGTGTGCTTACGTCTTCGTCTGTGTGCAGCAGAGAGCCAACGGGCATTTCTGTTCATGAAACATTTACACCGGAGAGAAGACACCTGCAGTGAAGATTTTGGAACATAACTGTGTTTTAATGTACAGACGTCTGTAAAAAGTAGTTCTTGTTGCTTCACCTTATTCCTTATAAGAACATACTTAGACTTTTAGAGTCAAAAAAACAACCTCTTTCCTTTCCCTCAAACTGTCAGCTTAAACGCGGAGAGTTAACAAAAAGCATTCAAATGACCCAAGTGAGACATTTAGGATTAAAATGAGCTGGAGGGAAATTAGCTTGACTCTCTTTGCATTAAGTAATACACATGTACAGTATTCCACTGACATAAGCTGATTAATCTATAGGTAAGAAATTAATTCAGGTGGAGTTGGCACAATGTGTATTTACCCTTTGATTCAACTGCCAATTTTAAGGTTTTTAAACCGTCTTGATTTTATGAGTTTACAAGAGCAGGATATATGTTTACAGAGGCAGTTATTATTAACTTTGTGTACCTTATCTTCAGTTTTCTGTTGTTGCGTTACAGTATTTCTGATATAAGAGCCCACAGGGACTGAATACGTGGTCGAACAAGGATGTTTGTAAATCGAGGAAATGGCGATATTGTAAAGGAAAACTGTGATATTTTTTGGGAATGCTTATTTGCTTTCTTGATCAGAAGATCCATTACACTCTTGTGTGTGTGCGTTCAGTATGGACCTTGAGTCTGGAGGGGGTTAGCATGGCCAAGCGTACATTTAGCCTGGTTTAGCATAAAGTTACACCATGTGGTGACGTCTAAAAAAAACAACTTGTTTTTCCATTTCTGTTTTCGTTCTAATTATCGGACTTTGGTGCAAGAGACTTACGTCTGTAACATGCATACTTTTTACAACTACTGTTGTGATGTGTTTTTCTTTTGTTTTGATTCAATCTACAATGTTAACCACTGTTTAAAGCAGCCTGTTGGCTTCACCGCCGTACTAAACGGACAGGAATGAGTAGTATCGATCTTTTCAGCAAGAAAGCGAATAAAAACATTTCCCAACATCCTTAAAACGACCACAAATTCAACGAAAACCTTCAAATATACTTGTACTGTACAGTGGTACTTGCCTTATTTCTGATTTACTTGACCGACTCATTTCAAAAAGTACATTTAAGTGTCCAAGGGGATTACTGAGAGTTATTGGGTAAAGTGATTCCCTGAACCCTTATTTACATACTGTAAATGGTGAAGAAACACTAGAAACCTGCCTGTTTTTCCCCTAGACATCAATTGGAAGTGTAAATATTAGCTAAAGCTTTTATCTGAGGATGAGCTCCTCCTAGAGAAACAAACTTAACTGGTTTTAGGTCCCATTTGAACCATCTTTTGATACGTTGGGTTTGTTTAGTTTCTCTTTAGGCATATTTTTAAGGTACTTCTGTTTGGTTTCGACATTAACCGACCATCTTTGGTACTTGTGTATAATGATGTACATTTGACATATTTATAATGCAGTTTGTAAATATCTTTTTTTGTTTTGTTTTTGTTCAAGTTATTTTCCTATTGTAATTCCTTTTACGTTAAGAACGTGGAACAAAGCAAAAGCTAAAGAGTAACTTGTTGTATGCTTGGATGCTCGGCTGACTGTTGACCTATTAATAAACACTCAAATAAAACGATGTAGCCTTCCCTGCATTTGGGGAATTCAACACATTTGTCTGGTGTGTGTGTGTGTGTTCATCTGCCATTCATCACACTCCTGTGCATGACCCGCTGACAAGGTGAGACTCCTTCAAACTAAATTATCATCATCACATCTTCTTCCCTTTTGCATGTTCCTTCATGAAACTTCCTGGAGAAACTTCCTGCCCGAGACAACTCATCCGAGCCTGTCTTTAAGGTAAGTGAAGCAACCTCTCTCCTTCCACTTCCTGCTCGTGGGACCCCCAACAGTTTACTAAAAGAGGATTAAGATAAAGAGCCGAGCTTAGTGTCAGGCAGCACAACACCATGGGGAAAAGTGAAAGGTCTCAGTGTTCAGAGGAGTCAAGCCCTCACTAATCCACTTCTTATTTCCTGCTAATCTTGTCTCAGCATATCTTCATCCCCTTCCTCTCTCTGTTGGCTGGCTTTGTTTGAGCTTCATCACCTGGTTTCGCTTTAGGGTTTCCTCTTCCTTCCTCTGGGCTGGATTGACATGGAGCCACTAAGCTCTGAGTCGCGCTTAAAGGCCCTGCAAACTTGTTGTATCCATCTGCTTCCTTACTAGTGAGAAAGGGGTCCTACACTGATAACATAAGTGAAATAGTTTCCCAATTTTGGGGTACTATGTTGCATATTCCGTCAACAATTAGGATTTAGCAATATTTATTTTCAGATCTGATTCAAGCTTTTAAACAGACGTACTGCAGCAGGTTAGCTGAGTGTTTTTGACTTTTCAACTATCAAGGTATTAGTTGCAAATCTTACAATTTCAACGTAAACGAAACCTTTTTTTATTCGCCACGTGATCAGCATCTCTTCCAAATAATATTATATCTGTTGCTTTGGCCCATACTACATCCTTCCACCAAGTTTCATTCAAATCTGGTAAGTGCAGAAGTGTTTGTGTTGTATATCATTGACAAAAACAAACTGGAAACATAACCCCCCTGGCGGATGTAAAAATCTATGAACTATAAAAAATCTTTGTCATTTTGATGTTGCTTATTTGTTCATGACCTTTACAACTTAAACCTTGTTTGCTGTTTTTTTTTTTGGACCATTTTGGAAATAGGAAACAAACTATCAAACATTTTCCAACTTTTTAATCGATATTACACATCCAGCAGATACAGAGCATCATTAAAGTCCTGTTTTTGTCCCACAGACGAAAAGTAAGTCAAATATTCCCCCTCTTTTAGCTCATTGTTGGTCTCTACCAGCACTGTAGCTGTTTAATGCTCAACTATCTGTACCAGCTAGTTGCTAAGTTGCTTATTATTATTTGGTGCTGGCAGGTAGCAGACAGTTGCAAATCTTTTATGCTTGAAACCACAGAGGAGAGCAGAGAGTGAACCACAAAAGTGATGTGACGTCCCTCTCACATAAACAATTGAATATGATCCATTGTTAATATAAAAATATTGATTATGGGTTTGAAATGTCCAGCATCTTAAGGCCTTGCCTAACTGAACCTCAAATGAATCGTGCTCTCTCCACTTCTCTTGAGAAATATCATGTGTCCTGTAATTTATTACCGGGCCTCACGCCTTCACAGACCCCGGCCACTTGTGTTTGTTGTTGTGAGGCTGGAGCGCTCGCTTGCACCGCTGTGTGTTTTGATATTTCATCAGGGCCTGCTAAACAGTGAGGAGGGCTCTCTGCCGCCCACCTCTCCTCAGACAAATTGCCTCCAAGATTGCAGAGGTGGGTCTGAGGCTGATGGATGGGTACACAAAGACCTGACGAGACCATATTTGCAAACATTAAATCCATATTTCCATAACATGTAGAGGCTGCTTGGCCACGGGCCACTTTAACAGCCTGTTTAGCAAGCAGTCAGTGACGAGCCCGGTCGTAACATAAATGTTGCTTTAAGGTGGCGTTTGTGTCCGCCTGTCTTCATATGGACAGGATACTCCCTGTTTACCGCTCCTCCCTTCTCGCTTTTAACCTCTTTAACCAATAATTATATCCACTCTGACTATCGCTCCTCTCCTGAGTCCCCCCCAGACCTGAATATCATTTATCAATTTCAGCTCCATCATGTCTGACCAGTGCATACATGCTGCACCCTGCCCCAAACTCATGTCCTCATTTCCATGTCCTTGAATCTCTGTCTAATCAGTGGATTTTTCCCCTTTGCCGTATGTTTCATCCACCATCTTCCTCTTCATCCTTTGTCTTACATAAACGCTCTGTTCCCATCACTCTCTCCTCTCCTCTTTTTTTTCTCTCCCCTTCCCCGTTGGCTTTTGCCTGCATTTCTCTGTTAATTTGCCTGAGAATGCATTAGCTGTAATGAAGGCTGAGGGCCGAGGGAATCCTCCAGGGTTCCATTAATCATCCCCCCTCAGACAGGCAACCTTGATTACAAGTGGCAAGAAATTCATTAGAGCCGGGCCTCTGACAACTCTTATCTCCGCCACTAGATCTGACTCATTAGGCAGCCAAATTAAAGCTATGATGGCCCTGATGAAACTCATCGCTTGTTTATCTTGTGCGATTTGATGCATCTGCCCATACATCACTGTAGCCACGACCGCCCGGACCCTCCCAAGAAGTCAGGCCTGCAGTCGGCGCAGAGAAGGCTGCACTCACACAAGCAGCAGCAGGTAATGAGCTCCTTCGCTTTCCTCCCTCTCTTCCTCTCTTTCTTCCTCTCAAGGAGGGAATTTTGTAATGGTTTAATGTCTTTGCTGTGAGAAGAGAACTTCTGATATTTCAATTGTCCAGTGCTGAAACTGAGGTGTTCACTTAAACTGTAGCTAAAATTAAGGAAAGATCAATGTGTGAATTTGCTGATGGATGAACATAATCTAGGGTTACCCATTCATTTCTTTAGTTTAATTTTGACCGGGAACACCATAGGTGTAACAAAGTTGATTACACCACTCAAAATTCAGTGAAAGTGGTGATCAGAAATTGATATGTACAAAACTGAGAAGGATATCATACGGCCTTGAGGGGAATCAAGTGTAAAACACAATATTTATCATTGAAGGAAGTAGCAAATTGGTCTGATTTGACCCGAACACAACAGGATTGTTAAACTCTATAAAGGATTAACAAGTTAGTACACCAACACTGTTTTTATCTTGTTTCTCTAACGTTTTGAAAAAGAAACTCCAATAAGATTCCACCTTTTATAATATTTTTTCTAATGTTGAATTGGGATGAAATAGTCCCACTCAGTACTTCTTGATAATCAACACCAGCATGAACTTAGCCTCGGCAGTGTCATGGATCCTCGTCGTCACCTCCACATCTCATGGGGACTGAAATAGCCATTACACTCTGGCACAATGTCGTTGAATTGACCGTCTATATAAGTCAGCTGTTGGACCATAATAAAACTTCCACCGCTCCTTCACACGACCATCATTCCTTGAATCCCCATCCAAGTGTCAGAGTCTTGATGTATGAGGTGGACGGTGAAATAAACTGTACTACTCTTTGGTCTCCAGGTCATGAAATGTCTGTTAATGCACTGATGTTAAACTGAAATCAAAATCATGTTCAGTGTGTGCATCCATGAGAGGCTTGAGGGTAAAGGAAGCTGTAGCCTAGAAGATTTCTATCATATTTTCACCAAAACCCCTCCAAATTTTGTGTAAAAACTGAAGATATGGCTGGTTATTTTAATAAAATATTCATACTAATAAAATATTTAAAGAATCTCACCCTATCATCATATTCAACAGGTGCTGCTGCAGAAGTTAAACATGGCTTGAGGCCTGAGTCTATTTTAGAAACAGGAAAACAAATCACTCTCTCTCATCTGAGTTCAAGTGAAAATATTCCAACATGAGACTTTTCTGGAAACAGTTCAGAGAAACCGTCTAAACCCCCAGGACATGCATATGAAAGTTTGCATAGAACATCAAGCTCTGTTTTCTCTTTCCTGTAATTGGATAGCCATGTGGCCGGACATTATTTTAGTTACAGATTATTTTAATATAGCTGCTCTTTGATTTTACATTGCCATGTCATTTTCCATACTCTGAGCAACCATGCAGTTATGGCCTCTCTGTAGCATCACAGTGAGGTATGTTGGGGTTAAGAGTACATCCATGGCTATTTAATTATTAGCTTCATGCTTTCATATTTATATAAGATTATAAGTATTTCAGAAGTCATATGTTATCTCTTCTGTTTTAAATCTTTTCATTTTAAAATCAAATAGCATAGAATATTGTCCCACTGGGGCATTCAAACATCATCCTTGTTTTTATAATAATAATTTGAAGGTGACAGTGTTTCAGATAGTATCAAATTAAGCCACTCAAAAAGTATTATTATTATAAGAAAAATACACAAATTGTTAAAAAAAAAGGTGTATCAATTATGTGATAGCCACGCAAACATCCATTATCGTCTTGATGCTCTTTAAGATTTGAATTATAAACCTCTATACGTGTTTTATTATTGCTTTGATTTATATTTTTAGACCATATTTAATCATTTTACCAAAAATAAAATATCGAATATCGGTTTAGTAATTGTTGCTGGTGTTGTCTCTGCACAGACTGATAGAGAAGTTCATTACAGTGGTGGATGTTTCAGTCTAATGAGGGTCTATCAGTCAGACAACATGGCCTCCTAAAGAGAAATCAATCACTACCGCTGTTTCAAAGAAATACACATTTCAAGTCTTGATGTTTCTGATAAAAAATGAACATCAAGAGATTAAAACGAACACGTGTGTAAACGAAGCTGCGATTCTGAAAACGTTAAAATGTTGGCAATAAAAATGTAAATCATTAACTTAGAACGCTGAAGTTCTTCAAAGATAACCTGTTTTTCAGTGAAAGCCTCCATAAATTAGAAAACGATATTGAAATATTGCCATTATAATATTTAATACACAGTATTTAGCATTGTATTTAATACAAACTGCATTAAATACTTTCAAAATAACCGCCTCTTCAACGTACTGAATCGCTATGTTAAAACAAGATTGTTATTTTTTTTTCATTTTAGCAGAATAAATAATAACGAGATACTTTCCACAACCCATAAAACATATTTACTCTAACCTCCAAACATTAATAATTCAATCTGGATTCAAACTTTCGTATAAAGCGATTTATTAGGTCAATATACTTTACAGTTGTCCCTTGTTTGGTCATTATTTCCTTCACATCTTTTTTTTCTCACAAATAGCTGTCAAAGCTGGTTCCTACAGTTGGCAAACAGAAAATGTAAAACGTCTTACATGCAAATGTGGTCAACAAATTGTACGAAACACAAAACAAAAACTCAGCTTCACCAAATGAGGACACATGCACATAACCAACAGAATATTTTGGCCCTACATATAAATACTTAAAAAATCTTTACAGTCTCATCTCATAGTGCCCATTTGTACCAATTTTTACCCATTTATATTTACATATTCACAGCGCAATAAATAAAAATGACAGCATATTGCCAAATAGTTGATCAGTCTGCTCAGTCTCACCTCTCAGACAAAATACTCCTCCTTTTTGTGCTTCATGCGAATCAGTGGAACATAGAGTCAATGTAAGTGTTTTTTTTTTATTATTAATACTTTTGATTTTGAGTTCATGGCCTGGTCCCTTGCTCTATTTGTTGGTGCTGACTCCTCACTGCAAACCTGTTGACGTGCACCGGGATGGGAACCACAATTTTGGGGTTTCTCACCGGTTCTCCTGACCGGTTGTTAACGTTGCCGGCCTTGATCCGTTTCCACTTGGCCCTGCGGTTCTGAAACCAGATCTTCACCTGCACCTCGCTCAGTTTAAGTGCATGTGCGATCTGTGAGCGCTCAGTCAGAGAAAGGTACTTTTTACAGTGAAACTCCTTTTCCAGTTCCAGCAGCTGCTCGCTGGTAAAAGCTGTCCGTCTCCTGCGGCTCTTCCCCGCCGAGCTTCCGGGTGGTAGTGCCTCCTGAGAGCCGGGCTTTAGTTTGCTCTTCTGGGAGAGGGAGCCACAGTTGTTCCCGTCCGAGAAACTCTCGTTTTCGCTGTCTACCGAGCTGTCCTCGCGGTCACTGCACGCGGTGTCTGCTGACTTTAGGTCCAGCTTCTCATCGTCTGAGCTGTACAGTTTGGTCTCACCTAAAATGTGGAGAAAGAAAAATAAACACTTAAGTTACTTGTTCATGAGTTTGAAAGCCAATTACGCAAGAGGTAAAACCGTACAGCCAAATTGTTGACAAAACTTCTTTTAATTTAAGTTATTTACAATTGCATTGATACAACATTGAACTGAACAAATGTCAGACCATTACATCTGCCATGTGTGTAACAAGTCAGGGGTTCTGTAAGTTTTTACTGCAACTGTTGAATTTAATCCCCCTAAAAAAACTATTATCTTGAATTCTTCTCAAAATATCATTAATATCATATCATCAATTTTGTTTTACTGTAATATTATGAAGAACAATTAATAAATAATTCTAATAAAAATTAATCTTGAACGACAGATTTTAAAATAGCTGTCAGGTGGCAGCCCATGCATTTGGGCTTTAATATATTTTGTTTCATTAATATTTCAGTTATTCTGCAACGGTAATACAACTGATTGGTTTGCTGTGGCTGCACCTCTGAGGCTATTCAAATTCTCCTTGGGGCAAAAGAATCTGTTTTAACGAGTTTTACGCATAGCAACTTATACCATGAACACGTCAAGAGGCCAAGCTTACCTGATATTGTTTGAAAAGTTTCTGAGAAGTTAAGCATGTCCGAGCCCTTGTCCCGGCTATGCAGCTCATCAGAGTGTGGACTCTCCTCCCTCCTCCTGGACCCGGGATCTGCTGCACTTAAACGGGGACCCGGGAGCTCCTGTGGTGGGTAGAAACTGTCCGGAGGATCCGAGAAACTTGGCATGGTCGTGGTGAGCGCCACCATGGATGGCACCCCCTGTCCCAAACTGGCACAGAAGGTGTTGGTGAGCCGTCCCGCAAAAGAAGCCAAAGGCGCCAGTGGAGGTAAACCAGAAGATAAAGAAGAGTGGGATAAAGCTTGTGGGATAACCAGAGGTCTGTACGGCATGAACATGGGGTAGCCCGTGTAGAGCAGGTGTCCTGGTCGGGGCTGCGGAGTCCCTATCAGGGAGTCGATTGAAAACGCCGTCGCTTGGCCGCCTGGTCTCTGCATGTTGCAGGAAAACACTTTTTTTGTATTTGGTGGAAACTTGAAAGCAATGTGTCCTTTTCCCACGGCGTAAAACTTTCAGTGCACGGACGGAGAGGATTGAAAGTAGATCCAGGTGCCGTGTTGTCATCCCTGATAGTGTGACTGCTTCTCCGGGTCTCTGCACTCTATCAATGGGTCGGGCGCTTTGTTGTGAGCCCCACCGCTACCTTTTTCCCTCTTATTTGTCACACTGAGACATAAACACACGCTCCCTCTCTCTATCTACCTCTCTCCTCTCTGCAACTCCTCCCTCCGCTCCTCTGCGGAGCGCATTGGTTATCATCTGCAATACAAGGGGAATGAAAAGGGGGAGTTTCCCTGGGGGCTCATCCATCTTCCTCAAATTACGCTTCATTTCCTTATTCAGCCTCTGACTTTTTGGCCGTCTTGAGAGGCGGTAGTTTCCCAGTGGAGACCAAATAGACGGGTCGCCTCCCCCCCACCCCAAAAAAAGCCCTCCCTCCCCTTTTGCCAGGTTCACCATTGACTGCAAAACGGTGTGAGAGACTGTTCCGGCCCTTCCCCTTCTATAATCGTTGACCACACCAACCCAATCAGCTATTATTAATTTTGATTGATGATAAGTAATTACTCTGGATTTAAGGGACAGCGTAAAACAACGGTGGCTTTTGTTGGGATATTGGGGGCCGATGGGCATCAGAGGCAGGAGGGAGGAGAGGCAGATGTTTCTCCACTCTCTGCCCTATTCTCCGCGGCTAAAAACAATGCGTTTGGCTTCAGAAAAAGAGAAGTGCTGCAACAATTGTTCCCTGGAGAGAGATACTCTGAGCGAAATTAGATCCAGATAAAAGGCGTTTATGCGAGGTCAACTTCAGTGTGGACACGGACACATATATAGTGGCCAAAGTCAAATCTGAGTGATTTGTCTGAACCCGGGGGGGATTAATTAAAAAAGCTGTGAATTATAAACATTTAACGTCTTTACCGATTAAATGTCAACTAAATCATCCTCAAAGTGTTTTATTATTTTAAATAAAAGACACATTCTAGTTGTAATTCTTCCCTGATCAAAAATGCATGTGGTAAAAAAAGACTTTTTTCTTTAGGCAGTGTTTTAATCGCAGATCATTTCACCTTTAAATTGCAATAGGAACTGATGATGATTAGCCCTATTGAGTCCAGGGAGCCCGGGCTCTCCAACTGGTCGTCTGATTGCATGAGGACATAAACATATCACACCGGCTCTGATTAGCAGTGGAGGGCCAGGCCAGGCTAATTCTTATAATTGCAAGTGACTTCAGCAGCACCCTTCTTTGATCTATTGAAACCATTTCCTGACATCCTCTGCCTTTCTTATTGGGTTGACACAGCGCCACTTTACACTTTTTATTTAAAGACTATTTGAAATGCATATTAATATTAGAATTGATTTATTTATAGATATTTGGCTTTTAAAATCTAAACGTATTATGCACTATAACAGAATAAACCCTATTAGAAATACCCTCATACAACCTTCTTTTGTCAAAATAGTCTATATATTTTTAATGACACTAATAAATGTGTTGCTGCTTTTGGTTTCAATACAAGCTGATTTATTAAATTAAGTCTGCAGATGTTTGAAACCATAATGATCCTTTCAATTTGGCCTTCTTTTTTTTTTTTGAAAATTACTAACGCGATAATCTTTTTCCTTATTCATTTCTAAATAATTTGACCAGGTTTAACAAGAATAACTATCAGAACTTCTTGATAAAAGCACACATTACAATTGAAATTAAAAAACGATTAGTGTCATTCCAATTTCTTACATTTCAGACGTTTAACTTAGATTTTCAGTGAGGGTTAAAAAATGTTTGATTACATTTCCTTTTTTAACATTCATATAAAAAGGTTATGGAAAAACGACACTGAACAGTAAACTAAGAAGGAAGAGAAATGTTAGAGAAAAGGAAATAATACAAAAACCTGTGACAAAATTACACGGTCATTGTCGAGTATTTTTTTTTGACACAAAGTTTATGTTTTATAATGACAACAACAACAACAACAACAACGGTGGGAATAATTATATATGCAAATATTTTAAAGGCAATATTCAACACATCAACATCATCATTATGTGCATTAACATCAAACCATGATAATAATCAGGTATAAAAATACAACCATCCGAGCCTATTAAGTGTGCTGGAGTAAAAATAAAACGGATCATAAAATAAAAAACATAATGTTGAATACCTGCGTTGTATTATAGCAACTCTAGTCTATAGCTCCCTCTTGTGGTCAAACGTCGTACTGAAGTAAAAGTGACAAAAACCAGCTGCTTCTACTTACAAGAAATGTGTCTCATAAAATGTATTTTAATTTTAACTGTACTGCCTTATACTCTATCACAGCTGCTTCTTTCTCACATTCACCAGCACTCAATCCTAATCATGACTCTGTGTCACACACACACACACACACACACACACACACACACACACACACACACACACACACACACACACACACACACACACACACACACACTATTTTTCAGTGGACATGATCTCTGTACTCCAGCAGCAGGTAGTTCTTGATGAACGTGGGCAGGTCCAGTTCAGGGACCACTTTATGCAACCGGCCCTCCAGGAAGCTCCTGATCCTGCAGCGTGCCAAGTGCTGCAGGGACCGAGGGGCCCGCTCCAAAGAGAAGACGGACTCATAAAACTCTTTGTGCTCCTGTATGATAAAAAAAACCCACAAATGAAACTGAGATCTCATAATATTATTTCTCTCAATTTACAAAGTAAATCATGGCATGTTTTAATACAAAATTAGTAAAAAAAGCCAAACCATTTGCAATATTCCCCTGTAGATTAGAGCCTTTGTGATTATAAAATATTGCTCATACTGTCTATACAGCTATAAGCATCCTGGCAAATACATGGCTTGATTTATTCATATTACCATCATAATATTTTTGTAAATTAGTTATTTATTTAAAGGCCTAACATACCTCAGAATTGCTGCCATCACTGAATAAATGTTATTTACAACCTGTCAAAAACAAACTTTTAAGGCCTGTATATAGCATATTTTTTAAGAATTTAAATAAAGAAAACAGACATTTGTTCTGAAAACACCCATTCTGATTCAATTCTACTCATGAATTCATAATTTCAGGAGCTTGCCTTTAACAGCTCCGGGGAAACAGCCTCAACCCAGGTTTCGTTTACTTTGAGGCTGCTGTAGGCGTTCAGAAGAACCTCGATGGTGCGTGGAGATCCACAGCAGTGCTTCAAAACCTTCAAAGAAACACCACAACACAGAGGAAAGATTCAGATAATCATCATTTAAGTTCATGAGCGAGCTTGTGACTCCATAGAACTGAAGAAATAAAGTAATTAAACACTTGTGAAATGAACAGATTGGTCTTCCCTCCAGGGGTTTAACTGGAAATTATGCAATTAGTGCTAATTAATCTCCTATTAACACTTGCCTAATTAGGAACCAGGCATTTTGTCTAGTGCACGTGGGTTCACTGATGGTTGTAGTCTGTTTCCCGCAGAGAGTGCAACACTTCATGTTGTGTCATGAAATGGGAATGATTTGAATGTGAAGTTGTGAAGTCTGGAATATTTCAAGGAACAGTTTACTGCTTCAAGACTCTTTCACAAGGTGTTACATGTGCAGTTATAGTGCTAATTATGCAAAATGAGGCACCTTGATGAATAATTGGTTCATGCTGTAAATACATATACTGATACAAACCACTCTGGATTGCTGAGTTCATCTGTCCTCTAGTAATTTTACATTACATCTTTAATTTCTTACCATTGGCAGAGCTCCAGGCCACACGCGGATAGAGCCATGGTTAAGCAGAGCTCGGACGATCCTCTCAGGTTGATGGGACACCTTGTAGCACACCACCTTCAGGATGTTGTGCATGGGAGCTTCACCCCCGTAGTCCATCTCATTAACGCAGGCACCATGAGCCAGCAGCAGATCCACTATGTCTGGGTTTACATTCTTGCAGGCCGTGTGCAAAGGACTGTGTTTGTCCTGGTCCGTTGTGTGGACGTTGGCCCCGGCCCCCAGCAGCATCTGGCAGACCTTGAAGTAGCTTTGAAGCTCCTGCAGCTCCTGGGGTTGTGAACAAGCAGCGTTCAGAGGCGTTAGACCCTCACTGTTCTGTTTGTCCACAGCAGCTCCATAGCGCAGGTAGAGCTCAGTATGATCTGTGAGGCTGTTACTGGCTGCCACGTGTAAGGGAGTGTCGTCTTCATCCACAGTGCGACCATTAATAGCTGCTCCATACTGAAGGAGGTACTTGGCACATCTGCAGACAGGCAGATGAAGTATTTTACTGTTCATTAAAACAGATGTTAAACTGGATAACATTAAACACTATAATTTATATAAACACAGTTCTCCTGATAATCTTTTAGTATCTAGGTTTTAACATGTCACACAGCAGAAATTCCATGTTCAATCAATTTTTCCAGCACTTTGGGAATTTCCATTTCACCTTTTCTTTACCTTGTCTTACAGCTTGTTTAAATGTACTTTCAACAGAAGCTTGTGGTTATAAAGTGAGATTACATTTTACATTACAAAGTTGTGTTCAATTGCAAGAAATGCAACCTTAGTCATTTCAATCCACTTTGGGGTTTTACTGCAACTGTCTTTCTTGGTCTGTCATGACCATAGACTGTATAAATAAGGTCATGACCAAGGGGCAACCTCCGGTGCTGAGCAGTGAAATTTGTATACAACTCCCCCGTTTTAATTATATTAAGGCTTAAAGTTATGCACAATTAAGGGCGTGGTCGCTTTGATTGACAGGTTAGCGCTGTCAGTGGGCGCTAGCTGTTGTCTGCTCTGCTAAAAGCCTCTGCACTGATAATGTGTCTTGTTTGGTGTAATTCCTTAAAGCAGCAATAAAAACTATGACTATGCAAGCCAGTATCAATAATACATTTACCATCACATGTAACTTAGCTTATTAAACGTATTAAAAGTAACGTTGTAATCGAGTGTAAACGTTAACGTTACGCTGATTCACGGTAACACTGGCCACATTTCTGGTCAAAATATAGTGTTGCAAATTACGTCTATATTTGAAACAAGCATTTTTAAAATAGTGTAGTATAATCTCAATAACAGATAGATCTTTATGTCAAGTTTTGTTGTATAGTTTCAGGTTAACTTACCTTGAGTAAGATTGACCGGCAACCGGGAGCAACGAGACCCGCAGGGTTTGCTGTTGACTTTTAGCGGGATAGCGCCGCCCGCGAGTAGCATACGGTAGCATGTAGCCTAGCTTGGAAGCCTTCGCTAGCTTGGTAGCTTCGAGCTAGATGGGCGTGTTTCAGTAGCCACGCCCGCTTCAGTTCCAACCCTATGTCCATATTTGGATTAGCCGGGAGTTGGCGGGAGGTAGACTGAGAAGATGTCGACGGTGGGAGTCGCCCACACCTATGAGTGACGTCACGGATACTACGTCCATTATTTATACAGTCTATGGTCAGGACCAGTAGCTTATGGTTGGCTAAGGTACACAGGAAATACTGGAGTGTTTTTTTTTAAACAATTAGTTTCATCTCAAATTTTCATATTTAACCATTTTTGAGTGTAATTAGCTGGAGATGAAAAGCTTTTGGATTAATATAGCCACACATGTTTTGCAATATCTGCTACTGATAAGCAATCAGCAATTAGGTAGATTATTGGTTTACTGATCTTAAATAGCAACTTTCGCAGCCACTCTGTTATGACCTAGCTTATTAAGGCTGATGTTTGAAAATGTCAAGTTTAAGCGCATGAATGTAAATTTTACTGAAGCAGTGAAATGACTTTTTTTTCTCCTCTGTTTGATTTTGTTACACGTTTGTTCTTCTTTACTTACTGTAAGGATTCGGGACTTGTGCAGAAGTGCAAAGGCATGAGGCCGTCTTCAGTGACAGCGTTGGCGTTGGCGCCATGGACCAGCAGCAGCTTGGTGCACTCGGGATGGCAGTTTTCACAGGACTCGTGCAGAGCGGTGGTGCCCCCTGGTGCCAGGTCAACACTGGCCCCGCGCTGCAGCAGGAGTCTCAGGCACTCTGTGAAGCCTCTGCCAGCTGTGATGTGAAGGGGTGTGGTCAGCTCCTGCTCATAACTCAGTGACCATAGTCCTGCCAACAGAGAGTACAATGTGAGGCCAACATTGAACCCAACCATTCAGTAATGTAAATTAGCAGACACGTCAGATATTCAAGAGTGTTTTTACAATGAAGTGCTTTGTATCAGAACATTTCCAATTACTACTTGACTCTTTTCAATACTCACTAAAAGCCCCTGGTATGCTAAATAAAAGTAAGACTTCTTTGCGTAACTGTAGGCAGTTTGAAATATCAACAAAGCTACAATAAACCTACTTAGGCCTCTGTAGTTAAATCTGAAGTTCTTCCATTCGTCTATGTTGCTGGTGTCATAAACGGCATCAATAAGGTACTCGTACTCCTCGTCGTCCAAGATGCTGACAACGGTCAGCTCATCACCAACAAGCAGAGAGTTCCAAAACTGCAGGACACAACCCGAGGCCCTGGATGTGGCAATCACGTCGTCACGGTACTTCTTGGGTTTGTGCCACTTAATTTTAGGTGCTATGTAAGCCATACTGGTGCTAAATAGATCGTTTCTGTAACTTTTGTACAGGCTTGGTTCTCCAGAAGGAAACACACATTTATGCAGGTTGTTTGCGCAGATAGGGCTATTTCAGGGATGTTGATATGTGATATTTAACTTGACCCTGTAAATGTTGCCAGTGAAAGCATGGGAGCCAATGGCTGGTGTGATATGTGTCACCTGCCCACTGATTAAGCTAAATCACTGAAGCCAGAGGACATTGACCCCTGCACCCAAAAGGTTTAGGAGATTAACGTTGTTTTGACAAATTATTTTAGTAGCATCTTATGTTGAAGTATCGTTAGAACATTTAACTTGGAGACTGAACATTTATTTCAGGGTTTCAACAAGCCAAAGCTGACATAAAAATGTTTTGTTTTTTTAAATACAAAAAGGAAACTGGTTATTTTGTGTCCTGTATTCAGCGATAGACCACATTAAAATCCAACACTCGCTCGCTCTCTGTTGATGTGTTGGACATATGATGGGTTCTAAAAATATTGCCTCGTGTTCTGTTTCTATAAATATCACTTCAGTGTGTATTTAAACGCTGGGGGAGGGTGAGACGCACCAGGTACAGCTCTTTACTTTCTCTCTTGACCAGCAACACAGGTGAAAGTCTCTCACATCAGTTAATTGTGGTAGCTAATCTCTAGGAAATACACCAAATCTACCTGGCTGTGCCAAGTCATATATATTCCTGGATTAATATCTAATGGGGATATACTGTATTTTGTCTCCTACCTTCCCCTGTGGCGACCCAGCGCATGTCCCCTCCCTGTGGCTCAATGATGAGGTTTGTTGGGGATCCTCTGGGAAAGAGTTGCTGCATAGCCTGCAGATCTCCTGTGTAAAGAGCGTTCTGGATGACCACGTCGTGGCAGATTGCTGGTGGCATGGCGGTGCTGGTCCTCAGCAGTGTCCTTTCCCGGATCTCCTTCTGCAGCATATAGCTATTGAAGTGATGGGTAGCCAGCTGCTTTTTGTGCTTGTGTCTCGCCAGCATGTCCTCATCAAGTTCAAGAGAACGCAAGGCTGTAGATGTGAAGACAAAGCTGCCTTGAGACATGCTTAAAATCTATCCTTTTTCCGAAGAAAAGTGTGAAAAGTAAAGTGAGAGAGCCAGATATAAAGGCCTGTCTCTCTGTTTCTGTTGGTTGTTTCTCTCTGTCTAATGTCCACTATGTGCCTGCCGGCTGTTCACAGGGTCGGTTCAAAGAGTGGTTTTGGTGTTCGGTATGAGACCCTCCCCTGGAGTGTGACAAGTTGTGCTATTTTTATGTCTCACATGTAGACACTCAAGCCTCTTCTATGTGCCTGAGGCGAAGTTACAGCCATGAAGTGTCCCTGTCAGGCTGCCAGTGTCAAATTAATTTAATAAAAGCGCAATAGCTGTTTGGGTGTGATAGAACAAATGATTCAATCACACAGTATTATGAGACAAAACTTTAATCACCAGCAAATGGAGGAGTGTTTCTTTAAAAAATATATATAGCTAACATAGATTTTAAACTTAGAAACATACTGCCCATTCCAGAAATGCGCAAGATGAAGGGTCAAGTAGTTAGATTCAATGTTAAACTTAAAAAAATTATGAAAAGTAGCAGACAACTTTTTATGTCCAGACATTTTTCTTAGAGGAAGGGCAAATAAGAATGGCCTGTGTGTCAGCCTAGTAAGTATGTTTTTGCAAAATGTATTTTTCTGCTCTGTGTTCTCTCCGTTCAAGAGCCTTAATGGATTTTATGTATCCACATGGCTCCCTGCATTAGAACATTAGGCTGAATGACTGGCAACCGCTGTGTCACTCTGCCCCACGTGTAGTGTTCTGATGGCAGAGGGACGGCGCATAATTAAGCCTCTTAAGCCTACTCACTAGGCATCTGACAAACATCTCATATGACTGATGGGCCGTCATTTTCCAATGCTAGAAGTTCCATCCAGTAGCAAAATCCCATCCCATCTTTTAGCTCTCTAGACACCAAGGATAGATATTCATGGCTTGGAAGGATTGTCTTTAAGTCATTTCAGATTGATTAACTTGCTCATATATCTCTATCCTTTAAGATGTGCTATAATGGATGCACAATGTCTAAAAACAAACACGTTTTCATGTATGTTTATCCACCTCAGTGTTGGAGTCCATCAAGGTGCCTGTAAGCTCTGTGCAAAACAAGGTCTGCACTGCAGGTGAAGTAGTACACGATATTTGTGAAGAGGTTTACCTTCTTTCCCATTTGAAAACACGGAAGCATCGCTGCATCTCATCTATACCTTAACGACTGTTCTGGTATGGAAATCAAGGTCATTTATTTTATGTTACAGTTTGGTAATAGATGCCACATTAAACTGAAGGCGAGTAAGAGTTTCAACTTTGAAAACACACATTACCAGAGAGAGACTAGGAATATTGTTTTTGCGGCTGGAGTACATCCTTTTAAATGATATACATAATGAGTTTATAATATGCATCTGGGCTACCTCCTCTCTACTTTGATGTCTTCCAAATGGCCCGGGTGTCATCAGCAAAACATGTAGGCACTTTCCCGCCTCATTGACTCCCAAATGTATTTTAAATATCATTCCTGGTAACGCAATTATTTAAAACGCTGAACTAAACACTTACTAATGGGGAAAAAGACAGCGACTTCGATAAATTCATTTCTCAAATGGTGGGCATTCATGTTTCTTTCTTTTTTTCGTTCCTCTGTGAAGCGGAGGCAACTCTGATGACAACAAAAAAAAACATCAGCAGTAGTAACACCCCCTGGCCTCCCAGCCCCCTGTGGACACACTAAATCTTTGGTTTTCTTACATTACCCACCAGAAGCAGTCTCTCCAAGGTTTCCTGCATTGTGGTCAACTGCCTTCCAAGGCGTTGAGAGGGTGGACATCAGCAACAGGCATTGATGAGAGGAAGGCACTTCATTTATGCAATCATAGGCAATTAGTTCCCTCTGATTATGTGCCTCTTAATGCTGTTTTGAGTACTGTGGCACACAGTAATACAGAAAGAGATTAAACTATAGCCCTCCCTCCACACTGAGCAGTCATTTAATATACTGAGAACATAATGAAATGTACACAGTAATTACAGTAATATTAAACTCTAATGGCTTTGCAATTAAATCTGAGACATAGTGCATGCAAAGAAAGTCTAAGTTTAGAGAGTGCACTGTGACATCAGTGCAATACATTATCCATCAGGTGTTTCTAATATTAATGATTTATGTGTTGTTTATTTATTATTCCTATCAGAGGAAGCAAGCTCATATCTGGCATGTGTTTATATTCTAGTGGTAGAATAACTTGGAGGTCACCATGAAAAATGAAAAGAGATAATGAGCATGCTTAATTGGCTAGCGTCATTATCTAAAAGGAGCTGCATTTATGCCTCTGTCTGATAAATCTGATTTACATCTTGGCTTTTGCTTATTTTCTTGATATCATATTGGCCAACAGTCGATATGGACACATTATGGTAGATAAAATATGTCTGCTTCAAGTCTTCAATGCCTTTAAAATGCCTCTGATAGGCCATCAACATGGTTTCCTCTGGCCCACCAAAGTCCACAACAGGGCTTAGACAAGGTGCCCTGTTTGTAAATCCCCCCCACGTCTCATCACAATCCTTGAGATGTTGGTGGAGAACCTAAATGAATTTATAGAGCCTTGAATTGAACAGTAGCTCCAAACTATTCTGTGGAAGCATGATTACTT
Source organism: Eleginops maclovinus (assembly GCF_036324505.1). Taxonomy (NCBI): domain Eukaryota; kingdom Metazoa; phylum Chordata; class Actinopteri; order Perciformes; family Eleginopidae; genus Eleginops; species Eleginops maclovinus. The sequence goes on from NC_086354.1 coordinate 16,726,617, forward strand.
TTTCTGTACTCTTTCAGCTCTGAGCCCACTACCTATAATGTATTGTATCGGTCTTTGCAGATTCCAATTCTCTCTCAATGCACTGATCACCACGCAAATAGCCCTTTGTTTCATCATGACAATTGAGAGGTTCATATTTCAACCTAATAGTCCTGTATAACTTTAACCATCTATCACAACCTCATTTCATTGCGGTTGCAGTTAATACGCGCTTCCCTGCCAAGTGGAACATTTTCTAATGATGCACTCTCACACGAAAACAAGGCAAGCCAGCCTGGGCTCTGCATCACTCACTAATGCATCCATCCATAATGTGTTCATAGCAGTCTGCCTAAAGGAGACAGCGATGACTACCACTAGGCATGGGCATGAGAGGGGATATGGGGAAGGGTGCAAGATGCAAACCTAAATGGGCATGATAATCATGAACAAAGTTACTGCCATCAAAAACTGTATCACCCTCATAATAACATCTGTAGATTTCACATCATTACCAAGAATACTGGGAAGCATCTTAAATGGGTATCTTAACAATAACAGTCAGCGGTGGGAGTCACATCCAAGTGCATTATCAGTGAGCCCGGCTTTGTAAGATGTTGACAAGAGTAGCATAATAGGTGTATGTCATGCCTGATGTAAACACCATCGTAATTAGTGAGACCTTATCAGTTCCTCCATTTTATGCAGATTGGACCGGTACAAGCTCTGGTGTCATTATCCTGTAATCAAGTGCTATTCAGTTGACAGTGTCGTCTTTTAAAGCCCTGATTAGGATGCATAACAAGCATTCAATGTTACATTATTTCCTCTAAGAGTTTATAAATATGTCAATTTTGAAAGCTGACTGAATAATGGATCTTATCAGGGTTTCAATAAAGATATAAGGTGGGGAAAAAAACAGACCCTGTGGTATTTTGAAATATAATGAATTTAATAAACAGTTTTTTACCTCAAATGTATTCGGTGTCTCTACATAGGAGGTATATTATGATTACAATTGAGGCAGAACTATGCCCTTTTTTCCTCAAATATAAAACCCAACTTTAAAAACGACAGATGGTTTTACAATAGGGCTGCGCGATATATTGTATTTATCAACATTGTGATGGGACCCTGTCTTTCTGGGCGTTTGTTTTTTAATAATTATTTTTTTGCTATTTAAAAATCTATTTGTTGTGTTCCAGCCATGGTTTGGAATTCTTTTTGTAACACTTTTTCATGTCATCCACTTTTATCTTCTTTGAAATGAAGTGCCAAATTCTGGTTATAATTTTCCTGTGGCCTACCGAATGTCACTTCCGGTTGACATCTTTGTTTTGACAGTCGGTATTTAAGAAATCAGAAACAACATAAATCCACTTGTATAGGCTACTTGATGCAGACGGACTATTTGTTTTGTTGCAGCCTTAAAGAGCACTTTTTGGGGGGTTTTGTTTAAGAGTTGTTCCTGCTTTGTCTCATTAACAGTAACGGTCATTAGGCTACCATTGCTAGCTGACGTGATGCTAACCTTAGCTATATTGCAAAGATACTTAAGTAATTTGTGCGCGTTGTGGTTGTTTCAGTAAACTCTCTGAGCTTCTTCCCCATTATATTTGATATCTGGAGATGCAATGTTAAGTGAGTTACATTCAGTAGATAACTATGAAATCAAGAAGCGATTAGCTGAGTGACAGTAATTCAGTTTAAGCTTCGATCAAACTCCAGTTATGTTATCCTCTCTAAATCGCAGCCACCTGTGTAATTTGGCACCTGTCAGGGCTGTGTTCTCTCATAACCCCTATTAGTGTCTCGACAAATAACACAGGTGCCTTTTGCTTTTAGGTTGATAAGACACTCCATGTACAGTATGTGTGAGGATTTAAAACAACGTGCATAACGGAATGCCACAATTTACAATTACGTTTTTTTAATTTTTATGAACTATGCTATAAAATAATGTACTTAGAGTTAAATATTCGGTTGTAAGACAAGTGTTAACAATTGACAGAATGGATGATACATTTTAAGGGTCGTTTAATTTCTTATTTGTGATTTTATTCTACATGTTGCACCTATGGGCCAGCTCAAAATACATTTCGTTGTGCCTTAACAATGACGATCCAGTTCTCGAAACTTGCTAAGAATATTTGAATTTACTTTCATGAGTTAAAAAACCCCCGAGTATGTTAAGACTGTCCATAAACTGACAGCTAGATATTATCCCATATGAACCCTTTATGCATAGGCGCCGATTCCGTGGGTGCTTCCGGGCCCGAGCACCCACGGAGAAGGCCGAGCACCCACGTGCCGTGCATGTCATGCGATGGACGCATGAGGGGGTGGCACACACACACTGTTTTGAGCACCCACCGGCAGAAACATAAATCAGCGCCTATGCCTTTATGTACCAACGTGGTATTGTAGCAGAATACTGATATCATGCATGCCGTTTATTGCATCACTGCAGAGGTGTTTTTGCCAACTTGCAGTGTATCTGTTAGCAAAAATGAACGTTTCATAGCTTTAATGTAGGCCTACACAACACCAAGACAATAGGTCTGCAATATGAAAGATGTGCAATTACCCCATCTAGTGGTTTGAAATTACTTTACACTGTAAATAGAGTCAAGGAGATTACAACAAATGGGGTGGGGGTGGGGGTGAGGGGGTGGGGGGAAAGCGTGTTGTGCTTAGATTTATTGAACTCAAAAAAGTAACAAACGCACAGATGCACAAGTTTGAAATCTGTCACAACAAGTGTTGAAGGCTTCATTTGGAGCTGGTGTATTTGGTAACAGCCTTGGTTCCCTCGGACACGGCGTGTTTGGCCAGCTCCCCGGGCAGCAGCAGCCTCACGGCGGTCTGCACCTCCCTGCTGGTGATGGTGGAGCGCTTATTGTACTGAGCCAGCCGGGACGCCTCAGTAGTAATCCTCTCAAAAAGGTCATTCACGAAGGAGTTCATGATGCTCATGGCTCTGCTAGAAATCCCTGTGTCCGGGTGAACCTTTGACGGCAGAGGAAAAAAGTTGCGTTATAGGTCTAATTTTAATTTGGGAAAATCGAATCATTTACATTTTTTCTTTTTGTTCTACCCACCTGTTTCAAAACTTTATAGATGTACATCGCGTAGGTCTCTCTTCTTTTGGCCTTTCGTTTGCCTTTTTTCTCAACCTTCACCTTCTTTTTAGACGCATCATTAGTCATTTTAAACGGTTTCTATTTACTCTGACAATGTTGAGTTAGTCAAACGCGTTATCTAGTAGGAATCATCTCCCAGTTTTCGGGCTCGAGGACGTTTATGTAGCGTGCGTTAATTAGTGACTGATTTGACCCACCTGTGTTTTTGTTGAGCGGATATTCTTTCGCTCCATATTACGATACAGTGATGACATGAATAGGGAATGAAAGTGTAGCCGAGAGGCCTTACAAACGTACGTTTTCATCCCGCAGGTAATGTTTTATTTATATTTTACTGCAGTCTTTCTACGGTAATAAAGTGATAAATGGAGGTAGAGTTTTACCATTGCACATAGTATTGGAGTCCACTGGGTGGCACACTTGCACCAATGTTCAAGCTGCATTCAATCTCTCAACTAGAGTGGTCTACCTGTCCACTGTAATCCATTGTAATCTTCGATGTATGTTGTTGCTGACAAAACATTTCAGCGCGAGGTATACGATTAATGTCAAATAGCATTTACAGGACACGCTTTTGAGTTGCATTATGGTCCCCATGAGTTTTATGGTAAGCACACTCTTGATCCACATGTAGACCTGAATTGTTTCCTGCTGATAGATTAATGTACGCTGAGGCCAAGCTTGTTATAAAATCTACGATTTTAGGACTAAGGTCTGATTAATGCAGGAACTTTCCCCTGACACCCGGCACCAAACCTCCAGGTTCATTTTGTTTGATGAAGTATGTGGAAGCGAATATGTATGGCACTGTAAATGTCTAGTCCTGAAGCTTTCTAAGATGTTAGAGTGCTGTTTCAAGTCCCTAGTGTTCAAATTCAGAATACATTGGTGCAGTATTTTGTGTTTTAACAAGCTCCTAATTTGGACAAACTGCAAAGTGATAGAATAGTAACATTTTAGCTTTGTGCTAATGATTGTTTTTAGTTTTGCTTGTTAATTTATAATGTATTCATATCCTCTCATCACATTCAGATACCAGAACATATTTTATATTATTTTACGATCGACTATGTCTTACCGCTAATAGGGGCACAACGTTTGTCACTGGTAGTCGAGGGAGCAGGTTCATCTGCCCTCTGGCTGTGCACATAATGTATTTCAGTTATAGTTGGTGTCACTGTGAGGTGTAATTGTACTTGAGGGGGTGTTTGTTTGGTTAGTAATGGTATGTTTACATCCCCTAGCTTGCATTTGTCCTGCATGCTTTTATGCGTTGAACACCTTGACAAATTTTAGATTTGCATGCTGATAATTGGGATAAAAATGTTTCAGCTTCAGGCCTGTCATTTCTTTTTAAGATATTCCTGTGGTGTTATTTGGGATAAAAAGCATTTCATTTTAATTAGCCATGGGTGTGTTGTTTAAAAGCACATTTTGAGGAATAAATATGGTCATATTTGATTAAACATGGCAGCCTACTGACTTTAACCACTATTGCGTTTATCTTAAAGTAGGCCTATAGTATTCCAAAAATCTGTCTTTTTTATTGTATTTTAGTGGAACATTATTATCAGTTAAAGGATATACTCAGCCAACAACACGTCACGAATGTATCTATCTTGTGTGATGTGTGTTTGATTTGTATGTTTATAAAGGCCTGCTATACGTCATAGTTTCTGCATCACAGACATAATCTGTGTGATTGATGCGACCCAAAGCAGTTAAAGAAGCTGAGCACAAATAATTCCTTTATGTCATCCAAACACATCGCTCTGAAGCACTTTATCATGTTCCTTTACTATCATATATCCTGGGACAGTTGGTTTTAAACATGTAACTGAGCTTTCAATCAATTTGTAGATACATCCATAAAATATAAGGGGAGGTAAATAGTGAATTTGAGGAAAATAGTTGCAAACTCACTCTGTATTAAACAGGCTATTCCGGTGATAGTATATAAAGCAAATGGACAGTAGTGTTAAGGCAGACTCCTGCAAGCTATATCAGTGGAGCATTGCTTTAACAACATCTTCATTGAAACTATTTGGGTTTTAAGTAGCTCTGGACTCATTGCAGAAAAAAATCAGCAGTTCAGTTATTTATATACATTTTAACCAAACAGGGGTAAAGAGACGCATTTCTATCCATCACATATAATGCACTATTATTAATATTATTTAGCCTGAGCAATATGACAATTTTCAGTGTGCAGTACAGAAGAAATCCTTTCTTTTACATAAAAGGTTTTTCCTGTTTAACTCCAAGGACCCTCTGATGTTCTCTTAGATTTACAAAATATCTGCTTTTATTTCTTTTTCTATAAGAAACTGGTGCATTTGGTTTGATAAATAACACATTTGAGGATGTAATTAGTGCCAAATCTCTTCAGAACATTGCCATTCCTGTGTCCAGGGTCTTGGACTTTTTTTCTTCTCCTCTCAGTTTTGTTCTGCACAAGCACAGCAGATAATTGAGCAGGAGATTACGTATGAAAGGGCCCTTATCTCCAACAGCATTTATGCAAGGTCATTTCCAGCGACTGCCACACACATTGAATAGCAGCCATCGGTTGACTGTATTGTGAAGGCCGTTTTCTCTCTCTGTTCTCTGGCAGATTTCTGCAGCTTGCTTGTTTCATCTGTGAAGAGAAGATGAAAAAAAAGGTGAGTCAATGTGTACACATCTGCTACCTCGCTGAGTGGGTCTGACAGTGACAGAACAAATGAGGATGTGCTGTACTGTTTATCACCACCTTTCATATCAACATATTGCTGAAGGCTACGATGGGTGTTTGTTTTGTGTTTTTCTGCTGGGTTTGTAGCTAAATAGAACAAAGCTTAGCTCGATTCCTGCGGTTATTGCTAAGTAGTTGCCGAATGCACAAGTTGTTGTCACAGTCTTTTATACAGATATACCAGGTTGTTTTCTGTGAACATATCCACACTCAGCGCCTTATTATGTTGCCCCTTATTTGATAATAACAAGCATCCATCTTTCATACACTACAGTTGAAAAGCGTTTTTTTTTGATGACCTAAGTACCATTTTAACATTATTTTTTTTGGTTTGCATTGAAGTTTTGCAATCACAGTTTATTTATTTATTTTTTATTTGCAGTGTACTTGTGTAAACTGCTGAATATTGTATGTAGTAAAACAAAGCGCTTGGAGAGGGAGATCGTTTAGAAGGATCACACTTTCAGTCTAATCTGTAATGTTCTAGCTCCTCGGTACTGGCACTGCTGTGTTGGTGCAGCGTTGCATTTCTGCTGCTCCTTCTTAACTTAGTGATGTATGTGCTCTTAAATGTTGACTGCTTTACTGCAGGGTTCAGCTCCTAACCGGGTAATCTCTTCTCTGAGGAGCTTGTCCAATCTGCATAACTTGGGCATCACAACGAATGATTTACTGTAATTGCGGCTTTTAGCTCTATATCATATCCTGGCAGTTTGCTTGTGGCAGGATTTTTTCTTTGCTAGCTGAACTGAAGTAGTACAGCACCTTGCTTAATATCCAACATAATGAGAGTGGCGCTCTAAACGTTGCTAGGGTACTGTTTACTTGTCATATCAGAAAGGATCATTTTTTTCCAAAGCTTTTGCAGCATGTGGCATTCAGGAACAACAGACCAGCAGTATGAACCACATTGTTTGCGGCTGTGCATCGTGGACCAACCTTATCAATCCTGTTAAGAAACGAGTCAACATGAAGCAATCCTAGTCCCTTCAATTATCAGAAAATCCTGGTTTAAGTTAGCTTTCCTTACAGTTGCTTTACATTGATCATGTTTTATCTTTACTGACTTTGCTCAATGATGAGGGCGGTGGTGGCAAAGTCCATGGGGGCTTGGCCTGGGAACTGGAAGGTCACCAGTTCAAGTCCCCGAAAGACCAAGTGCCACCGTGGTGTCCCTGAGCAAGACACTGGTTACCTACACTGCTCCCCGGGCGCCGTACATAATGGCAGCCCACTGCTCCTAACACTAGGATGGGTCAAATGCAGAGACCGCATTTTGTTGTCCTAGTACTTGTACTCTGTGCAATGACAATAAAGTTGAATCTTTAAAAAAAATTTTTTTTTTAATGAGCATTATCCCAGAGCTGTTGTTGATTATCAAACAACACATTCCTGGATGCCCAAAACAAAGCTTAACATGGAAATGTGAACTAAAAAGTGTATTATTTACATTACGTATGATCAAAGATATAAAACAAAGGAAAACCAATTAAAGATAAGACCAGGATTATCCTTTGTGCTCACAGACATCAGACTTACTGTGAATTACGTCTTACTCTCATCCCACTCTGCATTAAGAGTCTAGCCTATAAATGTTATTGCATCTTTATAATATTTTTTGCTTTTACAAACTTCTCTGGCTAGTTCACAGGCAGTTAACGCACTATGTGAGTTATGAAGCCAGAGGTATTTTTAGGCCTGGAATTTCTCAGAACATTAGTTTATGAAGTGAAATTCAAAGGCCCCCAAAAAAGAGAGTGCAGTGCTCAGCAGTGCCTCAAATATTACCCCTACCTTATTAATATTCACTGCATTATGCTGTGCATCCTACCATCCACTTGAAAGCCAATTACTGTTGAAAAGTCCACCACTTTCATCCTGCAATCTGCAACAACAGACATGCCTGCCAGTGTGAAGTTGGGATTAAAGTTAGCTCATCTGAACTCAGGCCAACTTTCACCCAAATGTAGGGAATTCAAATAAATGCAGCGTAAAGACTATTTAATTATTTAACTGAACAAGTAGTTTAATGCAGACGTATGCAACAACGACAAAAGATCACCCTACTCTGATGATGAATATGTATCATTCTATATTTCTTAAAGGTTTCTCTTGGTGAAACAGTTCAGTTAATCTTTTGTAAAAAATAATTTCTTGAGAGGTCTTAGATCATTTTTCGGCTACTGTGCATGTTTTAGACACAGGATTTTAACACTAGCGTTTGCATTTTTTATTGCAAATAATATATAAGATTTGTTTTGAAACTCACTGAATATAAATGGCACAAAGCTGAGGGTCAGGTCTTAGTCGACCCCCTGTGCTTTCACCATGCTCCTAGATCGTTACTTGAACATGTCACGGTTGCTTCTCTTAACTATTTATATTGTGGGATTTTGTAGTTCATGTCTTTTCAAGAAACACAGCATACATTTTCTAGTCATTCCTACATGCTCACTAATATATAACAGTTATAGGCAGTATCTATGATTTTATGCTGTTTATGTTTTGTCGAAACATTGGCATACTTGGCTCTGTTTGAGAATGAAGACATTTTTAAAACGGAGTGACGGTTTCATATGTTAAATGTCTATAGCATCATCCATCAATGTTAAGTGGTTCTTCTTTTAAGCACATTAGTCATTGTGGGTCATGACTGTGAACACAAAGTGTTGGGGATTTCATACATTTAAAGTACAGGAGAGGATTATCTAGCCCTGAGTCAGGAATCAACCACCAGTACATCCATCTTCATCAAGGCAGTAACGCTTTGACAAGAAATAATATTGGATTTATTTAAGGTGTCACCAAGTTACGACTTTATATAAGTGTATTTTTGTTTAGCTTGTAGTGCTTTTGGGGGGAAGAAGCACAAGAAAGGCTGCTGTCTTGTTGTTTCTAAATTGCAATATCTAAGACATTGTTTTGGTAGACCTATTTTAAGTCTTTCCTGTCAGGTGAAAACTGATACTGTGGTAGGGGGGTTTAAAACCACAACATCACTTCAGGCATCATGTTGCATTTCCTTCTGTGAGCATGTTTTAAATTTCCTCTGGACTGTGACAATGTGTGGTTGACCTAGGATTTCTTTAAAGTTTACAGATGCAGTGATTTACCTAGTTGTATATGAATAGCATACCATTGCATTCTATGGTGTTGTGGTTAATGGTTGCTAGGCTCTCTGTGCGTGGTTACTAGGACAGAATATTGATTTAATCCTCAAGGGCTTTGGTCATATCCTTGGCAGTTCACCTATTGTTATGATAATTAGACATCCCCGGCTAGCAAATGAGTGATAATCTTGTTGGCGAAATGAAAAGGTTTCTCAGAATAGTGCGGTGAAATATTAACCCCAGTAAAATCAGCAATTCCATTACTGGTCAAGCCTGGAAATCCCACGTAGTCACAGACAGCGAACCATATCCCTAGACTGATATAGCCAGAATGGGAAATGCTTTTTGGGATTTGTCCATTTCTTGTAACTACAAAGAAAATGTAATTATTTAACCCATGCTGCTGAAATAAAACAAAATACATAAAGATCTATAATCATGTGTAATAATGAAGAAATCCTTTAACCAGCTGATTTCAGTCATATATGTGTGGGGTTTACTCTATGAAAAGGTTAAAATCAGGACATTTCTTTTGTGTTTATCAGTCTAAATAATGTGCAACCTGTAGCATTCTTGCATGCGTGCAAACATGTTGGCGACAGATTAGAGAATAATAACACAGCGAAGGTGGCGTCCAGATTGAAAGACTTCCCGTGTGAGAACAGACACACAGGCAAAGCAGCCATTCAGCAGTGGGATGGATCCTGACTACTAAAGAGGGAGAGGGAGAGAGAGACCGAAGAGCGACAGAGCAAGAAATGGGGGAGTGGTGGATGAGAGAGAGGAAGCGAAGAAGAGAGTGAAAGGTTCCACACGGCAGAATATAAATCTGTATGTTAACAGGACCAAAGCTAGAGGTTCCCGAAGCGGCTTCAGTGGTTATGCTGGTGGGGGGTGGACATCAAGAGGTGGTCTTCCCTGTTAACTGAGGATCTGTGCAAATAAGGAAGTAAAACCCGTGGGAGCCGTGAACGCCGGTTGTCAAGCACAGTGGTGGGCTGGTCGGAGGTCTGTGACCCCCTCATTTTTATTTCCAGAAGACAGAAGAAGAGCAAAAAAAGGCACGAGCGAAAGAGGAAGGTAGCTGCGAGGGACCAGTGAGCCATTTCTCTCTTTTATGACTTCCATTCACAAAACCATTGCATCCCATTATCACAGCGATGTAGAGGCATTCTCTTCGGTTAGAGGAGGAAGGGTCCCATTGACTGCTGAGGCTTAGCACCTCTCTCCAAGCGCTAGCCCTTTTCATTGCGGTCCCCCCCCCCCCCCCTCATCTCTCGCCTCTATCCTTTACGTCTGCTGTTTTCTCTGTTCTCTCTTTACTTGTCCCTTGTATTCTTGTCCCTTTTCACTGCACTCAGGAATCAGGAAGCATTGCGTTCTGGTAGAAGTGGGTGTTTCTGGAGCTGTCATTGTGTTTGGTGCCGCTACAAAGGACAGCTGAGCAGGGAGTCAGAGAGACAGCTTTTGGTGATAATAAAATAGCAGCCTGAAAGAACAGGGGGGACCTGGGACAACAGGAACAGCTGACCGCCAGTGGAAGGTGAATTGTGATGAAAAAGAAAACTGTTACAGAGACTGACAACCATTTTAAGGTAGCTTTTTATTGACACCATCAACACTTCTTGAGGAAATAAAGAAGCAGCGTGCCAAACCAACACTGCCGGCTGGATTCTGCTGTTGCTAAGCAAAGTCTTTAACCTGAAGTTCTTGAGCACTCTACAGCCATGAAAGAAAGCTCAGCGGAAAGCATTGAAAGCACCAGGCCCTCCAACCTGCAAGCTTTTGCCAACATATCAACCCTACATGGCATGAGTCACATTTTCGCCTATGGGCACATGACATTCCGTCGGTTTCTTTGGAGTATTTCCTTTCTTGGTTCACTAAGCTTACTGATGCTGGTGTGCATGGATCGAGTGTCCTATTACCTGGAGTATCCTCATGTAACCAAACTAGACGAAGTGGCGGCACCGAACCTCACCTTCCCAGCCGTTACCTTCTGTAACCTCAACGAGTTTCGCTTCTCCAAAATCACGAAGAATGACCTGTATCATGTGGGAGAGCTCTTGGCCCTCCTCAATAATAAACACGAAATAGCCAACCTACACTTGGCTGAGCCCGAGGTGCTGGCTGCCCTCAAGGATAAGGCAAACTTTCTGAGCTTTAAGCCCAAACTATTCAACATGACTGACTTCTATAATCGTACGGGTCATGATATCGGGGAAATGCTACTGCAGTGCACCTTTCGAGGAGAGGATTGCTACCCGATGAACTTCACCACAGTAAGTACTCAAGCATACACTCTATTATCTTAACATGCTGTAATTCTGCACAGCGTGCTGTATTTCCTGCCAGACCTGACAGCTTGTCCATTTCTTTTATATTCCGATGGGCTTAGACTGAGCTTTAATGTAGCTTGTGCAATTTATTTCAAACAGCTGCCCTGCTTTAATGCATCTAGTACACTATTGTAGTCCAGTGTTAATGTTGTATTTGTTATTTCTCAAGTGTTGGCAGTTCTTGCAAAAGCTGCTGTAAGTGTTGATTCTTTGTTTTTGTAACCTTAGTTCATGTTTGTTCCGTGCTGAGAGCAAACGGTGCATGAAACTTGTGAAACAGGTCAGGTCTTAAGGTGAAATGCTTCAAAGATATCCCCCCCCCCACTCCACTGGCTCTGAAGATGGCTTGGCTTCTGTTGTTTTTGTTATTCCCTCCCCCCCATGATGTGCTGTTCTTAGGTCAGATTTATGGTTGAGGCATTGGACACATGTGTTTTGTTTGGGCAAATCGGACTGATGTTGTAATAACATTGTCCAGATTGAAGTTCCTCACTGATTATTGCTTTGGTATTAGTATATGTTCACCCTTGGTGCCTCTTTTCATTATTTTCCCATCTTCTTTATTCTGCTCATTTAAATATTCATCAGTGCTGCTCCTAAAGTTATTTCTCAGTTTTGAGTAGAAACTATTTGATGATTTTTAAATTTCATTAACACTTCCGACAAAGATTATTTTAAATACCTTTGAGAAAAAGGTGCAATAGTGCTGAGTTTTTACCAAGCAGTCCCACTGTGTGCTCTGATTTATTCAACTCTACATTTGGCTATGCTACCAAGCCTACCTCTTCATTCTCCATTCAGTATGACTGTAAATATGTTGCTTTTGTTTTGCTCTTTGAGCTGATTATTTAACTAATACCTCATCCCAAATCAATGATGGAGTGGTAAGTAGTATCAATGGTTGATTAGAAGTGATGGACTATATTAAAGCAGAGATGTGGATCTGGGTGACATCAGACAAATGATCCTCGTAAAGATCTTAACACACCCCAGTACTGATGCTGCATTATAATGTGCGCTGAGGGATGTGTCTGTAATATATTTTTTAAAAAGTGGCACTTAGTAGGCCTTAATTAAAAAGGGTGACCTTACAGACAGGTTTTATATTTGAACAGCAAATAAACATATCCTAAAAGAGGAAAAATAGGATGTTAGCCTCAGAAGTTATACACATGTGCTTCAATTAAATTGGCATTGTTATTCATGAGAAACATCGCCTTAAAAGTTTATAATTTCACTGCAGTTCATCTGAAATTCATGTGATTATGAGTTATCAGTTGCCAATTATACTTTATGCCATACGAGTTTGTGGCAGCCGGGTGTGGTTAGAGCGCCGGCTGCGGGGGTGAGGGGAGTGGCTCGGCCGGAGACCAGACAGCTGATCGGAATCAGGTAATCAGGCAGTTAATATAAAGCATGTTGGTAACCTGGTTCTGGTCGGTCTTGCAGTAGGCTGGGTCCTGGGAAGACGACACAGCCCGTCCTGGCCTTGCCCGTCCTGAAAGTACCGCGGAGCTGTCTGTTGTGTGCACATTTCGTAAGAAATAAACGCTATTGTTTTTGCCCAACCCCGAACGCTTCCGTCTCTTGCCTTTCACCTGAGCCACCCCGCTCACAGTGGCACCTGAACAGGGACCTGAACCCCTCAGATGACGGAAGGAGAAAGCCCGCTGGGCCAGGCCCTCCAGCGTCTCGCCCTCATGCAGGAGAGCACCACTGCCCTGCAATGTCAGCAGAGCGAGGCTCTCCTCGAAATCGCCTCCAGCCAGCGGGAGGACCGTGCTCTCCTGCGGGAGCTGCTGCAGCGTCCGGCCGCCCGGGAGGCCGAGCCGGTGACCAACCCCGCCCGGCTGCCGCAGATTGTCCTCCAGAAGATGTCAGCCGACGACGACCCAGAGGCTTATCTGGACATATTTGAGGGCACTGCGGCGGCGTGCGGGTGGCCGGAGGAGGAGTGGGCTGTGCGGCTTCTTCCCCTGCTGGCCGGGGGAGCGCAGCTAGCCGCCCACAGCCTGCCAGCGTCCGATCGACATGAGTACAAGCAGCTGCGGAGGGCCATCCTGGACCGGCTCGGCAGCACGCCAGAGGGACACCGCCGCCGGTTCAGGGCCCTTCCCTTCGAGGACGCTGGCCGCCCCTTCTCCTACGCGAAGCAGCTCCTCGATGCGGCGAGGCGCTGGCTTCAGCCGGGGATGCGCTCCGCCGAGGACGTCATGGAGCAGGTGGCACTGGAGCAGTTTGTCGCCGGGCTGCCATCGTCAACGGCGAATTGGGTCCAGTGTCACCGCCCTGCCAGCCTGGAGGCAGCCGTCGTCCTCGCGGAGGACCACATTTCGCTTCCCCGGCGGAGCATGAAGGAGGAGCCCCAACAACCTGTCGTCCCCGCGGGCCGACCCGTTCCAGCCCCGAGGAGGAGGTTCCCGACAGCAGCCGCTGCACCGCGTTCCCCTCAACCCACGACCCGGCCCCTTCCCACCCAAGCCCTACCTCATCTCTCTCTCTCTCTACCTTTTGTTTTGCAGACCGACGCCTCCAACAGTGGGGTGGGGGCCGTTTTGTCCCAGCAGGTAGAGGGGGTCGACCGCCCCGTACTGTACATTAGCCGTAAGCTGGCTCAGAGGGAGGTGAACTACAGTACGGTGGAAAAGGAGTGCCTCGCCATACGGTGGGCGGTCGGCGCCATGCGTTACTACCTCCTGGGGCGCCCTTTCACCCTCTATTCGGACCATGCCCCGCTCCAGTGGCTCCACCGCATGAAGGATGCCAACGCCCGGATCACTCGTTGGTATCTGGCGTTACAGCCGTTTAACTTCAAGGTGATCCACAGGCCGGGTAACCGGATGGTCGTGGCTGATTTCCTCTCCCGCTCGGCGGAGGGGGGGGAGTCAGCTGTCGGCTGGCGGGATCCCGGCCTGAGTCGGGCGGTGGGGGTATATGTGGCAGCGGGGTGTGGATAGAGCGCTGGCTGCGGGGGTGAGGGGAGTGGCTCGGCCGGAGACCAGACAGCTGATCGGAATCAGGCAGTTAATATAAAGCATGTTGGTAACCTGGTTCTGGTCGGTCTTGCAGTAGGCTGGGTCCTGGGAAGACGACACAGCCCGTCCTGGCCTTGCCCATCCTGAAAGTACCGCGGAGCTGTCTGTTGTGTGCACATTTCGTAAGAAATAAACGCTATTGTTTTTGCCCAACCCCGAACGCTTCCGTCTCTTGCCTTTCACCTGAGCCATCCCGCTCACAGAGTTAAATCAAACTTTTTCATAATGATAATTTGATTGTTGGCAAATTTTTCCTTGCGTCAGTCTGGATTTCAGATTATTTTATTTGAAACAAGAGTGCATTGGCTAGAAAGAATAAAATGCCTAGGGAGAGGCAACACTGCAACACTTGTTTCTGTTTTATTTCCAACTCTTTTTTTCAAGACGTTTTATTATTCTCACTGCGTCCGCTTCCTATAAGCCATCTCTTAAAGTGCACTTTTGATGGGGTGACATCTAACTTACTTATCTCTAAATGAGTTTATCCACCATCAACAATACAATTTCTTATCTACTTTGTATCTTTAATCAACCTTAAAGGAAGTCCCCACAGGCGGACAGTTTTTACGTGAGTGACTATAATCGTGGTAGTTGATAAAAACTCATCTTTGCTGTGTGAGAAAATAAAGCAATAACTTAATACTGATGTAAAATGTTGTTTATTTGTGTCATGATTATTGGTAATTGGAGATGTTTCCATTTACATGTTTGTCTCCAAGCAATAAGAACGTTTCTTGAGAAACTAATCATCCATGGAAAGCTAATTGCTGCTGTATTGCTTGAATGAAACAGTCAATGAATTTGGATTTGCTGCGTGTTTGATTTTGTTTTTGTTGGGCAAATTTGGTGGTCCAGTAAACTGTGAACTTTAACCTGGCCATGAATTACTGTCATCAGATTTCAACCGCCTTGTTGATGCCCACCCATCATTGTATTGTGTTGATGTAGTGCTACACCACACTGCATGTTGTCCTCAGTTGGCAGAGTTGTGTTTGTCAGGCTTGGATGAGTGCCAGTATGACATTTTAAGGATTTGGTGAGGTTTTGTTCTCGCGTTATCCCGGGACATCGCAACAGTACGAATCCAGCTACCTCAATAGGTAACATGAGTTGGGCAGACATAAGGGAGAAGAGGGAAGTTTTAAAAACAGAGCAGCAGGAGGATGAGGAAGAACTGTGCTTCCAGGATTGCCAGACATGTGCTCAAGACTTATTTCAGCTTTTTTGCAATAAAAGAGTAACACATTTTGCTGGAAAAGTCAAGCCTTTTTCTCATTTTGTATAACCTCCAAAAGACATAGTTGTGTGAATTTTATTTTGCAATAATTCCAGTCGAGTTGGTATTTGGTAACCATTAAGCCTATTACACATTAAATTACTGCTCTCAGAAACCTTCCATTTCAAAAGAAGTTTAGTCAAGTGTTGGCTCATGTAAAGCAGTTTATGGGAGTTTAAAATGAAAGGAAAAAGAAATCAAATATGAACGAGGCCACAATATTCTTATTTTCAACCATTTCTTAATTCAACGTCCAGAAAAATTACTTTTATTTGATTTGTGCCATGATAAATGTCACCTAACCCTATGCTATACCCATGGAGCTGATCGCTTGGTGCTGTATCTGACAATAATCTCACACAACACTGAGGCTCGCCCACTTATCGTGTAACTGAGTTGATAACCTGCTTCAGTGGGAAATTACATCTCAGCTGCAATTATTATACATCTCCAACAGCGAACACCAAATCAAGACATGGTTTTATGTTGTATTTTGTTGTTTTTTTTCCATGTGTGTCCAAGGTGTTATCTTTTCCAAACACAGCATCACCATTCACTGGCAGTATATTGATATTTAGACAACTACAGAAAAAAATTCCAACTATTCAAATTTCCCCACAGACATGGTGAGAGGAAGATTTACAATGCAAAGCACCGTCGGAGTGATGAGCTTTGACCTTGAATAAACAAAGGAAGAATTCCATTAAGTCTGGGTTATAATGCATTGCGAAAACAAAGCATTCATTTTGCATTGTAATGGGTGGGTGGGCCAGGGGAGAATGGCAATTTGTGTTTCCAATGCAATTAACAACTGTAATCCCTCTTAATGATTGTATGGGACATAATGTTTTCCATGTCATAAAACATTTAGATTTGTCTCGTAGACTATGGACAAACTTTAGGGATATTTTTTTCTTCCAGCTGAAATTCAAAATAACCTCTCGAACGTGGGAAGCTATCAAAGAGTTAGCTCTCTAGCGCCCTGTCAGTTCTGAGGTCAGGGCAAGTTGTTTCAATTTTTAAATCTCCCTTTTCAAGGCTGTCTTTTTAGATGATCTTGGTTTTAAGATAAGTATATTTCCCAGCCCCCAGATTCTTATGATGAGCTCACTCGAAAAATGAAAGATATTTAATACAATCTCTTTGGTGAGGTGGAAAAATCTTACTTTCAGTCCGAAGTGAACCAGAGTTTAATTGTAATCTGAAAAAAAAACAGCTTTTCTAAATTTAAAGATCATAGTAGGGTTAACCACATTTAAATTCTTAGCTTTCCACCACATGAATAGTTACCCCTGTAAATTGTTTAATTGAATTTACTGGGGATTTTACAGAGGTGTATTTTGAAAATGGCATTTAAGCTGAAAAAAAAATGCCAAAATGACCTTTATCAATGTGTATTTATTGACTTGCTGTGGCTGGGAGAGAAGCCTCTGAGAAACACTGTATGTAAATGACGCCTCAGTCGATGATAGACTGCTCTACTGAACAAGAGGTTGATTATCATAATCTGATAGTGTGGATGTAGCAACCCATTCTTAAGTCTTGACAGGTCATGACAAGTCCCTCCGGGCTAGATTTCTGTCCGTTTCTTACAGACTGTGTAAAATCAGTATTCATTATTGCATGTTGCTGAAGCTCAGTCTTTAAGATGTGAGGTGTCTTTCATCTTATCCTTCAGATGACAGCAGGTGTCAAGGGGATGAAACATGGCTACAGTTGAGACGAGGCTAACTCACTCAATGTGACTTGTGGATCCACACATCGGGTATTTATGCAGAGGTCCTCAACACCTAAGGCTCATTTACACTTTAGACAAGGGGTCTTCAACCTTTTTTTGTGCCAAGACCCCTAAGCTAAAAGAAAGAGCACATGGACCCCCTACTAGACAAAAGTGAGGCAGCCTGAGGTGCTTAACCAACCTTTTTATGTTGAATACAGTTCAAAGCTAGTTAATCAGTTATAGGTAGACATAGCTTACTAGTTGAATGTTATGGACAGGTGCTGCGTAGTGAGGTTGCATTTCTCCCCCCCCCCCGCTAGTGAAGACCCATGCTCTAAAACGAATTGATGCAAGAGCCAGAGGATATGTTTCTCTAATATTTTGTCTTATTACAGATACTGTGTGTCAGCAGTGTTGTATTTTTGGCTGATTTGTACAAATAGCGTACATAGATTTCCATAATTTCATAATTCTGTTGTTTGCAGAGCAGGCTGTTTTGTTGACAACACTCTGCAGCAGCTCGGTTGACACAGTAAAATATCACAGTTCAGCAGAAGGTGATGGCAATTCTGTTCATAATAGCTACCATCGTTCTTAATCTGTAAGACACCCTGTAAAATAGAAAACCATCCCAACTCTTTGATTACCACAGTACCAAGTATATCAGTTTTTGTAAATGCGAAAATACAAATTGGTCAATTTGTGATCCCAAAACTGCAGAGATAATGATAACTGCCTGTATGTTCATCACATACTTGGCCCCTTTTTCCTATTACACATTGTCATTAGATCCATTACAAAAATGTTGATTCACACAGCTTTTAGGTGTTTTCTGAGGTACATGCTTTTCTTGCTGTTTGATATTGTCAATGTTATGTTCAATCTAGCATCAGTTTGGGTCTAATCAATGCATATGCTCAAACATTTGTTCACATACAAGTATCTTCTTATCGGGTATACGCAGAAACAACACACACAGGCATCCCTGCATTCAGAAGCATTGCAGCTGCCACATCGATCCTTATGTACACTTGCAAGGGATACACACTGAGAGCATGTAACAACACTTCACTAAGCTTCTTCCCATGAAATGGAATTTGTGGCAGAGAAACATCAAATCCGCAATCTGCTCCAGCAGCCACTGTATGAACCCACTGTAGTGGAGTGGGTATGTGGGCTGACTTTATTGAACAAAGCTATCCTCCAAATTCAGCTGGTGGGAACAAGTAGTCTTTAAACTTGCATCATTAAGCTGATCAGTTTGAGTAAAAAAATAAATAAAAGTATCCACTGTCTGTAGTAGCAGCTGCTCTGTAACAGCAGTCGATACTGTATGTGCACACGGCGAACGAGAGTGTCAGGAAGGAAGAAAACAAGCTGCTCCACTGAATAATGTTTCATGAGTTTTTCAGGAGGTGATGAGTTGTGAGAAGTTAGTGTTGCAGACGCACTGTGTAAACTCAGACTCAGAAACAGAGGAGATGGGGGAAAAACAGGAGAGCATATATATAAAAAAAAAAAAAAGATTACTTGCTTTATATGACAAAAAGAGCTATGGTGTGATACATATTTGTGCAGCTGCACCTGTCACAGCAGCATCTGTTCTAACCATTGTTATGGACTTAATATTTTAGGATTGCTCGAGGGAATTTCTTCAAATCTGGCATTTAAATCCACTTTCCACTCAGGAAACTGATTACAGTTTGTTGGTCGGAGGTCAACACCACTGTTTTGGGCCATAACTCAAGGATGATGATTTGTGTTAAAATGTCAATGTCTAATAGGATGAAATGGTAAAGGAATGACATTTTGGACAGACATTAAAGTAAACTGGTACTTGGTTGGCAGACGCATACAACTATAAGGTTTCGTAGTGTAAAAAAATCGTCTATAGCAATTTTCCATATTGTTCATACTTTTGCCCTTCTTCTGATAGTAGTGTAAGGGATTACAACCTTCTGCTGCTGTGGTGCAGGTCTCTGAGGCTGACACACTCAAGCAAAAGTGTTGAAAGTTATTTAATTACAGACAAACAACAGCTTTTAATACTTTATTATACATCCTTGTTATACAAATTTAAATACTTTTGTGAAAGTCAGCTTAAGCACACACTTACCTTGTCAACATTATTGCTGATATAGTTATAACTAACAGAATTGATTAACAATAGTGTGTGTGCTAAACGTGTCTCAGAGGGAACCGTATGTGTCCTTGTTTCAAATAGTGGACTCTGAGTCTCTTTTTCTATAGCACATGTTTGAGACCTTAAACTGGTAAATTTTCCTCACTCTTAGGTGTTGAAGTTATCTATCCTTGGTCACTGAGAGGTTTACAACTTCACTGTAACACCGGGGTATTCATAACTCAGAGCAGGGCATGATAAAAAAAGAGTTATGGGCCTTTTTTCCCTTTTCCATTGTTTTTATTATTGAGCAGCATCTAAAAATAAATGTAGGATGCCAAAAGGCAGGCTGTAAGTGGGGAAAAAAGACCATAACAGGTACTTCCTGTGGACATCAGTGGCTACATTTTTACCCCACAAGTATACAATGTAAAGTTTCCCCTCCTCCGGGTAGTGGGCTTCAATGATTACATACCTGAAAATAGTCAGGGAATTGTATCATTGTCCGTCTCACAGGGCAAAGCTGCAGCCAATCATGTTAGTCTCTCATGTGTGACGTTAACTGCTCACGGGACACTTCTGTTCCCTGCAGCCCTCCAGGAAAATGCCTGCATTCAGATTGCACACCGCCCTTGAAAGAAACACAGTCTTGGGAATAATCTCGAGGAACAAAAGTAGCTTCTCTTGCTTTAGTTCCCAAACCTGCAA
The DNA here is from genome assembly GCF_036324505.1 of Eleginops maclovinus. NCBI lineage: Eukaryota > Metazoa > Chordata > Actinopteri > Perciformes > Eleginopidae > Eleginops > Eleginops maclovinus. The sequence continues at coordinate 16,746,783 of NC_086354.1, forward strand.
GCTTCATGGAAGAATATTAAAGCACTGATTACAGGGGGGAAAAATCTTATGGACTTTCAACCACCCACTGAAACCTTGAAAGTAACACAGCACTTTTGGAACAGAGTAGGGCAGAAATTAAAGACCATCAGTGTGACTTTTATGGTTTGTTTTGTCATAATCAAAAAACAATTATCTTGTTATTTTGGATCCAACAAGCTTCCTATTTACACAGTTTGTGCGGCATGCTATCCCATCTTATTCAAACTGTTTGTTTAATGGGGATATAAAAAAGAACATTTACATCAAACGACACTAACTGCAGACTGATGAGCTGTTTTATAGCTACATTCATATAAGAAATACTCTTTCTATGATATAACTAACCCAGCTTCAGCAGTAACATTTTTGCAATATGAAAGATATTTGACCTTCAGTGTCAAAGTGGAAACGCAGTTTTTGTCAGCTTTCCCTTCAGCCTAAGCTGACGGCTTGTCTGCATTCCTGTCAGTGTGTCTTGATGAAGTCTAATCTCTGCCCATGATTGCCTTGTGTCACTGCTCAACATTTGACATCATGAGATAACATTAGTTACTTAGCATACTGCTGCTGAAAGCAAACATACAGTATCTGCTTAAATATCCCTGAAGTATCCTTAAAGGGACTGAAAAATGAGTCAACAAAAGTTGGTTTGTTGTGATTAAAGATTAGACAGAAAGCAAAGCAGAATTGGTCAATTTACCTCGTGATCATAACACCATTAATTATGTACAGATTAATGAGAAAAAGGAGCTTAATATTCTTTCAACGTCAATAAAAAAAAAAATGCATAAATGATAATCACTGTGCGTTTTATGTGGCAGGTGTTAAGTCTTCGGTCAGAAATAGATCTGGGCAGTTTAGGCAGGGTTAGTATTGGTTAATTACCACCACTGTGATAGCTAGTGCAATAGCAGCTGTCCGTCTATGATATTAACTAAGAGTATTACAAAAGGCAAAATTCCTGCAGTGCAGTCCAGCACAAAACAAAAGACATCGTTAGGAATGTCTACAACCAATTTGTATTTCAGTCAGTTTATATTATATTATTATAAGATATTCTTCTCTTGCTTTGTCAGATTTAAAACAAGCCCCATTAAGCTCCATTAAAATGCTGGAAATGGCAATAAATCAGCGCTGTGATGGTGAATACGCAAACCTGAAGTACAAATAACCACATTTTCACAAGGGCTGAACAATAATTAATATTATCATTGTTTTGTGATGAAATAATTATAAATTGGCCGTTTTCAAATATATGTTGCATGTGTGTAAATGAGTCTAAGTCAAAGTAAAAGTAATTAGCACCAATGTCCATCCTGACCTGTAGAATATATGTAATAAAATAATCAGTACCTTTTTTTAAATGTGATGATATTGTCTTTCTATCACAGTTTCTTTGGATCGGAAATTCACTTTACTACTTTACCAACACATACTTTACTGTATGTTGCATGTACAATAATTTCAGGTACATTTGTGACCCGACAATTTTCACTATTATCGCACATTGAGAAAAACCATGTGAGGTCTAAATTTGCCAGTCTTTTAAATTAATAATTAACTTTTTTTCTGCCTGTTGAAACAAACCCACAGCATATTTAGAGGCAGAGAGAATAAAAAATAGTTCCGCTCTTAATCATCCTCATCATTTGAAGAAGTATGCATTGATCCTTTGAATCTTTAATGTTTGCAAATGGAAAAGAGCACATGAATCACTCAGTTCTCTTGAGTTTCTGTTATAAATGTTTCATCAGTGTGACCTCAGGTTAAGTAATATAACTACATTCAATTATTTGAAGAACTCTGCATTGCTATTTTAAAAAAAAAGTCATTTAGGCTAATGAGGTTTATGTAACATTCATGACCTGCAAGTATCAAACAACAGACACTTTAGATGATTATGTTGCTTTTGCATAACAAGTATTTTTGTAGGTGTTGCTTGAGCACAATAAGCATGTACATCTTCTATTTCCACGAGTGCCTTTTTCCATTAAAGTACATCGACACAAAGAGGAAGCACAAATTAATACGTCTCTGAGTGAATCGATTCTGCCTCCTACATATTCAGAATATTTTTTCTGCCCAGTGCTTGAAAACAGGCGGCAATGTAAGTTCCTTACATTTGATTTCATCGGACAACTAATCACACAGACAGAAATGTGCTAGAAATCATTCCACCTGTCATTACCTTGATTGTGACCGGCGTAGCTCCAGCACAAATAGAGCTGCAGTGTTTAAGTCATTTACATTCATGGGCCGTGGCGGTTTGTTTATCTTCACCAGGACGGGATTACTTACACGAAAGCCAAATTGTCAATATGTCCTTCTCTATTGCACATGCAGGGTTTATGATAGAGGGTTACTCTGCTCTAGTTGGTTTATGGGAAACAAAATTATTCTACTCCCACATCTCCTGTAGGAATAATAAACACCAAGGATAATAGCATTTGTTCACTTCCCGAAAAAAGATGTTGCGAATATTTTACCCTAATGCTAAAATAGTTGTTTCTCTGCTGAGCTTTGCTATGAGATAGCTTGCGGTCTTGAATTACTGTTCTCAATAAAATTAATCTGAGAGATATTGGTTTGTGCCTCTGAGCTTAACATTCCTTTTTTCCTAAATTAAACCCACTTAGTTTGGTACAAAAAGTGCTCTATCATTATTTTTCCTTTCGTTAGTCCTTTAACAACCATGGCAAATTATGCTTCAAAATCCTTTAATTTGTGGCTCATTCTAACTCCAGAATATCCCTTTACTTCACAGAAGGATTTTACATTTAGGGCTGCGTTATGTGCTTTCCTTCCGTTCCTACAGCTTGTGTGTAACGTCTTGCGTAGCATCATTGATGCTGACTTTCACAGCGTCAGCTGAAATATGTTGAGTAGGACTTATACATAGTGGGTCAATGATCCCAAAACACTGAAGTACTTGCGAATCCGATCTTAGAGTGCCATTTCTCGAAGAAGAGATACCATTAAACCCATTGTATACAGTGTTCTAGAACATGCTTCAGTGAGATGATGTGAAAGCTGCAGGTCAATGGCCGGACAGAAGGTCACAGGAAGTGTAACAGACCACTCCAGACACTCTGTGTGTGTCTGAGACGCCACGTTTTGTTATTGGTCCATTGATACAAGGAATGTTTGACTTTATTTTGTGGAACGTGTACAATATACTGCAACCAAAGCTTTTCTTATTCATCCGTGTGATGTTTGACATTTCATCTTGGGTCCAACTGTTGTTTTATTCCTTGCGCCCTTTAAAACCTATAAAGATCTATAGTGAAAATGAAAGATCATTTTCATTAATAACTAATCTGATGAGTTTTTTTGTTCATTCATTGATGGATTGTTTTATATAAAAAACAAGATTACATTCTCGTTGTTTTTTATTTGTCCTATCATTAACTTAAAATCCAAATGCATTCACTTTATGTTAGAAGACAACTAAGGAAATATATTCACATTTGAGAAGCTAGTGGCTACCCTTTTTCGGCATCTAACCTTTAAAAATGACAATAAACGATGAGTTGATTCAATAAAATTGCAGCAGAATAATTTTCGATTAACTCATTGCTTATCAATTGTCTAAACATTACATCTCTAAAAGGGTCTTGAACGAACATGAGCGCTTGTAAAGTATGAATAATTATTTTGTGTCAGTGTTTAGTATTATTTCATGATTCCACCAACCTTTTTTCAGATTATCTTTTTCACTCCATCCTGGTAACACCAAGATTTCAAAGGATGTAGCTGAGGGCGATGTTGCTGCATTGACGAGGGACTACATTGTCTGCCCTTTGAAAACTCATTTTTATTTTTGTCCCCCTATCCTGGCTCCAGCTTTAGTATGATTACACCACAGTTAAACATCTGATTTTGCAGACCTTTGTATCCAATATAATGTCTGAAAGAGTAGCTGACATTTAAATAATTAATAGAATTTGCAGGACTGCTGATAAGCAAACAAATAATTTGCGTGACTAATTCTCATTTTCATAACACATGCTAGCTACCAAAAACATTCAACCTATGTTCCCTATTCTTTGAACTGACTATTTGCCATTAGATCCTGTACCAAACACACGGTTAAAGCCAGTTTTTCAGCAGCTCTACGCTTTAACGCATGAGTATCTTTGGTAAACCTCAATTATTTGATCATTAGCAGGTTAAATAGTTAAAAGCTTGACATATTAGTTCATCATTGATCTGTGCTCTCTTTTCGGAGTGAACTGAAAAGAAATCTAGCCCCTTGCCACATTGGGCCAGTCTGTTGCCATGGCAGTCGTCTGTGAGGCATGCTCCTGTGCTGTAATCACGAATTGCATTACTCCACGTACAGCGCAATTACCCGACTCATCAAACCAGCTCCTAAGGTGCTACAGCACTCTTCCTGTGGTTAACACGAGGGGCAATTCTAACTTCACCCCTGTATCGTTTCTCTTTTCCTCCTGCGTTTGTTCCAGAGTCCTTCTTTGCACTGTGGATCACTGACATCGGACAATGGTGTATTGACATCAAAATGGCATCCGATTACCCGGCTGATCAATATATTGGATCACGGAACATATTGGATGCATGCTTAAGAGAATCAATATGTGAGCATCAGCACAATGAGTTTTCCCCCCCCCCTAGAATATTTGGAGAACAAAGACTTGGAGATTGTGATTTATAGATGAGTCTTTGTCCTGGCATTGGTTTTAAACATCATGACATCTGATGGTCATTTGAAATGGTAATTCCACTCAAAGAACATATGTCAAAAACTCACTCTTCAAATGTCACATGTATTTCCCTGGAGAAGGCTGAATTAAAATGTGTAGTCCATTTATTAAAGGATTTAGAATTTTTGCAAAGCACTGTGGCTCGGTATTGGTTGCTTTTTTTGACGAGTCCAACCTCTCTCTCTTTTTTGGTCTGCTGATATGTCTTCAGATCCAAAGAAATGTCTTTTTAATATACATTTATAAAGGAGCACTCCTCAGCCAATCTTTTTGGCATTTGTTCTCTCTGTAAATGCCACTGTTAAAAATGTGTTACACATATACAGCCCCGGAAAAAATTAAGAGACCACTCCAAATATTTCTTAAGTCTTTATCTCTTCATGTATGGCATTCCAGTGTCTGTTGAATTCCAACACAGAGACATGTTGTCAGGAGTTTATAGAATACAATAGAAAAAAAACCATTTAACTCAAAGACATATCTATAAAAAGTAAAACCAGAAAAACTGATAATGCTGAAGTGGTCTCTTAATTTTTTCCGCGGCTATATGGTATTCATATATTTAATTCAGTCATTTAACTTCTGTGTGTCTAAATGCATTAAACTCAATCAGACCTACTCAGAGATGATCATCTCATTAATTAAAGTTAAACATTATCTTGAGATGGCAGTGGAGGTATTTAATAAATCGTTTCACTTTGTCTCACTTTAGAAATACTGTAGAAATAATTAATTTTAGTTATTAATATTTCCATGTAGCTTATAGTTTCCGGTTTTACTGCTTAGTTGAATTCTGTCACTTCATTCTCCTCAAAAACTGGCATTTGGGTTGCCTTTAAAGGAATAAAAATGAGTTGTATATACGCTCTCTCTTTTACTTGTTTGCGCAAATACTGTAGATATTTTTAATCAATCTTTTTCTCGGTAGTTTAAATGTTTTACAGCTACTAGCATAACAACCCAGACTGATGCTGTCTAGTGTTTCCTGTGTACACTTGTTTGGTGATTGATCCACAATCTCACAAATAACACTGTCCAATTTATTACTCTTTCCTTTTGTGTTTTCTGGGAGAAGTTAGTTATGAGTATGCGCTCCCCTGAGACTCATTATGGCTGTGGAACTGTAGGATATAAAATAATGGTTTCACCGGGGACAGGATTCTCTCCAGAAGCTCATTTTGGTAATGTAGAGCCTGCAGTCGTGTGTGTGTGTGTGTTTGATGGTTTGTTCGGTTCAGGTGGCGGGCTGTTGCTGTGCGGACACTCAAATGTCAATTTGTCTATTCACCGTCACACCCTTGAAAAGTGCTAAATTGACTGTTGTCATGGATATCTGAATGTGACCCAGGCTGAGTTCATTGTTTGACTTAATTCAAAATGACAAAGGCTCTCATTTATTAATGGCTTTGATTTGAAACCTACATGCCACCTGTGGGTTTTAATGCAAGCCAGTCGCAACAGGCTGTGTGTCGTTGCAGAATAGCACAGTAGGAGATGAGAATGTGCTCTCTCCGCTTGCACTGTATCACCACTATGCCAGTCTTTAGATTGTCGTAGTTTCAACAATAACACAATAAATGGAGGGTCAAAAGCTCCAGCTAAGTGAGCTGGAGGGGTTATGGGGACGACATTGACAGAATTGAAAAGCTGCAAGAGATAGTGAAACACCATCTCAGTCAGCACAGCACTGAATTATGACTCTGTATTGTTATCTGTAATTGTAATGACCTTACCTGAAATGTTTTGTACCGATACATGCGAGGAGGAGTTGGTGAGTCATCTAGTTTGCATTTTCTGTAACTGTGCTTATCACAAAGTGTCTCTATTCTGCTGCACAGTTCGTACCTTCCTGTCTCCGGTCTCTGCATCTGCCGATTAGTAAACCTTCGCTGCTGCTGACTCACACTTTGTCCGACGCAATCCACAGCTTTTGATCAGAAAATGTTAAATTACTGGCAGTGGTCTTTATTTATTGATTTGTTGTATTTATTATTATTGAATTTTTAATGTTTTATTGTAAAAATTGTTTATTATATTATTTATATGAATATGTATGAAAATAAATGTAAAGAACAAAATAATTACTGGCAGTGTCATTTGAAACTAACAGAACAAGAGCATGTTATTTGACAGATGTGCAGACTGAATATCTATATATTCTGTGTATGTTCCGTATGTTGTAGGACTATTGGCTTAAATAGACCCTTTTGCTCTAAATGCCTATGCTTTGAATGACTTTGTTTGGAGAATTCCTGACATAAAAGAACAGTTATTTTAGTGATTACTGTATGCCTCAGAATACAGTAATTACTAAAATAATGAGCACTGCACTTACAATGTCCTCTTTGCATTTAACAAATGCAGCAGTCAGATAATTTATGTACCCCAGAAAGCCAAGGGGATCTCTCTTACCATGTCCTCACCCCTCTTTGTTTCATCTCCATCTTCCTCTCTGTCCCTGCCTCTCTCATACCAACCCATAAAGTCTATTAGTAGTCTCTACGCATGACAGCCACGGGGGAACGCTTCCTTTTGAAGGCATTTCACACTGAACACTTAAAACAGTAATCTTTATGAAGAAACGGCTGCTTTGTTAGATGAACTAGTTTTCCCTAATGGCTGGTTTAGGGCTACACGTTCCCTAGATTTAGTCCCTTGATAATGCCGCTGTTGCAGCTTCTTTTGAAATCCCTGTTTACACTACGCCATTTGCTGTGATGTCCAGTCAGGATCATGTGAAGATGTTCTTGCATAAACAATAGAGTCTCCGTCAGTGTTGCGCCGCTACCCAGAGCCAAAGGAGATGTGTGGGTCGTGGGAAGGCTTTCTGCAGACGACTCAATGTCTCACTCACTGTGCTTAGTCAGGCCTAACACGCCCGAGGCAGATCACTCTCTGACTGCATATAAATTAAAGCAGATAGCCTTGTCCATGCTTTATTATCTGCAGCTTCTCGATGCTGTTTAAAACTTCCCACTGAGAGGCGGCGCTTATATTGCCGAGGCTAATGACGAGAGCGTCGACCTCATTCGCACTCTTCGAGCTGAGGATGAGTAACGACCGCCATCATGAATTTATGGGGAGCGCCGCAAATGAATGATCAGTCATTCATTGCCATTTTGTTTTTGCCACGCTTTACCGTTTCAAAGCTACACCTTTTTGTTTACAACCTCTAAGGCACACTGCATGCGTCTGTGTGCCACATTATGAAAAGATTGAAAAAAAATCATCTATTCACGGTTCTTAACAGAAGCCTTGATTTTCAACTAGAGTGTTTATTGTTTTCTTCATCATGGCTCTGATCACTGTCTTAGTCATGTTGTGTACCACTTACACTCCGGCATCATGTGTACGATGTAGCCTTTCTGTATTAAGTGGTAAAGGAGCTATTTTCAGTTCATTTTAATTGAGATTTTAAAGGGTTCACATTCATATTGGGTCAAAGATGTTTTTTATACACATCCCCAAACTTGCAGCCAACTTATCGGAGGGAATTTAAGGGCCATAGATCTTAGAAACTCTAAATATGGCTCGGTAAAGCATTACCAATGAAACACTAATAAACACTTGCAATCATAATTTGTACTTGTAATAGGTTTTTGCAACTTAATGTTATATTTGAAGATGAATCTTTTAAGTTATGTGGTATAAACACCCTTATATTAAAGACCCTAAACAGTTGTTTTAATTTAAGTTGCCTGGTTAAACCTCTTAACTGGATTATGTGTGTACAAATGAGGCTTCATTGACATTCCCCCACGTTAAATCCTCTTAATCTGCTGCTCCTGTTAGAGGCGGGATCATTTACCCTGTTAGACTTACTATTAGTCCATAAAGTTAGTTGACATAGTTTTAATCAAAGCATAGCTTAACACAGTTTCAGAGTAGAGTCTAATCAGCCAAACTATTGAAAACACCTGTGCGGGTTTGGAGGTAATTCAAAGCTTAAAGTCATCAGTCATGATTTGATTTCAATGAGGCCAGTTTCACAAAAGAGGCAAAAGCTATTGTGTAACTCAAGCTCTTCAGAATAGATAACATAGAAGTCCTGAAGCATCCATTGCACTCAAGTAGTACTCATTTGCCACAGATTCTGGGTCAATTAGGATTTTTTTCAAACAATTAAACATGGCTTAACTGCTTAAAACTGCTCAGCTAACTTCACTCCAGCAGAAAGGTTTGCCTTCTGGAATAATTCAACAAGGACGGTTTACTGGGAACATTCCCAGAACAGCGTAATAATGGCAAAAACTCCCTTCAGTGCAAACCTTTGGAACTCTTGAGATGCTGTGGCTCAGGGTTCAATACTTTTGTCAACAGTCGGGCTTAGAATAGTTTACTAAGACAAACAATAACAACTAATGTACATTTCAAACTTGCAGGCTGTGAAAAGTCAGTGTATGAATCTTCTTCTCAATTCATTTTAAAGAACAAATCTGATGAATGACTTCTGTGGAAGAATAGAGTGGTCATCCCTTTTTTTTAAACTCTCAAATATCGATATCAGCCTGAACAAATCCAAAGACGGTCGAGCGGCAGTCCCTGGAGTACAGCGGCAGCATAATCACATGTGTCACTTTCCAAATAGACTCTGGTGTGTTCATCTAGATTGTGCTTTTTTACATTCCTCCAAACTCTCAGCCGCAGTTATTTTGGATGCACATGTTTTGTAACCTCTGTGTGTTCTGCAATAGCAATGTCTTGTCTACTTAATGCATTTCTGGAGTCCGTGTTTGGGTCCGCTAATCTAAATTGCCAGTGGCTGAACCTAACACAAGGGTTTAAGATGCAGAATAGAAATCCAGCCTCGGCTCTTTCATTATCCTAATGAACTCATTATGGCTCTGATAATTGTCCTCAGTTGGCTTTACTGATCGGAAGCTGTTGGCAAGTGATATTTTACAGCAAGTATATTTTTCTATTTCACTATATAATTGATATAAGAATCACTAACCACATTCTGTAGCTACACAGCCATCGTTATTGGAACAGTAATTCCTATTTCCTATCTAATTGTATATGCTGCTGCTGCTTTACTTACACTTTCAAAGGTTGATTTCATCTGTTAGATCATCTTCCCTTCTCTCACACATGAATTACTAAACATTAGAAAAAAACAAGATAGAAAATAAGTGGAACCAGAATAATGTGACAGGATTAGCTGGATCCCTGGGAATCTGCCCACAAGAAGCTTGGGAACAGTGCTGGGATTTAAAACGGCGATTTTTGGGGGAAAAACCACACATGGAAGGGTTAAGATTGTTTCACTTTGATTTAGACAGACTCCTGTTGGCTGACTTAATTCTCAAAGGAAATAAAAAATCTGGACTATCTTTGAAGACGGAGAGAAATGAGAGTCTGGGATTGTGTCTTGAAGGGGAGATGTTGCAGAAAGCTTGTGATTGGATGGAAATTGTTATGCAGCATTGCTTCTCATTTGAGACCTTTGGTGTTGTTGTTTTTTTTTAACCTATTATCAGAGGCATTTCTGCTTGAGTTGGTTCTGAGCAGGGGCAATGCTCACTTAGACTGCTGTTCCTCCTAATTTGCCAGTTTAGGTCTATCCTCATTCAGGCTTGTCACAGACTATCTTTCCTCCAGTCCTTTTTAAAGAAGATTTCACTCATGCCTTCTACCTCCTTCAACCACAACCCACACCCAATCCCATTTACCAGCCCAATGTCCTCTCTCGTCTGCAAACCAGAGCCAATGTGAAAAATGCCATGTTCTTGTCTGGTGAGAATGCAAAGCCCCCTTCTCGGACATGTTTGGCACATAAAGGCAGCGCCGGGCCTGACACCAGAACATCACTATGAACAGTGCCTGAACAAGCAGCACAAGCATATTCATTCTGTCTTCATTTAAAGCAAATCAAATATACATTTCCCTATGTTTAATTGTCTGTAGGAGCTGTGGTGTTTCTGCCCTGCGTTTCTTCATCAATTAGTATCACTGATAATGCGATGTGTTTTTTTTTGTCTTTGAATGCTCTGTTTAGACATGTGGTTATTGCTGGTCACGTGACATTTTTTTTAAAGGCAATTTATTGTACACGTTAAAGATGTATTTTATTTTTATTTTTTTACAAAGTATAAATAATAAAGTTCATGTTCAAAAGGGGCAAGAAGAAGCATAAAAAGTTCTAGTCCTACATCGCTTAGCAAACATGCTACGAAGTCATACAGAGTTCGGTTCATGGTCAACCTACATCGCTTAGCAAACATTGCAAGTCGAAAGTCATACAGAGTTCGGTTCATGGTCGTTTGAAAATGTGTTTTTTGTATAGTTTTTTTTCTTTAAGTTTCACAGCATTTCAGCTCATCATTATAGTTGTTCTACAGAATAACACCTTTTGTAGTCATGCAGTGAAGTTGGGAATTTGTTCATACAGGTGGTTTTTTAACAAGCAGTTTCCCCTGTGTTTGTTTTTCTCTTAGTATGAACAGCCCCTTGATACTATGAAGCAATTGTTGATTTACGGCTTTGAACATACAGTAATTTGAATAGTTTCAAGGTCTTGTAGTTTTAGTATTTTTAGATTGATAAGTAATCGATTTGTTGTTTCTATGTAAGTAGTTTTATGTATAATGCATACTACTTTGCTTTGTGTGACATGTGCCAAAGGATTTTCCTCCCGAAACTCTTACCTATGAGAAGACCTGCGTATAGATTGACTACATCTCTCATACAGGGACATTAACAGGGGGGTATATTAAGATGGTTTGAGAAGTATTACTTGAATAGTGGCCATCTTAGATAGACAATCCAAACATGAAGTCTTGCTGGAACGCTATGATTGTAAAATCTTATAATTTAGAAGTTCAGCTTCTCCCTTCCAGATTTGGTGGTAGTCCCACATGCCTCAGGCCTGCTCTGGCAGAAGGGTGCTTGGCTTGTACCAGGGGGTGTGAAACAAGTCCCTCAGCCAGCAGGATAACAATCTCCTTCCCTCAAGTCTCACAAAACCGCCTCCTGCCAAGAGCCTCCTACTGTCCTGCCACCTGGTCTTCAGTTGTAAATCTAATCCCAGCCAGAGACCCGTCCATAAGGCACCCAGGCGTCCTCATGAAGCTGTGGTCCCCCCATCGGACCGCAGCGAGGACCCTGGCAGCGACTTGTATGAATAAGCAAGCGTCACTGCCAAAAGTTTCAGCTAATCTTCTTTGTTCCGGTGTTATTGAATTACAGGATTGAATAAGCAGAGAATTAATTGTTGATTTTTAATACCACCTCCACAAATGTTGTGCCAATTTAGAAAGTCATTGATGGAGAGCATCGCTTATCATTGAGACGACTTTTTAAATTAAAATGTCTGTCTCATAATTCCTTAATCCTGGATCCAGGTGTTTAAAAAGGAAATGTTTGTTGATGTAACAGTATGTTTTGGTATCCAGAAATGGTTTCATGAAACGCTAGGCAAAGATATTCATGTCTAAATCTATGCCTTTTGATACAGGAGGCCGAAGCCACATGGACCCAGACATTAAGTTATTCAGCATGACAAGGGTTGAGGCTGACCTTTTTTAAATGGAATGTTCTCCAAGAGAGGTTGCCAGTGACCAAATTTAAGTCTTCAATCTTGTAGATGTAATCTCTGACATTCAGAGCCCTTATGTTTATCTCATTGATTCAGCAAACGTCCAACACCACGAGGCGTTGCAAGCAAATTCCCTGCTCTCCTCCCCTCTGGCTTCTATTTTGCCTCCTTTTCAGACTTCTGCGAATGGTGAATACAAATCGTGTGTGATATTTAAACAGCCCTAACATTTGCCCAAATCAAACAGTCATAGCCCGAAGCAGGTTGCCCTTCCTCGGCAGCATGTTAAAACGTTCTCTTGATTAGTGTAATTTGCCCTGCTGTCTTTAGTGAGAGTGCAGCGCATTAGCCGTATGCTTAGAGGTGAGGGGGCTGCTGTCAGCGGCCCCCTCACCAGCTCCTGTCCTGCCAACTGTTGCTGATGATTCACAATTATCAATTTGTTCACAGAGAATCTCATTTAAATCTAATTTTAGAAATCTAACCGCTTGTGACCGAAGTTAGTGAATATCTTATAACTTATTTATCAAAGTGGTTGTTAATTATAATAATGAAATTGCCCACCCACGGTCGTTAAGTCAAGTGACAATGAACACTGTAATGTGCAGAATCAATTATCAATTAAACAGACAGAAAAAGGGGAACTAGTTTCAGGTCAGTACACTATCGCACCGTGTGCCAAACAGCTGACTCATGCTGCTTTTGGTTCACTGACTTGCAATATGAAACATAATTGGCAGTTAATCTAACTGATGTTGATAAAGTATCAAATGGGGAAGAACGTGCTCTCTGTGCCAACGCTATTACCATTGGGAACCCATCGTTATCAACAATGCTGGTGCAGGTTTAACCAAGTTATCCACCTGATCAGCGATGGCTAATGAGGCTCTACTAACTAACATTCCTAATTGATCATGGCATGTGCTGTTAATCATGATGCTGCAATAATCAAATGACCTAGAGCTAAACTGTGTGCACACCATTTACCCCCTGGGTGCATCTAAAAAAAGTCCAATCTTCCCCCTCTTTTAGCTCTGTTTTTGGTCACCACCGACTTCTTAGGGCAGGGCAGTGGCAAGTGTATTTATATAGCACCTTTCAACACAAGGCAATTCAAAGTGCTTTACAAAAAGGAAAGACATTAAGAGCATTAAAAAAAAGTGAAGCAGAAACACATTATAAAATGGCATTTAAAAACAGTCATTAAAAAGCAAAGACAATAAAATATACATAACAGCTATAAAATACATGAATAAAAGTCAATGTTGGATAAGAATAGTTCAATTCAAAGCAGCAGCAAAAATAAATGTTTTCAGCCTGGATTTAAAAGTAGTGAGAGTAGCAGCGGACCTGGAAGGTTCCGGTAGTTTGTTCCAGATATTTGGAGCATGATAACTGAACGCTGCCTCACCTTGTTTAGTTTTGACTCTGGGGACAGAAAGCTGACACGTCCAGAAATACCATCCAACGCCTTTGAGGATACTCTCCCTTCAGCCCCCAAAACGCCATCCAAGGGAAATTGGCTATTTAGCTATTAAGCTAATCTCACCAGGTAGTCACTAACAGTGTCCGTCAACGGTTTGGTGCTGAACAGGTTGTTTACAGTGAGTTTGAAAACCTTTACGCTGAAAACAAAATGTTATTTTAAAGGTGTTTTTACTATAAGGTAGCATTGTGTATTTTCTCTCAGGCAGATGGGAACACGAATACCAGTTCAATATGCTAAGCATCGTAACATGAAGGAATGATGAGTCACACCACGCTCCTTTACTCCCAGCCCAGACTGTGTGTTATTTTCTGACCCGAGTGGATCTGCCGATTCATGTCAAGCAGAAAAATGTTGGGCAAACTCAGCTAATTTCTCATGGCTGAGTGCCACCGAGGCTCCCCCGGACCAGGGAGCACCGCTTCTAGCTCGGGGAACACAATACACACACAATCCATCATACAGCCACCAGCTATCAGCCATCCACCCAGCCTCAGCTCGATGTAAGCTCAGAAGGCATGCTTCCTTGATTAATGGAGTAGCTTGGTTCCTAATAAAGAACTTAATGTGCCTCACATTTCAAACAAATCACAGCAAATCAGACTATTTAGGGAGGGTTTCTTTTGCTGACATTATCCCATGGAAAAATCAGTATTTTAAGTCATTTTCTTTTTTCTTCGTCATGCTTAATAATCTATGAATAATAATAGAGTTTCCAATAATTTCCATAGACATACACATCCGCATAAAATCCTTCCAAGCCTGTGTCATGCATTTGGAAATTAAAGATCAGCTTCGAGCACACAATGTGTGTGAGATCCCTGGGCACCTCATCAGATCTGTGTACAGTCATTGTCCACCGGCATTGTCAGACAGAAAGCAGCATGAGCGGCTGCATTGTCCCTTTGTTGCGTAGAGAAGCACAAACAGACGATGGAGCTTTTTTTTTTTTGCAAGTCTCCTGCTATATTGCAGTGGGGACTTGGGTTGAACATGTGTAATTACCTGGGCCTCTGTACTCAGGATTAGGAACAGAATTAAAATAGTGTGGAAGGCAAAGGGGAATACAAGAGCAGACACCAAACCAAGCTTTATTGATTACTTTGGGTACGGAAGTGATTGCAGCGTGTGTTTGTGTGTGAGTTAGGAGAAATTAGAGATGTCAAGTCTTAGTGTTGCTGCAGTAATTGTGTTTAGATCACAACTCCCATCTGGCTGTGGTGCAGTGGCGATATTTATGAGAGGTTGTGACACACCCAGATGCAGTAATGGTTGCATCTGTTCTGTCAGCCTGACCTGAGGGTCCGCTGTGTTTACAGACATACTATGAGTCAGTGACCCCACTGCGTCAGGAGGCTTTTTGTTTTGATTTCATGAAGGATCCTCCAGAGTTCTCACTGTGCTTTAAGGCGCTTTCATGATCAAGGAGTAATGTTCTGTGAGGATTTGCTGTTTGCCAGACTCGCTGAACCTTTGGGGATTGCACTGAGGACAGATGGCTGGAATAACACGTGGTTATGACGACGTCTGTACATATTGACACTGAAAGCTTGTCAGTGTAGATCCAAGTGTCATTATGACAAACCTTCAGTCTGCTCTATATTCTCTAAGTACTATTATCGTATGCATGTTGTCAATTCAAGCATCAACTTCTAAGGTGAGAGAGTGTAGCTGCTTCAGTTCATGATGGATGAGTGGAGGGATTCAACTCCCATCAGCCTTTTAATCAAGATAACTTGTATCTGTGTAACCAAATATGTTCACAGTTTCAGGTACAGATTTACACCGGGTTTAAAGTAAAGTCAATTGCATATTAACTTCCCATATTGCCTTTTCACAGTCAAATACCAACATTAATATTTAAAATTGAGTTCATTTCTCCAGTGGGGTCAAATCCTCACCAGTAGATCTTTGTTCTCTCCTTTTGTGAAATAAATCTTTTGTATGTAACACTAAATGCAATCGACCTTCCAGGTTTGTACCGCTTAAAGCTTTTCCCTTTCCGTTCAGTATATGTGAGTCCACCTCCTGGGATGTAGTGTAATGCTGTTTCTAACACCAGGCCCTTCTGTGGTTGTTTGTTGTTGTTGTTGTTGCCGCCCTCAGGCTAACTCTGTGGCTGTGACACCTTTTAAGAACATGAAAGTAGGTTTAGCGGTAATCGGGTAAAAATGGTGAGGTGAAGATTGAAGTAAGCAGGAGGAGAGGAATATCAACAACACGAGACGAGGAAGAACTCGTGGTTATATAATGACCAGACATGTTCACACTGTGTTTTATTTCATCAGTGTTTTGTCAGACACATTATAAAGTATAAGGTACACACTCTTACCATGAGCTGGTTGCTTACTTTGCATGCTGCTTACTATCAGTTAGTCAAAGTCAACTTTATTGTCAATCTTTCAGTTTGTGTATACAGAGATTGAAATACTGTGTCCCACAATCTCAAGGATTAGAAATACAAATATATATATATATATATATAACTAAAAAAAAACAACATATCTTCAAGATTCAAAGGTTTTAATGTCATGTGCACATAAGCTACAGTGTAGTAATGGCAATACAAATCTTAATTTAAATTTCTCCAATAATGCAACATAGTTATACAAGACATCAAATAAAATTCAAAAATAAAACGAGATACAAAGTATAATAAAATAAATAAATAAATGAAATAGTGCAAGAAGAAGTCTCTATGTAAGTTAATAGAATATGATATATACCAGAACAGAATGTGTATATATATATGTACAGTGGGGAGAATAAGTATTTGATACACTGCCGATTTTGCAGATTTTCCTACTTACAAAGCATGTAGAAGTCTGTCATTTTTATCATAGGTAGTCTTCAACTGTGAGAGACGGAATCTAAAACAAAAATCCAGAAAATCACATTGTATGATTTTTAAGTAATTAATTTGCATTTTTATTGGATGACATAAGTATTTGATACATCAGAAAAACAGAACATAATATTTGGTACAGAAACCTTTGTTTGCCATTACAGAGAGCAGACGTTTCCTGTAGATCTTGACCAGGTTTGCACACACTGCAGCAGGGATTTTGGTCCACTCCTTCATACAGATCTTCTCCAGATCCTTCAGGTTTCGGGGCTGTCGCTGGGCAATACGGACTTTGAGCTCCCTCCAAAGAATTTCTATGGGTTCAGGTCTGGAGACTGGCTAGGCCACTCCAGGACCTTGAGATGCTTCTTACGGAGCCACTCCTTAGTTGCCCTGGCTGTGTGTTTTGGGTCGTTGTCATGCTGGAAGACCCAGCCACAAGCCATCTTCAATGCTCTTACTGAGGGAAGGAGGATGTTGGCCAAGATCTCGCGATACATAGCCCCATCCATCCTCCCCTCAATACGGTGCAGTCGTCCTGTCCCCTTTGCAGAAAAGCATCCCCAAAGAATGATGTTTCCACCTCCATGCTTCACGGTTGGGATGCCGTTCTTGGGGTTGTACTCATCCTTGTTCTTCCTCCAAACACGGCGAGTGGAGTTTAGACCAAAAAGCTCTATTTTTGTCTCATCAGACCACATGACCTTCTCCCATTCCTCGTCTGGATCATCCACATGGTCATTGCAAACTTCAGATGGGCCATGACATGCGCTGGCTTGAGCAGGGGGACCTTGCGTGCGCTGCAGGATTTTAATCCATGACGGCGTAGTGTGTTACTAATGGTTTTCTTTGAAACTGTGGTTCCAGCTCTCTTCAGGTCATTGACCAGGTCCTGCCGTGTAGTTCTGGGCTGATCCCTCACCTTCCTCATGATCATTGATGCCCCACTAGGTGAGATCTTGCATGGAGCCCCAGACCGAGGGAGATTGACCGTCATCTTGAACTTCTTCCATTTTCTAATAATTGCGCCAACAGTTGTTGCCTTCTCACCAAGCTGCTTGCCTATTGTCCTGTAGCCCATCCCAGCCATGTGCAGGTCTACAATTTTATCCCTGATGTCCTTACACAGCTCTATGGTCTTGGCCATTGTGGAGAGGTTGGAATCAGTTTGATTGAGTGTGTGGACAGGTGTCTTAAGGAAACAAGTTCAAACAGGTGCAGTTAATACAGGTAATGAGTGGAGAACAGGAGGGCTTCTTAAAGAAACACTAACAGGTCTGTGAGAGCCGGAATTCTTACTTGTTGGCAGGTGATCAAATACTTATGTCATGCAATAAAATGCTAATTAATTATTTTAAAATCATACAATGTGATTTTCTGGATTTTTGTTTTAGATTCCGTCTCTCACAGTTGAAGTGTACCTATGATAAAAAATTACAGACCTCTACATGCTTTGTAAGTGGGAAAACCTGCAAAATCGGCAGTATATCAAATACTTGTTCTCCCCACTGTATATACACATACATAATTAACATAGACACATATAAATATGTACACATTAAGAGGCATAGATAAAGGCAACACAGTCAACATTTACAAAATAACAGTCACTAGAATGATGAATATATTTCAGTAAAAAATGTACATTCGTGCAAAAGACTGTCCATAGCAGCGTCATTAGGGATAATTAAAGTTAGCGGTAATAATTACATAATTTATTTAAGCTAATGATTAATAGATTAACCTCTTAATGTAGTGAAGAAATTCTTATGTGATGAATTGAATTTACTTACTAATTATTGTACCGTTATAAATACCATTACCGTGTTTATAGGATACAATGCAACACATTTAGTTCGTCCACCCACTCCTAGAGAACAGACATTTGCAAACCACTCTGCACAATTACATCACAATGCATGCATCATAATTTGAGTATATTACTTTGCTACAATGCGGCTTTTGTTTTGGCTTTCCTCCCCTGCCGGCTGTTTGGCAGGAAACTATACTGACTGCTTCACCTCTGTAACTCGATTATACGCTGTTCCCTCTCTACTTGCTGAACAAGGATACAGTAATGTAACACTTCAGAGCTATACGTTTCTTCATATATATAATCA
Source organism: Eleginops maclovinus (assembly GCF_036324505.1). Lineage (NCBI taxonomy): Eukaryota > Metazoa > Chordata > Actinopteri > Perciformes > Eleginopidae > Eleginops > Eleginops maclovinus. The sequence continues at coordinate 16,765,516 of NC_086354.1, forward strand.
TCGTAAACATAGTTGTACCCCATTGAGAGTTCTTTAGCTTCAGTAGCTGTAAAGCAGACATCTTGCAGACCACAGCGATTGTTTAGGTTAATGGCTCTCACGTGGTGAAATATTTCTTCAGCAGTCTTGAAGTGTGGAGTTGTAGACTGGAAGCCCTGCAGGGTGCTCAGCTAATTGCTGCGTGAGAAATGGCGCACAAGCTCAAAGTTGTTACACTTTTGCTGATGTGCATGTTGGAGTTGTAACGCATGATCACGCATCGTCGTGGGAGAGCTCACTATTGCTGTCAACACTCTGATGGAGATGATGGATGGAGGAAGAGGAACACAGTAAACAGAGACAGACACACTCTCAGCTCTCTGTACATATGTCTGTCTCTGCCCGTCTGTCCTTCAAACACACACACACACACACACACACACACACACACACACACACACACACACACACACACACACACACACACACACACACACACACACACACACACACACACACACACACACACACACACACACACACAGATCCAAGGTTGAATGGGTTGATAAAACATATGCCATGTGAACTATTGGTGCAAGGCATTGGTGTTGAAATGTTGTGGCTGAAGGCTACTTTATCCCTCACCTATGTAAGGGGTTCTTTATAAAAACTCATATTGTTTATTTTTAAATAAATGAATTCATAGTAGATTTAAAAGAATCTATATTTTGAAAACAGCCAAACTCAACTCATTATTTTGTTTGCTGGTTTTGTTCCAGTTTGTTAATAGCAAAGCTAACGTGCTGTGATGTGTTTATCGTAGCTGCAGGAGATGAGAGGCTTTCTACATGTTTGGATGGTAATGTTTGTTTTACAGGAGTATAAATGGAGTACTGGCTTCTTACTCAAAACAAGTTCACTTCACCTTCTCCACCTCTCTGCTCTGCTGTTCACTGACTTGAATGTGTGTATGTGCTGGGATTGAGCTTGTACATAACAGACAGACAGAAAGACAGCAATTCTGTATTTCTTTTATTTGCATAAGGAAGAATTTAAACACCAGCATTAAAAATACAAGCAGTGTACAAACATTGAGATAATGTTTTTTAACACAGTATAATAAAGTTATATTTGTCAACAACTATAACTGTTCCTGCAGGCAGAGGCAGACATTTAAACAGGTGATAAATGACAATATTGTAAAACACATACAGGTGTAATAACATAAAACATACCTTCATAGGTGAAGCTGTTGTTCACAAATACGGTACATCATTGATACAGTTACAGATGTTCTTATATGTGCTTATACATACTGAATCGGGAGGTTAAAGTCAAGTTTAACCAAACAACAGTTGTAAAAAAGACAGGCTTAGTATCGTGACTATTCAAACTGCACAGTTGATTTGTGACAATACGTTAACTAGTATGCAAATTAGGAGATTATGAGAAATATGTAATTGGTTATGTAGTAATACAGTTGAAATAAGCATACAAGAGCAGCCAGGTGTTTCCCATAACACCAAATATGCTCTCAGGTTCTCTTTACATCTCGTCTAAATCTGTTAAATTCTGTAAATTAAAGGGAGCTTTCAATATTCCTAACTTGGTCTGCCTTTTAATTCAGTGACATTTTTCAATATACTGTAACTGAAATAGATCATACTTCTGATGGGTGTGAGATCCATAGTTGTGCAACCCTGTGCTAAAAGACACAAAAAACACGTTTGTTGAAAGATGAAAGGAGCGTAAACGGGCAGAGTGCCAGCAGTATGCCAGTCTTTACACAAAGCCTTCCTTTAGATCATTGTCTCCGATGCCACCATGATATCGCTTTGTTCATTCTCTGCTGGTGGTTGGACACACGTCAGGAAATTGAAGTCTCTGGTAACAGCCAATTTTGTTGCCATTTGTACCTTTTAATTTTTTTCTAAATCCTTCCTCTCGGTTTAGGACAGGTCCGTCAAACCTGCTGGGTATGCAGCTTTACATTTTGGTCTGAAATGTGACTCTGAAGTCATCAGTGGCAGTCCTGGAAGGACTGGAGATGTTTTTTTTATTTGTTGTTGTCCTGCTGTGAGTAGATTTAGCTTAATAAGTAATACATTTCATATCTTATTCTTATTACTTCTTCTCCCCGTGGTGCGAGATTGACAGCCGAGAGAGATTTGTCCCTGTGTGCGTGGGGATCTATTAGTCTGGCTGTGATAAGTGTGCGAGGGATTATTTCACCTAGTGACAGCTGCTAGGTGTGTGTGCAGAATTCAGAGAGGTAGCTCTGGGTTTGTATTTCGTTTCCAGGCCGCGTTACCTAATCGTCTTTTAGTTCAGATTTGGTGCTACTTGGCTTGAATTGCTGTTAGTAGATAAAATAGGACTATCAATCAGCCTCAGGCGTTCAGCAAGTTTAAATAAAGCCAAGTCCAATATTTTCTGAGCAAACAACACCGGTATTACCACACTTGGATCTTTCTACGTCTCCCAAGGCTGAAGGTTTCCTGGCGCCTACAAATATCCCCGAGTGTTAAGACTGACAGCTGAAGTTCAAAAAAGTCATCTGTGTTGAACCTGACTGAGGTTTGCTTATGTTCTCTAACTAAATGAAGAGCTCATAAGGAGGACGTTGGGTGGATTTAATTCATTATTAATGCATATGGGTTTCAAAGGGGCGAAATGAACAACTCATCCGGTTTCCCACTCACAGCCATGCTGCTGCAGAGTGCCAGGAACAAATGAATAGACGGTATATGCTAAGTGGATCAGGTTTTAGCAGTGATGTTTTCAACATTTCCGTCCATTTGTCCTAATAGCATTTCTGATTTGTTTATCTTGGTTTGAGGCCTAATGAAAAGTATTAACAAAGGGAGATGTTGTTGTTTTTATTTTGTGACTTTACCGTTGTTTTTCCTTAACACTTTTATTCTCAAAGATTCTCATTTTGAAAACCCAATCTAGTGTGATAAAAAAAAAACACACAGCTAATGTCGATTTTCATTTTACAGCAAATCGATCTGGAAATAATTTTCTTGATTGCTATCTGCTCATCATCTCCACTTTTTTATTTTTTGTTGATTTTTCTCCTAAACATTATTTTTTCTTTATTTTATTAGTCAATTTATTGAACATGTTAACCAAATGTTTTTTTGGCATGTTGGTTTAAGTATAACAATAAATAATCAAGTCCTTTTCCAGTCCTACCCCCTCTAGCAAGCATTGCTCAGCGGTGGTGATATTTGATTTGTTTTTTAAAACTAAAAAACAATCATGTCTTTGTACAAATCAAAGAAATAATTGAATAATCTTTACAGGTAAACCAAAAATCGCCAAAGACAACAATAATCCAGAAATCATCGGTCCTGCTCATAACCATTAGTTTGATTTCTGAAGTTTTTTTTGTTTAAATAAAGTTGCATAGCATTTCAGCTCACCATTCATTAAACTTCTCCATCCATGCACAATTAAATCAGAAAACATTACTTGCTAAATTAAATCTGACACCATTTGAAACAAAATGCGGTTCATAAATGCTCAAAATGTTTGTCATCTACCTAAACAGACAAACAGAACATCTGCGTTAAGTAGTTCTCTTTTGAATTGAAGACATGCATTTAGTATTTTACTATTGCTTTGCCGATGCTTTGCTGGTGTAGGGGTGCACGAATGCAGAGGGGCAGAAACGTCTCGGGTTGTTTCTTCATCAGCGTGTTGTTTCCTCTGGACACAAGCACTGAAGCGTGGCTCCCTGTTACAGATGCAGATATGAGTATTATCTACTCGGCTGAGGCCTGTGTGCATTTAACACAGGGGGGACTGCATTAATTAATTAACAGTCACTTCATTATACTTTAGATGATAGGGTAAAGTTTTCAGCAGAGAAGTTTAATAGTGCAAGAGGTCAATTAATTCAGTCTTCGGCCAAAGAGAAAAGCGGCTAGTGGAAAACCCGCGGGAGCAAAAGAGAGGGAATGAGAGAGTTGATCTCTGCCACAGTGATCATGATCTTCTGCTTGTGTAAGGCTTTGGAACCACGTTGAAAGGTCAAATTTAGCCGGTGTATATTGAAGACACGACCTGCAAGAGCAAATAAATGTTTGTGTAAACACAAAGACCCACACTGACGCAGAAAAACACATTTCCATGCATGCACTTATCCGCCCACTCGTTATACAGAAACACACAAATACACCACGCTGCCTCCCACACACATATGCACCCAGCATAGAAATCATGTCTTTCTCTCACACACACACACACACACACACACACACACACACACACACACACACACACACACACACACACACACACACACACACACACACACACACACACACACACACACACACACACACACACGCCTGAGCATTATATTCAAATCCAAACCGTTTCATGTACGCATTAGAGCGCGTTTTTGAACCTTCACTTTTTTTTTCTCCCTGGGAGTTAAAAGGAAGCTCGCTGGTCTTAGCAAAATAAAAGAAGGAAGTAATTTAGCATTCAAGCCTGGCACTGTCCTTATCTCCTTTAACTATTTTATGACATGTCGGTGTTAGTTTGTGTGTGTGTATGCGTGAATGACACAGGGTTTGGGGTGTTTTCAACCTTTGAAGTTTGAAGCTGGCTAAATCTGAGCCCAGTTCAGCCTCGCTTAGGGAGTTCTGCCTTTTTGTTTATGAGAAGGGTTTTGTTTGGAACAGCAGCATAAGAATAGCTATGTTGGTGGATGTGGTATTGTTATTAGCTTGGGTAATGCTTTTATATAACTTATTAAGATACATAACTATCAAAAACCCAACGTGTCTTGATTTGGTGAATGTTACCCATGCAGTGATGGCTCCCCGCAGACTACCTTTGTTCTGCATGGGAAGACTTTATCTGCTTAATGGATAATGTTTTAGAGGTTTCAGTCCATTTGTCCTAATAGCATTTCTGATTTGTTTATCTTTGTTTGAGGCTGCAAAGATGTGGTTATTTTAGTTTTATAGCTTAACTTTTCTCAACCCTCTCATTCTCTAAGTGCTGTACATTAATATCTGTTCTGATCTAATCTGTTACTATAGTCATCAACACTAATGATGCAGCATCAGGAAGCATTTTGAAAGCCAGTCTATTCTCATTTAAAACAAAGAAAATACCACAACTAATGATGATTTTCATTTTACAGTAAATTGTAAATTGATCTCTGGGTTTTTCTAGAGAATAACGTTTGAGGGCACTGATGTCACCTCCAGCTAAAATGACGGCCCCGTCCAAAAACTAATTGATCAGAGCGAACCGTAAAATATTTGTTTCCGACATTGATCACCTGTTTATTCGGAGCTTCATCAAAACAAAGCTGTCTGCCGCCTGACGCTCTATTTGACACAATTTTCAGATTTTTGGAGTAATTATACAGTTTTTGACAAACAGAAATATTGTTTTCTGGCATCACTTAAACATTTTACGTGGAAAATCCGCATTTTGGTATGAGGGCGCACGCCTAAAGTAAGAGGGAGCAGCACCAAGACTTTATCTGCTTAATGGATAATGTTTTAGCAGTGATTATGCCATATTTTACTCCATTCTGTCACGGGTGGGGGAAAAGGACCCAAGCGCAGAAGCAATAGAGGAGGCAGGGGTACAAAAGTGTAACATAAGGCAAGCTTTTATTCATGGGAAAGCTGATGACCAAAATGAAAAAACTAGGAACAAAGGAAAAGGTACAACACAGGACAAGTATCAAAAGAAAACTCAGACAAACCTGTGGAAAAGGGAGGGCTGAAAAGGGCGATCCCAGACATCACAGGGAACAGGCAAACAACGACGAAGACGCAACATACAACACAAAGGGAAGACGAGGCTAAATACAGAGGAGGGTAATCACAAGACAAGACACAGCTGGCAAGGGGAGGTGAAACACAGGGGCAACAGGTGCCACAATCAGACAGGAGGGAAACTAAAGACAGGAAGTAAACTAGAAAAGACAAGAACTAAGACAAAGCAAGATTCATTTAAAGATAAATCAGTAAACTATAAATACAAAAACTGAGATCCTAACACATTTGTCTTAATAGCATTTCAAAAACCCAACATGTCTTGATTTGGTGAATGGTATTCATGCAGTGATGGCTCCCTGCTTTGTTCTGCATGTGAACACTTTATCTGCTTAATGGATAGTGTTTTAGAAGTTCATATTTCAGTCCATTTGTCCTAATAGCATTTCTGATTTTGTTTTTTTTAATTTGAGGCTGAATGCTAAGTATTAACAAAGGGAGATTATTTTAGTTTTATAACTTGACTTTTCTCAACACTCTTATTCTCTAAGTGCTGTACATTAATATCTGTCCTGATCTAATCTGTGCCTATAGTCATCAACAGTAATGAGGCATCAGGAAGCATTTTGAAAGCCAAGCTAGTCTCGTAAAAACAAACAAAAAAAACACAACCACAGCTAAAGATGATTTTCATTTTACAGTAAATCGTAAACTGATCTGGCAATTATTTTATTGATTGCTGTCAGCTCGTCATCTCCACTCTTTGTTGCTTTTCTCCTAAACTTTTCCATAGATGCACAATAAAATTAGAAAGCAAAACTTTGTAATAATTCAAGAACACAGCCAAATTCCTAAATGCTCAACAAGAGAAATTATGAGAAGCATTTTCTTTGGAACAGTAGCATAATAACAGATATGTTGGTGAAGTTGGTATTGATGTTAACTTGGTTAATGCTTTTATATAAATTGTTAAGATACATCACTGTCAACAATACGTCTTGATTTGGTGAACGGTACTCCTGCAGTAATGGCTCCCCGCTGACTGCCTTTGTTCTGCATGTGAAGCCTCTTTGCTGCTGCTCCTGTGTGTTCACAGAAGGTACGCACTGATGATCACAATTTCATGCTTCTTGTTTTCGGCGGTGAATATCTTTACTGACTGTTTGGATATACCAACAGACCATCATCACAGATGGACCCATGAATGTAGGGCTGGACCCAAATATTTGATCATTTACAAAAATGGATAAAAACCCTTTGAAGAAATGTTTTTTATACAATAACAAATTATAAGGAAAATGACAATAATGTAAAACTACAGGTACCCACTAAAAACATATCAGCCCTTTAACTAAACTGATGGACAAGCATTGAAGGCAAGGAATACATTTTTACATCAAAATGAAATCTGAAATTATGCTGCAATTGTCCTTCCTGTTTCAGAGCAGATAGGTGGTCTAATGCAATGTTCGAGTCCTCTCAAGATTTTCAGACATGTGTGACGATTTCAGTACAAAACCTAAAAAGCTTCAGCACGACCCTCAAAGGAGAACGTTGGGCAGCTTTCTCTGCAGCTGTAGGAACGTCAGAAAAGCCACAATGCCTGCTGGTTTGATTGAACGTAATTATTTCGGCCTTCATGAGTTACCTCCAGCTATCCGCAGAACAAACGGCACATGCAGCTCACGTCTCTGTAGCCTTTCTGTCCTCCACATTTGGCATTTAGCCATCTTCTCGTCTTTTATAGTTTTGTTTCTCCAAATCAGAGCACACAGTCACTGCTGCGAGCTGCTTTCTTCTCAAGCTGGATTTTAGCACAGCAGGACAGAAAACACATTTTGCATTTCAGTATAAGTGTGCAGTGTGTTGGAGTTCCTCACTACTAGATCCAGCCTTCTCAATGATATGATAGAATGTTGTCATGCTACAGGCACATTGATGTGTTTTGTAGTCTGCTTTCACCTTCATTTGACAATGTGTATATATGTTAAACATCTCCACATCGTGTCGCATCAACTGACCCCAGTCGGTCTGTAATTATCCTCATCAGCCATTTGCTGCTGCGAAGGAACCACATATTTAATCCTGATTAAGTGCACTGAAGCCTCTTAAAAATAAACCCCGCTCTGTCTCCTCTCCCTCCCTTTTGATCTCCACCCTCTCTGAATATTTCGTTTTACCCCTTCAGAGTGTAACTAGTTGTTTAAGATTGGATTAATCATCGGAAGGAAGTGCACCCACCAGTATCAGAAGGGAGTCTGTTGGCTTTCTTTTTTGTTTCTCCACTGAAAATGTGCTCTACCCCAAGGCTCATTTGTTGATATTTTGTTGGATTTTGACACCGTCTCAAAAGTTTCCCCCAGGGACTGAAAGCTTGAGCTCCCCGCGGTGTGGTGTGTGATTGATGCAGCCTCTCTCCGTCTCTGTGATGTGTTTACTGATGCGGCGGTGATGGAGTGAGATACCCCTGCTGAAGCTGATCTAGTGAGCAGCTGGCCCGTGTTCCTCGCTCACACAGCGCCTTCGCAGTTGTTTCCCATCACAATTTCTCTCCCCATTATGACTACAGGGTGTTGTTTAGTGGCTTGGCTTCAGGGAAACGGAAGGATTGCTGAGCCGTACCCCACCCCAGGTTAGTCTTTTAATGATACCCCACTAGAATTTATTCACTTTTAGGAAGGTCAGACTGTGAAGGAGACGTTGTCATTACAGCACAGCCAGATTCTACGTGTTGATAGATGCAAAAATAAGGTTTCTGTGTCTAGATTGTTTTCCTTTTTGAATCCAGATGCGGTCAACTAAACACCCACGTCAATTGTGACGTAAACCTTCTCCCTTTTTAAACCTTTTCATTCTCAAAACTATAGTGGTGCAGGAACAAGTCCTAAATGCCGGAAGTGAGTTGGTGTATTACCGCTTCCGGTTCCCTTGACTCAGAGCCGATGGGATTTCTCCATAGGGTTTTGGAAAATAGCTCAAAGTAAGGTCTGTGGTTGACACAAATTTAAGAGACGGATCACGTTTTGTTCTACGACATTAAAGACATCAGCAGTGACCCCGCTCCACTGTTGATTTCTGAAGAGTTTACGTGTCTGAAAAACAATGGTTGTTAACAAGTGGCTGAATAGGACTGCAAAAGTTGTCGAGCACGTTGTACGTCATTACGCCGAACACGTAAACACTCCCGCTAAGTTTGTTTGCCCCTGTTCTGCTTGAAAGTAAGTACCTGTGCTCTTGCAAACAGGAAACGCTTTGTTAAAATATGCAAGCGCGCAAAGGTCACTTGAAAGGATCTTAAGTTGGCGTGACGTTGAAGTTGTGCGACCCTGCTGTACTCCTCTGTAGTTCGTTTATAGCATAACGTTAGCATTTTGCTTCTGACGATTAGATTTATGATTCTAAAATTACAAAAGTAGGATAGACATGTGCTGATTAAACGGCTGAACAAAACTTGCATTTATCACACAGGTTCGTTTTCCACAGATCTTATTTTTTACAAAATCCTATGGAGAAATCGCATTGCTTTTTTGTCAAGGGAACCCATGCGCAGCTTACTTCCGGGTCGGCCTACAAAAATACGTCATCCCTGCATCACTTTATGACAAACATTTAGGCATCATGCTTCACACTTTTAGCACTGACTGTCGCAATAAAATGATAAACATCACAGATGGTTGATTATATCAGTGAGGCTCATTAACGTTAATTGGCGGGCAATTTGAAACTTGTAGCCGTTCTCTGATTCAAAGTGCGCTCTGTGTTCAGCCAATTTTTCAAAATGACTCTATACCACCACTTTACAGCCACGAGTGAACTGTGAGTGGCGAGGCTCCTCAAGATAGTCATTTGAATTGTATAATCTCTCAGTTAAACTCCTTAATGTCAACACTCTGAGCTTTTCACCTGAATAGTCCTGTATAGAGATCTCCAGTATTTGGTGCCAGTAGCTGTATTTTACAGCATAGGCAAAACAATTGTATATATTCATAATAAAATATTGAATAGTTAAATTCATTTCTATGTGTGATCAATAATGATAGTCCAGTGGCAGATTGATTTTGCATCTCTAATTGTTTCACAAGTAGCCAGTCATCAAATCAATTTCAAGCTAAATCGTTGTCAGACTAAAGCCTTGGGTTCAGAGGGTTTTTTTTTCAGGGCAATGTGGTGCGCTTCTTTTGATATTCCCATGTCTGTTTACCTGCATGTAGCATTGCTTGAAAGTGATTTCTCATTACTTCTTGAACTACCATTGAAAACCAGAACACTTGCAATAGCAAGTCTTGTCTCATGATTACATATATATCTGCATTCATATATTCATATCCATTTCTAGAGACCAGCTGCAGTCTGTGTGGAGCTACTGCAAGCAGGCTTGTGTTGTGAGGAAAGGTACCTGCTGCAGAGACGCCTTCATAGGGAGCGCTCATTTTATGCCTTACTGAAGTCTGCCCACACTCGATACAGCTAGAAACAGGAGCAGTTGTACATGCTTCGTGACCATAGCTTACAGTATACATCTTTAAAGCAGTACAGTATGTTAAAGACAAACGTTTTCTCTTTTAGAGTTCAAGTGTGGTTGTAAAAAAACATTTTTAGTAGCAGATGCAATGAGTGGTTTTGTTAAGTGATCATGTAATGCTTGAAAACTCATAGCCTTTTGAAAAGTTTCAGCTGAATCTCGCTGTGACAGCTCAGTCAATATTGTTGCTGCGAACATCCTGGGAAAACAATACTGTAATCTATTCAGCAATGTGGAAGTGCTGCTTTGAGGCAGGCTTTGAAGATTTGCCCAATGTTTGTTTGAATTTGCATCCAAATGAGCTTTACATTTCCATTTATATGTATGACACGGTAACAGTATACGTTTTTGGCGTTTTGCCTATTGTTGTATAGAACAGCTGAAGGCAGACAGGAAAGGACTGAGGGTCAGCTTCAAATTCAGGCTGCTGTGGTAGGACTTTGGAAACCCGCTCTACCAGGTGAACTAACATGGAGAATACTCTAACCAGAAAATGTAGCCAGACATCTAGAAAATGAAACCAGGTACTTTTTTTTTAACTCTTTATCCATTGCAGTTTTGCTATTCTACATTTTCCTTTTTTCAGCTCTTGAATATCATTAAGGTAAAGTACTGTCTGACATTTCTGAACGATACCCAGCCCTAATTGAGATATTCTCCACTTAACCAGAAAGAAAGAAATCATGTTAACTGAACATATGGGAAAGGACGTTTTTCTTTACCACATTTCATCAATTTAATTTCATTACATCTGACGGTGCGGGAAATAAGATGGAACTCAGACAGGGATGCCTGACTGAGTGAGGAGGCTATTTAAAAGATTATTTGAAAAAAAAGAGGAGAATCTATGATGGCACTGTGAACATTATATTTAATGATACAGACTGTCAAGACCTGTATTTGTGCAGCACCCTGGAAGGTGCACTGAGTCATCCTCCTCCTCACTGATATTTTTTCCTCAGCATACAGTTATTTAACACCTGATCAACAGCTTTAGAGACATATGATTCAGCACGCAACAACCCAGAAAATTAATAGATTGACTGCTCTCTGTGGACAGCCTCATAAAAGAGCTGGTTAGTCACATGGTGTACGGGCTGACAAGTAGTTTGTCTCGTGGCAGTTACCTGTAAATCTCTCCTCTCTACTGTTCATTGCAGCCCATCACATACATGTAGGTGGATTGTGCTTTATGGGGTAAACCCAGCTCCATAATGTGAGAGCTGTCCTCTGTGAATTGTTTCACTTTATGGGTTCTAAAGAATGTCTTCTAAATGGTTAGCTGCTCACATTACCAAGACATCTATTCTACAATACTGATAAAGCCCTGCGACAGGTGACCATTTAATGGCTTGCAAGTACAATTTTTTACTCCTCTGTTCCTCTTAAACAATAGTAACAGCTGTAGAAGGAACTTTAGGACTAAATATTCCTCATCAGAGTTAATGTCAATACAAGTAGAACTGAACTTATTTTACTAGTGTCAGACAGACAGTCAATCCAGCATTATACTGTGTATATATATATACCTAGATAGCTCTCGAAAAAATTAAGAGACCACTCCAAATTTTTCTTAGATCTTTATCTCTACACATATGGCAGCCATTCCAATGTCTGTTGAATTTCAACACAGAGAAAAATTGTCAGTAGTTTATAGAATACAAAAAAAGAAATTGCTGAATTGGTCTCTTAATTTTTTCCGGGGCTGTAAATTGATTTAAGTCAACCACCATTTTATTGGACAATAACCCACATTTAGTCTTTGGATTGTCAAATATATCGAAAAAAAATGGCCGTTAACTTTATGACTTTATGATCTGCCCCCTAGTGACCAAAGATCTTATTGTGGCTTTGTTTCAGCAACGCTATTGCTGTCAGTCCTGCACAAAAAACAATAAAAGTGTTTTGTTGTTTTTTTATTTCCTTGATCGTTTGAACTAAATCTTTTTACTGCAAATTCAAGCAAACACACAAACATATAGCAGAGCTCCAGTATGGACATGCCACTACTGATAACGCATTCCTAATGGCCATCGATTAACTGGTTATTCTACATTTGACGAGTTGTTTGGAGATGTGCATACAATCAGACAATTCTTCTCTCTTTTTGCACTATTTTATTTATCTTATTTGCACCATGTATGTTGAGTTGTTGGAGGAGCATGGGATATAAGATTTTCATTGCCAACATATACGTTGTATATGCTGTGCATATGACCAATAAAACCTTGAAACAATGTGTCTTGGTGGAAAAATGACAGAAATGTCTGCAACAAAGATTGAAGGCAAATGAATATCCAGGCTTAACATTTGTGCTCTACTGAAGCAGGACCTTTTGCTTCTCCGTAGAAACACCGCAAACCTCAACTTGTACTTTTCTAGCCCAAAGAAAAACAAATGAAATTGAGTGTAAATGTTAAATTTAGACATTTAATTAAAGGAGACCTGATTAAACTACTGTTCTCATTCAATACAAGGGAAGAGAAAATGTGCTTTCATTCTTTGCTGAACCTTCAATCATGAATGCTGAGAGAGTCTGCAAGATGGGACGAGACCAGCGTTATAATTAGTAAGGGCTCAAAAAACAATTTCCCTGGTGCTTCTGCAATAATGACCGTAATGAGGTTTAACAGTAATGCCTTCCTTGGCATTTTTCTGAATATATAAACATAGGTATGTACTGAATTGATATCTGTTAAATTTGTGTGTGTTTATTCATTCAAAGGCTTTATTATTTCAATTGTATTGTGATGAAGATTACAGAGGCTGCACTGGGTCCTATTATTAAGTGTTATGGCATCTATTTACTTTCTGCCAGAATAATAATAATGATGTTTTTATGTAATATTTCTTCTCCTCTTTTTATTACTATGTGACACGAGGAGTCTGTACTATTTTGTATATGCAATGAAAGATAAAGCAGTAACCATCGGTAGCTGCAGCGCTCTACATAGGATTAATTACAGATTATCCACTGATTCTTGTTGATTTACATAAAAAGGAATCACCTGGTGGATTGGTATCAGATCTGAGCATTCCCCTGCAATAAACCAGCGTTTTTTGAGTCTTCCTTGAACTAATCGTTTATTGTTTGCTTTCGTATTGACCTTTTTGGCTCTTGACAGCACAGACTGTAATGAGATTTATCACAGTCCCTCTGAGAAACACGCAGACCGATAAAGCCAGGCAGAGGAAATTGTAGAAGGGAAGTAAAACATAATTTAAAGTTAACTGTTATGAAGCAAAATGTGATATATTTCAAAGGCTGTAGGATATCACAAAACATGTAAACATCATCATAAAAACAACATAAAGAGATATGACAATTAGAGATGGGAAAGAGAAGCAGCTAAATGTCCCTGCATCATGTGCCACAAAGAGAGGCAGCCATTATCCACAAATTAACATACTGTACCACACAAAAGCGTCAGTTTATTATTTATGCTGGACCCCTTTTCCGACAGTAAAGGCTTTCTTCAATCAGGATATCCATGTAACCGTACAGTTTAATCATTGTGTGAAAGTTACTGAAAATAAAGGTTGCTCATTGTTGTTTAAACAGGTCTAGATGATATGTGATGGTTTGATGAATTGTCAGGGTATTTAAACTGGAGGGTTTGAAGTAATATTTGATAATGACTTCATTCAAGGAATGATTGGTTAACTTAAAACATGTGCAAACATACACAGTAGCCAGTATGGTTCCCTTAGATTGCTAACAACAAATACCCACCACTGCCAGCATAAGTACAGTTTTAACAAATACTTTTTTATTGACTTGGCCCAAACATTAGAACCATATTGCGTAACTGGATATCTAGAAAAATACATTCAGTACAGAACCACTCGGCTGGTTTTTGCGTTTTATGATACGCAACCACTACACAGATATGTGTTAGCAAAGTAATATGTTTTTTTTGTCTGTAGTTTCTTTGCAATGACAGTTCTGTACCTTTTTTAAAAACTGAAATCAATCATCCTGTCTGTGGAAAGTGCTGTTTCATTGATCCTGAATGTTACAGGCGGAGAAAACCAGATATTGCATTTTTTATGTGGCTGTCTGCCAGAATTCCTTGAAGTGCCCGAATACCTTTGTTATGTTATAAGTGTGCAAAAGAAAGTTGCATTTTGGGATGTGAGGGCTCTGAATTTGTTTCTTAAATATTTTAATTTATATACTGTATATGTGAATTAGGGTAGGTTAGGGGCTAGTTGCTCTTTTAAAATCCTCAGGGATAAAGAATTAGCTTTAACTTGATTTCATATTTTATCCATTGTGTTCCTTGTTCACACTATGGCAGTTATTTGTGGCCTATCAAACAAGTCAGAGATAACCTCAAATTTAAGTTTAGATCATTTTTGTTTATGCGCTTGTTAGTCGTAATTGTCACAGGTCAAATGTCTGCCGTTTTTGTGTGTTGAATGCCTCTCCAGTTAAAGGACTATTAACTGTGCAGTGATCTTCTGGCATGGTATTTCCTGAATGTCTTCGAAAGCTACAAAATCTATTTGTAGCAATGCAAATAACTGCACTAGCCACCATCCAGTGAAACATCACACATATGAAGCCCAACAGAAGTTAAATGAGATTGTTTGTGTGGCAAGAGTTTGTACTGTTGAGGTCTTGCAATTACACGATTGTGACTAGTTATCTTCCAACATGATACAATACATCAATTTCCAGGTGGGCATGATCATGCTGTGAACCGTAAATAAATTAATGATAACGAGATTAGATTCTCATTACAAGGATGCCTGGAGAAATGAGAGATAACAGAATAAACTTGATAAGTTAAGGGGATGAAGAGACGGCAGTTTATGGCAAAGACTGTGGTGTCGATTTAATGAATCATGAATTTTCCCATAATCACTTTGTGATGGAAGTGTTATCGACAAGGGGAAATGTTCCTCCTCATTAGATTAACTAATTTAACTTGTTGTAAGAATTAATAGGTCATAGACTGAACAATTCCTGAAAAAGATGTTAAATAATTGATATAGTTAATTGTTTAAAGCATTATAGTGTTTCAGTGTTGGAAGTGGGAGCATATTTAGCACATCGTGAGCCTTTGAGATTGACTGTGCCGCCAGCATCAGACGTCATATATGCTTTTAATAATAATATTCAATCGATGTGTGCAGACTAAAAGTTCTCAGGGGGAAAATCATTTAAAGTCTGCAAGCCACTGCTCAGGCCATTTATCTGTGAAGCTTAATTATCCCTCATCATATGTTGCCTCTGTCTGCTGTAAATAGTGGTCATAGGGGCCAAAACCATTAGAGCTTACCGCTCATATTTCCATACATTCACTGAGGCACCTTTTTACTTCAAATATAATATGACTCACGCAGCGAAACCCACCCCCTTTGCCTTTTCCAGAAAAAATCCTTTAGAAACAACCGTAGTAAATCTCCTCTGAGGGATCCTGCACTGTGCTGCTTTAAATCACCAACCTGCCCATCGACATGTTTCTATAAATAGCCTGCTGAGTTTTTATAACCGATTCTTTACACTGATGGCGGAACGGCAACACCACATGACACGTACACACCTCCCTTTCGATTAATAAAAACAAATGCATTTTGCCAATTAGCTAACTGCCTCGACGCCCTTTCCTGTGCAAGGGAGGTGTGCAATAAATTATTTCAGTCATGCTTGAATATTCATGCTATAATGGTTTTTAGTATTCATGTAACATACCAGTTCATATTAGTCTGGTTTGATTCTTCTTGTAAAAACTGATAGCCTAATGTTACTGAAGTTTAACTAACGTAAGTAATAAGGATAAACACAAATGTGTTTGTTAAGCTGGAGTAAAATGTGTCATCTTGCATATTTTTAAGCTAAATGAGGAACACCAGGTATCTTTTGTGTCTTTGAGGTGATTTACATTTTTCAAATAAGCACTCGGAAAAAGTGTAATCCTTTTCAGTGTCCTTTTTAAAAGAAGAAAACATGTTAATGTTTGTTTATGCTATGATCGTCCTAAATCTCCCGGAGCAATCACAATGTAGACATGTGTTCAATAGAACGAGAGTCTGCCTCGGGCACTTCATTGTATTGTTTCCTATTGCAATTGATTTTCGGGGAAATCCTAGGCGCCATACGAGTGGGTTCGAGTAAAAACAAGCATCCACTGCCGCAGAGTGTTTATTCTTCAAAACACAGGAGGCAAATAAAAAATGCTTATTTAACCCTTATGTACACAAAGAAAACAGCATCACGGTTAGCCACTCTGAAATCATGTCTGAAACTTGAGTCATACTAAATATTCAATGTAACTTCCCATTGTAGAATTAAGTCTCAGCCGGAAATCAACTTGATGACGCCAAAGAACAGTAGTTGTGTTAGTGTTCTAGAGTAGACAACTTCCAAACATCTATTTTTACCCTGTAGGCAAATCTGAATGTGTTTTGCTCACCGTTTGCATATATGAATCTACTTTACATAGTGACTGCGGCAATAAGCAAGACCCCAGCCTGACACTCCATGCCCACACACATTGCTGTGTGTGTAGGAGGGGGATAGGACGACACGTCCAGGGTATATAGTGCTTGACTCAAGCTCACTTGGTACTCCTGTGTTTTTCAAAAGCCACATCATTTACATTGAAAAGGTAGTTTTCATACACAAGAACCACCGCATGCAGCTTTCAGTCAACAGTGGCGTTTCACGTTGCATTGTAATGCCTTAATAATAGCCTCTTCTTAACAGCTGTGATAGCTACCAAAGCAACTAGATGGATGAAGAGGTATCTCTTTGTGCTGCATTTATTTGATTTCCCACCCCCCCTGAGCTACAAGCTGGATTCTTCTCTAGCTAATGATGCTTCACAAATTAAAAAGCTGCAGCCCTGAAACCAAAGTCATCCTGCTTCATCCATCAGAACATGCCCGTCATTGGACCAATCCGTATTGAAACAGACCTAACCCTGTATTTGTTCTCACACACTGGTGGCGTCCCGCATAATCAGTCTGAGAGTACAGAATGATCTAAAGACCAATTGATCACCTAAATGAGCAGCTTTTCCATACGATCAGACTGATTGAGCATCTGGTTTGTGTACAAAGAAGTCTATATTCAGTAAAGATACTTGTGATTATGTACATAATTGCCTCCTAACTGATCTTGTTACACCAGCAAATCGATATGTATATTTGAAGTGATGTAGCATACCTCATTAAGAAGTACCTCCTCTCTTTTCATTCTCTCACAGTTCAACAGATGTGCAGCAGCGTCTGAGAAACATATTGTCATTAAATCAGAGCCTGTGTTCATACGTACAAATGGCAGCATGTGGCTTTGCC
Source organism: Eleginops maclovinus (assembly GCF_036324505.1). Lineage (NCBI taxonomy): Eukaryota > Metazoa > Chordata > Actinopteri > Perciformes > Eleginopidae > Eleginops > Eleginops maclovinus. The sequence goes on from NC_086354.1 coordinate 16,783,078, forward strand.
TTTTTCTGTCCCCCACAGATGTGGCCTAACGCCATTTATCACGGGTGGACAGGCTTGTTTACCTTCCTGTTTGCTATTGGTCATGGCGGCTTGGGAGTAATAGGTGGAAAGCCAAGTCCTCTTCCAGCAGCATGTACCAGCGCCTCTCACAGGCACAGACCCACTGTAATCTCGCACACCAGTGAACTCAAATTAAAGTGAAATTCTCAGGTGTCAAAAATGTACGAGCTCCTCTTCTGCAAGGACTAGTTGAACTGCCTATAGGCACTTATTGTGTTGTTTTTGTTGGCCTTTAGTCCAAATATTATATTATAGACGGTGATCAAATAAATGACAGCTATCATTTATTAATGTTCAATCTGCTGGGGAGTAAATGGTAATACACTTTGTTTGAATTTGGTGGCTTGAGTGATTTTAAAATGAAAGCACCTGAATGTGAGATCTATGAGAATAAGAAAAAAAAGAAGTCAAATTTCACAGAACACAGAGCTCATCTGGAGGCTCCTCTGCTGACAGGAGCAGATCCGGACTAGGACAGAGAAATAACCTGTTTGTCTCCGCTAACACAATCATTTGTGGCTCCATGATGGAATTCATACTGTGTGTGTGTGTGTGTGTGTGTGTGTGTGTGTGTGTGTGTGTGTGTGTGTGTGTGTGTGTGTGTGTGTGTGTGTGTGTGTGTGTGTGTGTGTGTGTGTGTGTGTGTGTGTGTGTGTGTGTGTGTGTGTGTGTGTGTGTGTGTGTGTGTGTGTGTGTGTGTGTGTGTGTGTGTGTGTGTGTGTGTGTCTTTTGTTCACACATTGTCACTAGAAGATACCAACACTTTATTCATCACTTCATCACTGTCTTGTTTCCTGGTTCACAGTTAACTCATAAGCTGTCAGTAAATCATACAGCTTTGTTAGATTTCCAATACTAAGCGGATCTGCCTGCTGCTTCCACTATGCCTGCAGAGTTAATTGTGTTATGAAACAATAATTACAGTTAATACATGCTTTACCTCACTGAAATGCAAATGAAAAGGTTAACACCATGGCCACTTTTGTACACATATGCAATCCAGTACAGAAGCCTTCTGCTGAAGCTACAAAGCTATAGACGATAACAATAACATTTTGTGTCAGTGGTTTATTCATAGAAGCAATAAAAACACACATATAACACAAGTAAACAATAAAAGGAACAAATGCCTACAGAAATGGAAACAAACTGAACATTACTATTATGGTTAAGGCACAACTTGGGGCTTAGATGTTGTATTCGGTTGCGTTAGTAGTCATTTCAAGAATGTTTTTCATTCACAATCAGTGTGTCAGACATAAAAGCACCTTTCCACAACGCTATATCTCTGGCTAAATAAACATTGCCACCTGCTGCCAGCATCTATTAATTGAATCAGGTCACAAAAAGATTCTTTGAAGTGCTTCCTTCACTGTGCACTCCCTGTAATAACGCTGTCATAACCACTTAAACCCAATAATTGAATTAGACGAATGTCAAAGCACAAATCCTTTTTTAGTTTTTGTATCTTCAGATATATCAACAAGCATTTAGCATTGCTTATTGATCAGTTTGTTTTTCACAAATATACAAAGGAAATCTATCTGTATGAATAGTAAAAGTGTCTTTCTGTTGGAGAATCGCAGAAGACAGAACTACCCAGGGGGTGAAGACAGTTTTTAGGGGACTGTGTCAGTAGCAAACCCTCGGTGGATAAACAGTGGAGATGCATGGCAGATAGCTCTGAGGCACACAGGAGAGCTTGTTAAGGAGGCAGCTGAGAAGGATAATGGAAGCTTCTCACTTCACTGTCTGCCAAAGGGCCCAGACGAAAAGAGAAAAAGAAATCTGCTCTGAGAATAGGTTTACACTCAACACAATAGGCTACTGTATGTAAGCCTTCCTTCCAGAAAAAAATCTTACAGCCCTGTAGCAGCTGCAAAAGTTTCTTATTATTTATTTTCCGCACCGCTGAAATGAAAAGTCGGTCCTCACGGTTTACAGTTTATAAAGCTTAATAGACAGGTTCTGTACACATCGCCCCAGAGAGTGGGAGGCCAGAAAAAGCAGTAAAAAAAGTGGAAGTAATAACTGAGCAGGAGAGTTTGGGCACAGTATTTTATTTCTCTAGAACAATGGGTTTCTATAGTGTGCCCTTTTTTACTTTTAGTTAAAAATATTGTGTATGACATGTTTCCTTGGTGTCCTTGATCCTGTCCTGCTTGGTTAACCATCAGAAAGACTGATTGGGTTAATCCTAGGGGAAGTAGGCAGGGTGTTCCTGAGGAGTAATGTCACAGGTTGTAGCTGAGTGAATGTTTACTTGCCCAATTTAATTGAATTCCTCATGCTCCATACACAGCTATTACAGGCCGGAGATAGCCTGATTAGTTACCTCAACCCTGCAGCTGGGTGACAGTTGTTTGACACCCTGTACGATCAGATGTAACGGGGAAACATTCTGGCTATCAGTGAAAGTACAGACTGAAATGCCAAGGATTTCCCGAGCTGAACTATAGCCATTTATTTTGTTTAAAGTTGACTGTCAAATTTACAGAAAGCAGGTAATTGGTTTCTCTATGTCACAGCACCACTCCGATGGGGGGGACCACAGTTGGATTTTAAAGCTTTTATTACTATAAATGATTAATATTACACATTCAAAAGGGACATCAGGAGTGTGTGCACTTCAAAAGGGGAAGACAAATAGCTAACAATGCAGCAGAGTTTCCTATTGAGAAACTTTTTTGCCACAAAATCTTAATACTGAATGTATACAAAACTATCTCAGTGAATGTTTCCATCGGGTAAGTTGATTTTTTAAAGTTACACATTTCAGAGCAAATGCTGTGTATTGAAGTCAATGGTGACACAACACAGGACGTGTTTACTGTCTAACCCTAACCTGCACCTCAGTCTTTCCCCAAGCTTATATAAGAATGTAAGGGAGCCTAAACCTAACCCCTCACACAGAATGCAGGACTAACTTTGACTTCTAGCATCAAAATGTAGATGGAAAACAACTCGCCAGTGAACATAATCCAAGCAACAAAACTTCTATCGAAAGCACATTGGGCAAAACCATTAAGTATACAGTGTATAAACTTAATTTGTAGGACATAGGGTTTGTTATTACTTTTATTTACTTCACTAGCACTCTGGTTGTATATGGGTTTAATGGTGATGTTGGAATGAAAGGGCCAGACTGGTTTAAATAGTCCACCCTGCTAGATGGCATCAATAAGGATATAAAATATTGCATGGAGTTTTACTCTCCGATTCCCTCGATATATTTTAAATATTAAAAGAATGATTTATTCTTAGCTTGAGTGTGGTTGGAAGGTGAGGTCCGTTAAAACATCAAACATTCTAAAACAGCCTTAGGTCTTTATAGCCTGGGACCAAGGAGAGCATTAACTTTAAGTCTTTTCACCTTGTTGCCAAAAAGAAATGTCTTTATCTAACTGACAGAAATGTCGTCAAGCCCTGGTGTTTACTTAATATGAACACTGACACGAGGGAACACGTTGCAATCTATAAAACCCGCCAAAAACAACAAACCAACTACCAGGGGAGGGAGAGAGTGACTGGCTGCCTCCACCAGCTTATAAAGCAGAGGAGCCGTGCGGCACAGGTGTCAGCCTCCCTCCGACGGCCTTCCTGTTACTCTCCCTGTGGGGGGAGACAGCAGACGGGACCAGGCAGCACTTCAGGGCTGTCACACCCCTGCCTTCCTCCTCCTCTGTTTACTCTCCCAGACGACAGCCATCAAAACAATCAAGCTCCGTCTAGTAGTTAATTAATCAGTCCAAAGCCAATTTCAGCCGCTACAATCCATGGCTGTGGGAGGGAATCAGGAGAGAGATTGTTTTCTAAATGCTAACTTTACACTCGTGCATAACTGTCATTGCTAATCCAGTTAGCTGACTTTGTAGAGCAGTGCACAATCAGGACAAGCACATTATACTGTAGAGCTGTTTTAATACTGTAGTCTATTTAATGAAATCAGCATTCCCCTTAAACCTCTCATATTGACTATAGGGATTAGACTACTTAGCTGTGATGACTAATGATGAAAGATCTAATGGCTTCCATCAATCAACACCACAACAAACTCCATGGATTCAGTCCTGATGCAGGAAGAGCTCTTTCAGATGGATTTGTATGTAAAGCACTCCTGTCTTTTGAATCAAGGTTACCTAGCTTGCTTTTTCTTACAGCTTCAAACCACATCTCACATGCTCAGTTGTCATGGTGATAGCTCAGGTATCATGACACAGGTTTAGTCCTGCTTTGTCAATTTTATGTCGCTAATTATGGCAGTTTCCAAAGTGCATTTAATGTTGCTTTATTGTATAAGGTCTGCCGTTATTGTAAGCAATATTGTTGTAAGCAGTGGGCTGCCTGCGGTGGGCCATTTTGCAGTGTGGTGCGATCTTGATACCTGTAATCATGCAGCGGGAAAGCTGGTCATTATTGGTCAACAGTAAATGGACTTTCATTTAAATTGTGCCTTTCTAGTCTTCCCACCACTCGAAGAGCTTTTACACCTCATGCCAACATTTACTGACATATTCAAACACTGATGGCAGGGCTGCCGTACAAGGTGCCAAGCTACTCATGATCTAATGCTTACACACACACACACACACACACACACACACACACACACACACACACACACACACACACACACACACACACACACACACACACACACACACACACACACACACACACACACACACACACACACACACACACATATACATACACTAACACTACGATTGCTATGCCTCTGGAGCAAATTGGGGTTCAGTATCTTGCCCAATGACACTTAGAGATGCAAACTAGCGTAGCCAGCCAGGAATCGAACTGCTGCTTTCCAATTTAGAGACAACCCACTATACATCCTGCCCTGACAGTTTGGATTTAGCATAGGGGTCTTGATTCAGTCTGCTTGGATGCAGTTTAGACATTATCGTTTAGGCGACAAACCCTTGGACTCGATGTTGTTTTACAAACTGGTCACTGGGATTCCAGGACTGTCCTCAAACTGGATGTTAACCCGCGTTATCTTATGTTGTCAACTCTGATAACTCCATCATGATTACTGTCATTTATAGAAAGAAAATCCATCATTTCTAGAAACAACACTGAGGTTTTACCCGTGACTTCAATAAGTGGGCCTGCCTGACATTCTTATGTTAAGTTAGCGGGAGAACTTGTGGACATTGAGGTCGTGTAATGACACTTGACTTTGTAATTTCCTGCAGGCAAGTGCTTTGGTTCAGAGCTACCGATACTAAATAGAAGCAGTATTGATTTGAGAGTAAAGCTCGAACAGGACCATTTAATACAAATTCCACTAAGTCAGTGCTAAGTCAGCAAATACAGACTAGAGCTTTATTACCTGGATAGCCCAGGAGAATATATAACTGAATATAAGAACGGTAAAGTCACCAAATAAACAATAATAACTCACTGGAAACTAATCTTAAATGTCAATACAAATAAATAATATTCCTGAGTGTGGTTTAGAAAGAATGAATAACACAGGCCTCAGTCAGCATCAGACATTCATCAGGAAGCATTAATCACACACATACAGAGATTTATGCTTCATAGCTTGATGTCAGTGCATTTAATAATATTGAATTCTTTATTTGTAAAGGCTGTATGTTCTGAAAAGTATAGAAAATCAACGCAGCCCAAAGCTTTCCCCTTAACGTTTTCATTCCGAGTCTTCTTGAAGCATTTTGGTGTTTATCTGTGGTTCTATAAAAGCCTTTATCTTTGTTTTTATTATATATACATTTATAATTGGCAGATTCTGTCAAAGCATTTTCCTGTAATTGTTTGGAAAAGGCTCAAAAGACTTAAAGTATGTCTTGAAATCTTCAGCAGAATTATAAACATTCAAAGAGTCAGACCTGGTTGGGTTTGGTCAGAGCTATGGAATATTAAATCTCCCTTAGGTGAAGATAAAATACAGGTGATGAACTTCTTTTTAAAATACAAAAATGTGTAATTATATTTGTAGTGTATCAGTAGTTAATTATAGTCAGAGGTGGGAAGTAACTAAGTACATTTACTCAAGCTCTGAACTTAAGTACAATTTGAATCTTGAATCTTTAGGTACTTGTTTCCATGTTATGCTACTTTGTACTTCTACTCCACTACAATTCAGAGGTAAATCGTGTACTTTTACTCAACTACGTTTATTTAATACCTTTAGTTACTTGAATAATGATGTGAAATATAATCATCACTTGAATCAGACTTTATTTACATCTGGAGCAAATTCACAAGCTACCCTGCAGCTTTGATAACACTTTCATGCATCAATAATTATAATCAAGACACATCATATTATTCTGAAATGAGCCAATCTGCACAATTAGTACTTTTACTTTTGGTATATTTTGATGCCAATACTTTTGTACTTTTACTTGAGCAACCTTTTACTTGTAACTACACTCTGGTTCTTCTACTTTTACTTAAGTACAAGAGTAGTTCTCCCAGCGCTGATTGTAGTTAACTGCATACTGTGTAGTGCACCCCTTGTACTGTGGTCTTTAATATTGTGGCCTGGGGCTCCCTTTGATACCTGCTTGGGTACCCACCCCTACTCCTCTGTTATCAGAGCTTCAGAGTGCATCCATAGAGGATAACCTTCAAGACGGAGTAGTGGGTCACTCCTCAGACTTAAGATTAGAGCCATGGCCGACTTGTCCCTATTTTTGGCACGGATAATATTTGACATTGACAAATCTGGACTGAGTTTCCTAAAATCATATAAAATGGGTTTCTCTGCGGACAAGGTGCAATGTTCCCTGACACCAAGTCGAACCTGTAAATCGGTTTTATATATTTCTTAACAGTTCAATCTTAAAAGTCAAGGTCTGAGAGGGCATGTCAGTATGTAAATGCCATTTTAGGTATTATTTTCATCTCAAGGGTGTTGTTTCCAAACCTCTCTCTCAAATGGATTTGGGGAAAGTCACCTTTCATTCCCCTGAACTGTACTTACTGCTAATTGCAGTCTTAGATGGACAAAAATAATTTTTGAAAGGTTCTTTGAAGTACCCAAAGTGAAGCTTTTCCGCCTTTTATTCTCTGTGATTGGTTTGGCAGCTATATGAAGTTCTCTGCTTGTGCATAACAATTACCAGTCAGCATGGAGTTAGGCATTAAATCAAACGGGGGGGGATTTCTACATACAAAAGTCATAGTCCATGCTCTTTATGAATTAAACCCACAGCACAGCATTCACCTCTGCTGTGCAAACAAAAGATATAGCATATTCCCTTTGTTCTAATGGTACCCAATTCATCAGGAATTCCCATGTGTGAGGGTCAATACTGAAATATTCTCAGTACTTGTTGCCCATTTCCTGCAATACGAGAAACCAGCTGCAGTCTACTTTCACTGCAGACACAGATTTTGATTAATGGCTTTCAAAAAGCTGCTTTTATGAAGTGAAAGATGAGAAGTAGATAAATAGCTGCAGATACTGTGCTGGTAATAAAGTATGGTATGGTTGTCCTTTCCGCTCAGATGGCAAAGACTGATCGGTGATTGGGGATGGATTTTGATTTCACTTTTTGAAATGAGTTGTGTTACAACTGATATGATTCAACATTTAAAACTGGAGTTATTTTTATGAAGAGATTGTGTCTGAGTTAACAAGTATGTATTGGCATTTTTAGTGTTTTGTTCTGGAAATACATTTGCATTTATAGGCCATTTTCTCCGGTCTGAGGCAATTAAAACAATTATGTCTTGATTAAAAATAATGCACTGGCTCTGATTGAGCAACCATAAACGGTCCGTCAGTTAATTGATTTGTTTCAATTAATTGGTAATCATTTCTAGGCTCGCAAAAACATATATTCAGTTGTTTTCTAAACCTTTCAGTCAGCATGGAGTTTGTTCAGTTTGATGTAATTTGAAGCAGCTAAAAAAAAGCTATTAAACATACTTTGATTTGAGGCTTTTTTGGTTGTCAAGATACGTCTTAAGATCAAAAATGAACTTTACTGCTCATAAATATTCTTTATTTAGCATTCATCACCTATGGGTGGCTGCAGATGAATACTTGGATGAACCTTAAAGCTTAACGCTGAGTAGTTCGGGGTCTAGGGTTTAAAAAATGTTGATACGAATCCCAGCATGCTGCCCTGTTCCTGCATTTTAATGAGTTTATTTGCATTCTTGTTTATCATTATCTCAGTCAAGACTATTGATGTGAAATTTGTCATTACATTAGATATGTCAGCTCAGCACTTTCAGACTTGGTTCCTTGCTGTTTTGCTTTTGGAGCTACATAAAAGAAAAAAAAAAAACAGAAAAGACTGAGTTGCCCGACAGTTGGATAAAGTCTCTGACGTGACGTGTCCACTTTTTACATTTCAGATTCAAAAACACTGCTCTCTTCTTGACCTGTGAACTTTCTGTGGAGCCGAGCAATTTTCCTGTCACAAAAAAAGAAACTGAAAATAGTCCTTCACACTAAAACCTCGCTAAATCTCAAACATTTTGATGGCTGGGACGTTGCTGGGGTACTCGGGTTGACAAAACAAGAGGGAAGGTAATTATAATTTGAGGAGCAGAGGGACAGGTTGAGACCTTTTTCCAGTATTTAAATGACCTTTCAGCATTATAAAAACGCCATTCTTGTAGCCCTTACACGTCCGCCATCACATCCCGCAGACAAACGCTGACATTTTGCACACAGTGAAGAAACAAAGCGGCTGATGAGAAAGAGCTCTTAGTCTCTGAAGATATCAGTAATCTGGACATGTGTGAATGCAGCCTCGGCTTCTTCTCACTGTAGAGTTAAAGAAAGTGTTTTCGGGCGCACAGAGAAGTGTTGATGTACTGAATTGCTGATTTGTTACGGCAGTGCATTAACCAGTACACCTAACTTAAAGTATCTGGAAAAGCTCCACAGTGTATTGATTGAGGAGCTGCTTGCACTTTGCCCAGAGTGCCCCTATTAACGACCCAAATGTGCTTTGTCCACTACTTAATTTGCTGTAGTCTAAGAAGGATTACTCAATGTTACCCATAGGCAACAGAACAGCAAATATGTACTCAATGTTCATGTGCATAGGGAAAAGCTTTTAAATTATTTTATTTATACTCAAAGAGAACAATCCACGAAGCTAGTTCAAAGTGGCACCTTCTTTAAACTGTCCTTTGTTTAAACTTCTAGTTTTGATGTGCTCTTGCTAAACCTGACATTGTCTAAATGACATTTCTCTCAGTCACTCGACGCTGAAGGAAAGGTTGCTGTGAGTAAAAAGCCTTTAAAGTAAACTTAAACGTCAGAGTTGAGATTTAGTTGTATTTTTCAGGTCGGGTCAGGGCAGATTCTTTACCTGTAGGTAGATTTAGTTTGCAGATAAAAAGACAAGGGATCCATCCTGACACACACAGACAACAGACACATCTCTAATAAAAAGACTGATAAAAGTACACCCTGCTCTGTCAAATCTCAAAAGGTTTAATTCAAAATTCATAAATAAATAGGTCTCTGCGTGACGCTCCTATGATTTGTAAATTTGGCCAATCGCTGCTGGGATAAAGCTGTTTTTATACTGCTTAGTTCTACTCTTTGGGACAACTAACCTCCGGCCCGAAAGTAAGAAGTTTGAATTCCAGTTACATTTTCAAGTGTGAATGCTCAGCTAGAGCATACTGCAGCTGTGGCATGAGGTAATTGTTTTCTGCACTTTTTCTTTTTGAAGTTACTGCTCCTTGCAAAGAGAGGTTAGTGTGTGTTTTCGGTGCTGTGTGTCCCTGAGTGCTTGTTTATTAAGTTATCTGATAGCTAACAGATTTTAATGATGTCTTGTGGAAAATTACAGCCAAGGAAGTGATTAGGTTTCGTGGCAGGACCAGGAAAAGATTTGTTAATATTGTTGTCAAATATAACATTTTCATTATTTCCTCATTAATGCACTGGCCTTACTTTTTAATCAATATGCCCAAAAGTGATCTCTTGATTGTCACGGTGTACCATTTAGAACACTTTGCAGCCTTGCCAGCGCAGTGCATTTATTTTTATAAATGTTTTTATAAGTTGCCAAATGTAAACGTATGTGGTAATTATAAGGTACACCCTGCACTTTATGTACAATCTATTTATAGCCGGCATCGATTGAGTGAGGGCTGTGTCAGTGTTTAGTTTAGTACCACAATGACAATCCCATCGGTAATGTCAGACCGGTTAAAGCTGCTCCAATCAATATTCTGACATTAACAATTGATTAAAAGACTACACGTCATGTAAAAGTGGGCGTGATGAACACACAGAATATGATCACCCTGTAGCAGGGTTCAAAATTAACATTTAAATGTTCCAATTTAACCAGCCACTGAGAAGATTACAGTTGTGCTTTTTGTCTGGTGAGTAAAACAAATCTACCCGCCAGTCGCATATTTCCCGAGCATTCGTCTTGTGAATTGTGCTACATTTTTGCCCTGCAGTTCTCCTCAGCTCCCAAGAGCATTTTATCATCTTTTAACCTGCTGTTTTGCTTTTATGACCAGCAGACTTACTGTTTTGAATCTTCCTCTCCTGGCAGGCAATTAATAAATTCATAAGAGCCGACAGACCTGGTCCATTTTGCTGTAGTCTCCTAAGGAATGCTGAATGAATGTCCGCTGAACATGGGCAACTGTTTGCCAGTGGCGAAAAAACATGGCTCAGTTCAGATAGAGCTTTACATATATTATATTTAGACTTTTGGGATTGAGTGTAGTCGACATCTCTTGAAAGTTAAATCTATTTATTGAGACCTAATCTATCTGAAACCTGCAATATGTGGTTATTTTGTCCACTGGAGGGCAGAAGAAAGAAGATGTGAACACAATACTGCCCTTTAAGTTAAAATGGCATTAGCAAACAGTTGCTTATTTACACTTCCAGCAGGTACGGAGCAGCGTTATCATTCATTTAGTGTCCTGTCTGTTGCTCCCTGATGAATGTTAGTCCAATATTCCCTCTTCTTCATCCCGCTTTTGGCCTCTACCAACATAATTGATCGAAGGAAGGGAAATATAGAGGTGGGGTGAGAGGAGAAATGGATGGGTACATTTAAAGGCTTGATAAAAGTGATGTATGTAAGATGAAAGAGGTGTGGATGATGAATACAGATTGGTGTGTCGGTGAGGAAAGCAGAAACAAACAGGGGTGAATGGTTTAACCAGGATTATTTGAAATAGTGACAGGTGATTAGAGATCTTTGTTCAGCTTCTAACATAAGTTAGCTTATTAACTCCATTTTAAATGATCGCTGCTCTGAGCAAATCAATTTCAGTCAAGACCAATGCTTATCAGGATGAACTGAAATAACCTCAGGTCTGCATCCTGCCAATATACACCTCTGCCCATGAGCTGAAATATATGCTGGAGAACCTCTATGAGGAGAGGGCATTAATAATAGATGCTGTTACAAAACACATGATAGGGGGGCTGCAGCAAGATAGATGATGTATGCTGCAAACTTAAGGGATCAGCTATGGTTGCATAGACTAGTGCTGAATGTGTTTTACGATCCTTTAAATGGATTTAAAGACGTTTGTGCACAGTAGATGAATGCTTGCTTTGACTCTCCAGAGTGACTCATGTCATCGTATTATGTGTAATCGTTACAAGAAAGTTCAGGAGGGATCATGGCAGCCTTCAGATTACAAACGTCACTCTAAGACGACTGCCAGGTTTGAATACTGTCACCAGCTGCATTAAGCTTAAAAGGAACCATGAATGAGTTATACAATGGCCTCTCACATAAAGGTCTGTTAAGATTTCATTAAGAAAAGCACTACACCATTACCATAGTGTAGTGCTCCTCTGTGGCTGATAGATTATTGTCGTTTTACATGGCAGCTCAAGATTTGTTTACGCTGCTCTAACACAATGTGATCCTCATTGGGCTCAATTACATTTTGTGTCTGCTAAATGTCAGCTTTTCTGGAACTAAGAACAACAACCTTTTATTTTTTACCTAGACTACTACACCTGTGTGATGTCTTCAAGGCATCTTGATTGAGTCACAGTATTTTTTTTGCTAATTAAATAGCTTTGAACTCTTCTGAGTGGTCCTTTAAGACTGAGTTCGATATCGCACGACATCCTGAAATGGTGTTTGGTTAGATACATTTTACAAAAGCCCAAAAACAATTGATATAGTTTGAGGTTGCTAATAGAATTTGATTTGGTTTTGATCTTTGCCTGCCTCTGCTGTATCCCTATCTGATGCATCCCCCAATTCCCGCTGTGGGATCAGGTCTGACTTTCCAATTGAAACCGGATCTTTAGAATTCACTGTGCCCTCTAAGGTCTAAATGAGGATTGGTTGATACAAATGTCCATCGCTTCTTCCCAGCTCCAGATATCCAACTCTTCCCCTCCCTTGGGTGTGAGGAGGAAACTAGACCCTGTTTCGACCATCCTCCCTTGTACATTTAGTTTGGATGAACCTCCCTGTCAGCACCATTATTCAGCGAGACATAACTACTGCAAGTTCGCATCCAGCAGTCGCTTATTTGGAAATTCTTGGTCATAATGGGAGCCCCAGAAGAGGAAGCTCCTCGTCCACCATCCGACATTACAGTGTATGGAGCCAATTGTACCCTCCACGGGCTCAGCCACATCTTCCTACCCGGTGGAGTGACTATTCGACGGCTGCTTTGGGCCGCCGCATTCAGCTCTTCCCTTTCCATCTTCCTCTACCAAGTGGCCGACCGTGTGATCGAGTACTACCAGTACCCCCATGTCACTATCCTTGATGAGATGGACAGTCCCGTCATGTATTTCCCAGCCATCACCATATGCAACTACAACAGCTATCGAAAGTCCCAGATTCTGAGGAACGACATATTCTGGATGGCCGGCCTCTTGGGTGTGGAACAAGGGGATTTTGATGACTTCATGGCCGCTTTGGGGCAGCCCACGGATAACAGCAAGTTCTTCCCCAGCAAGAGCTTCAACATGCTGGAGTTTGTACAGAGGGCCAGCCACAACATGGACGAAATGTTGCTTGACTGCAAATACAGAGGCAAGGACTGCGGTCCAGAGAACTTTACCACAGTAAGTATGGCTTCTTTTAGCCTCTAATGAAATCTGTGTCAACTGCGTCATAAAAAATAACGGGAAAAACATGCATCCTTCGGTAGTATCCTTAAAAGTTTATACATTTCTCATTAGGATTACTACTAGTTTGTTAAATATTTATCAGAATACCTAAAATAATGTTTTAACTTTAAGTTGAAAGTGTTTGAACGCAACATATGCAGAAGACTTCGGCAACATTGCCAACAACTGTGAGCTGTTTGATAGTCATTATGATGCTCAATTTAAATTCTTCATGCTGCCCACCATAACATTAATTATGAGTCAGTTTATGTTCTTCAACAGCGGAAAACATTACAGCGAAAGCTCTGCTGTAAGAGAGTGGTTCTCTGTATAAAACGAGCATTGTCATGATGAGACATAGACATCAGATATCGCTAGGGAAAGAGAAGTCACTTTCATTCAAAGGATGTTGTCATTTCTTGATTATTTCTTCAGGTAGGGTCCCATAATCCTTCCTTTGTAAATAATGAATGTCATTTTAATCTAAAGATTCACCAGCTGAAGGGGGAAAACAGGTATGGGGGTGTAACACAGAAAGAATTCTAAGGAATACTAATACAGCAATATTTTCTCTCTGTTACAAGACCCTGGTACCAACAGCAGAAAGGTTGTTATTGGGCTTTCATGGTTAGGGCAATAATTATACTGTTTCCAATTTCTCATGTTGTGACTTCTACTAATAGTGATTTTTCTTGAAGGAGAAATGAGAGATACTTCCCTAAAATTGTCCTCGGGAAGATGTAAACTACCGAGTTACCATATGGTTCAACAAATCTCTCCTGACATCACGCATCATGTATTATGGAGCAAACATATGGCGTTTTGAAAACCAGTTGAGTTTTCATGCGGTATTGTTTATTTTTGTAAATACCTCAGAAGAATAATCTTCATACTGTAGCGATGGCACCAAATGTTCTAGTGTTTTGTCTAAGCATTTTATGCTTTTATTTTTGGTTGAATCCCAGATTATTTTCGTTCTTGATTATCAGACTTCACCAGAGAGAATAATCATGTCAGCACAATTTGAATCAATCGTCCTGCTGCAGAGACCGATGAGGGATTGTATTTCTATGAAATGGACCATTGATTTGAGGGATGAAAGCCAAGCACCAACATGGGTTTGTCCCGATGCACAAGTGAAAGTGATTTATACTAATTATATAGAACTTCTACACTGGCAATACAATTATTTTGTATGAGAGAATAGTTTAAATAGATCCCACAGTAAACTTAACTTCTAATATAGAAACGGTTTCAGGCTTGTATATGAAAATGGAACTGGATTTCAGTTCCAAAAACAATGGAAGCTTATGAAGACAGATTTGGATATCGATGTGGACAGTTAAGTGACCTTGGCTCTTTCACATCCCAATGCAGAAAGGACAAATTTCAGCTAAATGTCAGAAACTGGAGATGCTCTGAGGGCCTATGTATAGAGGGGACTAATTAAATATTCATGGAGCTGCCTGAATTCCCTTCCTCGGCCTGCTGATCTTACTGTGGGAGGCTCAGAGGCAGTCCCCCTCACCGGAGATGAGATCTGATGGAAATGAGATTACCCATCATATACTTCAGGAACATCACTGCGAGATGACTCACGCAAGGTCTAGACAACATCTGACAATTAGCTCTCTACATGTGGAATAAACGGAAGAAGTATATGCATAAAATCATTCCGATGCCTTTTAGTTTAGCATTTTAGGTTTGAGCGTAATGCATTTGGAAATGGCCATAAATCAGCAAAACATTGAAACAAATCATCTTTTTCATAATTGAATCTCTTGGAATACTATTATGTTTAGATATTTCTGTCTTAGTTGTATATTTTTTAGGATTAAGTGTGATATGTCTGCATTTTTGTATCAAAGTCAGACAAAGAAAGACTGGCTGAAGAAACTACAGCATGTCTACAGTAACAGGAAAGAGCAGATGTTTCTACTAATGAGTTGGATATGGGTGCAGTGGTATTGAGAAATCTTGGAGAGGAAATATCAGGGCCCCCAAGAGCAATTATTCCCTCTGCATAAAGTACTGAAATATGTTTTTGGGGGGGAGGATGCTGTAATTCACTGGAGGAGAACGAGTCGCAGATATTAAAGGCTGGCAGATGGCAATAGCTAGAAATGTTCTACCCAGTGCTAAAAATATATACAGCAAGATGGCTTTGAATGTCCATGTATCAATCTGTAAGTGAACTATGGCAATAAGTTTTGTTCAGATTACACTGAACGATTTATCTGCTTCCAGAGTATGAAATGTATATCTTTACAGGTCAGACAGCGCATCACTAAACACATCTCAACACACCGCTCCACAGAACAACTTTCTTCAGTGGAAGCTTTATTTCATTATCAATATTTTAATCACGCCGCCATCTTGTTGCAGGACACACTGTCTCTGAACTAGTGTGTGATTGATTGCCTCATTAATACTCGAAAGTGTCAGCCCCCCAACACATCCCATCACACTGCTGTGGATTAAACCTGCAAGATTGGCTCAGACCAAATAAATCATCTGTCAGTGTGTATATGCAGGATTCATGCGGAAGTTGGCGTGATATCATTTCAATCGATCAGCAGCTCAGAGCTCTAGCTGCCTTGCGCTAATGCAGAGAGTAGATTCTAACACATTTATCCTTTAAGTGTTGAACTCTTGGTGTGATTGAACTTACTGTTGAGGTATCAAACTGTATTGACATCATTATATTTCATTATGGTCTGTATGTGGTGGTTGCGGATTTGTTCTGGGTCTGCCAAAACAGAAACAGGATGTGGAGGTTTACTTCCACTGCAGTATAGTCTACAGGCTTTGGAGGTCAAAGGAAAGAGAAGGGTGAAGCAAGCAGTAGTAAGGATTGAGTGTTAGAAATAAAATAGGCAGTGTTGAAGATAGGAAAAGGGACGAAGAGTGGCAGCTTATAACAAGAGGGATGGATAAAGGGCTCGGATGGGGGGTGTTGGATAAGACAGAGTTGAAGGGGAAAGCTAAGAAGACAAGGTGGGAACAAAAGGCAAAGGAGGGGAGTTGGAGGAAAAGGAGGCAGTGCTGTGCTTAGATTGAGGTGGTACTGGGACTCAGCAGAGGACCGATGCCATCATTGTGATTCAGCCTGCATTTGAAATGAAGCCACAGCCAGGATGCACAACTGGAAGCATTAGGAGAGATGAAAGGAAGAGGTGTGCGAAGGAGCACAGAATTATAGAGCCGCCTCAGGCATGAAAAGAAAGGTAGCAAAAAAAATAAAGCTCCACAGTTCAAACAATAGAATAAACAAATCTGAGGCAGGTTGTGTAGATGACAGGCCAGATAGCAAATACCTAATATGTTTGTTCCATTACTCAGTGTCAGTAAAGGCCAGTGCGGGAGCCACTGTTACTCTAAGTGCTGTATTGGCATTCCGATCAATGGCGTTGAAGAGGAAAAGTGAGGAATTCATAGCACGGGGGACGCTTTTTTGCTGACTTGCACACCAGGGTACAGACACCACCAGAGGCAGACATTGGAGGTGCCAGTTGACAGAACCCTCTTAAGTTAATTGGCTTGTTAGGTGGAGACATTGGACACAAGAGTGGCTCTGTCCAAAACCAATAGTGCCATTATGTTGTGTTGTAGATTACCAGCCTTCTGGCACAGTGTCATACCCAAACAAAAGCATGTGTTAGTGCTTTTAACAGCCATTTTTCATATTTAACTACCCAATGATGGCCTGGCGAATGCTTAAGGTTTCATATCATATGTCCTTTTGATCTTGGATTACCTGCCATGCCCATACAGTATATCTTTTGTTTCCACTAATGGCCTTGTGATCTATGCCAAATAGTAACAATGTCTTGCTCCTCCTAAAGTATTGTATTGCTATCTTCTTTCAAGTAAACTGAGAGTCCGCCTGACACCACCAGTTACTGTAAAAGCCAGACATGACATTTTGTTGGAGACAGCTTATCGTTTAAGTGTTTAAAATGACATACATTTAAATTATGAAGTGACGTTTCTTTGAATGCTGGAAAGAGTGAATGTGTACCCTTGCAAATATTTAGGAATATATTTTGAATCCTAATACGTTCACCTGACACACGGCTGAGTCTTAATGCATTGCTGTTATTCTATGGTGCTTTTCACACAGCTGGAAAGTGCTTACAATGCTTAATTTTTTGGGGGAAAGCGGGCAAAATGTATTCAGGAATGTATATCAAAAGCCTCCGGCTGAGCAAACACGATGAGAACATGCAAAAAAAAAAAAGAGATTACCCTTGCAAATGAAGGTACCGGGGAGGAAATATGAGGAGTGAGTTTATCAAAGTGGGACTGCGGGGCTGCAGACTGAAAGCTTGAGTGACAGCGCACTTGTGTTTTTTTTAGTTGGATTTTGCCTGGAATGTAACAAGGGAACAAGATGGCAGGTGTAACCGCAGCATCTGTTTTTTATTGATACAGACTGCAGCTGCTCTCCACCTGGTCTACTGGTGGAGGGGGGGGGGGTACTGTACATGTGCTGTGTCAGAGATGTTTACAATTACTGGTGAACTTCCCTTTACTGAACCTTAAAGCCTCACATAGTCTTATGGACAATAAGATGTTAAATATACTCTCCCTTTTTTAATTTTATTATTCTTACCAAGGAAATGCCAATGTTTCTCCCTCTTGTTACATTTTATATGAGGTATTCCAAAGTATAAGCCCCTCTTAGCTAAAATCCAATCTTGCTTCCCTTGCAATACTCATGCAGAATACAAAGTGGCTGCTGCTGGCTTTTCAATGAGGTTAGTTTCATTTAGAGGCAGGCCACAAGATGTCTCCCTCTGCTAAAGAAGCTGCTTGTTCACCAGAGTGACGTCCCTGATCGCAGATTTTTTTGGATCTAACCGTCTGTCTTCTGTTACACATTTACATTTGTTTAGTCTTAAATCACAGTGTAACAGAGGACTTGTTTCTCTCTGGCCTTTATTTGTATGATTCAGAATTTCGAGTTGTGATATACAGTAACTCAATGCTGCAATAAATGTGGAATATTTCCTTAATCTCCAACAAGTCAGCTTTATTTATTCAAGCTTTAAATGTTACATAACTTGAACTGGATATTGTATCTGTTTCAATGATCCTATATTCATCTAAAAATATCAATCAAATGTGTTGCAGTCACTTTATTTTCTACATAAAATAGGAAAAGAAGCAAGAACAATAAAGCATTGTTCATGTTGATCTGAAATGATCATTCAATTATTGATTTGTTGATAGAAGAAAATAACTGCTTTTCAAGTTATATTAGAAGGAAGATGGCAGATGGTATGTAATTCATATTCTGTATCTTAATTTCACTTAATTAATCATTGGGCCTGTAACCTAGTGGACAATCACACTTACATTGAATTTTCACAATTGATTTTTGACATGTTTGATTGTTGTGTATCGACATACAAACTAATCAGTTTAGCTGTACAATAACTGGACAATAATACTGGCTATAGCTTTTCGTCACCTCTTTGTCTGAGCTGTGTGTATCTGACGTGAATATAATTGCTGCCAGGATTTCATTTGGTGTTTCATTCTCACTGGCCCTTGAAGGGTCTCTTCCCTTTTTCTCAGTCAAAAGTCTGCTCCTCCTCTAATGAGACCTCTGGGGTTCAGCCAGGCTTTGACATAAAAGGAGGATTGTTAGTGTAATTTCCTGACAGTATCCGGGATCACTGAGCCGGTCTCAAGGCTGGACAATAAATGTACATATCTGAGAAATAGTTATCTTTTAAAATAGTTTCTACTTTTCCATCAAAACGGCAATCAGCTTCTCAATTCAGCAAATTGTATTATACATGATTCTCTAATTACATGCTTGAATACTGCGATAAATATGACATGTCTGTGCATCGCCAGGAAGGCAACAATAGAAATGTGGGAGCAGCAGAATGGAGGAGGATAACGATTTTGCGGACACAAAAAAAATAAATGTGCTTCCACCTGGAGCGCTTTATAGTCCTCAGTGATTGCAATGCTGTCTGTGAGGGGTTATTTAAATTCTATTAATGAGTTTGCGAAAGGATCTCACAAACAAAGACAGCTTCAAAGTAAGTCAGACATAAGTGAAAGCCACGTTATGAACATTTCTAAAACACTGCAGTTCAGACACACCATTGCAGAGTGTTACATCAGATAGGTAAGCTTTGTTGTTTCATTGATTAGATTAGACACGTTCTGACCTTCTTGTACAGTCATGTTTCAATTTGCAGTAACACAAGCAAGAGGGAAATACATACTTCTTATACACAAAGCTACACAGTCCACTGCATTATCCCTTTCACTTTACCCAGAAAATCATTGATTCTGATGGGAAGAAAAAAAATCACTGGTAATATGTCATTCAAGTAGTTTAATATTGATATTTAAAGCTGCACTAATCAATGTTTTTATACAAAAAAATGTACAAATGTTTGCTCACACATTCTCTATACCAACTTATCTTATGAACTAATTATAAGTAATCGTTGTGGTTAAGCTTGTTGTGTGGCCAAGTCAAAAGTTTTACATACATGATGTCTCCAGTTATGGATGCAAAGCCGTTCACATCAATCACTGATGTTTACCAAATAAGCAACTACTTTTGGTTACGGCGATAGCATAAAACATCATTTGTGGCTCACTCAGGTTGTGGACCGCAACATATATTGCTTAGAAGTTTGCCATCAACCTGAGAGGTGAATATACAGTATGTCAATGTTAGGTTTGCAGTTTGTTTTGGCTACACCCTCGTAGCCAAAACGGTTACAAAAAAGCTGGAAATCCTTATAATTGAGGCTAAAACTTGAGAATGTTGAGGGTTTTTGTTGAGAGGATGACGAACAAGCTGTTTTGAATGTCAAAATCAACATTTTTCCATTCATTCACTAATCAATTATTTCACTATTTTTTTTTTATTGATGGTTAATCCGATGAAGACAATGGGTTTCATTCTCAAAAAAAAAATCTGGCAGTAGTACGACACTCAGTTACAGACAGGACGTTCTTACAAACACTCCATGAAAATGATAAGTGGTTAACTGCCAAAGTGAACCCTCACAGATGCTGTCTTCAGTTTTCTGGAAAGTATTAAATTCTCCCCCAGGAGAATCATTCTGGACTTTTCAGTTCCTGTTGTATTGTGTTCAGGTTGAGGGGACAGTGTAGCAGAAAGCTTTTTGACTAAATACTGTACGGACTCAGGGGATGGAGGGAGTATTGAAGCCCTGGGAGTGAAGGCCTTGGCAGCAGTGTTTACGTGACATGTACGTGGATAAATAAGTGGGCAGCAGTCCAAGGATTGATGAATAAATGAAGTTATACCAGTGCAAAGCCCTGCACCTGGATAGTGACGACTGGTTGGCTAAAGAATACAGATTACAATAATGTGTGAGGGGTTTATAAATGTTTATGTGTCTCTGAGAAACATAATAGAAAAAAGGGTGTTAGAGAGTGAGCTGGATCTTAAAACATCTCCCAAAGTCCAGAAGAGATTCAAAGCTTTGTTGCACAGAAAGAACACATTACACTAAAATAGAAAGATAAACACTACCGCGAACTTCATTAACATAGCTTCAAAGGTCTAAAATGTAAATGTTTAAAATGTAAAATCAAGCAAATGTATTATAGCGTCTAATCAATAATGCATATTAGGTGATAGAAAAACGTAAAGCTGATTGCTGGAAATGTGCAGTTAGAAAGCACATTAAAAAGAGTAATGCTGATTGTCGTGCATTGCCTGTGTGTAACCTGCGCAGCTGGGAGTAATGAAATGCGTTTTGGTTCAAACTGCTGACGACGGACAATTCAGAGAGCCTCACGCCTCCGCTTGGCTTCTATAGGAAAAAGGAGCTTGGGTAATTAAATTACCAGCTAAATGCACCTCATATCTATTGACATGTTATCCAAAGAAACCGAGAATAAAGGAAATCCATGCAGCGGGTCAATAAGTGGAGAAACCAGGCAGTCAGCTGTAAGTCTGATAAGGTTTTATTGTTGGAATAAGTCACTGGTTTTAGCGCTCATGCAGCATTAGCATCTCATCTTCTTTGTTTTGCTTTGTTATTGGGACCACAGAGGTAGTTATCGACTCTCATGCCAAAATACAGCATTTTATTTACTTTGATTGGATCTTTCCCAAACATAAAGAGAATCCTTAATTGTAAAATTAAAACAGAGCCCATCTGGCTGTTTCTAAAAATAAAAATGTTTGAACATAAGGCTAAAGAGAAAGCAATGTCAAGCATCTGTTTTGCATTCGAGTAAGAACAAATTAGGCGCCGTGCAAACATGAAATCCAGTAGCTGTAAAGGAAGCTGGACCTCTGCAATTAATTTAGATTTGTTTTTTACCATAAAGCCCTGAACCATTGCAGGGACAAAAACTGTTAGCAGTGTGCTGTTAATGAGGCTTTATTTATTTTCT
The DNA here is from genome assembly GCF_036324505.1 of Eleginops maclovinus. Taxonomy (NCBI): domain Eukaryota; kingdom Metazoa; phylum Chordata; class Actinopteri; order Perciformes; family Eleginopidae; genus Eleginops; species Eleginops maclovinus. Next base: position 16,804,637 of record NC_086354.1, read on the forward strand.
GTATCCAGACATTCATTAATGTTATCGGACTCGTAGGCCTATTACCACAACTTTTGAACAGGAACTGTTCTGCATAATTCTCTCTCTTTGTTATAATTTGATCATTTTGGCTTTAATTAAATTGGCTGCAGATAATTTCAAATGTTTTGAAAAAACAGTAATCTTTTTATTGAATTGAGTTTAGTTAAATTACAAATGTGCTGATAGGAATAAAAGACTCCCAGAGCTTAATCAAGTCTACAGTTTGACCTTTTGATCCTTGGATTGAAATATCTTGTAAAATATTCTTTCCCCGCATTAAATGGCAGAACGGTCTTGTCAAAGTTAACAGTTATCAGCCAAACCCTTTCTCTTTTTGTTATAGGAAATTAGTTTACAAGTTCAAAGGAATTTACCCATATAATGTACTAAGACAATAACAGTATGTAGATGAGAAAGGCCACCACAGATAAATTAGAAACTTTAAAGCTTGCTTCGTGGCTCTCTGTACAAGAAAAAAGGTTTTGCAGAATGACTTTCCTGGAGTCTCCACTTCCAATATGCTAAGCTAACAGCCTGCTAGCTCTAGCATCACGTATAGCTAGCAGATATGTGAGAGTTGTTGATCATTTCATCTTACGCTCACCTAGAACATGGCTATTCCCCAAAAGGTTGAGTGATTTCTGTTAGGTAAAATGTCTCTTAATTTCCCTCCGATTCTGTTGTTTAACAACTACGTCCAATGTATTGATTTTTAAGAAAGAAGAAGACATACTTCATTACTTACAATTGGCAACCTTTACCTTAAGTACTCACAGTTATCCAACATTTTCTCCATTCTTCCCTTTTCAGAATATTTCATCTTAAGTCACCACAGCTGTGATCAGTTTACTTAGCCAACAGTCACATTCTAAAATAAAAAGAATCCAGCTAACATAATGAAAAATAGTGTCAGTGTGAATCTGAGCCTTCTGCCAAACAGAATGCTTTAATAGGCTCACATAAACGGAGTAAAGCACTTTTAGTATCAGCCAGAGTCACATCTGCATGCTGCGGCATGTCAGCCCTCATTACATTGCATTTGTGAAATCATATCTGATACTGACAGAAAGAGGATCTAGGAGATGTGCCATACTGGATTTTTTCTAACACATTTTTAAATGGATCTTTCTGTGTTTTTCTCCAACTAACGGGCTCCCCTCAGTTATCAATTTTATAGATGTATTGAGCCAGGAGCTAGCTGCAGATTCTCCAATATTAAAGGATCTCAGACCTCGTCAGTTTTGCTGTTTGGGAGTTTCTTTATAACAATTATTTGTACTTTGATTGATACCTCCCCCCGCCTCTCTATACCATCGGAGGTCTACTTCATCACCGAGGGAAACAATTTCATTCACTGGCTCCACCTCATTCTCCATTCGACTGTAGAGAGAGTGTGTAGGGGGGCTACAAGCTTTATACTGCTTTATGCAGGCTGCAAGTCAACAGTCTAAAAAAGCATCTGTTCAATCTGTGGAAAAAGGGAGGAGTTGGGTTCGGGGCAGCTACTGCACAAAGAGAGAAACCACCGAAATCTGCAAGTATTGTCTGGCACTGAAGAGGGAGATGGAGGAGTAAGAGATCAGAGCAACAGGGGTAAGCCTCTCCGGATTTTCAAAGTGATTGCCTCTGGGAGTGAAGCCGTCGCTAAAATCTGCAATTATCACGTCCATTTATCTATTGATGAAGGACTGCTGATGGTTACGCTTGATGTTTTTTTATTAATGGACAGATTCAGCTGTTTTTCCCATAAAGGAATCATTATGTAAATCAATTTTACCTCCCCAAAGGAGCTCAGGTCCTTTGTTTACGGCAAATCATTTTCAAGCGTGAACAGTGGGACAGCTGCACATCAGGAGTCCAGTCGCTGCTACCTGCAAATTGTGATAGTTAAACCTGGAGATGTTTGTTTGTGAATTAGAGATGTGTAGGGTTGGAAACTGAGAAACAGCAATTAGTAAAGAAGCGACCGCCTTAACAGAAGCAATTATGGTTAAAGTACCTATATCCGAAACAGTTGCCATGGGACCACCACCTAAAGAAAGTGATGCCCAAGAGACTTGTGTCCAAAACAAGTCCAGCTCCCTTAAACCGACACTGAAGGAGATCACTGTGGATTTCATAATGAGGACCAAAGTCCACGGGTTGAAGTTTATCTTCTTTCCGGACAAGTCAAAACTGCAGCGAGTCATCTGGATCATGGCCTTCTTCCTCTGTATCAGTCTCCTGTGCACCTGGTCCTGGAATCGGATCCTCTACCTGATGTCGTACCCTGCCATCACGAAGATATACATGGTGTGGGCTCACAACATGTCCTTCCCAGCTGTTACCTTCTGCAACAAGAACGTGTTCCGCGTATCCTCTCTGACCACGGATGACCTGTACCACAGCGGCTACTGGATGGACCTTATGTATCCCAATCACACGGTGGTGGAGCAGAGCGTGTCCCTGCTTAGAGACAGCCACATACAGGGTCTCCTGAACCTGTTGGACTTCAAAAACTTCACCCCGCCCCCTGATCACAGCGTCAACACCACCGAGATGATGGGACGCCTCGGCCACCAGCTGGAGGACATGCTGCTGGAGTGCAGGTTCAGAGGGGACCCCTGCACCTACAAAAACTTCAGCACTGTATGTACGGAGAGAAAGATGGTGTTTGTCAGGTGTGGATATGAATGGTTGTTTACAACGTTTATTAATAATTCATGGAAGCGTTTGACAAACCACCCTCAATCTCTCAGAGTGTTTTTAGGGAGCTTCAAAGCTGCAAACAAGCCTGCACTGTTTTTCACCTCTCACATATGACAGATTCTCTCTTTATTAAACGTTACGTCTACAAAAGTCAGTTCCAGAAACAAATGCTTCCTTCATGTTGTTGGTGAAAATGTCATGGCATGTCATCATCAAGGACTTTTGTGTCTTCTTTGCAGTCTTCTGAGTTTCTCTCACCCAGGCAATCCTTGAATTAACGCCTTTTTGCTTTACAACCCGTGACAACAATATAAAAGAAGAAAAATGAGAGCATTAATAATTCAAACAAGTAAATCAGTTGAAATTAAAATTTTAGCTTCCCTTTATTAAACATCTGGAGGGCATGTGCGGTATACGGCATTGTTTAAAAAATACAGCAGAGCTGCACTTCATTACACACATTAAGTTTGGAGTAACCACTGAATGCTGCATGGAGGAATACGACGATTGCAAACCATAGTCACACTATTTGTAATAATTATAATTATAATTTTGTATCAAATGCTTCCGGAACAGCCTATAACATCATCAGAAAATATTAAAGGCTCTACGGAGAAACTTCTGCAGTGAGAAATCCCCCTGCAGAGCGACTAATTTATTTCCACAGCACTGAGAATAATTTAAACCCAGGACACACTCGTAGATTTAAAGCAGTAACGTGTCACTGGCTCTTCATTTAACCACATATATTAGTATATACAGCGTCATAAAAAAATAAAAACCTGTAACTATGACTACTACAGTGAATATATTTGAATTGCAAAGTCTCGCACACTGCAGTATGTCAGCTGTCAGCGGTGGCTTCCCTGTTTTGCAGAATCTCTGCAATCTTTAACATCTCGGTCAGATTGCACTGAGCCATAATTGGGATTTAAACTGTCTTGTGCTCGGAGAGACATATGGTGCGGCTGTGATGTGACAGAATGAAGCTCCTTTTTATCTAAACTTAAATCTGAATCTTTAAAGAGAGGTCTCTAGTTACAGTACTCTTTGCAGACCTCATTATATAACCAGCTGGGGGAAAGGACCAAAGCTGTCTTATCTGTCTGAGCTGCACGGCCGTCTGTCTGTGTCTGCATGTGGAACACTGACTCTCATCTCTTGAGATCAGCTTTGCCATGCTGGTTGAATTTTTGCCAGCAGCCCTCTCACCCCAACCGTAGCACACTGGGTAGTGAAAATTAGATGACATTCCTCTCCAGTGTTACTGGTGTGGTGAAGAGCAACTTGGACAGCCAGACAAAAACATCATGTCAGAATGCTTCAGTGTTTGTATGGCCAATTATTGTTTGCCCAGGAAGGATATTCGGACATCCTTGGTCATTAATGTAGGAAGTGTGGCTGGATGCAGCAAACCACAATTTCAACTCAACATTGAGGGTTTTAGATGGAATTAAAAAAGAAAAGGTTAAAAAAGGGAAATTACCTAGTTCTGAAAATGAACCTTTATAAGTTATAATGCGGTTTGAATTGGCCTTATTACATTATCTGGAAGTGATGTTACATTTTGAAATAAAATCCATTTACGCTTGATTCGTTAGATGTTGCAGTTTGAGCAACCTTGTGGAATTATTGAAATTCAGATTGAAAAAGAAAATTCTGATTTTATTAGTAGTGAAATATTTCAGTGCTTCGAATTCAGTGGAAATGATCTGCAACATAAAATATTTCACTGTGATTACATTTCAAAATACTATATTCAAACATTTTTAAGCCTTTCTTTGATTTTATTGTTTTATAGTTGATGTGTGATTGGTCAATGTAGTCGTGATCCTTTCACCCCACTAAAATATGAAGTTTTTTGGCAACGAACACCAACAAGTGGATATTGCTGTAACTGATGAACTTGTAACAAACTCTCCTCTTTATAACGGTGCAGATTGTTGTGGTGAAATACATGATTACCAGATATTGAAGTTCCTCATAGTGTTGCATAACCAATCAATTCTACTGTGATAATCTAATCTGAGACTGATAGATTTAGCTTGAATTGACACAATCCCTCGAGCCATTTTCAGAATTGTAAGATGTCTTGATCCAAACTCTAGAGTGCAGTTTCAAATGTCAACATATATAACCACGATACAGATTTATTGTGACTTGTTTTGCAGAGGATGGAGAGTTTTTCCAATCACAGTGAAAATCCATAAATTTGAAAAACATAAAATATCCATCAGCTCTGACTCTGCAACGAAGGCTGAAAGAAAATGGTTTAATTAGAACTGACAGATGTTTTGTGTTAGGCAATGTACTGTAAAGATTTCACATCAAGCGGTAAGTCAAGACAAATATGTTTTTCAAACTCAAGTTGGTGTGTGTGTGTGTGTGTGTGTGTGTGTGTGTGTGTGTGTGTGTGTGTGTGTGTGTGTGTGTGTGTGTGTGTGTGTGTGTGTGTGTGTGTGTGTGTGTGTGTGTGTGTGTGTGTGTGTGTGTGTGTGTGTGTGTGTGTGTGTGTGTGTGTGTGTGTGTGTGTGTGTGTGTGTGTGCGTGCACAGAGAGCTTTCACCTCAGGTGGTTTTTATGTAATGACGGCAACATAGTTCATTCACTCTTAAAATACTCAGGGGAAATTTGGAGTGAAATTGGGTGAAGATTGATAGCTGCTGCTGCAGCTGCGAAGCAAAGCTCATTAATTCCTCAATTCAGAGCCAGGTGCCAGTTTAAAGTCGGTACTGTTTCTCTGATAATCACAAAGCCTCTGCAATGATTAGCTGTCCTGCAAAACTACAGGCTGACATGTAATACATCTTGTAAAGGCACACAATTTACCTCAGCACAGTGGAAAGGCTATAACTTTTCCTTATGCTCCTTCTTTTGCTGTGCTCTTTCTTTGCAGATTTACACACGCTATGGAAAATGCTACACTTTCAACTCTGGAATAGGCGACAACCCCTTGTTGACCACGTTGAAAGGCGGCACGGGGAACGGCTTGGAGATCATGTTGGACATTCAGCAGGATGAATACCTTCCTGTCTGGGGAGAGACAGGTCAGTATAAAACAGTAAACGGTATCATTTTATCCTTGTGAAAATCACTCCAACCTTTGTGGTTCCTCTGAAAATCCAGAATAATTTTGCAGTCACTAGTGATTGATTTAACAGGAGGATGTTTTACTTTGTCCAGATAACACAATCACAATAATTTCCCAGGTTTTTCTTATCTTCTTTTTACTGCCTATTGTCTGCAGAACTTCTACCACACAGCAGTGATGTACTAGCTATTGCTATGTTTAATAGTATAACATCCTCCAAGTCAACCACCCACATAAGATCTAATAGATTGACTTTATGGACATATTGGATTCAAAAAACTACACCCACTGTATTGTACAGCCGTAAAGCTTACAGCATGTAATAAATCTTAGGTTGTAAATCAGTTTTATGCAGTATAAAGTATATCACTGATATTAGCTCTCAGCAGGGGCTTTCGGGAGCACTAAGCATCAGTGCCAGAGCCAAAGAGCGGGTTTCCATGGGCGACCGTATTTGTTTTTATATTTTCTGGCCTGCTGTATCCACAGATGAGACCTCCTACGAAGCAGGCATCAAGGTTCAGATCCACAGCCAGGACGAGCCGCCCTTCATTGACCAACTGGGATTTGGTGTAGCCCCTGGTTTTCAAACTTTTGTGTCATGTCAGCAGCAACTGGTACCTAATGCTCAGCCTCCTCCACTCCAGCCTCGACCTTTTCTCGATCCGCTTCATTCTGTGTTTGTCCCCCGATCCTCGCCAGCCAGTGCCCGTTACCTCTATATCTCAGAGCCTGGAGCAAAATCAGATCTTTGGTTTACCTTGTGTGGGAAATGTGCTGTTAAGGTGTCGTATAAACACCTAGGGGTTCTGGGTACAATTTAGGGATTATAGCAGCCAAGGAATATTGGTTGGACCTTAAAAAACAAGTATACTGGGCTTATCTGAGACTCTCACAATACACAGAAATATCTGGCAGCTAGAAATGTTTTTCTTTACATATTTAGTCTTCCCTGCTTTCAGTTTGTTGGGGAAAAATAAATACAGCCAATTCCAATGCTGTGAAATGTGTGTCTACTGGCCAATTAAAGAGACATCAGAATTCACACAGATCAGCAGGCTTTAATGATCAAAATATGAACTCTGATTCATTAAAAAAACAAACCCTAATTTAAAGTGTTTGAAGCAAAAATGACTTCTAATTAATATGCTTAGAATTTCTTATACTCAAAACCCTTTAAGGAAATTATAATTGTAACATTAAGACTGGTTGCCAAATTGGTCGTCTGGCAGCAGAATTGAGCCAAAATGAGATTCACTATAAATAACTGACCTCTGAAGACTTTCTGTATCTTATTGAAAAAACGTTTTTGATGTTAAATTGACCCATTAGAAGAAGCTTATGCATTGTGTCATCATTAGTTTATATCCCTTATTCATTAACACGTAAGGCATGCAGCATCAGATGAGAAGATGAACCACAGCCTTTTCTTAAGACATGTTTTAAAATGCACCATGATTTAGGAACTTAGTAAATGTGAGTTTTAGCACGAAATATCAAAGGAAGCAAAAGAGCCTGTGGCAGGGTTTTGCAGAAAAATTTGATTCCAGCCCTGAAATATAGTGAAGGATGAAAAGTAATAACTACAGTAGAGCCTGAATTGATCGCAGTGCTTGTGTTCAAGGTCGTAACTCTGAGCTCACATGTACATCGTATCCAAATTAATCAAACTGTACTGCATTTTTGTGATGTTGCCAAGACAACACGTTGAAACTGTGCTTCTTATTTCTACACTAGAATAAGCACCGCACCTCTCATTTTCATATGGATACAGTGAAAGAATAGGGGAATATTCTCTGACAAGGAGAAAAACCCTCATTGTAAGACACAAGGAAATGGCGCCCGTGCCACAAAGGATTTCAGGATTTTGCAAGGATTACCTTTGAGATCAAGTGCATTTCTGTATTGTGCTGCAGGCTCATTATAATATCCACCACATAATGAGTGAAGTCTCGAAATAATTGATACCCCAGCAGTAAATCTAATTCCTTACAAGCCCAATTTAAATGATTTTGCTCCTTAAGTTAATGGTCTTGGTCAGTTCATGAGCATGAGATAAATGATCAAATAAACCCTTCCGCCCTTTTGTTTTGGCAGAATAACATGGGATTATTGAGGCTGAGTTTGGTCCCCTAAAACAGGCTTTTGGACACCACACAGATGACAAATTTCAGTTCTTGAACATGTAATGTTTCTTTTTTACTTCTTATGTAGGGGTGTCAAGTGCTCCAAGTGTTTCATCGTTCAGCAGTCTCTAAGAAGGGAATCTGATCTATTAATCACATCGCAAAGTTTCCTCCTGAAAACAAAAGTACATGGACTGTCATTTATAATCCTGACACGAGCGCCCACACCAGTGACAGCTAAAAGACGTGTTTACGACCTCAGAGATGTGCTGAATTAATTAGACTGTCATTAAAGTCTGGCCAGCATTAATTTCAGTCAGTCTCACTCGACTACAGTGACACTGCTCTCAGAGTAATAACTGACATCTGGATAAAGCACTTGTGATTTCTAGACTTTTCATTTTGGGAAGCCTCTGTCAGCGAGGAATTTCATTTTTAATAGGAAGCTATGACTGGTGAGATCTGAGAGACCATTTTAGAGCACAATTATGTAATGGTGACTCTGCGGTCACCCGATCTCCAGTGGATAGTAGAATAGAGCGACTAAATGACAACCCACCAGTGTAGAATCAAATTAAATCAATCAAACGTGATGTATATAGCCCATTATCACAAATGATGCTTGTCTCAGCAGGCTTTATGGAGTGTAGAGCTACACCCTCTGTCCATAGACCCCTGCCACTTACAGGGAAAAACTCACCAAAGAAACCCCACAAACAAAAAAAAACTTAGAAATTAGACATGCGACAGAATAAACCACATAGTAAATTACAGATTAGACAACCCATATGAGAGATATGATAATGTTACTATACTGTATACGAACAAGATGGAGCCAGTAGGGTGTTTTGTTGGCGGCAAAAATTAAATCATCGGCTATGACTTTGGCAACAGTCGCAGCCCTGATTCATGATTCAGATGGGACCTTTAATAGTGTTAACCTGCCAGATGAGAGCCATAAAAACACCTGGTACTAACTTTCATTCGTACCAATGATGAAAAGTTTTCACGCACTGCTGGGAGCAGTAGCTTTTTTTGTTAATTTCCTGCGTCAGGCTGTGTCTTGTCCGAAGGGGTGGATCACTTCCTGTCCCTCGCATTGCTGGTGCACCTCCTTATTATTCTGATAATGATGTGGGCTGTGTTCCCTCATCCCCTCGCCCTAGATGAGATGTCCTATGAGGCCGGCATAAAGGTACAGCTTCACACTCAGTCTGAGCCTCCTTTCCTCCATCAGCTGGGCTTCGGGGTCGCCCCCGGCTTCCAAACGTTTGTTTCCAGCCAAGAGCAGAGGGTAGCGTATGACTGTTATGGGCTTGCTGCATGCCACAAGTCGTGTATTGTTTAATACATACACATCAGTAAGATTCTAACTTTCAGCCCCCCCCCCCAAGGAATGGATCCATCCCTCTGTGTGGCTGAAGCAATGACATCCAACATCTGCAGTCTGTCGCCCTTGTCTTCTCTGTTTAATAGATGTCAGTAAAAGCAGTTAATGGGTTTCATTCCAGCTTGAATCCATCCACCCGAGTCTGTACCTTCATCAAAGCTGTTGTTTGGCTTTACCCTCTCAAGGCCATATAGAGTTCTGTTGCATTTTTTGTTTTGTTTTGCCTTTATGTTATCGGGGCGATCCACTGGACCGCTACTTAATATAATCTGGAGGGGCCAGACAGTGTGATTCATTAGGTTTTATTAGCCATGGAGACTCTGGAATCGTTTTGTTTTTTTGTTTGTTTCCTGACACTCCTGTTATGAGAGTCTGTGGGCTAGAAATGGAGTTCAATAAAGGCTTAATAATGTTTGCCAGTTTAAGTCCACTCCTTGAATGAACTTCAGTCTTATCTCTGTCACTTTCTGTTGACTAAATGGCCCTTACATTGTCAGAGTTGGCCTTGTTAGAGCTGGGGAAGATGACAGTGAATTGCAGTGAATGTTAATGTGACAAAAGCAGCATCATCTCTGTGAAGTTTTGTCAGGAACAAACCCTTGGAATAGACTGTTGGCTAGCTCCCTCTGCAATTAAAAGCTATCTGCTCCGATGCCTAGGCAAGCGGCGCTAGCCTTCACAAATAATTGGTTCGTTTGAGTACTAAGCATTTATTACCATTAATTGCTGTAAACAAGACTTTAAAAGTTGTCTAAAAGTGTTGTTGGTGGTTAAATGTCGGTAAAAAAAAGTGTCTTTCAGTGTTTAAGAGAGCTCTGCACATTCCTGCCGTTATGAGACGAGCACCATGGGTCCAATGTTTACTGTGAGCCAAAAATGTAAAAAGCAGGCATTACATATTCCTCATTAGTGGATTCATTTAGAATTCCCTGAGTTACTTATAAATGTAATGACCTGCTCTTCACCTTATTAATGAGAGTTTACCTCTAATGAGACTGCACACTGACTTCACTTCATTGTTTAATTCACAAGACTGCAGTCCTGGGAAGCTTTAAAAAAAACCTCATGGGTTTTAATTAGAAAATCAAAATAGTTAAATAACAATAAAAAACACTTGTATGCTTAGGAGGAGTCATTTATTCATTAAGAATCATATATTCACTTTAAATTAAGATATAAAGCTCTATATAATCACTACAATTCATTTATTTGTTCATTCAAATACTGTTTATTGTTCTGGATTCTGTTCTCGAGTTTGTCTATTAATTGTGGTGTCCTGTCTGAATCTACATATTTTACAGATTTTTATTAGGGCTGTCTCTATTCCCATGGTATTCTGTTTCCTACCGGGGACTAGACCTGCATCAGTTATGATACGTAATGCATGACGCCCTGCTTGCTGCTATACGTGAAAAAATGAAGTTGGTCTGACCGGATATTTTGTTCAAATATTATCACAGTGCATATTTTCATTGTGAAGCTTCTGTATTTTTTTTTTTATGTGAGAGACTTCTTTTGTACTTCCATTCCACTTTTGTACTTGCATTATGTTTTTGGTTGTAATCCTGTCCGCTGATATACTGAGGGAAAACATGTGCTGTTTTGCTCTTTCAGCTTCAGTACCTCCCTCCGCCTTGGGGAGATTGCAAGTCTACTCCCATAGACTCTGAATTCTTCTCCACGTACAGCATCACCGCCTGCCGCATTGACTGTGAAACTCGGTACCTGCTTGAGAACTGCAACTGCAGGATGGTTCACATGCCTGGTATGAATTCAGAAACACGCGCCCAATTAAAAACGGAGCTGCAAATACTTCATCCCCATGCAGTTTTTTTATATCATTTGTGTAATTATTTTCACCTCATGTTATTTCAAACAGGGACCTCAACAGTTTGCACACCTGAGCAGTACAAAGACTGTGCTGACCCAGCTTTAGGTGAGCCTTCACACTTTATTTAATCAGTAAGAAATATGAGTGTGATACTTATGTGTCCAGCAGCAGACTTTTAAAGCTTCAATATAATGCCTCTGTAGCTTTAATTAGAAATTACTTTGATCTCAGACAGTGCTGAAGCAAAAAATAATAAAGTAAAACGATTGTATAAAAATTCCATTAGGTAGATTTGTGATGTGTCTCTGCTTCGCCGATGTCAAATAAATCCCAACAAGTTTTTTTTCTTCTCCCTCCTCTGTAGTCTAGCTTCAGTCATTATTTGCTTTCATGGAAAGTGAACGATGGCAGCGTATGTTGTTTCTTCAGTTTTGTGCAGAGATATTTTTAGAGAGCCTCTGTGTGCAGGTTTGTTTGATTCTCCGCAATATCTTGAAATGACTTTGATCCTCCACAGACTTTTTGGTAGAGAAAGACAACGATTACTGTGTCTGTCAGACCCCCTGCAACATGACTCGCTATGGCAAGGAGCTGTCCATGGTTAAGATCCCCAGTAAGGCCTCTGCTAAATATCTGGCTAAGAAATTCAACAAAACTGAGCAGTATATTGGGTAAGTATTGTATGGTAGCAGTTCTTAGCTTTTCTTCTTTTAATGGATGGATGAATTGTGGCATAGCATGACCTAGGTCTCCATCGTTCACCTTCAATGTAACAATAATGAAAGATAGTTGCACAGGAAACGTTAGGTGCTGTTTGCTGTAATGTAATAACAGCAATAAACTCTTTGGGTGTGATCTTGTCTGTCCTCTCTCCAGAGAAAATATACTGGTAATGGACATCTTCTTTGAAGCTCTGAATTACGAGAAGATTGAGCAGAAGAAAGCCTATGAAATTGCCGGGCTCCTCGGTAAGATTTCTCGCAGTTGTCAGGTTTATTGTGACAGAAAAATGTGGTTGACCTCGGTAGCAGCGCTCTCAGCGGGCCTCCGCCAGACATTTCACATCTTGTGTTCACGTCCGGTGCTTTGAGGTTTTCTCTTTGAACTCTTGAAAAAGGGGCTGAACACATTTTCATAATATGATGATCTTGCAAGGGCAGCTGTGGTTGTGTCTGATGAGAAGTTGGGGCTGGTTGGACACTTTTGACAACTCTGCGCAGATTACTCTGAGAGATACTGAATGACAGCACAGGAAACACTTTCACACACTTTTGTTTCATCACTGTACCTGCACATATCTGTTCATCTCGCTTCTAGGTGATATTGGAGGTCAGATGGGACTGTTCATCGGAGCCAGCGTCTTAACTATACTGGAAATCTTTGATTACTTGTATGAGGTAAAGTGATGACTTTCACCAATTGAGATTTAACCCTGAAAACAATAATTCAATGTATTTTTGTTCTTGTGCATATAATAGTACATTGTTAACTACTCAACAGTTAATTGACTTATGTGTTTGAGTCCATTTTAATGGATACATATGTTACTGCTTGTTTTTAATCTTAATTCAACAGTCTATTTTTCACTCTTGATAAGAAACTACTTCTTTGAAACGTAACAGATCTACCCATCACCTTCTGTAAAGCTCAATAATAACTTGTATTAACACCTTATTTCTTAATAGTTACATGCATAAATAAAGCGAAATGTAAAAATGTCACAGGTTGGCTCCATCGAAGATATAGTCGGGCACATATCCTCCAGGAAAACCACAGCTATGTTCTTACGCTCCAGTTTTAGCATGGATAAACTGAACAAGATGCAACTTCTGAACTAGTGATCTTCAGCAAGCAGTTTTCTCCTGTTTTCAGTCGTTATGCTAAGCTAACCAGCCCAAGGCTGCAGTGTCATGTTTTGCGTCACAGAGTTGAGAGCGATATTAATCATTTCATCAGACTCTCAGCACGAAAGTACATTTCCTAAACTGTATAATTAACTGCTAATGTTAAGTGTAAATGTCACTGAACATGATTAATTCTGTGAAAAATTAGTATTTGATGTTTTTTTTGCATTTAGGTGTTTAAGGATAAGGTGTTGGGCTACTTCATTCGCAAGAAACGTCCTCAGCGTTGTCAGAGCGACAATCTGGTAATTTCAGTCTCTCAGAATGCATGTGAATGAATTAATGTGAATGTATTTAATGAGCCTCAGGAACAACAATACCAACAAACATGTCCATTGACTCTCAAAATGCGTTTAATGGACAGCACTAGAGAGAGAAATCCAAGCAAAACCACAGTATGTGACGACTAGTTTCATTTTCCCACACAGAACCTATGTATTGTGATAAAAATGAATGCATAATCAGTTTATCTAATGTTACACTCATATATTACTTTATTTAAATGCTGAATATTATGGAGAAGCATCAAAACATTATGTCACATGCTGAAAAGAATCTACAATAGTTATACAGATGGAATACAGATGAGTATAATTAAAAGAAGCAAACTGACTATAAGCCTTCTTTTATATGCTTCCATATTTTGTGCTTGCTACGAGACCACTGCTTTAACTACAGTGCATGAAGTAGAAATTAATTAACTGACCGCTTCTGGATTAACCTCTTAACGTGACTCATAAACTGCTTTTATTTATGCTCTTACATTGAGAAGTTAAAGCCCTTTGCAGTAGCTGATCCCACACACTCAGTGACTCAGTGTTTACCCAGCTTACTGCAACATGGCTGTGTGACAGTATTATCAGAGGAAAGTCAGAATTGAATACAGAGCCGGATAAAGATGACTCAAGATTGTATTCACATTATGATTCAACTCATTTTTAAGCGATAATCCCATTTAATTTCAACATTAAAGCTAGAATAATGAGGGTTTGCTCGGTCCTGAATCACATCATTTGTCTAGCCTAAAGGTGTCAAGAGGAACCTCTTAGCTTTATACCAAGGAGTTGAGAAATGATCAATAGCTGAAAAACACTTTCTTAATATAGGAAATGAGCAAACGTTCAGCACATGAATCAAACCTTTGTTGGCAATAGTTGTAGGACCGTTATTATATAGCTGAGAAAAATACTTGATTGATGTTATTGATCCTATTGTTTTTAATGCCAAGCTTCAAAGTTAGTGATTTAGAACAAAGAAAGTATCTCCTATAGATTAGATAAATTACTTTAAAGGAGTCCCAGAAGGAACACATTTTTAATACATGATTATCCGTATGTTCTTAAAAATAGTCAGTTAGGATATCATTGGTTATTAGGAGTATCGCAATATGCAACTACTGATGATGACCGTAATGTTTTTTAAAAATGTAACATTCATATTTTCTTCGTAATACATATGATCCAGCACCTCTTTAAATGATTAACCTGTAATTACTATAAGCAAACACATGAGATAAAGATTCTAAAAAGTCTAAAATAAGTTGTTTAACGATCAATATTAGGCCTACCACATTATTTTTCTGCAGCTAACTAAACCTAAAAACAAACAATTTTTTCCAATTCTTTGAAAGACATGTAGACGTCTCCCTCTGTGCAGCTCATTGTAGACGTGTAAGCGCTAACAAAAGCTTTTTTCTGGTTTCAATCAAAAGCATTCAAACAGATTTATGTTAGCGCAGACAGTTCTTTTGTCCCCAAATATATTCTATCAACCAGTTTGCAAGCTCAAATGTTTTATTCGTGTCACACAAGCCCACATAACACACAACATAATAACCTTTAGTGTCTTCACTTCGGTGAAAAAGCCATTGGTTTGTCTCTGCATGTGTTTTGTGATCCCGCATGCCGGGTTGCCTCGCGTTAAGGACCTGTTTTGATTGCTGATGTGGAAGAAAAGACTGAAAGAAGGTGTTTACTCTCCTCTGTTGAAGTGGAGATATGTTAATTTAAGACAACATAATGATGGAAGTTATTTCAGTCAGTCTGGTTTTTAAATAGCAGAAGAAGAAGCATTTATTCAGTGTGCTGATATTTATAGTATGTCGTGCTTTTACTGGAGTTTTACATAGTGTGATATGTCTTGTTCTCTTCCCCATTCATGTCATATGTTCATCTGCTTACAATAAATCATCCTTTTTCTTTCTCTCACCAATAATCGTTTTTCAACTAGTCCATTGTCACGTCTCCACTCAAACAACCCGACAGTAAAGTATAGCATTTTGTCTTTTTTTTGTCTACTTTCATTTCCCTTTATTGATCGTCAACTCTTCTGGATGACAGTAATCATCTTTTATTTTCCCTGCTTATTAAAAGGATCCAAATCTGATCAAACAGCCATCTTCCTTCAGTACTTTAAACCTTTCACTGAGGGGAAACAAACACTATTAGAATTTGCATTGTGTTTTATTTTCATTTCAGTCACCCTCACCCATCTTTCTTTTCATCATGTCTATTCCAGGAGTTTCCAGAGAACCCAACCAGCCCTGGTGTCACGCCTAATCATGCCCCCAGGTAGCACACCCCATTGATTATAGATGCTCCCTCCCATGCTGTCCCTTCTCTTTCATACATACCTGAAAACCATCTCATACATTATTTCCTCAGTGGCTACAAAATGCTGTGGTAGATAGTGAAACAAAAAGGGGGTGATTAGCCAACTGCAGCGAGCATTTTAATATCCAGCCGTGGTGTCAGGGCAGGTTAGTTCTGTGTGTTTCTGAATTTATCGGCTCAACGCGAGTCGGTTGGCTTCTCCTAGTGCATAATGATTGGACTCTATGCAAAACTCGCTCCTTCCATTGAATAATGATGCTTTCTCTCCCAATAGGACAAAGCGCAGTCCTCCTGTGAAAAAAGATTACATATTTATTGAGTTGTGGTACAACCAGCTGAACCATACGAGATCCATTTGTTTCCCCCCCAGCATAGAGGTCCATTTAGAGGCCAAGCATTGAGGCTCATGCCAGATAACATCACTAGATGCATTACTTTGTGATGTTATCTCAGGTCTGCATGCAGGGAGTTTGCACAAAACATAAATGGTTCTCTGTCTGCTGGAATAGCCAGTTTTGCCGATGGGACTACCAATGGTTGTTCAACACATACAGTGTCAGGAGTTACTCACTCAGCTTTGCACACACAGGGAATGCAGAACATTTGGATGTTCCAGCTTAACTCTAACTATAGTGTAAAAACAGGATTAAATATATGCTGTTGTCTCTCTCTTCTCCTTCCTTTCATTCATATTCCCCCACCTTCCTTCTGGTTTTTCTTTGAACCCTCTTTTGTGAAACATATGCAATGTGGCTGATCTTGAAACCTCCAAATCTGTTGTATTCATGACCTCACCGTATGTTTCTGTCATTGATGGCCCTCCATCTTATATCTCTGTTGCCTTGATAATATTATTTTTGCACAATTTCTCCTTGCCTCAACATTTCTCCTCTTTTCCATTTCATCCGCGTTCATCCATCGTCCCGCTCGCTCTCATTTTACCTGTGGCTCATTTACTTACCTTCATCATCATCATGGCTCCCTTCATCGCCCCTCCCTTAACCTGGTTGAACTCGTCTTCCCTCCCCCCTCCCCCCTCCTCCTCTGTTTTGCAGAGCACCTGTGACACCCTGCGGAGTCACTCCGACAGTCTTGGATTCACGCCGAACATGTTACCTCGTCACCCGACTCTAGGCAACTTCGAGGAGTTTGCTTGTTGACAACATAAAGAAGGGGTTGGGGGTGGTGGTGGCACATCCGGGGACTTGACAGCAAACTGTGACTTAATTTATGTATTTAACAGAAACTGTTTGAGTATACTATAGTAGAATTTATCAATGCCTGAATAGAAATAGAGTTCTATCATCAGAAGAAAACAAAAAAAAGAGAGACCACTTCCTAAACAGAACTCAGGTTTAACTGCCATGTCAAGGCGTCTGTGTTAATTTATTCATGTTTCATTTTGTTTTTCTTACGCTCTCACTTTTGAGTTTACAAGCAGAAAATAGAACTATGTTTAGAAAATGCTTTCTGAACTGTGATGAGGTGTAGCACTGTTCTGCCTGCATTGCTGTACAAACCTAAAAGAAAAAGAAAATTGGAATCTGCAGCATCACAGTTTCTCAACAGTGTTACATCTGCAGCATCCAACACATGCTGTAGTGAGTGACCTTATACTGTCACCAGTTTGAACAGGAGAGCCCCTTTTCATCTCAGTGAGCTGATGTTGGATAAAAGAGCGGCTCAATCCTGAATCACATCACTAGACTGGGGTTTAATGTTGCCTTCTGCTACTGTGAGGCTCTGAGTTATGAATTTAAATGACTGTGCTTAATACATTTCAAAAGAGAAAGGGAACATAATATTTGTATACATGCAAGTATCTAGTTAGGTTTCACAGGGATGGCAGAAACTTGGATGGGTTTGTTAACTTAAGTCACTTTCTACATGTAGTAAGGGTTAATTAAAGAGTCAGGAGGCCCGAACAAGGCTATTGATTGTATCTTTATATCCTGACGTTTCTATTTTCATTGTTTTTCCATTTTTTTGGGATGACGTTGCTGTGCTGTGAAAATAATTCCCTTATTTACATGAATTAATTAAAAGAGAAACACTCTGGTTTCCCTTTTGCCTTTTTAATAAATCCTCAGAACCAGTTTTTCCATTACTGTGTCTTAAAGGTGTCCATCAGCACAACCCCCCGTGATAGTAACCTATTCTCTATTGAACATAAGAAAACCTAAAGAGGTGTGTTGGGGACATTCCTTAACTTGACAGAAACTTGTAAATACTCACAATCAGATGCCATGAAGAAATTCTATACTGCTTATGTGAGACATTTGTCAAATATATACTGTATATATATGTCAATATATCTAATTATAGATATATATATAGAGGAAGATAAAGTGTTCTCCTTTCTGTTCTTACACCAGAGAAGGAACTTGGACTTTCTATCTGGGTGGACCGTAAGTGTCTTTGAGTTTCTGGTGATTATAGCGATCCACTTTATTAGATACAGGAGAATTGCCTCAAAACATTCGAAACCACCTCGCACATCAGCCCCATTTACTACAATTGATTTATAGCGGAAATGCATTGTAAGATTTTAACATTGTATCATTTTATTATTATTACTCCAGAACATGTAATAAGTCACAAATAACAGTTTGTGATGTATAAATGAACAAGTATAATAAACTCAATATTTACCCATCTTACTCACGTACACAACTTTTCTTCTTATCTTCGTGTGAGTCTACTTCCTCTCGTTAATGTTCACTGTTATTTAAATCCTTGACACTACAGTTATGGACTTGCTGTTACACTCACATATCCTCACTATAAATACTTTACTGGAAAATCAGAGTAGTTTTTTTTTTTAGATGTGAAAGTATAATGCCAATCAAGTTAAGTGGTGTTCATAACACTGTAGCTTTATACTCTGTCTGTGTATTAGATGACTGTTGATGTGAAGCACAAACCCTTGGAGATCAGCCATCACTTGAAAGCCAATGACTGGACGTCTATGGTTGTGACTACCTTTTGTGGCTCTAGTTTGAACTAGACACACTGTTAATTATGGTGTGTTCACTTCTCCATCATTCATAGGAAAAAGAGCATCTGCCAAGAGCAGCCAGAGACCTCGTTGTGAAGAGACTTTATCCAAATGGAAAATGTGCTTTACAGGAAAAAAGATGAATCAGCGGCATTGTGTCATGAGCAATAAATGCACTGAACCGAATATAGTTGAGACTCAAAACAAAAAAAAAAGATTTGAGATTCCCATTTTGAATAAATGATGTTTTCACCGGCTGGAATGACAGACTGAACAGCTGCGAGACAGATGTATGATATGACAATTGTATATTAGCCATCATTAACCCATTAAAGAGACAAACCCCAATTCATGTTACACAATGATGCTGCATTACCATGCATTACACACAGTGTGTGTGTGTGTCATGTTGTTTGGGTTAAGAAGCATAAAAATGACCCACCATTTACCAGAAACTGTGGCTGGAGGATGTGTGAAAATGTCCCGGGTCTTTAACTCTCTTTCCCCACACCCCCTGCCTTACTACCAGTCACAGAACAGCAGAGTGTATCTGAACTGGCAGAAATTATTACTGAACTGTTTGTGCCCATCAAGTAGTCCTCCTGATATTTGCCGCATAGTTATGGCCAAGTAGAAAACCGTACTCTATATATTTCTGTCACCGAACACTGACGTTTGAACTATTTTATTCCAACTAATTATGTCACATCACTCATTTTGTTCCTTGCATGACCATTATGTATTCCTATTATCTCTGGTCTCTTAATGTAATCTTAGTCATGCTGTTCACTTTGTATGGTCCAAAATGTCCAAAATGTATATTTTGGAGCCAGATGAATCAAAAGGATGTTCTGCAGGTCCTCCTCAAACCAGGCTTGGGATCGTGCAATACTCAAAAAGGGAAGATATTTGGAAGATGTGGGCAAACTGATACATCTTTTCATCAGTTTTTATGGATATAATAAACATAATGTGGCTTAAAGTAGAAATAAATGTGCCTTCAAGACTGGTTGTAACAGGTAACATCAAGATTTCCATTCAAAGATCTGGAGAACTGAACTTGCTTCATCTGGCTCTACGTGCTTTATGTGCATTTTATTGCAGATATGTGATTTTAACTCTGAACTGTACATTAAATAGTTAATACACACTTAACTACGTGTAACTTACTCAACTCACTTTACCGACAGCACATGCACCTGCATGCCAATTTAAAGGCCCCGAGACCTCAATCACCCTCTGGACAAAAACAAATCTGCAAAAGTAATGATGCTTTCAGGGTCCCCTCAGATGGTAACATATCCCGAGTTTGGCAATCGTTCTTTTGACTTCTGTGCATTGATAGTCGAAAAATTGCGCGGGAACACTTGAAGAGAACTCTCTTTGGGAGATGGGGCCAGCTCAGCTGCAGGAATTCACGCAGCAGCGCTGGAAAGTCGCCACAGACGCCAAAATCGAAACAACAAAAAAATTAAAGCTTTTCCTGGTGACAGTAGGACATCAGGATGTTGACGACTTGTTTGGCAAGGGCATCAATAACAACTTCCATATGTGTTTTATATGTTAAAGCCCTGCTCTCCCGTTATCAACATTTCTTAACAGCAACAACACATTTACTTTCTTCTGATTAAAATTCCGTCAACTTGGCAAGGAGTGTACCGAAATATTTCCCTACTTTTGTTCTGATTTGAGGGAGCGCTCACATTTGGACGTATATTACATGTATGCAGCATTAGAACAGTTTGATGAGATTTGTCTGTGCACCTTTTTCCTGAAATCTAGTTAGATGTGCGCTATAGACATCTATGCACCTATCAGAATTGTGCAACACATGGAAAAGTATATGACAGTTGGTGGGTTCTTTACTGTTGCCAGGCAACACAATCCTGATGCCCCATATTAACTGGTTTTCACTATTACTAAAACTCCTACTTAGCAACACCTCATGAAGTTTATTCCCAAACCTTACTGTGATTGTTGCTTATTTACAAAAATGTTCTGAAGTACATTTACTCAAGTACTGTATGATTCTAGGGTACTTTTTCTGTAAGATTTCTAAGCAGGACTTCTTCCACCTCTGCTTATTTAGCATTTATAAAAAAGGTTTGAATCAAAACCATTTCCAGAGATTCAAAGTTGACATTTAGTTTGATCAAACCTAGCATCCTAGCCTACCCTGTAGTTGCACAATTATGACAAAAAGCACTTTACATATTACTGGATAATTGTTATCATTTACTATTATCAAAGTGTTTCCAAAATGCAGAAGTAGCCAAGGTGACCGGATAAAAAGCAAACTTTGTAAATCATTTTCAACAGGCACATTTTTCCAAAATACATCTCAATACCAGGTCTATTAAGCGTCTGATTTTCCTCAGTTGTCACCGATACAATCCAACACTGAATAACAGCTGTTAAATGGATGGACTTTGGGGCCAGATTATTTGTTCAGCTTCCATTTCATAAGTCAACTATGATTCGATCTTAAAAGCAAACATGTATTTATATCCAGTTTACTGAATAGTGAGTCTTATTGTCTGAATTATACATAAAAGAATCACTGACATCTGTCCCACGGGTTTCGACCAAAAAAATGAAAGATACTAGCAAAGTGCAAAATCACCTCTTCATTAAAAGGTTAAATAGAAGCTGTACAAAGTAACTCTAAAGCAGTTTATCACTAGAGAATGAAATACTGAGAGGAAATGCTTTTGTTTTTTCATTATAACTTACACACACACACACACACACACACACAGAACCTTTAAATCCTAAAATAGCTGGCTAAAGTCTTTAGATCTGAGTTACATTAAACCATTATGAAGTCACTGTACCAAATGAACCTCTTTTAACGAATGCAGAAAAAGGAGCAGACATTCCATCATTAATAAATACATGCATCCATTATCTTCTTACATCAGCAAAATGGAAATAAGTCAATTCCCTATTAGCACAGCTACATCAAACAGAAATCATTATGTAGGCGTATTTATGGGATACGTAGCGCTGCAACGATCTGGAGTAAAATAACACTGCAAGCTGTTTACCATGTTGATTAAAATGAATAGTCAGAAAGTACACAGCTAATGGTGCCAAACAATCATTATATGAAAATACAAATTATCAGTGGGTTACTATTAAAGCATTTCAGAAAAGGATGTTAGTATAATTATGATGTAAGAAAAGTAATGTGTCACTAATGGTCCGCTAGTCATTAACATGTATTTATGTATATTGGCCCATTGATTGATAACCGGCTATAATCCTGGCTGTCAGTGTTCAACATATTTAATAATATTCATATATATACACTAAACAATTTCAAACAAAACTTACAAAGTGCACAGGAAAAAAATACAAAAAGGGGAAATAAAAAGCCTGAGAAAGATAAAATAATAAGTTAGCTTTCCATGCTATTATACAATCTTGTAATTTGGGACAAAGAAATGTACTGTTGGTATGTGAAACCTCAGAATTACAAGTCTGTAGTCTGTAGGCCTGAAAAGTAAATATATATAACAGTATTATACAGGTTTGTAATTCCCTTATAATTTCCTAGGAAGTTTCCAGTAATAAGTATGTTGTTGGTACTAATTATAAAGTAAATAGAGATGTGTTTAACGTGTTACCGTCAAAGCAGACCAAATGAACATGCAATCATTTGATTAATCTGTACAGAAAATATACAATTTCGTTTATATCGTCAAATTAGTTTACACCATAAGTTTATTATTAGAGAAAAATAACTTGTGGTTTAATTAAAGTATTTCTTTCATAGCTAGACATTAGTACCAAATCACAAACAAGAAACATTCCTTGGAAATCATTTTGTAATTACAGACCTGTAAATTAAAGTGGAACAAAAGTAACATACAATCCTTAAAAACACTGACTTAAGCCTTCATCATTTCATTCAAATAAATCTCTCCCTTGTTATTCTAAAAAATACAAATTAATTGGAAATAGTAGCATTTAGCAACCCCAGGAATGAGTGAGCCATTAAATCATCTGCTCATGTGTTAGAACGTTTAAATTAAAATCTGAATTCATTTACCAAATGTGATCACCACAGATTCAAAAAGGGGCCTTTTTCCATTCATAAACAACTATTTAAAAGTCAGAAATGAACAGCTTGTTAATTTCATCACTGTTTTGGAGCAGAGGGGCATTTTGTTCTGAAGTGTTTCCACAGGTATAAAAAGTGTTTAATGCAACACATAGTGCATCCTCCCACATTAGCGCTACTTTACTGGGAGGCATTTATGTACCAAATTAAACGGGCTTGCAATTTAAAACAACCTTAATCCTTGCAGAGCCATCAGGCCGCCGTTCCAGAGGCACAACAGAATGAAATGCAGGGGAGTGTTTGAAAGCGGAGAGGGATTCGCCTTGTTGGTCCTAATGACCGAGCAGAGTGAAGGATGATTGATTCTGGCGGCTGAGGT
Organism: Eleginops maclovinus; assembly: GCF_036324505.1. NCBI lineage: Eukaryota > Metazoa > Chordata > Actinopteri > Perciformes > Eleginopidae > Eleginops > Eleginops maclovinus. Next base: position 16,827,743 of record NC_086354.1, read on the forward strand.
TCAGCGAGTGGCCGTTTAGCTTTTAGGGTGGGCAGAAATCAGCAAAGTAAGGGTGCTGCAAGGCCTCCTCTGCAGAGATCCTCTGGACAGGATTACATTTTAGCAGGTTCTGGATGAGATGGAAGGAAACATGAGTAAATAGATGGAAATGTACAATTTATGGCTGCATAAGCAACAACTTGAGGGTAGTTTCAGCTGAAGTTATTAAATAAATGCAAAGTTATATAGGTTAAAAAAGTCATATTTTGATTGACAGTTGTGATAATGTGTTATGATATTTAAACAGAGGCAGGCAAGTTCAAAGTACCTGGAGTAGATCCCGTCCTGTGCTACTGAGTTTGGGCACCACATTCACCAGCGAGGTGGTAGCCGGATACATGGGGTATGGCTGCGGGTAGACAGAAAGTTTCAATAACACATAGCAGATACTGCGGGCACTGTGGGTCTACATGGTATTAATAAGTTACCTTGTAATCGGGGAGTTTCGTCATTGTCTGCCACTGTTCTTCAGTTGGTGTACCCAACAACGTACTGAGTGGTTAAAGAAATACTTATTTTGCAACAGAGAGTTGTGTCCAACCTGCAGAGACGTACTGTTTGTAAATCATTCATCTCATAGTAGGTTAAAGAGTTCCATTTAGCAAAAAGGATATCTGAAGATTCTTTTCAACTGGTCGTCCACATCGTTTCCGGGGAATAAAGGCCTTCCAGCATTAGCCAGCTCTGAATAGGACGTGAAATCAAAAGGAAACATGAGAAATATTTTATATATGGTTTGGTTACATATACCTTTTATTCATAAAATGTTAAGCATGACAGAGCAAGCCATTTTTAACCAAAGCGCCCTAGACTTATATTGATGAGTTATGATTTTTGTGATTACGATTATCCTTCACTTAGTTACACAAACCCTTTTTTTTTTTTATCAACTGGGTTTATGGCAAGTGAATGATCAAATTTGACAAGCCACAAAAGATTACCATTGATTTGGAGCTGGTAAGTGATGAAAACTAATAAGACACTTTGCATTTAGCTTGCATGTTGCTAACTGTGTACCCTGCATGCGAGATAACAGAACAAAGTTAGTAAAACAAGAATAGATTTACATATATTTGATTGATGTCAACAATTAAAAACAAACCTGCAAATATGCATCCAGCAGACCACATGTCGATTGAGGTAGAATAAAGTTTAGCACCAAACAGCACATCGGGAGGCCGGTACCACAAGGTCACCACCTACATATAAATCACAGAGAAGGGAGTTAGCTCCAATTATCACAACTGGTGTTAACACAAGTGTTCAGGCATTCAATGGAAAGACCGTTCTCTGGGGGGGTGAGTTTGTACCGACACTGATTTCAGAACGAGTGGGATTTGTCACTAAGACTTCACCTGGTTCCGCTTAACTTTTTTCAACTTCTACAAACTGTTCTTTGTCAGGTGTAAATGTTTAAGAGACATGTTTCAAGGTCATATAACAATGTGGTGAAGTTCACTGACAGAACAGAGTAAAAAAGCAGAAAATTACAACTTTTCAGAAATGTGGAGCTGTTTCAGCTTGAAAGGTTCAATTAGTTAAATATGCTCATTTTCAGCATACTACGGGAACATGAATTACTTTTTGAGGGTGTTTAAAAGAGAAAAGATAACCTGCAAATCTTTGAAGTTTAAATAAAATTGTTCTACATTAATTATTATTACAATGTCCCATCTGGAGTCCTCACCGTTTGCATGTTTAAAAAAAGCGAAGCTCAAAGAACAATTAATTATGCATAATAAATTAGGCAGCTCTTTAAGTCTTTCTTAATCTCTGAAACATTTGACTTATTATGCTTACAAATTTAACAAAATACTTATCCAGACATAAGAAATTCAGTGACTGTATTCAATTCATGCTATCCATGTAGTGTTAAATAACTGTAGGACCATCCATCTCTTCTTGCTGAACCAGTGCTAAGAGTCTCAGGGTAATACATCGTCTGAAATGAAATGACCTTTTGAAATGACCTTACTTCAAAACTGCAATGCTTTAAACTCTGTTCCCCTCTAGGTTTTCTGTTTATTACATTTCCAGATCAGACGCAGTCACCCTGGGTCAAGTGCCCCCTCTTGAGATTGGTGTGCCGGGCCCTTAGGTCAGCCAACCAAATCCACTGAACCTGAGTCTGAAACCTTCCTGTCAAATCTCTGATAGCAACAAAAATCACAACACCATTTTAACCACAGGTTGCTGTGTGTTCGACTCTCTCCCATATCATTTATTAAAGGCTCAGACCTCAGAGAAACTGAGGCCAGTGACTGTTCACACGAATAACAGCAATTTAATCGGATAACAAAGGAAAATTGTGGAAGACGCCATGTTTCTGTATTGTTGGGGCAGTTTGATAGTTGGAGGTCACTGCTAGGCCATATTTTTATATTACTTTTTCACACAAAGGTATTGATTTGTATGTCATGTCGTCCAGTCCCACAAGCCTCAAAGCTTTCAATGTATTGATCAGACGCTGTCTATCATGTTTCACTGTGCTATAGAACATAAAGACGAACCTGAGGACTGAGAGATAATACATAAAGCTTTCTTGTCTCAATACCCAATTCAAAATACCACACAGCTACGTAGAGAGTCTAAGTAAGGTCAAATAAACTGATCAGTAAGAAGGACATTTGTGCATGTTACCTTGTCACAAGTAATACACGTTTTTGAAAAGCCTGAATTAAATAGAAAAATCTCCTCATGTCATTGGTTAGAACCCAATTCCAAAATCTCTCAATGGCAGGCCAAAGGTCCAGGATTCAGTCTGACTCCAATTTTTCCATAGGTCTATGTGATCACTTATTAGCACCTGCTGTGTTACAAAAGTAAAATGTACCTCTGCTGAGTAACACCTCACAGGAATGCCAAAGGCTCGAGCCAACCCAAAGTCAGCCAGCTTCAACTCCCCATTCTGTAAACAGAGACGCAAGTAACAATGATATTAATGACACAGACTAAAAAACTATTCGCAGTGCATCAGATTTAGCTTTACAATTCAGACATGCTGCTGTAACTCATTTCAAGTGTTCACGGTCAGCCTTGAGTCAAAGTCCAAACGCAGCTAAACACTCACTCTGTTTATGAGGAGATTCTGTGGCTTCAGATCTCGATGAAGAACGTTTCGACTGTGACAGAAGGCGAGGCCTTTCAACAGCTGGTACATGAATGACTGCATCAGAGAGAGAAAAAGACAAAGCAATGTTAAAGCAATTAATTACACGTTTCACAATATGATAATGATGATAATCTGAAGCCAAATATGACGCTATTATCTGTAAACCAAACTGTTATTATAGTATGCATTAAAGCAGCATGCTGTAAACCATCTTCTAGGACAGGACTATCCAGGATTTGTAGCTCTCACCTTCACAGTTTCAGGATCTAGATCCCCATTGCAGCTGTCAAAATACTTCTTCAAATCCTGCAGTTGATAAGAGACATACATTAGCCTTGGAAGGTACAGATAAAAACATATTCCGTTGTTTGGGATGGATATCTCACCTGGTCACAATATTCAAAAACCAAGGTTAACTTCTTGTCACTGTGCAACACATCATGTAGTCTGCAGAGGACAGAACAGATTTAAGTGGATGGTTGTTGAGATCAGAGTTAAATGCAAGCTGCTTAGCATGTTTACTTATCTGACCAACTGTGCATTATTTCCTGTCACTCACAAATAGCAACAGATTAAAAGGCAGACTAACCTGACAATGTTTTTGTGCTTAAGTTCCTTCAGCAGACAGATTTCCCTCAGAGCAGAACTTGGCACCCCCTGAAAGAAATGACACCCAGTGTGGTTAGTACTAGCCTGCTAACAGCTTGCTATCATATACTAAAATTAATATTATGTTATTCTGAAAACATACCTCGTCGTCATCGTCCAACCTGACCCTTTTCAAAGCCACGATTTCGTGGGTTTCTCTGTTTTTAGCCTTAAAAACTGTCCCATACGTACCTATAGAGCAGATAGCGATGAGTTAAAATCAGTCATCGTATTTATGAATGGCATTGCTAGCTTGGTACCTAATGTTAGCTCTTGTTAGTATCGTTAAAAAGCTGGCAGGCAAAAACTGTACGCACAGCTTAGTATATGGTTAGCAAGGGAGTTATTTACTGTAGGCACGCAGCTTAAAATCTAGAACCTAGAAAAGCATCTAAATCATTGCTAGGTTAGCAAACCAGGCTAGCTAATATTACTCTAGAAAAGGGGAATGAAAACTCACCCTCTCCGATTTTTTCAAGCTTCTCATATTTCTGCATGTTTGGCCAGTAAGCCAACCTCGAACAAGCTAGCGAACCAGTGGCTAATAAAAGCCCCAAATAGGGGTAAATAATGTTGTTATAGCTAGCGTTAGCTTAAAGCTACATGCAGTTGCTGCTCCTGGTCGGTCTACAGCTAGGCTTGTTTTGTTGGTCATCTAGAGGCCAAAAGATGAATCGCAGCTCTCTGAAAAAATAGACCAAACACCCCAAAACATTACTGGGTGCAGAAACATCTTAGGTGCGAGCAGCAATATTCCGTTTGTGTTTATTTGTATGGCACACTTTGTCTGTTTACTATTTGTTTGCAACTCATTTAATTCACACTTTAAACAATTGTGACAAACTACATAGTTATAGCTTAAATTAAACCCTTTTTTAACATTATTTTGTACAATTCTCTCTAAATGTATTGACTTTAAATAAAATAATAAAAAAACAACAACATATGTAAGCCTATATTATATATACCTTGAAGTCTGATCACAAATTCCTGTAGGCTGCAAGCTAATGTTCATAATTCAGTTTCATATATTAATCACCATCATCTCTTTTCTATTGTTTGGTATCGTGCATTGCCTACATATGTTCAGCTCCTTTTTTGAACTGTTACACAAATAATGTAATTTTACTGTTATACATATTTGTTTTATATGTATAAAACACGGAGCGTAAACTAGTTCACACCTCATTTCAATGGACCAAATTCTTAATTTCTTCAAATTGTCCCACATACTGTAGTATGCAAGATAAGTAACAGTGAGGGATGTTTATACGTGTAATATATGTTATATCTTGAACGTGTTTGCTGTGCTTTAATTGATTCTTTGTAACTTAATCTGAAACAGCAAACAGATTCTACTGGGAACTGTTAGGCTAATATGTGAGTCTAGGCCAACTTTGAATTATTAATCACAAATAGCCTCATTTGTCTGTTAAATAATGTAAACACTATTGTAAATGGGATACAAATCTTGGCTTTTCACTTTAGTTCAGCAAATGATACGAATAATCCAATTAATGAAAGGTGATTGCTTATATTAATTAGTGTCAGTGGGCAATGCTTTGTGTCAGCGCACATAATGTACAGACACACACAGGTGTGGATAAAATAATGCATCACATTAGACAGGAGCAACCTCTAGGCATCAGTTTAATTGTGACAATTTACTCAAAATATTTATTTAAGTCAGTAAGTAAAACCATATTAACAATGGCAGTTCCTAGCTTTAAAAGGGAGGTTACAATGTTGCCAAAAAAGCAGTTCCTCCCAGTTATCACATCTAATCAGAGCGGATGTTACCTGTCTGCTTGCTTTAGCTTTACCCTGGTGTGGAAATAAACTGTAGGATCACTAAAAGAAATGGCACTATCCACTCAGCATATATTTCTCCTGAATTGGGTTCAAACAATAGTTTCTTTAACCCTGTATGTGTGACAAAACATGCAATTGTTGTGTATAATGATCCATAAAAAATAACAGAAGTGCAGTATTCTAATTAAAACAATGTTTAATACTTTTTTCCCCTTCTAAACTATACTTGATCATTCAATACAGAGAAAAAACACTGATATCAAAATCCCATTTAAATTATACTGTACAGTAGTGTAGTTTGGTAATCATCACAGGCTCATTGAGTTGGTCCGCTTATACATTTACTGTACATACATTCATTTGAGAGTTTGTTTTTAAAGTACACATCTAACATCTGGTAGATATACAGTAGAGTACAGTACAGTATAGTACAGTACATGTTTTACATAATTCATCTGTTCAAGCATGCTTTACTATGAGTTTGATTTGAAAAAATAAATGAAATGACTCAGTTTAGATCTACAAGTGTGTTCACTTCTTCCCTTCAGCTCTTTGCCTGCGGATCAGATCGGAATAGAGTCCTCCTTTGCCCAGCAGTTCCAAGTGAGTCCCAGCCTTGAAAGACAAGAAAAAACTGTAAGTTACAATTCAAACTTATATCATACATTAAGTTCTTTGAGATGGAAGCAACAATGTTATACATTTACTTAGCTCAACTTAGAACCAAGTGAACTGTCTTCTGTTTCTCTTGAGGGAATGCAGTCCAATAAATAAGCCACTACTTTAATAGAATATAGGAGCCTATTCATTTATCTGTATAGTCTGCTTCCTCACCTCCACAATGCGGCCATTGCTCATGACACAGATGAGGTCCGCCCCTTGAATGGTGCTCAGCCTGTGGGCGATGATAAGCACAGTGCGCCCAGTTGTAGCCCTGTCCAGAGCCTCCTGCACCACCCGCTCTGACTCTGCATCCAGAGCGCTGGTGGCTTCATCCAGCACCAGGATGCAGGGGTTCTTGATCAAGGCGCGGGCAATGGCAACTCGCTGTTTCTGGCCACCAGATAGCGTTGCACCTCGCTCCCCTAGGTAAGAAAATATAGAGCTTAGTATTTAAATGGCAAACAAATGTTAGTATTTAGTGTGCCTACATGAAAGCACGTACCAACCACAGTGTTATAGCCGTCTGGGAAACCTGTAATGAAGCCGTGAGCATTGGCTTGCTTGGCTGCGTTAATGACCTCAGCATCTGTGGCTTCAGGCTTCCCAAAGCGGATGTTCTCCATGATAGATGATCCGAACAAAACTGGCTCCTGCAAAGATACAGGGTGGAAGATAATAGCGTTGCACAATATGGATTTTCAAGTCAACCAATAATTACATGCTTCTTATGGCCAAAACCAATAATTTCACATTTTTATTGTTTATGCACAGCTGAGGGAACCCTAAACCGTATAAAGATGTATTGAGCAAAGATGGATTAATCAATATTCCAAAGCTCTGAACTCACTAAATATAAACAACATTGCTATTGTTTACCCAAAAAACAGAACAGTTCTCACTTTCCAAATGTTCATTTATTTTTTCTAGTGAAGAACATCAAAAAACAAAACTGTTGTCTTCCTCCGAAACTGTGAGAACAGTCCATCCCAGGTGATGGCATGTTTGTGTCTACAGTCAGATTGCTGTGCTTGCTTTTCTTCTCCTCTGTGTACATTGGCAGATTGCAAATAAGTCTGAAGGTGCATACAACCATGCACGCTTTCAGAGTGTGTAGATGCTGCTTGTTAATTCAATGAAAGCACTCTTTTTTTAAATGATTATCATCGTTTAATAATTTCTTGGCTATACTTCCATTATTGGACTAATTCATATCAAATTGAAATGGCCCATTATTGGCCAATGATATATCCTGTATCGCTTTAAGATAGAGCGATAACTGGTCTGCAACAAATATGTAATGTATACTAATCATTTTATTAAACTGAATTAATAACAAAAAGCATGCAATATTGATGAACAATCTTTACCTGATTGATAAATCCAATGACTTTTCCCCTGAGCCAGGTCAGATCAAGTGTTCGGATGTCAAGACCGTCCACCATGACTACACCGCTGATGGGGTCATAGAAACGCTCCAGCAAAGACGCCACAGTGGACTTTCCTAAAATCAAGTATTTGATTAATAATTATAAAATACATTTCAGACTATCACTATCATTAAATAGGATTTTACCTCCTCCAGATTCTCCAACAATGGCAACAGTTTTACAAGGTGGCAGCGTTAAGTTGAACTTTGACAGGATCTGATGGCCAGGTCTCGTTGGATAGCTATAAATATACAAAGAAAAGCAAAGAAAAGATAGTATCAGCTGATATTTATGTGAGGTTATTATCTTGAATTGTCTGGAAATCTACTTAAATTCAGATGAGTTTCCAACCTGAATGAGATGTTAATGAAATCCACTCTTCCTGTCAGAGAATGGTACGGGATGCGTCCTCCTCCAGACATAGGGATGGTGGGCACCAGAGACAGGTATTCAAAGACTCGGGCCCCAGAGCTTAATCCTCTCACCATCTGTTGCAAAAGTTTAAGATTGACTGCTTAGTTTATCACTGGTTTTGGTTTATCAGATGTTGCATACATAATATAGTGATACATTTTCAGGTAACGCATGTTCTATACTTGCAAATTAATTTTACTCACCTGTCCAAAAAGGATAGAGATACCAGCCAACGACCTGAGTACAAAAAAGAGTATACAGTGGTCTAACATCAGCTACATTTGAACTGATACTTTTAGTTTCAAAAGAAAGATTGGAGAATAAGAGCAACCATTGTAGATAAAGATGTATTTTTACCTCTGAACAGTCTGTGAGGCAACCAGGAAAGACATGAGGTCTCCAGGGGACATTTCATTGCTAGAAATTAAAGTCCCTCCAGCAAAAATAGTTCCCAGGACAATGCCTGCAATAACGGCACACAACACATCAGCATCACTGTAATGGATCTGCTCAACAATGTCTTTATCATTTAACATAGTAAAATATACACTCACAGTTAAGGGCAACGTTTGACAGTCCTTGGAAAACTGCAATTCCAGAACCAAGATCTTCATTCATTTCACATGACTTGTCGACTTCATATGCATATTGCCTGGGGAATAATGACACAGACATATTATTTCTAACATCCAGCATATCGTGTCTCTAAAACTAATATAGCTTTTGATATACTTATGTATATCAACTAAACTCTCACTTACTGGAGCTCCCGCTCCTCCATCGCAAAAGCTTTCACTGTCCGCACATTGCCGAGTGCCTCATCTGCCACTCCTGTTGCTTTTGCCACCTTAAATCAAACACAAAGTTAGAAGAAACAGTTACTCTCAAGATATTGTATCATACGCAAAATAATATAAATATAATGTCTAGATGTTCTGTTCTGTACATATCTAGACTGTTTTAATTGTTGCTGTTCTAATATTTCAGCCTCTTGTGACTTGGCAATGAAACTCAACCGTATACAAGACATTGTTCAGTCCAAACAAAGACTCTAGGCAAAATGATAATACTACATTCGGAATCACCTGTTCTTGAGCCAAACGGGACAGTTTGCGGAGGAATGAGCCGAAGATAGCCCCTGCTCCCACCAGACAGGGGAGGACAACCACTGTCAGACCTGTGAGTTTGGGGGAGATGATATAGAGAGAGACAAAGCATCCGACTGTCTGTGTAATGCTCCGAAGGCCCTGCAATTATGCAAAAATAATTTAGAAGCCTAAAATGTATAGAATGTATATTATTCTACAATATAAAATATAGTATTTTATACCTGAGAAATGACCAACTTGAAGGAGGACTTGAACTCCTGAATGTCAGCAGTCAGACGGTTCACCAGCTGCCCGGTTTTATTGGCGTCAAAGAAAGCGACATCTTGTCTGAGAACAAATAAAAGAACACAGGCAAAATTACAGGGCTTCTCCGGATATAAGATTCATAGAGGGCTATTAGCAAATGACAGCATCCTGTCAGGGGACCATTGAGTGTTTTGTATGCATGTATTATTTTGCTAGGAGTATACCTCAATAAGGATGCAAAAAGTGTCTTCCTCATGTCTGCTGCCACTCTCTCCCCTACTCTTGAAAGCAGGACGATGTAGCCACTTGTCAGCAGGCCCTGCACAAATGAGGTAATTAAGGACCAGGGCAAAAGTGTATTTACCAAAAAAACAAATGTGACATTTATACGTTTTCATGCACATTTTCTTCACAGTGAAGAGTTGAACGGATCATGGGTAGGGCAGCAAGCATCTACAAAAATTAACTGACAACAACAACACACAACGTACTGGCATAGTAAGTTGTGCAGCTGTACTTACTTGGATACCATACAGTACGAGTAATTTCAGTGCAGGGCCTCTTATTTCTTGGACATAATTCCCAGTCTGTTCTCTCAGGTAACGTGCCACAACGTTCACCAAATCCCCAAGCAACAGAGGGATTTGAATATTCAAGATAGCTGCAGCAAAAGCAAGCTGAAAAGAAAAATACAAAACTTTAGGTTATCAGTGTAAATGAAAGATCATATGTAAAGTTTTTGTCACGTCATATTTTATTTCAAAAGCATGGAGATTGCATTTAAAATAAGTTATTCGAGCTTACCACAACAGCACCCATGAGAGCAAATAGCTGAGGTTTGACAAACTCCCAAAAGATATGCCATTTGAACTCTGGTGCAGGAGTTTTGGATGTAACTTCAAGAGGAGTGTTGTTATTCACATCTGCCTCGCAGTGAGCTACATGGCAGAACAGCCGTGCAGAGACAGTGAGTACTGCTGGTCCTAGGATGAACTTCAGGGCCACTCCAGGGGGTTTGGACGTTCGGGTGCTGGACTGGCGGATAGCTCTCTGTGTGAGGCCCCAAATACGAGTGACAGCATTTCCAGGCTGCTGTGAGGAGCTGCAGGCTGGGGATCGTGGAGATGTGTACCATCTGGATGAGAAAAAAAGATTATTAATACAATTTGCGATTCAATAACGTACACAAAGTAGTTTAAGGCTAATGTTATAAAGGCTATGTACTGTATTTTAAGGCTATACCAATTACAAAAAAACGGAATTATGATTGCAACTTGCAATAGACATTTCTTAATCACAAACCCTATGAGTAATCATTATTTCACTGTTTTTCTATCATTTGAAACGTTAATTCCAACTTTTGAGAAGCTTCTTTGTCATTTCTCTTTTGAAAAACACTGATTAATTTAAATGTTTTATTTGCTGCCCAAATATTTACAGAAGGCAATCCCAATTCTATATTCCATGTCTGTTTTTAGAGGTTAAAAGACAAATTATAACTCATACATTGAACTTGTGGTTGATTCATGTACTGTGTTTGACAAGAAATAATACAATCATACATCCCACTGAAGCTTTCTATAAATAAATGAACACTTGGGTAAACTTGCTGAATGCATATCCAAATCAAAGTATGCCAAGCTCTTAAAGCAGCTACAGGTCAGCTGTCAGCTACACTAGTAACGTTACCGGTCCGATTACCCTACCGTGAAACTTTCCATAGATCTGCTGCTTTATTGCATCGCGGGTGTAACGACAATGACCGCACCGGACCAGAGATGCGAGCTCTACAGCAGAGTATGTGAAACATGTTTAATGCTTATTTCTGTGATAACTAGCGCACACATTTAAAATGATCTTTAAGCTCTACTGTAATCCACAGGCACCATGCAGGCTGCCATGTTGACACTGACCCAGAGTGCATTTCTGCAGCAACCGCTGACTTCATTTTATGTGAATATTGCGAAATGGCGAAAATGTGCTTGTTGATTTCACATCAAGCAACAAAGTATAAGCTTTAAAGCGAGTTATGCAACATTTGTTTACCGAGACGCCACAAAATATCAGACTTTATAAGGGAAAACACGAAAAAACTACAACTTGTATCCGGAAATGACGCCCAGAGAAACGGAAGGTGACGTCAATAGCGTTTTGTTGACATTTGTTTTGTGAGAGACAAAAACAGTGGACACACACTGGATGGTGTATTATTGGAAACCAGCGAACGAAACTCGCGACTGACTGAAGAGCACCGTGTTGTGATTTGAACACAGTGTATGAAACGAGCTCTGGTGAAGAGTGGACTGACATCAAAGAAGATTTCAACATCAGCAGTTAGGAGTCGGGAACAAAACAAACCGAAGGACTGCATGAGGGGCTGAATCATTCACAAGCTAACCAGACAGCAGACAGTGGAGTTAGGTTGTTATCTTAAAATGACCATAACTAACAGTTATATCTGCTGAATATTCGTTTTCGAAAGTCTTAACTACCACTCAGTATTTCTCGCGTTACCATGGTCGTTTAGTTACACAAGCGTTGTCCGCCGGACTAGCAAGTTAGCAAGCTAGAGTGGTTAGCTGTAGCTAACGTTGCCCTTACTTGAACTGCTCCAGCTGCTAGCAACATAATGTAGCTGAGGTTACAAGACTGCATTCGTTTCATACCGTGTTTACTATAAGTAGCTTGTGAGTTTGCGGTAAGCTCAAGAATGTGAAGAACAATGGCCAACTTTGAAGCTTACCAGGAATATCAGAGAATTGAAGACTTTGAGGAGGACTCGCCACCAGGGGAGGAACAGGATTTACTTGTGCATGTGCCCGAAGGCCTAAAAGGTAAACATGTTGTTACAACTAAAACATTACTTGTATATAAAGAAATGACTAACTGCTTATATTCAGATTAATTGTATTGTTTACTGTTGGATCCCCATTAGCTGTGCCCTTAAGCACCACTAACGGAACTCGTCCTGAGATTCACATTCAAATACAAAACAAGAGGTGGAAGAAGTGCTCAGATCTTGTTCTTAAGTAAAAGTAGAAGTACCAGATTGTAGGAGTACTCTGTTACAAGTAAATGTCCTGCACTCGAAATGTTACTCGTATTTGACTTTACTTTGTATGCTGCAGGGTAGCTTGTTAATATTACTCCAGGTGTAACCAAAGCTTTATTTAAGTGTTGATTATATTTTCTCATCATTAATAGAGTTAAAGTACGGGATTTCCCTCTGACTTGTGATGGAGTAAAAGTACTGAGTATCAAAACAAGTACTTGACACCACTGTACAAAACACATTACAGTCTACATAAATCAACACATTTAAAAACACGCTTTGAACAGTGTAGGCAACACACAGGACAAGCATAAGAGATATTAGATAATAACATTAATATCTGTAAAACCTTACACATGGTTCCTAGCAATAACGTAGCATCCTACACATGAAGTCCCAAGCTGTGAGCTTATTTGCTTCTTTCACACTTTCGTTTGTGTGTATTTAGTCAAGAAGAAGGAATGTTTCATTGTCCTATAATATATTACTGTGCATCTTAGAAAATTAGCCTTATGTTGCCTGTCTGCGAGGAAATGTATTTAATTTTAAATAGTGATATTCTTGTACTGAATAAGTATATTTAAAAAAAGAAATGCAAATTGTAGCTGAAACTGCTAATGCTTTCATTTGTGTTACAGACTCATGGCACCATATCAAGAACCTGGATAACTTCTTCAAAAGGATATCCTTTTAAATGACAGTTCTGTTTAATAGCAGGTCTTCCAAAGTGTACTGTCATTGCATATGTCACTGACATTGCATCATGCTGACACATAAACCACTGATGCTTTTTGTTGCTTGATGTTTACTTCTTGACTGGGGTATATATGTTCCCAGGCTCCCCAGCTTAATATCCTCCTGATATGACACATTTATCAAACCTACGCCTGGAAATTGGCGTCCAAGCTGCTTTCTTTTATGTTTTAGGCTAATGTTACTTCACAGTTTTTCTTAACTTTCCCGTCCACATCTATCATTTTCATCAGAAGAATGGCTTCGCTTGTATGATGCTGTCAGAGTTCTTTGAACTTGTGTAAGTATCAAGTAGTACACAACGCTGAGAGTTCATAATGAGATACAGTGTTTACAATTATGAGCATTACTTTGGGTTTGCAGTTTAATAAGAAACCTGTAGTCAGTTAGACATAGTCCCTGTTTTTGTCACTGGTAATAATTCATGTTATGCCTCAGGCTTCATAACGAACAACTTCAACCGGATGATTTCAACAGCAGCTGTACTTAGAAGCTCATGTGAAATACTTTCTTCACACCAAACACTATCATCTTATTACATGTTGGTGATTGCTTTATTCACCATTAACTTATGACTTTAACTCAACATTAATGTTATTTAAACTAATTGGGTCTGTAGCTGAGGTCACAAAAGTGCAATAATAAATATACAGGGTTAATTTTAAGTTTGTGAAAATCTTTCTTCATAACAACAAACTAATCAAAGCTAAGCCTGTAAACATATTAAATAACGGAACTGCAAGTAATCTGTCTTATCTGCACTTCTGCATTTATTACTTCTCAGTATTTACAGACTGCATGATAGTTAGAAATGAAATATAGTCACTTATCTCATCTTAATGGCTAATGAAATGAATCTCTTTTGCCAAGTATATTACTTTTGGGTTGCTTGTTTGTTTGTTCCACTGTCATTAGGTATGATTCCTAATCTTTTCATTTCATTTCTTCCTCACAGTCAGTTTTTGTTTGTTGTCACATTCACGACGTTCCTTGTCAACTGCGTGGAGTATGATGTACTGTTTGCCAACCGAGCGGTCAACCACACCGGGCAGGGCCAGAACCCCTTGGACAGGAACAAGGTCACTCTTCCTGACGCCATCCTGCCCAGTCAGCAGTGCACTGAGAGGTAATCATGTTTAATACTGTGTTTTGTGGCGCTTTAGAATGTGTAAAAAGAGTATTTTTTTCTATAGTTAAGAAAATTAGTTAAAAGTCTAAGTGAATTACCTAAACGAAATAAGCAGTCACATAAAAGGATGTGACTGTTCTCTCATTCCAGCCAGTTTGATTAGCTGCTTTGTTCTCGAGCATACATGGGCTTGGAGCCCTTTTAGAGACAGGCCTTTAGAGGGATTACATTTGTCTGGCTTAATTCAGTAAGGATCAGACTTTCAGCCTTCCATTTTTTATCGGATTGTGTCAGATGTGGCTTCCCACTGCAAGATACAGTTGCATCCGTAAGACAGGAGCCTTTTAAGCCGTTCCCCTTTGGTTTATTGTTTTAGAGAATCCAGAGAACTTTCTATTTTTTTTATTTAGTGATTTACGGAAAAGCCTCCTGAGTTTTCTAGTAAATGTAGAGACACTCTAAGCAATGATTGTGTTTCTACTACTACTGTTATAAGTTGACTTGAGTTTCTATGGTTTTTGTCTTACTGTTACCTCAAAAAAGTAATCTATCAAAATATTATTCCTAACAAAATGTATTTTGTATTGTGTGTTAAGCTTCTGAAGACATGTGAAAACACATTGAAGTTATTCATTCATGTTAAAAAAAGGTGTTAATGCTGTGGTAATAGCAGATAGCATTAAATCTTAGGTTGTTGTTTTTAAACGGTCTATAAAAAGCATCAAGTTTGAACAGATTCGATTTGATATCTGATTTGAAGTGACATCTCTTTCTATGAAATGTTTTTCTCTCTAAGTATTTTGTTTATTTGAACCTGGGATTGCTAGCTCCTGCAACTGACAGTTACGTGGAGGAAGGTATTTGTGTACTGTGTTTAGACTTTAGGAACAGGACAATGTAATGGATAGCTTTGGTGAGGTAAATCTGTCCTGCCGGGATACTGACAACTCGCCCGGGCCAACAAGCTGACTACCACATGACACCTCACTAGACCTCCCCCAACTCCAACCCCAATCCCATGTTTTCATATTCTTTCCAAGCTGTAGCCTTCCATCTGTTTTTTTTCTCAAGCTTGTCTAATAGGCCTCTCATTAATTTGTTCCTGATTCTGACTGTGGCTGTATAATTATTTGTCTCCAAGTCAGTGACGTACAGCACCCTGGAGATCTGTTATGGGAACAGTGTGTTCCACAGTTAGGAACCTATCTGTCCTCCTCTTAACTTCTCTAATGTCCTATTCAAAGCCAGATCCTATTAACAACATATTTTTTTCACATTTGTTTATTATACGTAAAAGTGACCTAATATAAAATGATATAGACAAGGTTTAAAAGTGCATCAACAACCGCAGTATATTGGCTAATATGGGTTTATACGTTTTTGCCAAGTGTGTTCTGTGTTTTGACTTGAAATACTTTGGAAGGCTTCTTTGTTTTGGACACAGGCTGCCTTTCCACAGCCTGCAAACAATGGTGGCAGTTTGATACATATCATAGCCTAAACTTGAGCAGCAGGTCTAATTTATTTGCATCTGTTCATCATATCATAAGTTAAATACTGCATAAAGAATCAATTTACCTTGTCATATGAGAAGAGGACGTCATGTGTTTTTTTCCTGAGTTCTCAGTAAATGTTTTTTTCTGAATCCCAGATTTCAAATTAGCCCCCCTGTAACTGTTCTCAGGATATTTTTAGGCTTTTTTCCACCTGCTATCTTTCCATCCCTTCTAAATATTGTGCAAGCATTATGGGTCTTTCTGTCCTGACATTTTCAAATACAGCTGTAACTAATGTTTAACCCATTTCTGAATGACATCCATTTCTTTAACAGATCAATAAAGCCAGCCATGTCTGAAAGGATCTTTCTTTTTGTTATCCAGGATTCAAGAGAACAGTTGGCTTATATTCCTTCTCATCATGGCAGCCATCTTCTGGCTCTATCGACTTGTTAAAGTATTTTGCAATGTTATGAGCTACTGGGAGATCAGGCAGTTCTACATCAAAGCCCTGAAGATCAGAATGGTTAGTGCTACATGTGAACACCTTATCAAATGTCTCTATGTTGACAATAATAAAACCATGAAGATAATGATATCCCAAACACTAAACCGGATTGTCTGTAGTATTAGTCAAATTACTTTATGCTCCTTCCTCTCACAGGACGAACTATGCAACTTCACATGGCAGGAAGTGCAGGACCGTCTCATCAGCCTGCAGAGAGAGCAGCAGATGTGCATACACAAGAAGGAGCTGACAGAACTCGACATCTATCACCGCATCCTGAGGTTCAAGAACTACATGGTGGCAATGATAAACAAATCTCTGCTGCCAGTACAGCTGCAGCTCCCTCTGCTGGGCAATGTGGTGTTCCTCACCCAGGGACTCAAGTACAACTTTGAGCTCATCCTCTTCTGGGGCCCTGGCTCTCTGTTCCAGAATAAGTGGAACCTGCATCCCAAGTACAAGCGCAACGGAAACCGCCTGGAGCTGGCGCAGCAGCTCAGCAGAGTCATCCTGCTCATGGGTTTGGCCAATCTGCTGCTGTGTCCATTCATCCTGGTGTGGCAGGTGCTGTACGCTTTCTTCAGCTACACCGAAGTGATCCGCAGAGAGCCGGGGAGCCTGGGTGCGCGCCGCTGGTCCCTGTACGGTCACTTATACCTGCGACACTTCAATGAGCTGGACCACGAGCTGCATGGACGTTTAGGCCGCGGCTACAAGCCCACGTCCAAGTACATGAACTCCTTTACGTCGCCGGTGCTGACCGTGCTCGCTAAGAACTTGGCCTTCTTCTCAGGCTCAATTTTAGCTGTGCTCATTGCACTGACGGTCTATGATGAAGATGTCCTGACCGTGCAGCACATTCTCACCGCCATCACAGTGTTGGGAGTCGTCGTCACCATCGCCAGGTGAGCTTTCAGAGACAGGTTTTATTACCTAGAGCCATCCCAGGATTGTTAATAGGTGTTACAATTAAAGCAGCTACCTTTATTGCATTAATATTAAACTTGCTGTTTATCAGGGCTGACTTAATTTTAAATCGACCAAAATTTAGGAGCAAAATCTGGGAAAATATGTCTCAAAATAGCTTTTGAAATTAAGTGTTGTTGTGCTTCAGTGTTCAGGCCTGCACATTATATTCTACAGACTTTATTTGGTAGAGATCCTGTTAATGAACATCGCCTCAAGTAATGTAAATGTTATCACAAATGTGTAATCAGTTAAAAATATTGCAATTAGATATTTTAACTTCATTATTTAGCCCGACTGTTTATATTATATTCTACACACAACTATATACTTTGATAGATTATCATTTTGGTTATTCAGTTATGAGTAATCAATTCCTTTGAGTTGTATTTTAGCGGTGTTCAGAAGCTTCTGTCCAGTTATTGTGTGAAGTTATAGTGAACTGTAAGCTCCCTTCATCCTTCACTCACTCGTGAATATGGGCAAGCTTTAAGTGATTTGATTCCCCTCCAAATCAGTCACATTTTTTCAGCCTCAAATCAATCTACACGGTACAAAACGATTCAATTTCAGAGTTAATAATGAACATATTTTGTCCATACCCTGCTCCAGGTCCTTCATCCCAGATGAGCATATGGTGTGGTGTCCAGAACAGCTGCTGCAGTGCATGTTGGCACACATTCACTACATGCCGGACCACTGGAGGGGACATGCTAACAAGAGCGAGACCCGTGACGAGGTGGCGCAGCTGTTCCAGTACAAAGCGGTGAGGAAGGGAGGAACTGAGTGGATGGGAACACATTTGCAACATTTTAAATCAGCGTTATGGAAGATGGATGATCTCAGTTTGTATTGAGGACATTTTTGATATGAAGCACCTGGTCAATAATGATACTGTCTATTAGGAGTAACACTGGATTTATTGATGGGTTCCTGGGAAGTTTTGACATTGATCTGATTATGTAAAGGATTTGTACATATTTAGAATGTGACTGATTTTTCTGATTCAATCAGGTGTTCATCTTGGAGGAGTTGCTCAGTCCCATTATCACACCCTTCATTCTCATCTTCCACCTGAGGAAAAAATCTCTAGAGATCATCGACTTCTTCAGGAACTTCACCGTGGAGGTCGTTGGGGTCGGAGACATCTGCTCCTTTGCGCAGATGGACATCAGACGCCATGGAAACCCAACGGTAAGATTTGTTTCTTCACTTTTATCAAACTGGGGGTGTATGACCCTCCAAAACTAATTTCAAACTTCATTTAATGTTGGTGATTAATCTACATTTCTGAATGTTTTTGCAGTGGATGTCAGAGGGCCAGACGGAGGCCTCCATATACCAACAAGCGGAAAATGGCAAGACAGAGTTGTCTCTTATGCATTTCACCATCAAGAATCCACGCTGGCAGCCGCCTCAGGAGAGCTCGGTGTTTATCAGCCACCTGAAGGAGAAGGTGCACCACGATGCACAGGGCGGCCCCTCCACCCAGCTGCTGCTCTCCGAGGCTCCTCTCTGCACCTCACTGCAGTCCAACGAATCGGACGCTGCGGTAGGAACCCTCAGATATTATTCACACTAACCTAAATGTTACAATAAATATTAATTGCCTCAGAGTAATTTAAAAGTAGAATTTTCTACATTAAGTAATGATCCATACAGGTATTCTCCTTAAAAACCTTTAAATGTCAATGCTTACCTTCTCTATTGCGATGTACTCTTGTTTACTTAGGGACTCTGTATTGACATGTGTGGTTTTTTCCAGCATGATAATCTGCTGGCCAGTGTCTTGGCTCACCCTGTCCTAACTGCGTCCGGACTACAAGGGCGAGACCACCGCTTCATTCCACCGAGCACCGCTGCTTCTGCCGCTGCCAGTGTCCTGGCCTCTTTGTCAACCTCCCAGCTCCAACACACCAGCCGCAGCCGCACGCACGGCCTCATGAACTCATCCGTCCAACCCGAGACCATGTACCGCAGCGATCGCACCATCATTGACAGGTGATCATCACACGTTCACATTACGTTGCATTATCACTCGCTGTAGCTATAATAGTGTTTGGAGCAATCAATGCAAATGCTTTAATTAATATGTTTTTTTCCCAGTATATCTAACAGTGACATCCGGAGCAACACTCTGAACTCAGAGTTTGCCTCAGCTGAGATGAGTCTCCATGCCATCTACATGCATGAGGTAATTTCCTGCCTCCTACAGCTGACCTTTCCTCTGTTGTGTGCCTGGAGTGTAAAGTGATACTCAGCTTGAATTTATGTAGCTTACAAAGAACCAAACATTGACCAGTTTTATAGAAGAAAAATGGCATTTCCCAAGCCTACAGGTGCCATCTGTTTGGTATTTAAAATATTGATCTCAGCTAGAGAAACATTTTTCAGTATCCTTTGTAAACCAGCATTCTCTGCTGCTCATTGACTCCTGCCTCTGTCTCCAGCTCCACCAGCAGACTTCCCACCCACAGAGAGCTTCAGGGCAGTGGCTGAACCCCGTGCCAATGAGAGATCTGCACACAAGCAGTGGTAAATTAAAAATGTTGTTTTTAAAAGAACTTGCAACCTGCACAATACTGTAAATAGCACTATAGCTCTTCTAAGTTTGAGATGGGATTTTAAACCAACATTTTTTGCAATATTAGCATTGATATGAATGACTATGTAATGGGAAAGAGATTGCTTGTAGTGCTCAAATCCCGGTCATGACCTGAATCTGCAGCACTTCATTACACACTCCAAACAGAGTATCAACTACAGAGGCTTAATTGACTTCAGAATCAATTACATTAGACTTTTAGAAGCAATTATCTTTGCTTTTAGATTGGTAAAACTTATGTTACGCTTCATTGTAATGCGGTACAGAGACAAACCTGCACTCATCTTGACATGATACTCAGTTAGTTAGTTAGGTCAAAAATGTAATTAAAACAAGTTGAGTTTAGGCATGATGTACGCAATTTGTAGAAAATTGGCTTAAAAACATCCCTTTTTAATGATTAATGGTGCATAATATATTATATTTTTGGTTGACCCACAGGCATAAGCTGTTGCAGGTGAAGGCCTTTTGAAAGCTCTAACATGTAAACACACAAGCTAGTATTGGTTAAACAACACAAGCATAGTTATTTCTGACCTGTTCATCCGAATTGTGGGGCAATGGTGTATTTTTCACCCAGTTGGGGAAATGTTTTTCAGTTTATTCTGACACCACATGAAGTGCTCCATTTTGAAATTTAGAAGAAAGTCAAACATATTTTTTGTATCCATCCCGAAGTTACCGTCTGCTCCAAAATGTAATGTTTTCTTCTATGGCCCAAGCTACACGGGCCAGTAGCTTTTTAAATAATCTTGGGGAAACACTGATCCTAAAATCACGAGGGTCTTACTTTAAATGTTGTAATCCGTTCCCTTGTATAAACTGGACTATGCTTTAGAACGACTCTGACTTCTTATTAACGCTGGTTTCAGGTTTCCAGGCACAAAGCGGCCTCGGTTCCAGCCTCTCTATGCCCACCACTGTCCACCTTGGAGGCTGGCAGGAGGAGGAAGAAGAGAATGCAGATGATCAGGAGATTAACAGTGGATCTACTCCAAAACAGGGCACTGGGAGTAGTTGTTGAGTGCCTTATGTCATAAGGTATATGTTCTCTTTAAACTCTGTAAAATGACACAAGTCTACGATCTATGCTTTGTGGTTCTTTACCCTGTGTGTTAGTCGAACCTTGACAACAATGGCCTTTTATCCTTCAAGGGATACATGGCCGTGATAATTTCTCCTCTTTATTGTTTTTATAGCGTTTACAGTTTTACTTTCTTCTATGAACATTGTGGCCTTAGATGATCTTCATGGAGAGTTTAGCATGGACCTTTAAAACATAATTCAGTGTTTGTTGTAGGAGGAGATCATTGAATAACCACTGTCTCTGCACCGCCACGCCTCATCCTGTCACATCAGGCAGACTATGGCATCAGGGAAACCATATGTCTTCCGTCCGGTCCGATCCATCTCGATTTTTGTCATAAACTTGTACAGACAAACTATGTAAAATGACAGAGAGACGATATGGTGTATTCATAGGATCACTGTGTGTAAAAAAGAAGAAGCGCAAAATGCTCATCTCGACTTCTGATGAGCCTTAAATGATTTGTGCATCACAAAGATTAACAGCGCCAGTCTATTTGAATTCTCACAGAGTGATGTTCTGTGTTACCAAGACTGCAAAATGTATCATAGCTGCCTGAACAATATTGATCACCTGAAAGAGAATTCAATTCTTCATGTTGTGCTGTTTGACCCTGGTGATTTGTAAATACACGTTGTTGCTGACTCATCCTTTAAAAGACCACATGTTTACTACCAGAGCTAATCCTCGAAACATTTACCAAGTATTGATTGATCAAGATAGTCACCATGTGTATCTGACACATGCTTTGATGCTGCTGTCTGTGTCCTAAATACAGATTTTAAACAGTATTAATATTTCTACAGCTGTTGCATCTGGAGACTATTAATTAAAAACAGGACTGAAATTAAAGGTCTAAAATACACCTGCCATCAAAATCCCAATGCAAATATAGGATGTGTATTTAAGCTGGACACAATGTCAGCTTTATGCCTTACCACCCATACAAAAAAATTGTTTCCATATTACCTCAGTGGTGGTGAAGAAAAGATAATACCCTGATCAATACCTCTGCAGTGAAATTACTGTTGTGTAAATATGAATACAGTACATATTGGGTTCTTTGCAGTGTGCATCTAATAACTGCATTTTGATTTTGATGGTGGGCATACATGGATTTTCTCTTCCTTTATCTGGCCCAGCAGAAGTCATTGGTGATGGCACCAGAAATTGAACAAAACAGGGTGGTATTGCTTGAACCAATCGTTGTTGTGCACATAAGCATTCTGTCTGCGTCACAGAAAAATGGAACATCAAAAGGGCTGATTTTTAGATTGTTGCTTCTGCAGATTTAGGTTTGAAGATTTTAGGGCAGCTGCTCTCTGTGTTGGTTTTATTCTTTCAAAATAAGAGCATGAGGAGGAAAAAGGCTTTCCACAGTCTGCATCATCTGTTAGCTTTAGCTTTATTTATTACCTGTTACCCTCCCGGATATTTAATTCATATTTGTCTATTATTTATTTGTACAAGGATTATTTCGATTTTTTTTTGTGAAATCATTTTCTTTCACTTAACCTTTTTAATTAAATAAATGGCATGTTCCCCCCCACTAAAAGTAGTTAAAAAAATGTCAAAATGCAAATATAACATGGCCATCTGCATGATTATGAATGTGATTTACACCTACACTTAACTGGGACTAAATCTGGTTGTTGATGCAGTGCCCCAAATTATATTTTTACCCGTTTTTAATTCCATTTTTTTTATAGATCAAAGTAACATAGATGTCATCCTGCACAACTGCAAGAGGGAATGTGTCTAAGCTCTCTCGCGTGTTTAGAAACTATTACACTTTCTCTGTGAGCGTGTCTGTGGAAGGAATGCGTTTTTGACACGTTCGTAATTATGCTAACATGAACTTTGCACTGACAGAAAATAAACATTTGTTTTTAAATGTGTGCGTGTATATATATATACAGTCCTTGCATCAGTTACCTCCTGGAAAGGGCAGGTCTCAAAAGGGACACTGAGTCAGTCTCCATCCAGAATGACCTCTTCTGGTTGTTTGTATATAAACAACACTTCACCGCTTGTCGTATTGTCACAGTCCACAGCGAAATCACCTGGAAACACTGTGGCCAATCACATAAGGTCGTTCTTACCTCTGGTCAGTAAAGGTCCGCCCTGTATGGGACGATGTGTGTCTCTGTCACGTTGAATATACTCACATGGCTCATTTTCCATTGTGCAGTGCGTTGATGTTGTAGAGACACTGGAGCTGGGCTTTGTGCACAGAGTTGATGTCTTTTGACGGTCTCCACATTTACACCTCACTGTTATGTCATTTTGTTTTAAGGAGTGCCTTAGTATTAAGGATTCATATTTGCGCTTTATAGGAGCCATTTCATGTAAGCTATTGGATTTTCACAGATTTAGCAGCACATACTATGTACAGTTTTATTTGGTCTTTTTGGCAAGTCATTGTGTATAGCATCACGTATGTTGTGAAGTTGTGGATGTAAGATGAGTTGTAAACTGATCCTGAGGTCTTGTGTCAGTCCGTTGTATCCAACAGCACACTTCTTCTTATCATGGTGTCTGAACTTGCACTGTCCTCAATATCCTAAAGAAGCAGGAAGTGTGCCTTGTAACTGTTGTCATCACGGTCAACCTCCTCATCTTACCCTGGTTTATAAAAAAAAAAAAACACCAGTCGAACAACCACAGTGACTGGAACAAGGTGCTAAGTTTTCATCCTGAAATGTTGAATATGTTTTAAGACTTAGTTACGTTTTTTTCTTTCTTTTTTAATGTAGGTTTGTTTGTTTGTTTTGTTCTGTAAATTAAGAAACACTAGCTGAAAAATAAAACATGCCAAAAGAACTTGTTTTCTGCACAGCTTTACAATACATGTGCTGGTTTTTTTTGAGTGAGTAGAGAGGCAAATAAATCTTATTTTGAGTGTATTTAATCATATCATGTGTGGTGGATTATGCCATGTTTATTTGAAATAAAAAATATATTTAAATGATCATGTCATTCTATTTATATTGCTGTTGTTAGTGTGCCTAGTCGGCTTTTGAGATTACAATGTGGGAGCTTTTCTCCTTAAATCTTAGACATTTCTGACACCAATATATTTGCCTGTTTAAATGAATAAGTAGAGCCTGATAAGTTTGAGATGTCCTTATGTGGTCACTGATCAGCGATAAAGACCGACATCCAACATCGCAAAAGTGACCAAAAAAACATAATGATACTTGCTTTGTGAAAGATTTGAAACTGTCTACTTTGGTTGACTCTTAGAGGTGGTATCACACTGTGGTAGACAGCAATGCAAAGTGCTTTAAATGTGGACAAAGTAACAATACAGTCGCAAAGAATCAAACACTGAAAAAAAAAAAGTGTACCTAATGACAAAAATCTCAAAGAGAGATAGAATCATATATTTCATATTGTACATATGTCTTATTTCTCTTTATGGTCTATTTAGTCCTCATCAGGTTTGTTTTCATCTCTTGCTCCACTTTTACTCAAGATGCAATAAGATTACAGGCTCAAAACTCTCTTACAGGAAGACTTATTATTTACAGACTTCATGCTGATGTATTCAGGACACATTCCCACATTTACATGTTTTAGCATCTCCTTTTTCTTTCTTCCCCTTCCTCCTGCTCTGTCCTTCATTGTCTCTTTTCCGATACTCTGCCGATTCTCACAGTTTGAATCCACCTCTCCCTCTTGGCCTGATTGAAATTCGTCAGTCTAATCCTAGTTTGAGTGATTTTGAAACCATTTTTGTTCATTAGTTACATGTTTTGTTCTGCAGTGACAGCTCATTGCCCTGTGTACCCCTGTTGTATTTCTGGTACTGGTGTCAATACTGTAAATAAACATTGTAAATAAACACCACACACCTCTATTTGAGATGCACTATTTTGTCTCCAATGATTCCTTTTTTGTTTCCAGTTGGTTTAAATCATTCTCATGTCCCCATTGAAAATTTTAGGGACATAGAAGCCATCCGCTGTTCATTCTTGGCTTCT